>NC_140945.1:27200041-28400041 GCF_014529385.1 Adiantum capillus-veneris
ACTCCTCTTCTTGAGCCAAACTTTCCCGACCATGATAAAGAGGTAAATTGGTCCTCAACACAAATAGCTCCCCAATCATGCTTTGAGCTGCTTCATGTGCCTCTCCATTTAGATCATGTTCAATGTGTCTGATGCTCCATGCTTTGAACTTTTGTAACAGGCCTTTAATTCTGAAACACATTTCCTTCAATGAGGTGTTCTTGCTCTTCCACACACCAACACTTGCTTCACAACTAACAAGGCATCACCTTTTATGCTCAACCTTCTAATCCCATGCTTCAAAAAAATGTGTAACCCGGCTTCCAACGTAGCATATTCAGCCTCATTGTTACTATGAGCATCCAATTTGAACCCTCTCTTGCATACTAGCTTCCCGCCTGGATCATAAAGTGCTATACCCCTTGAAGCCTCATCATGGCTCTTTCTGTATGAGCCATTAAAGAACAACACATGTGCATTGCTGATTTGTGGCACTTTTTCAACTACCTTTCTCAGCACCTCTTTCTTAGCAAGGAGGGGAATCTCCTTGTAAGTCAACAAATCAGCTAAGGTAGCTCTTGTACTGTCTTCCACTAGAAAAGAGAACTCAAACTCTTGCAGCTCAATTACCCATTTCTTGAACATGTTTTCGTCAAGAAAACAAAAGGTCGATGTAGCAAGTAATGACGAAATCGTCGACAAGCAAATATTATACTGGCCATCACTATCTCTACTTCCGAGAATTTTCTCTCTGCTACCAACTTCACTCGGCTTGCACAATATACTGGCCTCATATAATGGCTGCCCTTCCCCTTTTGCAATAGCATGGCTCCAATGGCATCAGCCCCTACTGATGGATTTACATAAAACACTTGCTCCCAATTAGGAGCCTGCATGGCTGACAACCCCCCTAACACCTCTTTCACCTCTTGAAACACTTATTCACACTTGTCATCCCATTGCAATGGATCATGCTTTTCCACTTGTTGTAATGGATAAAGGAGTTGCGAAGACAATGGAATAAACCGTGCCATGTACTTCACTTTGTGTATAAAGGCTGCCAATTGCTTTGTACTCGTAGGTGATGGAAGAAGAAGAATAATAGACTTAACCTTGTTTGCAGCCTCAATGCCATTTTCTGACACCATGTGGCCCAATAAGTTCACCCTTGCCTGTGCTAGATGACATTTCTTTGGATTTAGTTGTCCTCCACATTCATCACATCGAGCTAATACCATCTGCAACTTTTCATGGTGTTCAACCCTACTGCTATAGACAAAGAAGTCGTCCATAAAAGCTTTAACACAACTACCAATGAATGGTTCCAATACCCAATTGAAATTAAAATAGCCTGAAAAACCATCACACACACTGTACCTCTGATCATAACCTACCACTGAATCCAAGATCTGATCAATGAATGGAAGAGGATATGGGTTCTTCTTAGTGGCGGCATTTAAGGGTTTAAAATCTACACAAATCCTCCACTTCCCAGCCTTCTTCGGGCTGACTACTACTGGACTAACCCATTCTGTGGTTTCCACTGGGACTATCAACCCTGCCTTCAATAACTTGTCCACCTCTTCCCGCAAGGCTTCCATCTGCTCATGACCCATCCTTCTTAGCCTTTGCCCCACCGGCTTAGCACCTTCTTTCAGCTCTATATGCATCTCTTCTCCTTTGAACCCTCTAATCTCTTCATATGAAGTAATAAACAAATCAGGGAAACTAGCGAGCATGTGCAAATATATCTCCTTCTCCATAGCTGAGAGGTCTCCACTGATCATTTGTGTCATCAATTCCTGATTCTTTGACAATTCAACCTTGGTTTGCATCAGCCCTTCAATCACTTCATAAGGCCCTTCACTTTCATCTTCAACCTCATTCGCAAATGCAACTAAACCATACTCCTAGATTTCTATGTACATTAAAAGAAATGAAACATCAACATCCTCATCACTGTTGGTAGTACTATCAGTGTCCCCATCAGACACTGTGGAATATCTTCATCACTAGACTCATCCTCATCTTCATAAAGCTCCTCCAATTTTTTCCTTGTATCTATATTATATAGCTTCTTGGCACCTGTCTTTCCATAGAGGCTAATTGTACCACGTCTCCAATCTTGAACAACTCCCACTACATGTAACCATGGTCTACCAAGTGTAATAGGATATGCTCCCAACCCCGCTGGCATCACATGAAAATCAACCACTACCTTTGCATCATTCGCCTCCACTTTTAAGCTCTTTACAACACCCAAACATTTTACTTTTTGATGGTTTTCCAATCTAATCTGGAAGCCCGACACTCCAGTCACTGTGAGGCCCATCTTCTTAACACATGAGTGTGTTATGACACATATTTGGGCTCCACCATCAACATAACCTTGTCCCATATTTTTTCTTTTATGCCACACATCTACTATTGGACAAATGTCTGGTAGTTCATCCATCGCCAACACCTTCACTGAACCTCTCTCTGGCTCTTTCTCCATTGGGTTAACCATCCTCTTCCATTGTCTCTTTAGCTTAGGCACCATCTCTATAAGCTTCCCAAAAGTAACATCTACCTTCCTGCTTGTCAAATCCTCCTTCAAGTCATAGCTTAATTGCCATCCCCTGGTGGAAAATCTGAAACATGAAACTTGCGACACGAGCCCTCCTTTTCCTCTTGGCCTTGACATCCTCGCCTTCATGGCTCTTTTCCTTCTTCTTCCTAGGACCTGGGGCACTTCTTCCTTCCTTTTCCTCTATGTTCCTCTTCCCAATAGGCATCACTAATGTATCCTCTAGTTTTGATGCCTTCTCCAAGGTGACCACACTTATCACTTTTGTCTGTCCCATTTCCTTCTAGGTTAATCCACTGGTTTCTTCTTCTCCTTTAATTTTGATGCCATAATCATTTGACCTAGTTAGCACCTGTCTTGGCAATGGATACATGTCTCCCCCCATCCTTGGTGTCTTATCACATTGTGGGCTAATGTGTCCTAACTCTCCACAATTATAACATGTGGGCGTCTGCCTCCAGAACCTACCATTGCTTTGTCCAACACCATTCTTGGGCCTTTCTTCCTACTGGCTGATTTGCAAACCTCCCTCGACCTCGATTTCCCACTTGACCTAGCATGTTTAGGCTGAGATTCTTCATTAAATCTACCACTTGCCTCATGTATTGCCTTAGCCCATCATCTTGCACTGCTGTAGTGACCACTGTTGGCATAACCTGAGGAGTAACAAAAACCATTAGTTCATGATGAACCCCTGGCATGCGACCTTGTAAAGAGTCCATAGGCTAAAATTCAGACCTCATGGGCCAAGACTCTACTCCTAGCTAGCTCATTTTCCTCAGCTTCCACTCTTTGTTCCTTGCCACTTCCAATGCATCTTCATATGTCCTAGGCTTCTTTAGCTCCACTCTCCAACGTATATTCTCCCAAAGACCAGCCAAGAACTTGTCCTTCTTCATCATGTCAGGCGGGGGTACTTGTGGTGCTAAGGCCTTGCACATCCGCTCCCACGCCAATGAAAACTTACGTATGTACGCATCTATTGGCTATCCTTCCTTTTGCACCAAACCCTGTACTTCTTGCCACACTTTGTCAAGACCTTCTGTCTTCACAAACTCCACTTCCAATCCATGCCTTAGATTGTCCCAACTCAATCTTACAGGTGGATCAGCCACACACAACTCCTCTTCAAATGCTTAGGAACAAACTCGTGCATCACTCTTCAAACAAATCTGGAGAAGACGTAACATCTGTGCAAGATCATGAATCTGATTGCTAATGCAGGTAACCTCCATCTTTTCCAAAAATTCTTCCACATCTTCATCACTTCTTCCATGAAACTCCGGATAAGAGAAAGCCATGGCTACCCAAGTTACGATGCTTTGAGAACCCCTTTGAACACACGTGCAAGAACCCAAAACTTTTGACTAACTCAATTCCCAGAAACTTCAATGGAGCTCAACTTTAGATAAGGGAAAACACATGCACATCAGATGAGTTTTCATAGTTAATCATTGGAATTACAACAGGCAAAGGACATTCCAGGATCTCTAGTAATCTTCTTGGCCCGAACATAAAGACTATGCGCTGCTGGAAAAAAATCTTCCTAGACATATGAACATTTATTTGGATTCTTTGTGTTAAATGAAAAGGAGTGAATTGAGGGCCATTTTGATCATCCATTAGAGTCAACCATGTAGCTCCCAAGAAAGCACACCTGTCTTATCCTCTGATTTTGCCAGAATTTCAGCAGCATAACAACATAAATGGCTTAAAAGACCAAAAAACTAGCCATCATAACTTGGAAATATTTTGACAGAGTTTCCCTAGAAGTAGAGCAGTGAGAACCCAAAATATAGACTGTATATGTATGCATAAACTGCCAACAATAGAACCGGAGCATCAAGTAGGAATCACTAGTACATAGCCTATGGCGAGATCACAAAAAGGATGCTCCATCCACCTGTATCACCAAAAGTATCTCACATTTGAGAATCCCCCAGCTCAATAAAACCTCACGCTATCGACCCTCACATGAAGGCTTATGCAAATCGCGTATAGTCAAGTCTCAGAAATGACTATCTTCCAGACCAAGTCTCAGAAATGGCTGGGACTGCCGAATAAAACCAAGTATGGCTCCACAAGGGCATACAATGGCAGTTTCCACAAGTAACGTACAATACCAATAGACAATGCGCTCAAGCAGGCGCCAAATGATGCATACCCACGGCAACTGCAAGTGACTTCCACTTTCAGTGTATCACTCTACTCCAGCTACCTGTACCTGTGTGAATCACCTGCACCTGTACTTTTCCCTGTAACCTGTAACCTGTAGCCTGTAATCTGCAATCTGCAACCTGTAATCCCGAAGCGGAAGGTACTAAGATCCTCCTTGGGGGCGCCAATTAAAAAATGTGAGCGGGATGGAAACACACAGAACACCTCTATAATGATCGGAAACACACTCTTGGGATGATACACACACACACACTATGGGGCACCACTCGGCTTACACAACCCACCTGGCCGAGACAGGGAACACACCTATGGAGTGAGAGGAGAGAGACTACCCATTTATCCACTCCACAGAGACACACACACACACACACACACACACACACACACTCAAAAAACTCAGCTCAAAAGAGTAGAATTTTTTATGTTTAGATACAATTGAGCTTGGGCCAACACCAATGGGGCAAATAGCTCACACAATATGGGTAAAATATGCTAGATACAATCACAAATTGGAGCAGAAGCTTCGCTCATAGGAGAAACTTACACAACCAAAACAACAGAAAAAAAGTGAGGATTTTGGAAAAATGGACAGTGCCATCACGTCTGGAACGGCCCAAAACCACAGTCTACAATGTCAAAGTGCTCAAATCCGACACTGGTAATAGTCAGTTTATGGCCAAAACAAGCTCCAAAATCAGCAAAAACACAGTTGCGGCTGTTCCTCCTCTTCTCTCCATATTTTTTCTGGTCTTCTCTCTGTTTTTCCAATTACCACACTTAGCTTTATTACTTGGGCACCCTTGGCCTTTTAGTTGACCTCAAACGAACCCCGAACAAGCCAAAAACTGACCTCGCAGTGCATAGTTGTCACCTTTTTGCATCCATCCGCACACCTGGCACTCTACTTTTTTCAATAATGCATCCCGCCACCACGTGAATTGGCCCCCAAATATAGTCCTCATGATGACCTTTCTGCCTAATTATCACAAGGAAACACCCACGTTGTGTCCGTACTTATCCACGTGCAAGTATTGACCCCATTTGACCTCCTGCCGCCACTAGATGCCATCTAACGCACCTGCTTACCTCACGTCGTCGGCCCGCGGATAGCTTCCTCGAAAACACATTGGTAATAGTGATAGTGAAAATTGATGCACTATGTACATGCTGTCCTACCTGTACACATGTGGGCCCCATGTAACCACCTGGCTCTGGAAAATGGGAAATCCTTTATTCGATGCACCATGCATGTGTATATACATATGTGCAATCCCTTGCTCCAAAAAACTCCTGACAACGTGAAAAGCTCAATTTTGGAATTCAAAAAATGTTGCAATTTTATTTATAAAGAACTAATAGTCCTTCAATTAATCATTTTGAATCTCTCTCTCTCTCTCTCTCTCTCTCTCTCTCTCTCTCTCTCTCTCTCTCTCTCTCTCTCTCTCTCTTGTTACCATATACATGTGGTAGTGATGTGTGTGAACACACTAGGACCGCCGGGGCATTTTTTCCCTCTTTAGGAGGTTTTTTCCCCCGTGCATTGTATATATGCCCATCACTCTAGGGCTATCCATCTTTCCATTGCACACTAAGGAATACACTCTCTATTGTGTACCTCGAGCTTCCTTCGTCTTCTCCAAGCTGTGTGTGTTTCTCTGCAACCCTAATTCCAACAATTGGTATCAGAGCAGGTCACGTCCTCCCGGGCTTAGTCGCCAGCTGCTCCAGTACACGCCTGCTCACTTTCTCCGATTTCAGTGAGCTTTGGCAAGCGTTCGCAGGTCGACAAATATTTTGGGAAAGCTCGAAGAGCTTGGTCTGCTCAGAATTTTGATTTGGGCTCATTTCGGCCTCCGTTTCCACTACGGGCAGTACTGCACAGGTTATTTCGTCATTTTGTGCAGATTTTCTGTCAGTGCCGTTTTCTGCATAACAGGTGCCTTATAGTCTTCTACGGTTTGTGCTATATAGCACAAGTTGTTCCCGCTCCATTTCTCCTATTTTCGGGCAGTTTTCACATCAGGTGCAGCATTTACCATGGTTGACAACAACAACACAGATGTGTTCAAGATGTTTGCTGCTAAGGACAGGTTGGATGGGGACAACTACCCTATGTGGGCTTATATGATGCAACACGTTCTTGTGTCAAAAGGTGTCTGGAACATTGTGCAGGGCATTGATGTACGTCCTGGTTCTGAAGATGTAGGCGATATTGAGGATGTTGCAGGTCTTGCTGCAAGGATTGCAGTTGTTAGAGTTGTTTTGCCTACAGCAGAACAAGCTCGTTGGGATGTTAAGGATGCGCAGGCTCATGCATTGATTGCGTTGTCTGTGAAGCGCACCATTATTCCTCACATCCGTTCAGCAAAATCTGCAAAACAGGCTTGGGATATTCTAGCAGGTCTTTATGCAAGCCGCAATGAGGCTAAAATTGCTTTGCTGCGTAAAGAGCTAGAGTCGAAGATTATGCATGAGGAAGATGATATGGACACTTTCCTTGCTAGTGTCAAGGATATCAATGAGCAACTCATTTCTGCAGGTGAAGTCATTTCTGACAGTTCCCTTGTGCAGACTGTTCTTGATGCCTTACCAGATTCCTACCAGACTTTTGCTAGTACTTGGAGACTGATGACCCAAGGAAATCCTGAAGTTGTCAAGTTTGATGCATTATGCACATTGCTGTTGCAAGAGTCACTTTCTAGAAAAAACAGGACTAGGCAGCGTGCAGTTGAACAGGCTTTTATTGCTTCTCAAAGAAAGGGTGGTAACAGTAATGCAGCCACTTCTTATGGTTCTGCTGCGAGTGGCAAAATTTCTGTTCCTAATGCTTCTGCTGGCAGCACTTCGTCTGGCAATTCTGGTGATAAGGGCAAAAAGAAGATGCGTTGCCATTATTGTAAAGCCAATGATCACTTGATCAAGTCGTGTCCTAAGTTGAAGGCCAAAGAGGCTAAGAAGAAAGAGGGTGGTTCCACTGCAAATGCTGGTTCCACTACAAATGCAGCCATTGTTGAGTCTTCTGTGAAAGGAGATTGTGATGCTGATGTTGATGCAGAATGGGCTTTTAGCGCAGAGTGCACTTACAATCCTGCTGTCCATGATGCATGCTTGTCAGTTGCTGCAGATTCACATGTGTGGTATTTCGACAGTGGTGCTACAAAGCACATTACCTCACATCATGAATTGTTTACCTCTCTCGAGTCTGTCCCTCATGGGAATTCAGTCACTTGTGCCAACAACGCCTCTTATCCAGTTCAGGGAGTTGGAAAGATTGTGCTCACTGCTGCTAATGGCAGTTCCTTCACACTTGTTGATGCACTTTATGTACCTGGGATCAAGAAGAATCTCTTGTCTGTATCCGCACTTGCTAGACTTGGACTTGTAGTCAAATTTGTGGATGACAGATGTACAGTTCATGATCTCAGTTTTGGTGATGAAATTGTTGCATCTGGGCTTTTGTGCCGTGGGCTGTATAAGCTCACTTTGTATGACAAGTGTGGACAAAATTTTGCAAATGCTGTTGCAGATTCAAGGGCTATTTCAGATGCAAAACTTTGGCATGCACGTTTTGGTCATCTGAATTTTGCCAGTTTGCTGCGTTTGCAGAAATCTGATATGGTTGCTTCTTTGCCGCCTCTTGAAGCACCTATCAAACATGTTTGTGAAGGCTGTATTCTGGGTAAAATGCAGCGTTCTAAGTTTCCAAAGGATGGTTCAGTTAGGGCCACATGCAGGTTGCAGCTTGTGCATAGTGACGTTTGTGGGCCCATGCAAACTCCGTCCTTGGGCAATTACCTGTACTTCGTGACTTTCATTGATGATTACTCCAGGCATGCATGGGTATTTCCGCTTAAAGCAAAGTCCGAAGTTTTTATGTGCTTCAAACAATTTTTGGCTATGGCTGAAAATGTCTCAAAATGTACTATGGGCACCCTCCGTTCCGATCGAGGGGGGGAGTATATGTCTCATGAATTTAATGCATTTCTGGCTAGTCGTGGGATAAAACACCAATGTACAGTGCCTTATACACCCCAGCAAAATGGTGTTGCTGAGAGGAAAAACAGGTCACTAACGGAAATGGCACGATGTATGGTCAAAAGTCAAGCTTTGCCGCATTCTTTTTGGCTTGAGGCCATCATGTGTGCCACTTATGTACTTAACAGGTGTCCTACGAAAGCTTTGCAGTCTATTACTCCATATGAAGCATGGCATGATAGAAAACCTTCTATTGAGCACATGCGTGTTTTTGGCTGTTTGGCATATGCTTTGGTGCCACAAGTGCAGCGCAGAAAATTGGATGATAAGGCTGTCAAATGTATTTTTGTTGGTTATAGTGCTGAAAGCAAAGGTTACAGGTTGTATCATCCGCAAACAAAACGTATTTTGGTTTCACGGGATGTAGTGTTTGTGGAAGATTCTGTTCAACCCTTGCTGTCATGTACTAGAGACAGTAATGTAAGCTCACAGGACATTTATGACACTTTGTTGCCTCTTTTCAGTGGTGGAAATACGAATGTAAGTTCCAATGAGGCAAATGTACAGCCTATGGGGGTTTCTGAAAATGTTTTAGAACAGCCTATTACTGATGCAGATGTACATGATGTACTTGATGAGGAAAGGGCTGAAAATGAGCAGGCTAGAGGTATGCCAAAATGGCTGGTGCACACTTTGCGTGACAGTAAATTGGATGCACCTTTATCTAGTCGTACTCGTTCAGGCTCTCGCCATGCATCTTATGCATCAGATTGTTATGCTTTGGCTGTGTCTAGTTTACATGATGTTGAGGAGCCTCTGTCTTTTGATGAAGCACAGAATTCAGAAAATTGGATTGCTGCCATGAAATCAGAATATGATGCACTTATAGAGAATGACACATGGACTTTATGTGATTTGCCTCCTGGCAAAAAGGCCATTGGTACCAAGTGGGTTTACAAGTTGAAACGCAAGCCGGATGGTGAGATCGATCGCCATAAGGCTCGACTTGTTGCAAAGGGTTATGCACAACAAAAAGGCATAGATTATGAAGAGACTTTTGCTCCCACTTGTCGTATGATTACTGTGCGTTTTCTATGTGCATTGGCAGCTCATTTTGGTTGGGATGTACATCAATCAGACATTGTTACTGCTTTCTTGAATGGTGACATATTTGAGGAAGTTTATGTAACGCAGCCTCGCGGTTTTGTCATAAAAGGACAAGAGGACAAAGTGTGCAAATGTAAGAAGGCTTTGTATGGGTTGAAGCAATCTCCTCGTGCTTGGTATGAGAAAGCTGACACTCATTTGGCTAAACGAGGCTTTCGTAACAGTCCATCAGAAAGCACATTGTATGTAAAGCGTGAGGATGATGTATTTCTCATTGTGGTTCTTTATGTTGATGATTTGCTGATCACTGGACCAAATGAGAGACATATTGCTGAATTTAAGGCTGATTTGAATGCTACTTTCAAGATGAAAGATTTGGGGCTGTTGCATCATTACTTGGGTATACAGTTTAAGCAGTGTGATGGTGGTATTGCCTTGTGTCAGAAAAGTTACATAGAGACATTGCTATGTAAGTTTGGACTTGAGGATTGCAAACCTATTGCCACTCCCATGGAAACAGGTTTGAAGTTGAGTCTACATGATGCTGGCGATCCTGCTGATGTCACTCTTTACCAAACTGCTGTTGGCTGCCTCATTTATGTATGCAACACGAGGCCAGATATTCAGTTTGCAGTCTCGCAGGTCAGCAGATTTATGCATAGCCCAGGGTCTAAGCATTGGCAGGCTGTCAAGAGGATTTTCCGCTACCTTAGTGGCACTTTACATCTTGGCTTGTTTTATCCCAAGGGGGGATCATTGCCGCCAGACTTACATGCTTTTTCGGACTCAGATTGGGCTGGTTGTTTTGACACGCGAGTGTCCACAAGTGGTTTTTGTTTCATGCTTGGCAGTTCATGTATATCATGGTTGAGCAAGAAGCAACCTACTGTGGCCACTTCGAGTTGTGAGGCTGAGTACAGGGCAGTCTTCACAGCTACGGTTGAGTGTGTATGGCTCAGACGCCTTATGGCTGACTTGGGTGTTGGACAGGACACTGCCAACACTATCTACACTGACAGTCAGAGCGCATTGGCAGTTGCGAGGAACCCAGTTTTTCATGCTCGCACAAAGCACATTGAGGTGCATTACCACTATGTCAGGGAGAGGCTCTCAGCAGGAGAGATCAGCTTGGCTTATGTGCCAACACAGGACAACCTTGCAGATCTTTTCACAAAGGCATTGTCTCGTGAGAAGCTTGAAGCTTTCCGCAAAGCTTTGGGCTTACTCCCCTTTGTGGACTGATCCTGTCCTCAGGGCATGGCACTTCCCTTTACTCATGTGCCAGCTCTCGTTCACCGCATCACTCCAGGGGGGATTTGTTACCATATACATGTGGTAGTGATGTGTGTGAACACACTAGGACCGCCGGGGCATTTTTTCCCTCTTTAGGAGGTTTTTTCCCCCGTGCATTGTATATACGCCCATCACTCTAGGGCTATCCATCTTTCCATTGCACACTAAGGAATACACTCTCTATTGTGTACCTCGAGCTTCCTTCGTCTTCTCCAAGCTGTGTGTGTTTCTCTGCAACCCTAATTCCAACATCTCTCTCTCTCTCTCTCTCTCTCTCTCCCCCCCCCCCCCCCCCCTTCTCTCTTGAAGGGTTTAGTCAAAGCCTATCATCTTTGAAGATGACTACTCAAGCATGCGAAGATAAGGGAAAGCTCTCATTTACTCCTAGGAACGTCATGTATTCCCATATACAGATGTGGGGCAACAAGAGAATGGATCATGTGAGAGATCAAAGTGTTGGCGCCCCAGGTGAGGCCTAATGAGTATAAATTATTGGTAGGTTGAACAAGAATAGGGCCAAAATTAGACATCTATAGGTTTTTGAATGTCTATACAAGAGCATTTGAAGGTGTAGTTGAGGTTGAGAGAGAGAGAGAGAGAGAGAGAGAGAGAGAGAGAGAGAGAGAGAGAGAGAGAGAGAGAGAGAGATAAAGTGAATTAGAGTGAATCTATGATTGTCTTTTAGTATGCTAATTGTTGATGAGTGAGATGCTCAAGGACCATGGCAGATATTCTCAACCCCATTCGTTTGGTCCATCTATACATAAGCAACAATGAATAAGATTACACTCAAGGTGGGAGAAGTGGGGTAGGGGGGAGGATAGCTACCATATTATGGTGGTGATGTGAACAAGTCCAGGTAGGACTGTCGTGGAACTTTTTCCCCTCCTTAGGAGCCCTCTCTTGTCTTAGGCTTCATCTCCTCCATCTTTGTGTGCATATTTGCTTACATATTTCCAACCACTGCTGTCAAAGTGCGCTTCGACATCTTGGGATATGTTGAAAGCACTTTTGTTTCCAATTGGAGCATTGCAATGTCTTGGTGGAACTCCTCACATAATCTGAAGTGGTTTTCTAATAGAAAAGTCCAAGTCTTGTGCTCCATGTGCTTCTTCATGAACGTACTACTTTCCTTGAGGACTTTTGTCTCTGATGGTCTCTAAATTTGTTACCATGACATGGAATAGCTATAAGTTTTAGTTAGTGTAGGCCAAGAACTATTGGAACGTACACTTACAAAATTTATCTTCCATGCATCCTTGTCACTCACCTGAGCACCAGTGGCTTGGAAGTTTTCATACTTGCATCTCTCTCTATTGGTGGTGCCTTGATCTTGGCATCATATTTGCAAGATTTCTTGGTATGCATACTTCCACTCCTTATCTAGCAGATTATTCACACAAAAGTAGCTTAATTGGTCATATATATCTTGGGTGAAACTTGCTTGATGGTAAATTTCTTTTCATTGCTAAAAGCCCTTTTATCTCATTTTTTAAACCATGACGAAGTGCTTATATTGTTTGGGGTTTGGGAACTCAAAGTGTAGCATTGTCTCATTGTTAACCATTTTTTGGGGATCTTGGCTCTTGCACTTTAGGAAACAATTTCTATAGTGATTAAAATATGCATTGTGGAAATTGACACACTTGCACCGCACAAACGAATTGATTTTAAAAAATCTTGCTTGTCAATGTGGACGTCAAGATAGGCATTGGTCTCATAATATCACTATGCCTAGTAATATGATAATCTAAACTATCATGGCCATATCAATGCCTATATTGATGCACTATTCATAAGAATTCCAAGGAAGATATTGAAAACACTTACACGGCTATAGTTTTTGATCATGTCCATTATACAATCTATTGTAAGTAGCTCCTAGCTAACTTTTCCTACCTAGCTAGATATGTATGTATGATGTACTATAGCTACCCCCTCTATGTATCTATTAGATATTTGTATATCTACTATCTACTTATAGTAAGTATCTATATGTCTATTATCTAGTTACCTATCTACTTTTCTATCTCTATTATCTAGTATATCTACTATATTCTATGTATTTCTATCTATATCTTCTAGCTAGTTTATCTATCTATTAATCCATATGTATGTGTGAGAATATATGCATTTGTGGGTGAGTGCACACACACACACACACACACACACACACACACACACACACACACACACACACACACACGCTAGAGAGGGGGAATAGGGAACACGCCCAGCACACAAAATATCTGCCTCTCTATAGCTCAGGGATTCCACAGCACCCCTAACCTCTCAAATAACACCTTCAAATTGGCTAATTTTCACTAACAACTCCACTTTAGCACACAAAACAACTATCTCACACTTTGCAAAAAACACCTTGCAGCACAAATGTACCCACACTGCTCAACTCAACCTTTCCGACTCACAAAACAATCTTATTCTGTCCTCTTGGTAGCTCCTTTCAAGCTGCAGGAAAAACCTCTGCAATCAATGTCCAAAACACGAAGAGTGAGAGAAAAGGAGGGGAATGGGGAGAAGTATCACAAGAGATAGGGGCAAATATGTGGTATTATTGTATAGGGGAGTAGTACAATCAAGTATGCAGCTTCAATGGCAAGCTTGGCACTACACAAGCTTACAACTTCCAATCACACACTGAGGCAAAAAAGCCCTCAAATTTTTACATTTACATTCTTTTATAGGGGTGCCTCTAGGAGGTTCAAAAAAGAAATGATGGATGAGTTTCTCCTCCCGTGGCCTTCACTTGTAGCTTCTTTTAGAATTTTCTTGCATTGCCACCACTTGGCATAGTTCATTTATGGAAATAATTACATGGTGTGCACATTCTCCTAATGTCCCTTCAATTTGGCCGCCCAGCTTGCCCTTTTTGTACCTTTGAGTTTTCTCTCTTGCTTTGCTCTGCCCTTGCTTGCTCTTTGGACGTCCTTGGCCTCGCTCTCTCTCCACTGTGGGACCAACTCCTTTCATGAGGGGGGGAGGCAATAGCGAGGTCGCTATTGCCCTCCATTTTTCCTTCAAAAATTTGGGGGCCTTAACGGCCGCGGGAACCACCACCTGCCAGGATGCCATGTCATCATCAAACGGCCGCCGGCCAGTACCTCACGCACGCGGGCGCGCCACCTCTGGACCGCCGACATGGGCCAAAACCGCCGGCGTTTACGCCCTGCACAGCGCTTTCAGCGCCGACGCCCACGCACGCCATATTAAACGAGGAGGGAGCTCCCCTCTCTCCTCCCTTTGATACCCTACGAGGGCTCACAATTTTGAATATATATTGCGGCCCCTGGCTCGTCATTTCGCATATGGGCTGGCTGCCACCATGTGGCAGCCCACAAGGCCAAGCCTTCAAGGCTTTGGAAAAACCTCCTTCTTCTTTTTGTTTAAAAACAAATTTTTGCTTCCCCTGCCTGCTCATTGGCCCATGATGATCCATTTGCAGAGCCGTCGAGCCCGGCCCCAAGCTCACCAAGCCGACTTGAAGATGTCCAGCTCCAACCGCATTTCGGGATTTCCCAAGACCCCATACTGAGGACGCAAAAATCGATCAAAGCATTTGCAACCAAATTTGGACAAAGGCACCCAATCTTCCGACTGTTGTCACTTTTTGCTCCGAGCTCCGTTTGACGTGCAGTCAATTCTTGCTAGCCCCATATGATGCATACCCTGCTCAAAAGATGCCAGATGGTGTACCCTTCAATGCGTGCAAGTGAGGTCCGACCCGGCCCCCGAAAAAAATTCAAATGACTGTATCTTGCTAACCAGAGCTCCGATCCGCAATCTGAAAAGATGGGCAAACTCCATGAATTGAGCTCTACACACTGGTACCTCGACTTCCACTTGGACCACCTATCTCCAGCTGCCCTATTTGGCAAGAATTTGCAATCACTTAAAACTTCAACCTTCAATAACTTGGGCTCCGTAGCTCGGCTTGAATATGAGCCGTCTGGACCTGCTCCTTCAACACTTCAAGCTCTTCATTCTTGGACCCAAAAGCTGTACTTTGCATCCCTTTCATCTGTTCACCAAATTAGCCCCTCATGGAGCCTTCCTTGGCGTATAAGCCGCATCAGGCATACAATTCCGCTGCTACCTGTCATTCCAGGATTCTCGTAGCTGCTCTAGTCCCTTGCCATGCTTCTGCTTGCCTGCATACATCTACCCATGCCACCTTCTAGAGTCGACACACTTTGGCTGCATTAATGCATACACACACACACACACACACATTATTGAATATGTAAGACTGTATATGTGTATTTATGGATGTACATGTGTATGTGCGCATGTGCATGTGTGCTTACACAATGATGCATACTTGAAAGTTGGGAAACATTGGAAGCATCGTTATTGCCAGGTAGACCATTCTGATGGCTTGGTCAAACTCCTTACATAATATGAAGTGGTTTTTTTAATAGCCAACTCCAAGTCTTGTTCTACATGTGCTTCTTTGTGAACCTTACTACTTTCCTTCATGACTTTTGGCTCTGATGTTCTTTGAATTTTTTACCATCACATATTCAAGTTATTCTATATGCAAGTTGAAGTTAGTGTAGGACAAGAATTGTTGGATCCTACAATTCAAAAATTTATCTTCCATGCATCCTTGTCGCTTGAGGCCCAATGGTTTGGGGGTTTCCGCACATGCATCTCTCTCTGTTGGTGGTGCCTTGATCTTGGCATTGCTGTTGTGAGATTTCTTGGTATGCATACCTCAACTCTTTGTCTAGCACATTATTAACACAAAAGTAACATGACGGGTCATATCTAGCTTCAATGAAACTTCCTTGATGGTGGAATGCTTTTCATTGCTAAAAGCCCTTTTACCTCATTGTCCAACTAGTGGGTTGTAAAATGCTTATGTTGGGGGTCTGGGAACTGAGAGTGTAGAAGTGTCTCAATGTTAATCACTTAATGGGGATCTTTGATCTTGCACTTTATGAAAAAATTCTATAGATGACTAAAATATGTATTGTAAACACTCATACACTTGCACTCGCACAAAAATTTTCATTTTAAAAAACGTTGTGTGTCGATGTGAGCATCGATATAGGCAGTAGTCTCATGCCGTCAGCATGCCCACTAATATCATCATCTAAACCATCAATGGCCATATCAATGCCTATATTGACGCTCTATTAATGAGAATTCCAAGGCAAACATTGAGAGAAATTACTAATGGCTATAGTTTCTAATGTCCATTATAACAATCTATTGTAAGTTGCTCCTAGCTAAACTTTTGTACATTCTATGATATGTGTGTACTTTGTACTATAAATATCCACTCTACGTATCTATTAGATATTTTTCTATCTACAATCAATTTCTAATATTTATCTATATGTTTATTAGCTAGTTTACCTATCTACTTATCTCTCTCTATTATCTAGTATATCTATTACATTCTACATATTTCTATCTATATCTACTAGGTAGTTTACCTATCTACCAATCCACATATGCATGTGTATGATGCATACAAGAATTTGTGTGTGTGTATGTGTGTGCATAAGTGTATGCATGCACACACATTGATGCATATGTAAGAGGGTATCTGTGTCTCGATTTGTGTATTTATGGATGTATGTGTGTTTGAACTGAAAAGCCTAACAATAGTTTGATTGTACAAACTTTTGAATCATACAATGGAGTAGACAAGAATTGATATATCGACAAGGGTAATGACATATGAACAAGGATAATGAAATTATCAAGAAAGATAAGTACATGTATATAATACCATGCTACTTGTATATCTTGATAGTCTACATTAGCTAGAATGAACAATTGTTTCATGTAAAAATTCCTCTCTCTAGGCATTCCTATTGCTAGGTATTAAGAAAGATAAGTACATGTATATAATACCATGCTATTTGTATATCTTGATAGTCTACATTAGCTAGAATGAACAATTGTTTCATGTAAAAATTCCTCTCTCTAGGCATTCCTATTTCTAGGTATTAATATTGTTGTCATCCACATTTAGAATATACAGTCCCTAGAGAAAAACCTCCACCAATCCTACAAGTAGAAGGATCCAAATATTACGTGCATCCATACAAAAGCATTCAGTTAGAATTGGCTATGCTTTTGTGAGGTGTCAAAACCAAGTCCAATTATTATCAATGTCATGCCTATAGACTTAGCTTACAGCCTACCTACAAACTGCCATTTATTTTCAACCATATATCAAAGTTAACATACGTTTAATGCATCATAAAAGACAAGAATTAGTCTTATTTGTTAAAATTGGTCAACATCTTGTTTGTATGTTGGAGAAATTTAAAAAAATCAATAGTAATTGCCGTCTCTGTGGACCCTCACTAGAGGATTAAGTCTTTTAAACTAAATTGGAAGCTTTAGGTAATCATGTAGTCATAGGAAGTTTGTATTACTGTCTAACTTATTCAATGCTACTCACCATGTAAGAAATCTGCGCAAAATGTCTAAGTCTAAGCCAGCCATTTTTTTAAAAAAAATTCAAGCAAATCTAAAAAAGTAGGACAACATTTCGGGGCAGTAGGTGTGTTGATGTGATTAAAAAGTCCTAGTTACCAAAACTTAAGCAATGTGGCATATGTGAAATTGTGACATCCCAAATTCCTCTTCTAAGTTTGTACCTTTTGTGAAAAATGTGTTGTTATAGAGTATTTTTGAGCTATCTAAATCTGTCAAAAGAATTAACCATCATCCAAAAAATCAATGCTAAAAAGACCATGTGAATACCCAAGATTGGACTGATTCTTGATCATAATTCAAGCATTCAAAAAAATAAGTATCTGTCATCTCTCCATGAGACCTCAAGCTGGAGGTTTGAGGCTTGAGTACAATAGGAATTCCATATATAAAAATAGTCCAATTTCAAAAGAGTAGTCACGTTCTTGTAACCATCCAATGATACCAAGGCCAAAAGTTTTCAAAAATAGGAGTCTCTCTCGGAGTTTCTGTCAATTTTAAATGTTATAAGATCATATTTCCTTTGATTGCTGTACAAGTTTCTAGAATTTATTGTTTAAAAGTAATGTATCAACAATATAGAAAATGTGTCAAAAATCGGGCAACATCTTGTCTGAACTCCTAGCAGTTTTTCAACAATTCAATAATTGCCATCTCCAGGGAAACCCTTGACGGGATGTTTAAGGCAATCAAGTCCATAGAAACTATTGGTGTTTCTCACATTATGCCAAAAAATTCACAATTCATATTAACATTGAGTTAATAATCTACCATATTATTATTTTTATATGTACTTTCAATACTTATGAGCATTGAAATCTGATTATGAGTAGATCTTTAAACCATGGTCACTACCATCTCACCGAAAATCCTCAATGGGAGTATTTAAGGCTTTGTACATTAGGCAACATGTCAAGGACCTAAAAAGGTCCTTATATGCAGAGAACTCAATCAAATTCCAAGATCGTTGATTGTTATGAGATGGAAAAATTTACACCAGGGATCTATTAACAAAGAATATTATCCAATGAGAGTTTAGTTTCAAAATTATATAGGTAGTCCTGATCCAAAGCGAACAACATTCCATGTACTTTGGATAATTTTGGAAAGAATCATATAAATTATTTGTAGCGAATTCCATACTACTTACACATATTAAATAGCATTCAAACTAACTTCCAATCACAATAACCCAATCTTCATAATCCAAGAAAAAAATTAACACAACCATTTAAAGTACGTGCAAAGCACCTAACTGATGTTTTTCAACGTGTATGTGTCAGGAAGGTGTGCATCTCTTCCTTTACTATGTTCGATTGGCCAAGCTTGAAATGATCAGGCGTTTTGACCAGATTGTTTGTACGCTGCAATTTGCAAGTATGCTAGTATTGTTGATGTCATATGTAATCATTTCTTGGGTGTGGCCTAAGAGGGAGGGGGCATCAGAGTATTGTGGAACCGTGTGCAATCTATGACACCCAATTGAGATTTTGGGCCTTGATTATGAATGCATAGTGAAAGCAATAGCTCATACAAAAGAATTATTATCTTAGATGACCTAGTGCAACACCTCCCTCCTTGTAGCAAGACCTGTGTTTTGTGTCAAATATCCACTCATGATGATGTAGATGGAGGTGGAAAAGATATATCAATGCATTCCTATTCCACCATAATCAAGAGGTGGGTGTAAGGTCATCTAGGTTGTGAGTTTTAACACATACCATGTGCTTACAAATACTACTAGATTGGCTAGGGACTAGCAAACCATGTAGCCCCTATCAATTGGGGTTTAATCAAGCTACCTAGTAAAAAAATTTGTTTTCAGACCTAGGCAAGTACATGGCCATCAATAGTCGGTACACTATTCATTGTACCTTAACTTTCAAAGCCCGATTTTTGATCCTTTAGTCTTGTATGAGTAGGAAAATGTATATGTTGGAATGCCCTAAATGATGATTGAGATATCGCATATGCCGGATTGTAAAGCAAATCCTAGGATTTTAAGAAAGTTGATGTTGATTTGTGATTGATATGTACCCGAGCGTCCAAGATATTTAGATGGGGAGTCGAGATGGGCTAATAGAGAGTGTAGCTCATGAGTGAGTAGAAAAAGGGCCAACTTTGGTGCATGAGAAAAGAGAGGCAAAGAGAGAAAGATAAAGAGAATGGACTTATGCTTGAGATAAGGGTCAATCATCTAGAACAATATATTTTTAAGTAGGTGTGCAAGTCATCCACACCAGAGGACATCCTATGTAAGTGTGTGTGTGTGTGGACCTCCCCTATCCCTAAGGAGTGGTCCAATTAGTGGAGGATAGTCCACCAAGTGGAATTATCCCCCACCAGTTGCAATATTTTCTTCTTAAAATAGGTTCAATGTTTATACATCAATCATCTCTAATGTGTTGCAAGGGGTTTGATATGATAATATCATATTTTTGTTTGATAATGTGGTACTCCAAGGAGGAGAATATGGTAATTATATGAGTTATGCGTACTTGGAATCCCATGTTTGTAGTTGATATATCAACATGATTCCACCATATGTCGTCATGTTGGTCACTATAATATACTCTGATCCTACAAGACAAAGATCAATTGAAGTTCCACCCCCGTTGGTTAATGAAAATTGATTACACGTAAGCTTATAGGTGCTTCACCAATTTAGGAGCTCAAGAGCCCCAACCCATCCCTTTGGATTGGGTGGGCCAAGTTATTATTAATGCAAGCAATCTATTGCCATTGTATGGTGTTTGCCCACCAACAAAAGCTAGCTAGGAACAAGCGTGTGTGTTTATAATGAAAAGCCTAACAATAATTTGATTATACAAACTACTGAACCACATAATGGAGTAGACCAAACTTGATATATGGACAAGGGTAGTGACATATGAACAAAGATAATGACATTATGAAGAAAGATAAGTACATGTATATAGCACCGTGCTTCTTGTATATCTTGATAGTCTACATTGGCTTGAATGAACAATTTTTTGATGTAAAACTTCCTTTCTCTAGCTAGGAATTACTATTGCTAGGTATTACTATTGTTGTCATCCACATTGAGAATATCCAACCCCTAGAAAAAAACATCCACCAATACTATGAGTAGAAGGATCAGATTGTTACTTGCCTCCATACAAAAGCATTCAATTGATACTGGCTATGGTTGTGTGTATTATATGTGTCAAAGTCGGTAATAGTTATTATAGATGTCACACCTATAGAATTAGCTTACAGCCTACCCTACAAACTGTCATTTATTTTCAACCATATATCAAAGTCAACATATGTCTAATGCATCATAAAATCCAAGAATTAGTCTTATTTGTAAAGCTGGTAAACATCTTGTTTGTATTTTACAAAAGTTTCAAAAAATTGTAGTAATTTACATCTCTTTGGAGACCCTCACATTATGATTGAGGCTTTTAAACTAAATTGGAAACTTTAAGTAATCATGTAGTCAAGGAAGTCTACATTATTCTTTAGTTTTTTCAATGCTACTCACTATGTAAGAAAATTGATCAAAATGTCTAAGTCTAAGCTAGTCATCCTGCAAAAAATTTAATACAATCGAACTGTGTAGCTTTTGAACAGAAACATTGCTTTTAAAAAAAATTCCAAGAAAATCTAAAAAAGTAGGACAACATTTCATGGCAATAGGCGTATTGATGTGATGAATATATTTACCAAAACTTATGCAATGTGACGTGTATGAAATTGTGATCTTGTATAAGCTGCTATAATTATTTATTTAAAAGCGATGAATCAACAATATATACAAATGTGTCAAAAATTGGACAACATCTTGTCTGTATTCCTATAATTTTTTTAGAAATTCAATAATTGCCATCTCTAGGGAGACCCTATATATTGGGAGGTTTAAGGAACTTTAATCCATAGAAACTATTGGTTTTTCCCATATCATTGCAAAATGTTCACGATGCATTAACTTCGAGTTAATAATCTACCATATTATTATGTCCAAATATATGTTCAACATTGAATTTTGATTATGAGTAGGTTTTTAAACCACAGTCATTGACATCTCACAAGAGACCCTCACTGGGAGGATTTAAGGGTTTTTACATTAGTAGGCAACATGTTAGGGACCTAAAAAGGTCTTTATATAAGGATAACCCAAACAAATTCCAAGATCCTTGATTGTTATGAGATGGAAAAATTTACACCAGACATCTATCAAAACACATATTATCCAACTAGAGTTTAGTTTCAAACTTATATACATAATCTTGAATGAAAGTGGACATCATCTTGTCTACTTTGGATAATTTTCCAAAAAAATAAATAAAATATTGGCAGCAAATTCCATACTACTTACACATATTGCATTATTTTCAAGCTAACTTAGATTCACAATAGCCCAATCTTCATAATCCAAGCAAATTGAGCATACCACATGTTGGATCATTGTATATTGAGCTTATGTTTCAGATTTGGTGCCATTTGGAACTATTGAGAGATGATTAATCCAAATTTCTCAAAGATCCAATAACAGTTACAAAAAGGGAGCTAAAAACTTAAAAATTGATTCAAATATTATGAAACTTTCCAAATGACCTATTCATAGTATGTACAACTATTGTGGATCCAAAAAATTTGAAAAAAAATCTTTATTTTGGGTCAAAAGATAATAAGAATTTTTTTTGGCAAGATAATAAGCATGATTTTTTCAGGCAATGCAAATCTCATGAAACTTGTCAAGTAACCTATTCATAGTGTCTACAACTAGTGTCATATAAGAAAATTGGGAAAAATCTTCATTTTAGGTCAAGAAATAATAATCAGACTTATTATCTCCTGCTCCAAAACTCAAGATTTTTAACCTTTTCTTAAATAGACCTTGATCTATAAGGTAATAGAGTGCATCTAGCAAATTTCAAGTGATTTGGAGTAGTTCTGAGTGAGATTGACATTTGTTTTGTATTAGAGTATGCAAATCATTAAAACTGATGAAAATATATGCAATATTTATCCAAATTTATTGAAAAATTATTCAAATCTCTTTGCTCATGTGCTTAATGAGTGTGCATTGTCAAAAGTGCAAAAAGTATATTTTTTACTCAATAGATAATAAGCGTACTTATTATCTCCTGATAGACAGAGAGCTCATTTTATGACATTTTTTGGTTCACAAGGTTAATAAGCACCTAATACAAATAGCTTAGAAAATTTGGAGTCATTTGGACATTGTTTGCTACTAGAAATTGGGTTTTTAGGATTTGAAGGTTGTAGATTGGTCCTTTGGCTACTTTTGCAAAAGTGACACTAAAAAATTTAATTTGAAAATTGAAAAACCCTTAAAATTGGGTCATAATATCTTCTAACTAGCAAGAATATCCTTGTTCTAGCTCCATTTGGAAAAGTCGTGCCACAGTTCAGACAAAGAACACTAGACAAGCCAATAGTGATCCTGAAAGCTACAAATTTGCAAGTACAACCATTGCATGTTGGATCTTAATGCATTGTAATTTGGATCTAGGATCAAAACACCAAGGGTACATGTAATTGCATATTAATCTATTTAGTGCCCTAGTCCACACTATTTCAAAGGGTTGCAGTCAATCCTAATGACTTTGAGCTAGAATTGCCCAACTTTTGTGAGTCTGGAAAGCATTCAATTACCAATTTTTTTTGGCACAAGCAATCTTTTTAATCGCTTAGGAGGAATTTGACCATGCAAAAATAGAATTCGCTAGAAGGTAGTGTTAAGATTGAGCATATCATGGGATCAATCCACGTAGGAAGTTCAAGTGTACCAGAGCTAACTAGTTGCAACGGTAGCATAGGCACAAGTGCATCATAGAAAATATTATACCTATATGTCTACATTGGAGAAAACATTTTGTATGCTATATTATACCTATATGGCTACATTGGAGAAAACATTTTGTATGCTAATTCAAAAGGACATATGCATCTGATGATCAGTACAAGAAACTCAATAACCAATATCTTAATTGATTAGAGTAAAACCAGATCTAGAGATCTCCCAGATGTCAACAAATTTCAACGAAGCTAGGTATTGCAATCTCTAAGACGAGGTGCGCATAAAAGTGAAAAATTTTTATCCAAGCTAGCAAATCACGCAGTTGGTACATATGCAACCAAGATCATTATATATGGACTACAATGGTCAAGTTTGCAGTTGTGATAGCCATAGATGGAAGACTCAACACATCAACCCCAATAGAATCAATTCAAATCGGAGAACCTAGTCAAAGGTAGTATGAAGGACAAGAAGAAGAAATCTACAACCTAATGCTAATTGTCCTTAAAGAGGTAAGAGCTTGAGATGGACTAGCCAACTGAACCGCCACCCATAATGGTGTATTATTCACATTGTGGTAGAAAAGGTGACCATTTCCCAGAGAATTGTCCCAACAACCTAGACAATAGGGTTGCAACAACTGCAAAGCAAAACATGAAGCACACTAGAAATGCAAAATTTGATGTAAGTGCATCTAACTTATGCATTACAACTAGAAATACCTCTAAAATCATTACAAGTTCAAAAACTACATGAAGATTCATAGGCACCTCAAAATATTAAACTGGAACGTCTAAACAACAAATTCATGCATGAATTCATGAAGATTCATAGGCACCTCAAAATATTAAACTGGAAGGTCTAAACAACAAATTCATGCATGAATTCAGCCAAAGTATCTTACCGGAGGTAAAAAAGAACATTAGGATTTCAAGTGATTTTGCATTCACAACCAGTAGCGTGCAAACAACTATGAGTCTAAGAGATCTAAATTCTCAATTCAATACCCACATCTTGCACAACATATTGTTACCCAATGGATTTCTTGCATAAGCATAATAGGTCCACGTTCCATTATCTTGCATAGACACGATGTTTGTGCTCATGCACATTGCACAAACCTTCATTAGGGACGACTCAAAATGGGATGGGAGGAGGAGTTAACATAGCTAGAGCAATTTATTGCAAGATCTAAAGCTACAAGATGATGGAACATCATATGTATAATACATAAAGTGTATTTTGTTGGTTAAATTTTTTCTTTTTTATTGATTTTTAGTAGAGTTTAACACTTATCAAGCATAATAATGAGCCATGATGACAAATTTGACGGATCATTTGACTCAGTAGTAGATTTGCATAATTTCTTCCAAAATTTCCAAAGGTTACTTGCCTAGAGGGAGAGTATGTATGTACGAGTGTAAGGAATAATTTTGGCTAAATTTTTGGCCAAGTAATACTAATTTTTATCAATTTTATTTTCTTTTTTCATAATAAGTATTAAAAATTAATAAACAAAGCCAAAAAAGTCAAAATCATGTTCTAAAAGCAAACACCAAATCTAAAAAGCAAGAGCTTTGAGCATGTCACTCTTGGAAGGATTTGGCACAAGTTAAAAGTTGGAATAACTTATGATGGACCAGAATTGAAAAATCAAGGGCAATTAACCATTGGGCATGTAAATGACAAGCTGTCTGAGCAGCATGTGGTATGCCATGGAAAATGTGAGAAAAAAAGGTAAGTATACACTCAACACTCGGGTAGTTCGGGCACATATAGACAAAATTGGACAAGTTAGACCTCATTTATATTCAAACAGAATCACACACACACACACATAGAGATTGTGTGACATGGAGCTGTGTGCCACATTCCTGTTTTCTACAAACACTCATGACCTTCTTCCCCCTCCATTTTCACAAGTATGAACCTTACCTATGCAAGATCAATTGTGTATTGTCAAATTTGCACAAACATCGTGACATCAACTGCACAAATCAAATGTGAGAGTTTCTCAAGCTGGTAGAGGCCCATTGGGGCACCAAATGGAGTTAAAACTAAAAAATGTTTCATCATTGGACTCCTCATACATTGCATAATCTAGCCATACAATCACAATTGCAAAAGGTGGTGGAATATAGATTGGGATCCATGTCCCCCCAACTCCAAACCCATATATTTTTGTTGCAAGAGTCTCCTTAAAAGCACTGTAACACTACCCTAATCACAGTCTTAAAATTTTTCTAAACATGGATTGCGATCCATGTACCCCAACTTGCTAGACAGTGGCAAAAGGTGGACACACAGCTGGATATGGCCTTGGGGAATGTGCCCTACAAGTTTTGTAAAAAATGGACCTATGATCTTCCAAAACAACAAATAGAGTGGAGATTAAACTTCAACTCTCAATCATCACATTTGCAAAATCTCAAACAATACAATCATATGGAGAGTTCAAATATGGGATAAAAAATCCAATATGGAAAACTCGGACCAAATTGGGACATAACTTGGAAAATTATGTAAACTTAGGGAAAACTTGTCCAAATCTTAAAAGATTTCACTAGTGTACTAGGATAGGCTATGTGAACATGTGTACCAAGTTTCACCCCAAAAGGCTTCCAAACATGGATTGCGATCCATATTTTCCACTTCTCTAATCCAAATCCTCACCATCATGTCCTAATTGCCAAATAAGGGTCCTAATTGCCAAATAAGGCTAACCCTAAAGTATCAAGTCATTTGGACACCAAAATCCTAGTCAAAGTGCCAAAATTCTCCAAGTCTACAAATCTTTTCCCCCAAGAATTGGCATCAATCACAAATCAGTGATCCAAATCCAAAAAGTCTTCGACCATAGTATCCCCATGTCATAATCTATCAGATGGTATCATTAGAAGTTTAAAATATGTCCCAACATGGATTGTGATCCATGTACCTTTGACACGGATCTAACATGTAACCACATGACCTAGTGCCTCTGGTTTTCCTAGCTGCACTGGTGAAGTTAAGTTAAATATGGACTTGTTTTGATTAAGTTATGCTCATTTTTCGTTTTATGGTCAAGTTTGTGTTTTTCAATTTTCTCATCAACCACACCCACAAAAGGACAGACAAGAAGACAAAGCTCTAGGGCAAAGACTCCTGATAGCAAAGCTACAAAATTTGACATAAAGTTTAGTGGAGAGATAAAGACCGGTAATAGAGATACTCCATCAAGATCTATGGAAGAGGCTCACTGGTTGTGGGAAGAGAGACTGAAAGAAGATGGCCGAGGAAAAGAAAAAGATGGAGGAAACAATCTCTGACGCTAATGACGAGGACAATCTTGAGCTTGATAAAAGATAGAGAAAAGGAAATCGAAGCATATTGAGAAGCTAAAGCAATATTGATGAACAAAAGTGGTTGAAGATGTAGAGGTAGGAGGAACTTTTAGACAACACATCCATGATGTGCTCAAGAGGAAAGCTAAGCAACGGGAAGAAGAGCAGTCGAAGAGGGGTGGACAACTTTATGATTTTTGGCATTCCATAACTCCTACATACAATCTCCAATTTGAGTGGAGATTATAGATTTGTAATCTACAAACCAAGGTCTTTTTGTAGATATGTTCCATTATATGGCTTTGCTTGCTAGATTTAAATTTATATTTTGGGGAAAATTTTTGAATTCAGATAAACTAAACATTTTGCCTGTTTGAATTCACAAGTTGTCCTTTGATTGCTTTCTTAATACTAGAGGTTTGACTTCCTTAAATTGCCAAATAAAGGGGCCCTCCTAGACCCCATTCTCTTCCTAATGTTAAAGCTAAATCATTGGTACTTTCTCAACAAGTAATTGCACCAACCATAGAGGCCAAGAGAAAAGACCTTACCCCATGGACATACCAAGTACATCATCTAAGGGTTGGCTAGTAGAATTTGAAGAAGTTACAGAGCTGAAAAATGCCATTGAAGAGCTAAAGGCATGGATTTCAAACATTCTAGATCCTTCTCATAAAGAATTAATTCTATATTAGCTCAAGGAGCTGGAATTTGTAGCCTTATTGATGATCAAGCTAGATGAAGTGGTCAAAATATTTTGCCACGATATGATTTCACTTCCACTGATGAAGCAAGAGGCTATGTCATGGAAGAAAAAACTCCTGCCAACATTCAAACCAAATCAAAGAGGAGATTGCGAACATGTACCTATCACAGTCAATCAACTGCTCACAATACAAGAGAATAACCACTGTGGAGAAAGAAAAGGCTTGATAAGAGGCCACAAGATGAGATAACATATTGCAATGCACCTCAACATCTAACGATTGATTTGAACTTCTACCCAATCCCTAGAGGGTGATCCTAGGAAAGCTACAACATATGGAGGAGTGGGAGACCATCAGTCCTTAATTACTTTGTGATCTCCAAACCAATGAATAAGTATAGACCAATGGAGTCATACATGGTGCACACCATGCAGGCAGTGATCACTCAGATGTGGGATGTCCCTGGTTTAACCTACTAGCTACTCACACATTAGGGGAAGTTTGAGGTCTCCTTTTTTCTTTTTAACATTTAGAGAGAGAGAGAGAGAGAGAGAGAGAGAGAGAGAGAGAGACAGAGAGAGATCTTAGCCAATGAGGGGAGGGCTTCCATTACAGAATCTTCTTTTGGGAAGTTACATTAGATTTTCTAAAATAAATTTTCTTTGAGACACTATCTTAGGTAACTCTCAAGTACATGTGCCTTTTACCTTAAAAAGGTCTCTTTCACCAATCCCAAAGTTTTTTTGAATCTTCTCATGGTATTTTTTTCTTTCCTCTTCCCACCCCTCTTCGACTCACCTCCTCTTCCTATTGTCCTCTCGACACCCTCAGCTATTGTGCATCCTATTCTCCTTAAGCAATGGAGTCCACCCGATCCAAACACCCTAGCACATCCTTTGAGTCTATCACCACTTATGCCACATGAGATGAGCACAACCAAAGGATCCCAATATATATAACCAAGGGTAGTTGGATTATAATGCAACCGAGTAGGATAAGAAAAGACTCATCCAAGAACCCTTTCTTGTCATGCTAGAAAGGGAGAATGAAATACTTTTGACTTGCTGGATCCAAGAAGACAGTGAAACAGGGTTTGGTGTAACATGTTTACATGCACACGGAGATTCACCTACAATATCGGAAGCCCAAATCTTCCTTTGCATAGAGCTAACTATAAGTGTTTCACACTTTTCTTCTTGTTTGTGGTTATTTCTATTCTTGTTGTCTAGATTGTTGTAATTTTGGTTTGTGGTTCTCTACTATGCTCATTACAGACCTATATCCCTCAAGCATATAGAAATATCAATGGAGTGTGTCATAGATATTTTAGATGTCTGGCATGGATCCATTGGTGAAGAGACTTACAAAGGGAGAACATATAGTTCTTTGGGGAAAAAGGGGATATTGTTTTATGCATATTTTTATGTCCCACCAACATCGATGAAGGATTGGGGCACTGTCACCAAGGTTACATTGCCTAGTTTCAAAAGTGGAGAGTGGCCATTGCCAAGCTCAATAACAAGTGAAAGCTATAGGTGCAAGATCTTTTATGAGATCCAAAAAATTTTAAAGGCAAACATTGCAAGCAAGCTAAGCTGAGTTTCAATGTTTATGCCCATTATTGTCTTTGTGGATTTCTATGCAAAGCTTGATGTGAAAGTCTCTAGAACAATGATTTTGATTAAGTGCTTAGAAAGTCAAGATGTGTTAGAAAAAAAAAGTGAATCGGGCTCCATTACGTTAAACACGTGATCCATACCAAGAAATTCGTTATTTCATTTTTTATAGTCAATGATATCATGGGGGGGGGGGGGGGGGGGGGGACTTGGTTCCTCTAGATTAAAACATGGATGATGTCTATGAGAACCACATTCAGTACATTGGTGTATGAATGCACAATGAGCACTTTGCAACATTGAAGATAAGAACCAAGTGCTCCTTGTACCAAGTGAGACATGACTTACACAATGGAGATAGATTTACCTTCAACTTTTGCTTTTCAGATAGCTAGAAAGAAGGTATGTAGGAAATAGTTTCTTTTCTAATGGAATTTTTTTTGTGATTTATTCTTACTTTTTCTATTTTTCAATATGGATTGCAGGTCTTGAGGATCATTGAGAATAAAGTTTTATGCAAAGAAGTGCCAGAAGGATAGTACATCTTCTTCCAAGCTAAATCCTACTAAAGTCTATTTTGTATCAAACTGCTAAGGTTGTATCAAATTTTCATTTTTTACAAATGCTGGTTGTCTCTTCTTGTAGTAGCAGAATGACACTTTATACATTGCCATATCATTGACAAAAGACATTTTGGTTCATATGTCTTATCTTGCTTGATTTATTGTTCAATGTCTTGTTTTATATCTTTTTTTGTTGTTGTTAGATGTCTTTTTTGATGTCAATGTCATCAATATTGTATGTCTTCACAACACTATAAATAGGCCAACTTGGTTTAGGTTTGTGAGCAATAGGTTAAGAGATACGGGTAAGGATTTTGGATCCTCTTCCTCATTTTTTGTGAGCAAGAAGGAGAAGAGAAAATCCCATGATAAGGAAGATAAGGAAGACAATATTGAAGATGAGGAAGAGTTGGAAGAGAAAGAAGAGAAGGAAGACCCTGAGCCAGTTTTCACTATCTCCACTTACTTGAACAAACTCCCACCATGGCTAGTAGATTTCCTAGGCATGGATTATGGATTGGGGTGCATTGAAATGTTGATGTCAACATAGTTGGACTATGAAAAACATGCAAAGACAAATGCAAGGACTGCCACAATTGCAGCAGAAACTGAAAGACTTTATTGGGAGCTACACAAGAAATGGAGCCGATGAAAGTTTTAAAATTTACATCATACTCTCAAGGAGAGAATTGGTATTGTCATATTTTCACAAAAAATAATGAGTTTGTGATGTTTTCTCTTTACAAAATGCTCTCAAGTAGAGAGTATGTAATGTTTTCTCTTTACAAAATGTTCTCAAGTACATAGTATGTAGAGAGTATGTTAAGTAGAATATGTAACTTTGCTTTTTACAAAATTATGCTTCACAAAACATTTTTGGGGGTTTTGGGAGTCATGGGACTCTTTCTTGTGCTAGCTTCCTTTGTTTTCCTTGGGCTCTTCCTTGGTGTTTTGGGCTCTTCTTCTGTCTACTTGCCCTCCTTATGCTTTGTCTCCTTGATTATGTTTCTCATCTTTGGAATGTGTTTGTGCTTTTCTGGGGTCAACAAGATTCTTTGAACTCTTTGGAACCTCTTTGGGCTTGTCTTCCTTCTTTGGCATCTTTGTCTTTTCTTTTTGAGTGGATCCTCCTTGACCTCTATGGTGTCTAGACTCTTCCTTTGGCTTCTTTGGCCCTTTGGGGGCTTGGGTGTTGTGGATAGTGCTATTTGGGCACTAACCATATATCTAATCAACTTTCCCCTTACCCACCAAACATGGTTCTTGGTGTAACAATTTCTATTGATCTAGCAAAGAAAGATTAAGGTGTTAGACTAACCTATATCAATATATTTCCTTATTTATATTGTCAAATGCTTAGACTAATAATATTTTGTGGGTTGCAGTAGGTGTAGTCAACCACTAACTTTGCATTTTTTATTATTCCCCATCCACATGAAAAAGACTCACTTTGCAATGGTGGCTACATAAATAGAAGAGGCAAAATGAGTACACAATTTTAAGCTCAAACTACTTACAACCTAGAAGTACCATACCCTCACATTTAAGATTCTCATGTCATCCATGAGACTTGTGATAAGAGGAGATTTCTCAATTGTCTCTATCAGCCTTGAGGCAACCCTATTTAGAAAGATCCAAAGCATTGTTAAAAATAAATTTTACAAAATAAATGTAAAATATGGGACAATTACACTTACAGCCTATCCATTCCATGGTGGCCTTCAAGAGAGTGCAATATGAAACATGTTTTGTTAGTGATATCAATTTCTATAAAACTATAGTGAGAGCTATGGCAAGACCATTGGACATTGTCAACAGATTCTAGGATATAAATTTGAAAATAAAAATGACCTAGGGTTGCAGTAGACCATACCTCTCATGGTAGGGGTAGAGGAGGAGTTCACAAGTTTCAAAATCTATATTGGATAGCCAGTTCATTATGTCACAATCAATTCTCAAATATTGAGAGATGGTTGGGTCAACCACATCCACTTTCGGTTGTACATCTCACTTGTCATAATAATCAATATCTAATTCTCCTAAATGATTTTCTCATATTAAACTGATCATTTAATGTGGGGAAGTGCCAGGGGAGAAAAAGCTAGAATATTGGTTAAGCTAGCAAACCGGCCACAGTAGGAATCCAAAGGAGGGAAAATAGGGATCCAAAGGGGGGGCCATCTGAAAAAGAGCCATGTGCAACAATGGGCTAAAAAGACCCTAAGGTTCAGCCCATTAAGACTTCCAAAATGCTAAGGTTCCAAAATTCAAAGGTTGTGTCCAAAGGTCAACCCTAGGGGAAATTGGATGCTTTGTGTGTAACTAAAAAGTCTTTGCATATCCCTACATAGGAGGGGGCGAGCCCTTCTTCTAGGGGACGAGAGAGAAAGTCACACACACACACACACACACACACACACACACACACATGCTCCCGGTACACAAAGGGAATTAGGGACACATGTCAGCTCCCTAGCCCAGATGCCCACAAGGTGTGCCCAATTCCAATAAAGGTGTGCCCAATTCCTATTGGATGGCCTTGGAGGTGGACCAATGAGAATTAGGCTAGAGTAAATCTAGTTTAATTAATTTAAAAACACTTAATAAAAGAACCAATGAGAATTAAGTCTCCTAGAAGACTATTGGACAGTCTCCCAAGGGGTCCAATGAGCATTCAGGAGCCCAATGGCTTGCCTGATTCCTATTGGCCAGGAGGCAAAGGGGTCCAATGAGAGTTTAGTTTAATTATTAAATTACCTAAAGCTCTCACAAAAGGGGAAAGGGGGACACATGTAAGAAGTCTATCACTTATGCTGCTTAATAGCCATTGGCTTGACTTGGGGAGGTCCAATGGGGAGCCTGTAAGAGCAAATAGCAAGAGGGCTCGCCCAAGAGAGAGAGGGGGCTGATTTTTGCAAGGCATTAACACACACACTCACACACAATCTCATGTGTGAAGAAAGAGAAGACTATCTCTTTCCAAGCTTTAATGGAGAGCTCATCACCTACTCCAAGCTTGTGAGATAGAAGCCTACATCGACACACTCTTGGCTTGTGGATGCAAATCCAACCAAGAGCCAAGCTTCAATGCATGCTCATCTCCTCTACCAAGCTAATTACTAAGCTAAAGCTATGCTAATATGAGTGATTATGTGAGGAGATGTACATCTTTCTCGTAAGATACTCCTTCTTCCTCTCAATCTACTCTCATACCCTGCTAGCTCTCACCATCTTCGAAGGTGTGTGAGGTCTTGGGTCTGAGAACGGGGATAATTAAAGTTGTGTTTACTAAGTGTTTTGCTTAGTGCATGAAGCTTTCATCTTCATTTCACTAGCTAGTCTTGAAGGAACACAAAGAATTGTATTGTACAATGTCTCTCTTGATGGGAGAAACCATAATACAAAGCCTTTTGGAGGGGGGACCGGCTCCATGCAAATCTGGTCCTCAACTGTTGTCAATAGCTTAATTTCTCTCTCTTTTGAAAGTATTGTTGATGCTATCTAACTAGGTGTTATGCTTTTTGTTGCTGCCTCTACCCAAGCACTCTTGTAATTCTCATTAGGAATCTATGCTAATGAAATGCCCACTATGTTCATGCTAATTTCCGCTACACATAAGTGTTTAGACCATTAAATGCTACATTCGTATCAGAGCACAAGGTTTCTCTTTTCTTGCTCAAGAATGGGAGGTCCTCAAGATAGCTATAAATGGTTGGTATTATTAATTGCCTGTGAGTAAGTAGAATAGGGATTTTTCAGCCTTGCAGTGCGCCTGCTTTTGTGCAGTTAATGGGGCATCACCGTCGAGAGCTATGGTCTTAATAGTGGAGTCCTACGAGGCTTGCCTACGGTTAACCACTATTGAGCTATTAGAAGCTTGACAAGAGCCGGTTCTGTTTTGGTGTCGAAAGACCCTCTCTTCTATTCCTTGCAATTAATGGTATTTGAGCCGCGGGTACAGTAGCTTGAGTGCTTTTTCTAAAGGGGTAAAGAGGAGTAGCAACTAAGGCTTGAAGTGCCAAAGTACACCTAAAAATATTACATCTAAAAGTTGTTAGAATGGCTGACAATAGTAAAGAGAGTGAAATTAATGTTGATAACTTTGATTTTGCTCATGAGCAAGCTACTAATGATGCTTCAATGCTTGTTAACTATCTTGTTTCTAGGCTTCAAGTGCAACGGCAGCTCCGTGCTCATGGGATTCTCCAAGCTCATCACCATGACGAGAGAACACCTAGGAAGCCTCCTTGTGAGACTCGTCTCTCTCCGATTCAGGAAGAAGAAGAGAATCCCTACGAAGGGCTCAAGAATTTACTTCTTGATGATGCATCTCCTTCCCAAAGGAGAACTCAAGAGCCTCCATCGAAGGAACGAGAAAGAAGTGAGTCTCCCTCCACCTCGGTGGAGATGGCTCCACGAAGACGGTGGGCTAAACGCTCTCCATCACCACCAAAGGGGAGAAGACCATCATACTCTTCTCGATGACATAATTCAAAGAGGGATGATAAAAAGCAAGAGAATAAAAAGGCGAGAAAGAGGACACCCTCTTCTCCATCTTCTTCATCCTCTTCCTCTTATGAAAGTGATGGTAAACACAACGAAGATCAAGACAAGAAAAAGGCAAGAAAGAGGTCACCCTCTTCTCCACCTTCTTCAAATTCTTCACCTTCTGAAGAAAGTGATGGTGCAACCTTTGAACCATCAAAAAGAAGAGGCCATAGGAAATCCTATGCCGCATTGAAGAGGTCATCCAAGCTGAAGAAATTCAAAGAGGGAGGGAAGAGCATGTCTTTCCTTACCTATGATGGTACCTTTGGTGCTACGAACAAAGTCTTGGCCTTTATCCAGCAATTTGATGCGGCGTTTGGAGATGAGGGCTTCACGGAGTCCTCTAAGCTACGCCATGTAGCTATGCACTTTCAAAAGTTCGCCAGGCAATGGTGGTCTACCCTACGAACCAACGGTGAAGCTCCACTAACATGGAAAGCTTTAAGAGCTTCCATTATGAAGCAGTTTTTGGCCACCAATGCCAAAGACAAAGTACTCACCGAATGGAGAAGCTTAAAGCTCTCTCCCAATGAATCCATCCACAAATATGTAGACAAGTTTTGGGACCTACAACTCAAAGTCACTGTCTTTAAAAAGTTGGATTTTTGAGAGCAAAAGCAACAATTTTGTGCGGGCTTAACCGAAGAAATGGCGGAATATGTCAACTCCCAAAGGCCACATACCATATCGACAGCAATACACCATACTATGGTGGCCTCACGAATCAATTTCCAAACGGGGGCTAAAAGAAATAATAAGCCCCCAGAAAACAAGGGTTCCAATGAGCCTAAGGGGAAGGACAATGTCCAAAAGTCTCCTAAGGGCAAATCCAACAAAGCTAAAGAGAAGGGAGTTTACAAAGGTAAGAACAAACTCTCTCCTGAAGAGCTTGAGCGTTATCGCAAGGATAACCGGTGTTTCAAGTGCGGCAAACACGGGCATGCGTACTGTGCTTGTCCCCAAAAGAACAACCATCAAGATCCTCCTAGAGCTTCCTTGGTTGAAATCCAAGAGGAGGAGACTCACCAAACTCATCACAAAGGATCTCCTCTATGCCATGCTTGGGGAAAGGTAAGAGAACATGATGCTTTTATTCTCTTTGACCCTGGTTCTACTCACAATTTTATATCTATAGAGTTGGCCACCAAGCTAGGCATACAATCCTACGAGATGGGAGATGTCCTACCCGCAGACAGTGCCTTCAAGGGGCAAGAAGATTCAGTCACTCCCTTAATCGGGAAATTAATGCTTCATGTCCAAGGCTATGTGGACAAAGAGGACTTCTTTATCCCTCCTCTCAAGCATGAGGATGTAATCCTAGGGGCACCATGGTTTGACCGCCTGGCTGTCGATGTTAAATTTCCTGAAAGGATAATCTCCTTTAAGTTCAGGGAAAAAGACATGTATATAGATGCTAAGGAAATGGGTAACACTATCCCCATTGTACATACACCAGCTTTCAACAAGTCAATAAAGAGCTCTATTTCCGTGTACATGATTTTTGTTAAAGATTCTCAAAATGAACCTAATGCTTTAGCAAAAGAAAATAAAAGCAACCAAAAGGAATTAGAGTTATCCAATTTTCTCAAGGGGTTTCAAGATGTTTTTATTGATGACATCCCTTGTGAGGTACCTCCTAAACGAGGTAATGATGACCATGCAATTGAACTTCTTCCAAGAAGTTCACCACCTAACAAACCTTCTTATAGAGTTTCTCAAGCTCAACAAGAGGAGATTATGCGGCAAGTGCATGAGTTAGTTGAGAAGGGCATGGTTAGGCCTAGCTCATCTCCATTTTTCTCACCGGTACTATTAGTGCAAAATAAAGACGGCACATATCGTATGTGTGTCGACTATAGAGCACTAAATAGGATCACTATCAAGAATAGATTTCCCGTTCCACGGGTAGAAGACCTATTTGATAAGCTACAAGGATCGACCTACTTCAATAGGATTGACCTAAAAAGTGGCTATCATCAGATAAGAATAGTTGATCAAGATATTGTAAAGACTGCATTTCGCACTACATTTGGTCTTTACGAATACATTGTCATGCCTTTTGGCTTGACCAATGCACCAGCCACATTCAACCGCTTGATGGAGAAGCTGTTCCGGCCTCATCGAACCTTCACTGGAGTGTTCTTTGATGATATTATCATCTGCTCTAATTCATTAGACGAACACAAGCAACACATCCAGGTAATATTTCAAGTTTTGAGAGAGAATAAACTTTATATTAAACGAAAGAAAAGTGAATTTTTCTTGCAAGAGATTCAGTATTTAGGTCACAATATCTCTCAAGATGGCATCCAAATGGACCCATCAAAGTTAGAGGTAATAAAAGGATGGCCTAAACCAAGGAATCTTCATGAACTAAGAAGCTTTATAGGTATGTGTGCATACTATAGACGCTTCATAGAAAAGTTCACACAAATTGCGGGACCATTACATGACCTAACAAAGAAAAGCGTTAGGTACACATGGTCTACTAAGGAGAAAAATGCTTTCGAAAATCTTAAACAAAAGCTTATCTCTCAATCTGTGCTTACACTACCGGATCTCTCAAAACCATTTGAGGTCCAATGTGATGCTTGTGGTGATTGCCTTGGATCTGTTTTACTCCAAGAAGGGCACGCCATAGGCTATGAGAGTCGAAGGCTCGACCCTGTTGAGCAAGCTCTAAGCATATATGACAAGGAACTCCTTGCAGTTCTACATGCCTTAGACTCATGGAAGCACTATTTATTGGGGACTCCTTTCATTCTGCGAACGGATCACCAAAGTCTTAAGTACTTCATGACGTAGACCAAGCTCTCCGACAAACAAATGAGGTGGGCAAATTTCCTTTCGCAATTTCATTTTCATATTGCTCACATTGCTGGCAAGCATAATCAAGTAGCTGATGCACTCTCAAGACGGCCAAGAGTGAATGCGGTTTCCATAGCAACTCACAATGATCTATCTTCAATGATAGATGAGTACGCTATTGATCCCGATTTTAGAGATGTGATTTCATCCCTTGCATTAGGGAAGAAAGAAGAACCATTTACTTTACAAGATGGTTATCTTCTCTATGGCAATAGACTATGCGTTACTAACTCACTACGTGAGAAAGTAATGTATGAATCTCATGCTCCACCGTATGCGGGGCATAGAGGGATTTAGTCTACCTTAAAGGGAATTGAAACATATTTCTATTGGCCTACCATGAAAGTGAACATACAAGAGTATGTTTCTAAATGTGTGGTATGCCAAAAGACAAAATTTAATAGAGGGAAGCAACTTGGATTGCTTCAACCCTTGCCAATCCCTAATTCACCATGGGAGAGCATATCCATGGATTTTATCTTTGGATTGCCTAAGTCTATCCATGGGAATACGGGAAAAAGACTATCAAAGCCCATCAAATGGCAACCCTCTTCATTCCACAAATTTTCAAGTACCATGGCTTGCCAATGTCCATAGTGTCGGATAGAGATCCTAGAATGACCAGTAATTTTTGGAAGGGTCTCTTTGAGAATTTGGGGACAAGGCTAAACTTCTCTTCGGCCTATCATCCACAAACGGATGGCCAAAGTGAAATAGCTAACCTAACCATTCTCGATCTACTAAAAGCCTATGTAATGGAAGTAGATCAAATATCCCAATGGGAGAAGTACTTACCCTTAGTGGAGTATGCTTACAATAACACTGTACATACTTCCACGGGAAAAGCACCTTTCGAGGTAATTGAGGGAAGATCAAAAAGTCCCTTGCTACTTAAGGTACATGGCATCTTCGCTAAAGATGAGTATAGCCGAGACCTACAAGAATCTTTTCAAAAGATTAAGGATGCTATCTCTATCTCACAGCAAAGGCAAAAGGCTTCTGCTGACAAGCACAGAAGAGCCCAAGCCTTTAAAGAAAATGATTGGGTCTTATTAAAGTTTCCCAAGGCTCGATTAAGGCACACGACAGGCAAGAATCCTACAGGCCACCAAAAGTACTATGCTAAACTAGCAAAAAGGTATTGCATGCTTAGATCAAGTTTGCGGAGACGACGTCTCCCAAACACCAAGTAGAGCTTGTCACTCTACTATGGAAGACTGATAGGACTAATGTGTAGACATTCTTGAGGAAGCCTCAGGCTCTCAAGCGCCAAATGGACTAGTCATCCATTATGGAATGATGTCGTAGGGTAACATAGGGATCTTCTACCCGCTAAGAAAAGGACTCATGAATATGCTTTATCTTCTCTACACCATAGTCGAGGACGACTATGATTTCAAGAGAGAGGTAATGTCATAATAATCAATATCTAATTCTCCTAAATGATTTTCTCATATTAAACTGATCATTTAATGTGGGAAAGTGCCAGGGGAGAAAACGCTAGAATATTGGTTAAGCTAGCAGACCGGCCACAGTAGGGATCCAAAGGGGGGACCATCTGCAAAAGATCCATGTGCAACAATGGACTAAATAGACCCTAAGGTTCAGCCCATTAAGACTTCCAAAATGCTACGGTTCCAAAATTCAAAGGTTGTGTCCAAAGGTCAACCCTAGGGGAAATTGGATGCTTTGTGTGTAACTGAAAAGTCTTTGCATATCCCTCCATGGGAGGGGGCGAGCCCTTCTTCTAGGGGATGAGAGAGAAAGTCACACACACACACACACACACACACACACACAGGCTCCCTTTACACAAAGGGAATTAGGGACAAATGTCAGCTCCCTATCCCAGATGCCCACAAGGTGTGCCCAATTCCTATTGGATGGCCTTGGTGGTGGACCAATGAGAATTAGGCTAGAGTAAATCTAGTTTAATTAATTTAAAAACACTTAATAAAAGAACCAATGAGAATTAAGTCTCCTAGAAGACTATTGGACAGTCTCCCAAGGGGTCCAATGAGAATTCAGGAGCCCAATGGCTTGCCTGATTCCTATTGGCCAGGAGGAAAAGGGGTCCAATGAGAGTCTAGTTTAATTATTAAATTACCTAAAGCTCTCACAAAAGGGGAAAGAGGGACACATGTCAGAAGGCTATCACTTATGTTGCTTAATAGCCATTGGCTTGACTTGGGGAGGTCCAATGGGGAGCCTGCAAGAGCAAATAGCAAGAGGGATTGCCCAAGAGAGAAAGGGGGCTGATTTTTGCAAGGCATTAACACACACACACTCACACAATCTCATGTGTGAAGAAAGATAAGACTATCTCTTCCCAAGCTTTAATGGAGAGCTCATCACCTTCTCCAAGCTTGTGAGATAGAAGCCTACATCGACACACCCTTGGCTTGTGGATGAAAATCCAACCAAGATCCAAGCTTCAATGCATGCTCATCTCCTCTACCAAGATAATTACTAAGCTAAATCTATGCTAATATGAGTGATTATGTGAGGAGATGTACATCTTTCTCGTAAGATACTCCTTCTTCCTCTCAATCTACTCTCATACCCTGCTAGCTCTCACCATCTTCGCAGGTGTGTGAGGTCTTGGGTCTGAGAACGAGGATAATTAAAGTTGTGTTTACTAAGTGTTTTCCTTAGTGCATGAAGCTTTCATCTTCATTGCACTAGCTAGTCTTGAAGGAACACAAAGAATTGTATTGTACAATGTCTCTCTTGATGGGAGAAACCATAATACAAAGCCTTTTGGAGGGGGGACCGGCTCCATGCAAATCCGGTCCTCAACTGTTGTCAATATCTTAATTTCTCTCTCTTTTGAAAGTATTGTTGATGCTATCTAACTAGGTGTTATGCTTTTTGTTGCTCTCTCAACCCAAGCACTCTTGTAATTCTCATTAGGAATCTATGCTAATGAAATGCCCACTATGTTCATGCTAATTTCCGCTACACATAAGTTTTTAGACCATTAAATGTTACATCACTTATAGTCATGCATCACTAATATACAAACAAATTCAATAGAACATTTTGTAATTGTGAATAATCTACAAAAATAATACGATCTTTGATCTATATTTGCCAATCGTTGAGGTTTTCAACACACTCAGCATCCAAGGTAATATAGTTTCTTCTTTTAAGAAGGTCATCCTCTAAGAAAACAACCACCAAGAAGCCTATGTAATTGACACCTCCCAGCATTGAAGGGAGTTGAGCTTCAATTTCCCTGAGTTCATTTGTTTCTAGCTCCCTCCTATCAACTTTGGGCTCTCATCCTCTGTTATCTCCTCAACCAACATTTCAGTCGCTTTTGCCTTTCTTGATGGATGTATGTTGAGAATGTTGACGGTTTTCTCATCTTGTAGAGGCACTGGTTCAAGAATTTTTCTTAAATCTCCTCAAGATAATCATATCCTTGTCCATCAGTGTGACCCTGTGAGAGTGGGATGCACATATGTATGCATCGTGGATGAGATCAATTAGAAAGTTTTCAACAACCTCTTGCATACATGCCAAAGCACCTCTTGTCCACCTCATATCAATCTTAAACTTCTGTGCTATTTACCTACAAACCCTCTGGAAAGGAAGCCTTGGACTCAAAATTGTCAAATCCTTCTGTAATCTCCTTATCTCCCTCAAGGATCTCACTCTGAGAGAATCTCCTTTTCTCTATAGGTGGGAATTTCATACCAACTCCCTTTTTGGCCTGTTGCTTAGAGGATGCAGCTCCTTAATCTCCTTGTGATCTCTCACCTTTGTCCACCTTTGAGCTCTCACCTTTTTCCCCTTTTGAGCTCTCATCTTTGTTTGTTGGTTTGAAATTAGCTAGTGTTCCCTTGACATCTCTTTGTTTGACATTCTCTCTAGGAACTTTCCTTGAGGTTTGTTTAGTCCTTGCCATATCTCTACATTAGACCTAAAAGGAGAAAACATTATTAACATAGAGTCACTAATATTTTTTATCAATAAAATATCTTAAACCTCTTCATTAGGGAACATTCTCTTGATATTGCACTAAAAAGAGGCCTGTGCCTTCTCTATACAAAAATTGTGTAGCTGCACATACATCGGGCTACACTATTTTTGCATTCAGAGCAGACATTCAAGTAAAGCTAAAAGATTATGTAAATAATGATATAAAGATATAGTAGCTTTTCTTGACACACTATGCTAGGTCTTCATGCATAAAAAATACAGTGTGTCCCCTCTATGCACAACTAGTATAGCCGGACCAATGTCCGTGTACTCTATTTTTGCATAGAGATGACACTAGTGATTTCCGCTTAGCTAACCAACCTCCCAGGAAAGTTACAAGCAAACAAATAGGAAAATGATCGATAGGCCTAACTAAAAGTGTCAGAATCACAAACTGAGACTTGGAGTGGTTAGAATACATCAAGGAGAGTTAACAGTTAAAGTTTGGAGCAAATCTGAGCCAGTAGACATCATACGTATATGAAGTCTCTAGGCACAGATTGATTGTTTTGGCCATAACTTGAGCTATCGATATCAAATTCATAAACTTTTTTTTATGAAAACAAAGCTCTAGAGTAGCTCTACAACATTCAGTGTGACCCTGATAAACAACCCTAAACCCTTTGGGTCATTCATTGTTGGTCACCATCCAAAAACAAAACGTCGTTTAAGGCCTCAAAATTCACCCGGAAGTTAGGGTGTCTAAAACCGACATTTGAGAGATTGTGAGATAACGATCGCCGTTTTGGACATAGTGTCAACTTTTTCCTAACCAAAGTACGTGAACACTTTGGAATAAACCTTCTTACATCAAGTTAGAGCTATCACTTTAGAGTCAAACTTAGCTTATAAGCTTCAAAATTCCAACTATAGAGGAGCATCTACCCATAATGGATCTCCCAACTTGCAACTGATAAAGACCAAGATTGTTGAAAGAGTTTGGATAAAAGATCATAAGAGTGAAGGAATGCATATATATATTGACGATAGTGAGATCAACCTTTATAGGTGCTCAAAGACATACCCAAAAAGAGCTAACAGATTACAAGCTTTTCTATGTGTATACATATGGACTCGACTATCAATGGAAGTCTATAGTTGTTGACAAGTATGGACGAGAATAAAAAGTTGTAGAAAGTGAGAGGCGGCTTTGCATGATAGAAAAAATGGCCTCAACATAAGGGCTAGTGCATGATGACCTCATCATGAAATGCAAATAATAGGGGCACCACCTAGCTTGGAATGCGGTTAGAATGCATTGAAAATACTGTATTGCACACCATGCACCATATCACACACCTGAACATGTTATGAATTGTGGTATGAGGTGGCAAAGAAACAAGTGAAGATAAATAGTGAGAGTTGTGAATGTGGTGCATGGACTACTACTCACACGAGATGTGGCAAATACACACACCGATACATACAAATCAAAACAACACAACAACCGTATGGTGGGGAACCCGCACACCTCTACATACAAAGAAAAAGAAATAAACTATGTGACATACTCACAAATCCAGCAAAATAGAAAGAATGACATAACAAAAAGAGTAGATTATTTGGTGGAGAGATATAATGGATAGAGAGGGGCAAGAGAGGAAGGAGGAGACCATGGGTGCCTCATTGATGGGTGGAGATGATGTCAAGGAGTAGCATAAGGGTAACCTTCACTCTTGTTGAATGCTGAATCCGCCACTTCAAATTGCACCAAGGTGTGGCGGTTGATGATGATGGAGATGGGATGTGTGTTGATGAGTAGGTTGTGTGTGCATAACCTCCTTACCATTGTGGTGTGATGGTGTTTCCCAATTCCCTTTTACATGGATTAACACTTCTAGCTATATTAGAAGTGTGGAGGCATGTGCCTACGTCTCAAAATGCTCAAAACCTTTAATTACTTAGAGCTTGTGCTTTGGTGAGAGCGTTTGTGTTCTTTGGTGATAGAGACCCCTCCTTATACAGGAAAAGAGGGTGGAATTTTCCTATATTTTTATTGGGACATGACCTACACCATGTGACCGTGAGTCAGCCATGTCTGATGCAATGATGCTTGTGATAGAGGTTCATAGATACAAAATAGTAGGGAAAGAGAGAGATGGAGGGGAAAGGAGGGTAGAGGTATGCTAGTGGTAACTAGCTTATTTGAGAGACGAGAGAGGGTTTTTACAAGAGGTTGCTGAAGGTGGTTTGTCGTTGGAGAAGATAAATCTGCCACTTATAGTGGTAGTGGCTCTAACTTTGGCCAAGACTACATTTAATGTGGCTTTGTTTTTCTCACTCATGCCCTAGATTTCAAATTTAGAGTGAAAAATATACAATGATCTTGTGTTAACACACAAAAGAGAGATTATGAGGGACGTGAGTGGAGGAAAATATGATTACGAGGTTGATGTTGCTATTCAAAACTGATGAACATAGGCATGGCCCACCTAATTGGCACTTTCATAACTTGATGCTTTGCTCGGATAAGCCTCCCTTGCGTCGTGTCATTTGTAGTGGTCGTAATGGAGTGCCTTTACAGTTGTCACAGTGGTCGTCACTTCATTGAAACCGTTGGCACACGAAGCGCGTATATACAAGAGCATGTGCATGTGTGCGAATGATGGTGGCTGTAATTTGACTATTTTGAGCTTATGGACTGATTTATGAGAGTGTTTGGTGGTGATTATGAGAGTGGGATGCGTGTTGATGAGTAGGTTGTGTGTGTGTGTATGTGTATGTGTGTCTGTGTGTGGCTAAAAAAACATCAATTTTCATCTATGGGAGCTTGGGAAACACATGAGAGTGAGATATAAGAGTGTGTGTGTGTGTGTGTGTGTGTGTGTGTGTGTGTGTGTGTGTGTGTGTGTGTGTGTGTGTGTGTGTGTGTGTGTGTGTGTACTCTATATGTATTGAAAATTGGATGTTTTCAGCTTTGTGTGTGTGTGTGGATGGAGATAAAGTTTCTTTTGTTGGTCACACACACACACACACACACACATAGAGAGAGAGAGAGAGAGAGAGAGAGAGAGAGAGAGAGAGAGAGAGAGAGAGAGAGAGGGAGGGAGAGAGAGAAGGGACAAAAAAGTGAAAATTTAAGCCAAGAGAGAGAGTGAGAGGGAGAGAGAAGACAAGGAGAGGAGGGCTCCATGGATGGAAGAGGACAACGTGGAGAGAGGTGATAATGAAAAGGAGGCCCCCTTTATTTTCTTTTGTAAGAAGGTGGTGGCCATGGTAGTACAAACCATTGAGTGCCCTCTTATTTACAAATATAGTTATCAACTATTTTGAAAGTGGAGCCCTTTGAGGAGAAAATGAAGGAGGGAGAAAAATGCTTACGAGTGGCTCCGTCGGTACTTGGGGACAAAGGTTCCTTACCATGCAAGATTTTTTGTTTCAATGAAAGATTTAGTGGAGATTTTGTTTATCTTTATTTTCAAGTGGTCGTTCACACACCCTGCACTTGAGAATTTTGAAGAAGGGGGGTTTTCCATAGAGAGAGATGGGTTGAGTTCAAAAGGCAGCCCTCAAAAGCCCAACGCCATGGACTACATTAGACATAGGTGGATATTTGATCAATGAAGGACCATAGATACCTCCACCAAACACGAGAATTCCTACAAGAATTCCAAAAGGAGAGCCACCTGGCTGTGGAGCAGCAAGCAGATAAATATGCGGATACAAAGTCGGTGTATGATGCCGGTGAATGATAAAGGTACAAGCTCGAGTTTCTGGGAGACAAACAAGGAGGATATAGCAGATGAGTCCACATCCTATGGTGAGGAAAGGTAAAGCTGTTTTATGATATGGTAGTAGCCAATGTTCAAGAAGAGCAGGAAATAGAGCAAGCCATTGTGCTTGATGGAAACCAAGTGGAGGAGTCTATTCCCACTAGTGGAGGTATGCGGATAGAGACGATGCAGAATCTTGCCACAAGGGATGAAGTGTCCTTAGCTATGGATGACGACAAGGAGGATGCAGCGTGGGAGAGTTTCTCTCTACCTTGGCAAAGTATGATGCAGTGGAAGAAGAGGAGATTGAAGTACGAATATATAGATGAAGTTGATAGGCAAGTGGAGCTGATTGACCTTTAAGAGCAGCTGGTTATAGTAGAAGGGCTTGATGATGCTATAATCGAGTGCTTGGCTAATGAAGAGGAGGATGTGTTGCCAAAGATGGTGGAGATTCCAGTGCAACAGACATGTCTAGTGATAGATCAAGGAGAATTTCAAGAGGTAGATTTTCTTCCATTGAAGGTATTTGAGCTATGGTTGACGAGTATGGTGGTAGATACAACTGTGTGGTGGATGGTTCAACAGGGGTAGGGGTCCATGGATGGGGCCTCCACTTTACATCGATGGGAGGGAGGGTCAGACATGTGTTCAAGCTTGTTGCTAGGTACATGTTTCTTGGATGATGGTATGCTTGGTTTTGCTTGGTATATAGTGGACAGTTTGCTCGAGGAGTCCATTATGTAAAAATTGTATATAGCACGTGCAAACAAGAGGTATTTAAATAATCCCTTACGTGTATATTTTCAAGTATTATATGTACCCATTATGTATGCAGTTTTGTAAAAAAACTAGCCCTTATGTATGAAAATTTTCACTTTCTCGGTTAAAAAACTCTTTATGTAAGTAATTTTTTTTGTAAATATACCTAATTATGAATCCCTTATTTTGTTTGCACGTGTTATCTTACATATTTCCTAGTGTACGCACCGAGAAAGTTTGCTAGTTGGAGCTTGTTTGCCAAGGGATGCATGGAGTGTTGAAGGCAAGCCATGGACGGTCTACACAGATGATGGGATATGTGCTGGGGTGCAACACTATGGTAAGCGATTACAAATGGGTGGAAAGCACCAATGATAGTTCTTTGATCCAGGCTGAATCTATGTGATGCAAGGGGTGGGGCAACCCACTTGAAGGTTTGGCTCTAGGTTGCAATAAAGCTCTATATATATGGTTTTGGTTCTCTGATAGTGTGTGCCAAGTTTTGCAGGTAGTAGTGAAATAAAGCTCTTTTTTGGTTGAACGTAGATGTTCAACTAGGGGGTGGGCAATGATGGTTCCGCCAAAGTTGGTCAACCATAGAAGATGGCATGGGCAGGTATGTGCAGGCTAGTAGATGCATGACAAAGAGCTGAAGCAGCTACAAAAAGCTTGGGAAGACAGGTAGCAGCGGATATGTATGGCTTATGCGGTTTATAGGCCAAGAAGGCCTCCAATAAGGTCTAATTTGGATGGCAGATGGAAGAGGTTCAAGGTGAGGTCTTTTTCCCTGGAGATGTAGAGCGTGAAGTGTTGAGGGAATAAGTCCAGACAGCTTATCAAACGGAGCCACAGAGCCCAAAATATTTGAGTTTGAAGGTGCAGTGCATTGCAGATCTAAGACACATGGGGTAGATGGTGCTAAGTAGTTTGAGCCGATTTTAATGGATAGATGCATAGTGCTTGATTTATGGAGCTTGCTCATCTTTTGAGATCCGCAATTTGAGTCATGGATATCAAGATACGAGGCTTTGAAGTTATGTCGGGGGCTAGGTGTGTGACAGTTTGACTACTTGGAAGAGCATGCCATCTAGAGGTTTTTGAAGCTCAATCGGGTTTGCAAAGATAGAATGCACCATATGGAGATGGTAGAAAGTGACAGCTTGTCAAATGGATTCCTCGACAGTGAGATATTGTGGGATGAAGTTTGTGCAAAGCGGTCGTGAGGTGGTGCGAGAAGATTCTTCCGTTCTTGGTCGCATTGGTTTGGGGGGGGGGGGGGGCAAAATTTGAGGGTAGTGGGGTTTGCACGGATCAAGGTTTGGGTTGAAGGCTTTCATGCGGATTTTATGGCCTGGTGACTAGAGCCCTCTCCAAAGAATGGCATGCAATTCAAAGAGGGTGTAGGACAAGATTTTGTAGAGGCTTCAAATGAGATCTTCAAGGGGTTTTAGGTGGCACTTGCTCACGAGGAGACACATGGCATCAAATTCTCCCACATGCAAGCCTATCGGACGTAATTCCATGGTACTAAACACCCAAGCCGTGAGGCCCATTTGAAAGAGAGGATGGGAGAAGGAAGATCCCCCTTGGCATGGGTATGGCCTGTTTGTTGAGGTGTTACTCTCGTGCGCAAGGAGGGCCTTAGGGCACAGCGGGCATAGCTTGGTACTTTTTTGGATGAGAGTGGTGGCACAAAAGTGTCGGTGGCAGACTTGGTGGCACACCAAGTAGACGATGTGGCAGGCCCGCCTAAGGACAAGGTCTTGCGCCCATTAAGGGCCCTATCTTTTGAGGAGTAAGACACCCCCCACTAGAAAACTCGCTAGTGCAATGTGGAGGGGTCATGAGGGACGTGGAAAGCGGTTTCAAGACATACCAAGCCGGACACAATGGGCGGCCAAGAGGGAAATTCAAAGCGGACAAGGACAAGGGGAGGAGTCATGTGGGTAGGGGAGAGAGAGAGAGAGAGAGAGAGAGAGAGAGAGAGAGAGAGAGAATAGAAGCTTGCCGGTGTCGCAGGCCATACAAATATGTCTAAAATGAGCATGCCAGGTGTAAGCAATGCAATAAAATGCTATAATGAGCTCAAAGTTGAATTGCACGAGCTAGGGAGCTCATTTTTTTCCTTTTTTGGCTTAGGCACTCCCATAGTTAAAGGAGATTCACATGAATTTTAAAAGGGCTTTTTGGCCAATCGAGCTTTTTTTTGCTGAGGATTGTGTCAGCTTGGGATTGTGTTGTAAATGATTGTGTTGGAATGAAGGGAGGCCATCATTGTTGTCTCTTGGCGTCGATTCCCCCTTCTCTTCTCTTCTTTTGTACGTTTGTTTTCGAGCATATGTCGGTGTGTGTGTCCCCCCCAAGTTTGTGTTGCCCCCCCCCATTTTGACCATGCATGGCCACCCAAGTCATAGCCATCCTAACTCTATTTATTATTCTTATCACAATACAGTTGAATAAGGGAGCTTTGCTTGGGCTGCTACAGCTCCATTGATACAACAATGTGTGTCTACTTTCTCTCCCCCTTTTTCTCTCTATGCATGCATGCATATATTTGTATCGCCTTCTCTTGTTTAAACTCATACACACATTGTATATTTTTGTTGTTTTTTATACATTATCAAGTGCAAAAGTTTGAGATCATTTTAATTGTAATCAGAAAAATTCTAGCCTCATTTCATCTTAATCTCATAATCCCATACATACTTTCCTATATTGAACACTACTTCTGTCCAATTCACTTTCTCTCTCTATGTGATTGAGTGTGTGCTTGGTAGTTCTCTGTATATTTGTATGCAATGTAACCACCCTCTTTGACTATCAATTCTTCTCAACAAATTTTTGAGGCACACAACCAGTTAACAACATTCTCTCTCCAAAACGATTCATAAATATGATCCAAATTAGAAAAATCTATCAGACATCTCAAAGGCTCTATATTTTCTTCTAAAATTGCAAAAAATGTTATTTATTTCTGGAAAGCTTCTTATTATGTACTAAAGGACAGTGAACATCCTAAAAGTAATAGAGCTTTTTGTGTGTGACACATGATAGTCCAAAAAAAAGGAGCTTCTACATTTTGAATCTCTCTCTCTCTCTCTCTCTCTCTCTCTCTCTCTCTCTCTCTCTCCCCCCCCCCCCCCCCCCCGCGGGTGTCTATAGGATGGGTCTCACACTTTTTATATTTTGTTTTATGACCCGACAATGGTGTACTGTGTCTAGGTGGGAGCATGAAGATAGAACTTTGATTCTCACAGGGATAAATCTCTCAACAAACATGAACAATCTATTTTCGAAAAACATTATGTTATTATCTAGTTAACACCTCACACAGTGAAATGAGCAAAAGCTAAATCCTCATACAATTATTGTTGTAGATATGCCCATAATAATTGTTTTGGGGTTGGTTCAAGGTTCGTTTTTAAAGGTTGGTGAGAACTAATTTTGACTTTCAATATAATATAAATGACAAAATTTTGAATATTTTTCTACGAAGGGCTATTTGAAAAAAGTTCTCTTCTCATGAAAGGCCGAACCAAAGACAATGTTTCCCTTGAAGGGTTTAAAAAAACTGATACGCATACATGTATATAACATAGTACTAACTATAATACAATAATTTCTTGATCATAAGCTGGAGACCAAATTCCTAAGATTGCACTTATCTATGTGACTTTGATACATTTTTGTGTTAAATTTGGCTTTAAAGATCGAGTGTAGATTGTCAAGTTCGTATTTGGAAGGGCTAAAAACAACACGAGGATGCATGAAGACTTGCTAAGTTAAAAACGTATGGGAGAGATTAAGTTTAAGTAAGTGTCTACAATCACATGGAATTTTTGTTCTGTTTTAATATAAAATTGGTTTATATATTATGAAGAACCCAACTTATAAAACAATAAGATAAAAGCTACAAATTACACATCAACGTTTTAAAATAAAATTAAATTAAATTAAAATAATAAAATAAAACACATTAATTTTTTTTAAAAAAATATCTTTATGTATTTCAAATAAATTGATTAATTTAATAAGCTTAAAAAATTATTAAAACAATATAGTGGAATGTAATTTTTTGAGTCCTTAACAGAAAGGACCCTTTGTCATTATGTCACATGATGGGATCAAACTCTTATGAATCCTTTTGTTCTGTACAATCTTTAAAGTGAATGCACCTTTGGAGAATACCATTTAAAAGGCTATGATTTTTTTTTTTATATTTTTGGGAGTTCTCACCAATAGGTGAGTTGGAAAATAAATTAACGACCAAAAACATTTACAAGTTCTTCGCATATAAAAGGCTATGATTTCTTTCTGTTGACATTTGTCTAACAATGAAAATTGAACAACCTTCACCCAAAGGGGCACCAAGGCTCTTTTTTTTTCTTTTTTTTTTTTTTAAAGCAGGCCAAAAGAAAATGTATGTATCATTTGAAAGGAAAACTTATAAAAGTGGCCTTCACAAAGAAGGGCTGATTCTAAGCTAGACCTTTTACAGAAAGTGAAGGTTGGGGTGATTGAGAGGCTTTTAAAGAAACGAAAGAAACAAGGTTGTCCTTATTTATAAAAATATTCCATCTATATAATTTGTTAAAGAGGCCCCTACGACATGTTTGATCTTGTGTATTTGCCTATCAAAAATTGTAGGAGGCAGATATGGCAACTAAATAAGTGAAAACATATTGTTCTAGTTGCAATGCCCAATGTAGGACGATCGATTTTGAGTGCATGGTTGTGAGTATCGTGGTGTATCAAAAAACCATGCAAGGGCTCCTGTCATACCCAAGGCCATAACATCTACATAGGCATGCATTTGATGTGCGCTTGAAGGATCAATGGAAGGCTTGGAATATTCATCCTTGAGGGAAGCTATGAGAGAAGTGCAACAGGTATCAAGGTCTTGAGCAAGTTGAGCCACATGATCAACTACATCTTGAAATGAGGTATATAAAGGCTTGTTTGAACTTGCAATGGGAAGATCACATGAGTACAGGATGCTTGGTAGGTTAAAGAAGTCCCCAACTCTGATCTCTTTGTAGCAAGAGAAGACGTCATTACAAAGGCTTATGTAATCTACAGCTTTTTTGCATAGCGCCATGACCTTTGGATTCTAAAGTGTTGCTTGATCCAACTCTATACCTGATGCATATTCTACCATGATAAATGCAGGAACAGTGAAGGAAGCATGGTGACGAATCTCCATATACGAGTCAACATCTGGTACAGAAACATTTTTGCGAAGGGCAGCTTGCATCTGTTAGGAAGGAAAAATATGTGATATTAGCAATGTATTGGAAAGCAAGGGTGTGTGCATGTGTGAGTGGGTATACAATTACAAAGGGTACCCTCTTAAAACAAAAACATAGGGTGTGTGCATGTGTGAGAGGGTATACAACAAAGGGTACCCTCTTAAAACAAAAACATGTGTGTGTGTGTGGGGGGGGGGGGGGGGGGGGGGAGAGAGAGAGAGAGAGAGAGAGAGAGACAAGTCCTCAAAGGGACCGCCCTTTCTTTGAAAAAACGTCCAACACCCTTTGGTCTAGAACGTTTGAACTAAGTCAAACACACCCCGAGAGATCATTTGTATGCATGGTATTGAGATGGTATTACCTTGATGCCCTCCAGGTAGTCGGCCATGGTAGAGGTAAAGTGGGTGCGGACAAGCGGGCTCATTTCGCTGCACGTCTCCTGCCACACCTCGGCGAGCTCTGCCAGCTGCTTTGAGCAGCGCGTGGAGAGGCAAGGGTCTTCTCCAATTGAATCAAATGCAGCAGACGATGGATGCGTGAGAATGGCCATAAGGCGATCGGCGCGATGGGAGGTGGAGTCGAAGTCGGAGCCCAGCAGTTGTGGGTCGTCGTCGTCGTCGTCGGAAATCATAAGCCACGCAATGATCTTGATGGCCTGCACCAGCCGCCGCCTGGATTGGGCACGCGGGATGAAGAGGCACACCAGCCGCGGCAGCAGGCAATCCCGCAAAAAGTGGGAGGCGCTTGCCGACGGCAGCTGCGCCACTCTCTCAATCCACTCGTCGCACTCCGCCTTCACTCCCTCATACTGCGGATGCACCTCCCACGCAAACGAGCTCGTCAGCGCTGGCAGCTGCATCCTCGCTAGCTCTTCTGCGCTCGGCATGCGTAGCTTCCGGCCGGTGGATGCCCGCCTTCAGTATTGTACTTAGTGCTGCTGCTCCATGTACATGTGCCTCCACCATATAAATTTGCACACACATTCAGCCTCTCTCTGGCAGCCTCGTTAACGGCCCAGCTCTGGCACCGCTTATAAGACGTGCTAAGCTGCAAGACGTGCTGCTGGGTCGCCAATCGCCCGCATGAAAAACTGCTGCAGGAGCTGCTTATACGGCCATCGCTGATATTCCTGCAGCAGTTTGAATCGATTTGCAGGTTGAAAGTACTTCTGGCAGAGAGGAATTGCTGGGCGACGGCCGTCTCTCTCTCTCTCTCTCTCTCTCTCTCTCTCTCTCTCTCTCTCACACACACACACACACGCACGCACGCTACTCACTAGTGTGTGTGTGGGGGGGGTGGCGGGATCGCATGAGTGGTGGGCTTGCATGGTCAAACCATAATATAGAAGGCCCATAAGCATGATCACGTGTGGCAAAAACATGATCACGTGTTGCAAAAACAACAGTTACGTGTTTGCTTGCGCAATGCGAAGTTGCAGATTGCGATGGTATAGGGCCTAGGCTTTAGAGCGCCTGCCCATAGGCCCTCTAGCAGTGGTTTTGGAACGCCATCCAAAAGTAAAGGCAAATCCCATACACTGATGAGATCGCCGCCGAAAGAAAAGGGGGAAAGGTTTCGCCTATGAGGTGGAGGGTGTTTTGACCACCCTCTAGAATTGAAAAGCGCCTCCGCATCGCCAACAAGCGGTAAATTGGATACTACAGGCAGCACAGTGATCGGACAGTATCGACAGTTAGTAAGATATAGTGCTCGTCAACTGGTTGCTTGCTGCGCTATGGGATTGTATGTGGAACAATACACGCAACCACATACCTCTGCACAATGGCGATTTTGGGTGCTGTATGGGCAGGCGCTCTTAGTGCGTTTCATTTTATTGCTTTGTAATGCGATAGCGAACCTTCACTTTTACATTTTTAGAAAGCCAACGTGATTGTGTACCCGAGGGCTATTTTGAGAATCTTCACAAATTTTAAGGTATTTGGACCATGTTATTTTTTGAGAATCTCCTCAAATTTCAAGGTATTTTGACTATACTCACATGGGTCTTCTAACTTAAAGATCCTTGGAAAACCGTGCGTTCGATGTACCTCAAACTTAGCATTCGCTTCATCGACTTTACTTTTTTTGGGGGGGAAACTCACAATTATCAGTGATTGTATTGGAATCATGTCACTAAGAAATATACAAAACAGCCTCAAGCTCATGTAGAACCTTGAGAGGCAAGTGGTTACATGAGACCCTACCTAGAACTAAAAGCCCAATCTTGTACACAACAAGGAGCTCGATCGGATGGCGAGAGTCACTCTAAGGCAATCCTCCAAGTTCTGCTTTATACTTACCACAAATATTAACTCCTTACTTCTTGTATGATCTTTGAGAATCTAGCCACAAAGTGGTGCTATTAAAGACACGTCAGTTCTTGGCCTTCCAGATCTTACTAAAGAAACAAAATCTGACAATTTGAGTACAAATTAGTAGTGCGAGACTTAGAAACTGTTTCCCACCAATGCACAAATCCTTCTTGAAAAACCCTATCTTCCACGTTCTTTGTATCCCTTTTCACACCTTCCTTGCCAAGCTTCATCTTCATGAAACTAGTCTTGCTTGGTGGGCATTGCTATAGAACATAACAAAGTGAGGAGGCACTAAGTCCTGCTAACTTCTAAGTTAAGGGGGGATCATGAAAGTAAAGGAGAGTAGTACCCACAATCATATGTCATTTTTGTTGTGTACTAATATATATCAATTATATATTTAAGTAGTGCAAAGGGCCCTACTTAAACAATAAGGTGAAAGGTGCACACTTCACATTAGCAATCTAAAACAACATAAAATTATAAGAAAAGAAAAGAAAAAAAATAAAGTAAAGAGACAATTGATAAACTAAAACAAAAAAATATTTTAATGCTGTCATAAAAAAGGATAAATTTAATAAGCATGAAAAATAATAAAACAATTGAATGTAATTAATCTTTATACAATTTTTAAATGAAAGGAATATTAGCAATTTAAAAAATTAAAAAAAGGTTCATTGAGTCAATATTCACATCCTCCGATCAAACTCCTATAAATACACTTCTTAATTCTTTGTTTTCTAAATTGTTTTTCAGTATGTCAAAGAACTGGATGCAGCTTTTACAAATAACATGTAAAAGGCTTTCTCTTCAAGAGTTTTTAGGTCCCTTTTAGTGACACATGTCAAGCAATTAGAATTGAATGTCCTTCACCATATGGATACTCAAGCCTTCAGCAGGCCAACAAGACATACGCAGATGTACATCAAGCATCCAACACTGAAGTAAACAAGTACAAAGTGCATTGGCAAATTTTTAAAAAAGTATTACATGTGTATTTATTAAATATATATGGTGATTGGCTACCTCTATAGTTCTCTCTACAACAATTTCACGGCTTTCTCTACAACTGTTTGAGCATTGAGACCAAGGCAGTGCTCTTTGTCGTACATGTTTTGATAGATTTTGGAGCGCAGTTGGTTACTTGGTTGGTTGTGATTTCTATCGCCTTTTGTTGTGGAACAGGAGCGGATGATTAGTAGAACCAAATGATAGGCAACATCAATGGCTTAGATTGGGACTTGATGACCATTGGGAGGAAGCAAGTTGTGTCCCATAGGGCTCAGCATACGACAGGGGGCTAAAATAAAGGGGATAATTAAATTGAGCGAAGGGTTGCAACTTAATCATTTCCTACGTTGGTAGTTTATTTGTAGATTGCCATTCAGCCTAGTAATATCGTAGGCAGCTAGAACGGGGATCCATCTTTGAGGCACCCATCTTACTTTGAATCCAGTGTAAAAAATATTCTCTTATTTCTTGTATAGAGAGAGAGAGAGAGAGAGAGAGAGACAGAGAGAGAGAGAGAGAGAGAGAGAGAGAGAGAGAGAGAGAGAGAGAGAGAGAGAGAGAGAGTTACGTGTTGTCATAGCCGGAGGGTCTTGGCTGTCGATCACAGAACCTGGTGCAAAACATATATGAGGAGGAAAATGTTGGAATAAAGAATTGTCTTTTTGCTACAGAATGGTTATGTAGAGGAGAACATTGGCCTACAATATATTAGATGCATTCCCAAACAAGGACAAATGTAGATTGACATCGCCCACCTAGGAATAAAGTAAACATGTACAAAGTGGATCAAGTATTGCATTACATAAGCTGAATAGTCCGACTATGAGAAAAGAAGTATGTATGATGTATTTGATATGAAGATATGATGATCAAGATTGAGCATGAGGAAAACATGTACCTACATTAAACTTAAGGAAGCATTGACAAACTCAAAAAGTACAAAAAGCATAAACATATTATAAAAATTAAATTGCACTACCAACTTGATAATCATGTATGGGTGTCGTCCAATTGTCCAAGCTAGAGGACAATGTTTGAATCAAGCTACATAAAAGTATTGTGAATAGTTTAGCATTTTGTCTTGCAATCATCACAGAGTGAAAATGCTAAATAGACAGTGCATTCGTTACAAAATTATGGTGGAGACTTGGCCTTGTGGTCTGTCCAAAAATTATAAGAAATATAAGTTGTGCCATGTCCCATGCATAGGCATAAGGAATTGGATGTACATAACGGACCTTGCAGTGTTGTCTAGCTGGAGGCATGCTTGTGCAATCAAAATGTCCACTATTGTGAATATATGTCATCTTTGTTAGATACAAAACACACATTAAGACACCAATGAAGAGACGTGTGCTAGCATGCAATTGGTTCTTGGACTTAGGAAGGGGTGATAGATGTGAGATGCAAAGGTGAGTCAATGTAATCCATACTATGATGGGTTATTACTTTGTTGCTGTAGAAGAGAAGAAGAGGATGTCAGGACAAGGGTTCCATAGGGGCAAGGCCCAAACCTAAGGACTAGGGCGGTCATGGACTACGGCCAAGGGCTGGGCTAGACAGTGTGGACAGGGGATCCGTCTAGGGCAAAGGGGCTAGGAGCCCGCCTATATAATGGGTGGTTGGGAGGAGGATCCTATGGTCTGGCATCCCTACTTCTTACACTGGTATCAAAGCTAATGATAGTTGGGAAAGGGGCATGGTCTTTTTTTCTTTTTGCATGTTGCATGTGCATGCAAGGCCATGGAGCTCCTCTCTTGACAGGCGCGGACGACGCTGTGGGGCTCCTCTCTTGACAAGCGGGGAAGAAGCCAAGGGGAATAACCGGGTGTACATGGCCTCTTGAGGTGAAGGGAGGAGAGGGGCCGACTTGCTCAGAACCCGGAGCTATGGAGCTCAATGGGAGCACAAGGCCCAGCCACAAAAATCCCGTCACTGAAGCGGCACATTCGAGTAGCACAAATGCCGTGTGCTCTTGTTCTCTCTCCCCGTCGGCGGCTCTGTGCAGCACCATGGCAAGTCGACACTTCAACATTAGTTTTTATTTTTCTTTTCTTTGGAATCCAAGGTTGGGCGCCCTATTTCGGGCACCCACTCTTGCTAAGGGATCCAGGCCATGCTATGCATGCGAGGCTACATCCCATGGATGAGCAGCAACTGTGCTCTAACATGTTGCATGTCGTCATGCACCAAAGGCCACCGTCACGGGCTTGGGAAGGCATCCAAGGTGCATGGTTTTGCCATGGTGGACCGGAACACAAGCGCCTTGCAGCGCTGATTTCCTTTGGTTTCTAGCGCGGTGGTCTTTGAGCATATTAAGAGCCGCCATGAGCACCGTCTTCCTAGTCAGTCTGTTGTGAAATTGTCCATGTCTTTACCACTCGATCAAAGACAATGAGACTCTCGGATTTCAACGAATGATGTTGGGATCAAGGCGGATAAGATTCATGCTAGCATTCGCAATTGGGAAGCCAATGGCAAGGCCATGTCTTCCAGCATGGAGCAATCTCAACAAAGAGATTACAACAAGGATGATGTTACTGATTGATTTGAGCCGTGTTGCTTAAGGTAAATTAAGAGTGTTGTTATCAAAATTTTGTGTGAGCAAGGCTTATTACATATATACAACACCAAGCAAGGCTGCAATCGACAAGGATACAACCTACGGCAGGTTGAGGCATGTGATTAATCAGGTGTGCATAGGTTTTTTCAGTTTGTTTGGAAAAATGTTACAAACCATGCTGTATATTTCTATCAAGCAACAAAGGTGAGTGCACTTTAAGCACTCCAAGCACAAGCACGGCTTGTGACAGTTCTCCTAAGCTCTCAAATTTTGTTGCATACTTTGATGGCAAGGGCCAATTTTTTAGTATCTCAACAAGACAAGCATGGACTATTACTGGACTTGTTGAAGGCAACAAGTTGCTCGGCCTGGGCTGACTCTTTGTCACTGTTTCTACACGCTGACAGAGGATGGTTACCACATAGTACTGGTTAATTTCAATTGAAATTGCTCGACACGGTCTATTCTTTTTGTCATGATATCTGCAGCCACATCCATTGGCTCTCAGCCCAAACATATTTATATGAAGCATGGCTTCAATTTACGAATAGTGCATTGAGATTTTTCTCATTTGGGATATGCTATGAGCACACGCCTTTGGGGATTTTCTCCATATGCCTAAAGGATATTTCAGGCCAACTTTCTCTCGTGCAATAGAGATGGTTATGATCTACATTTGAGCAAGTTTTTCCTTCGACATCTCAAGATAACTAGTTACAACAAGATGACAAGGTTAGACTATGTTCAGTTTTGTTTATTTTTCCATAAGAAACTACTACTTTTGTGCAAAGAAAAGTGCTTTGACAATTTTACAAGAAGCAAGGCTTCTCCCTTGTGCCAAGGTCCTGCCCAATGACTTGGCATCACGGGCATTATCACACACATCAAGAAACTAGCTCACAAAATCCCTACCAGTCTAAACTGTGCAAGGCACTTATGGTTTTGGCTCTCACGTTTGAGGCCATCACTTTTGCCAAGGGCTTCAAATTATGTATATATGGCATGCTAGCTAGGTGGATTCAATTCTAGCGCCTCCTGCAAACACGCTTCTGCTATAACACCAGACACTTTGTCAAGAACAAGATAAGTTAATCTAGATTGTTTTACATAATTTTGGTTGCTGTCAACACACAACAACACTAAAAAGAACCTAAATTAACGACTTTATTCTTTGGCAAAGTGCTATCATTAAGTCACACTGGTGTCATCACAACCACATACACGGTAGGTGGGTCAGTCTATGCCTTGTTTGTGTTTTTCTATTACCTCTCTCAATGAGAGAGTCATAGCAGAAAAATATTGGATGTTTATAGCTGCATCCTAGGCATCATATGCACACAAGCAGGGGCACCAACTATACACGTCATAAATGCTTAAGGAAAGTTCCTCAGCTTTGCATGCTCTCTTTCTTATTTCTCTCAAAGAATAATGAAAACTTTCTAAGAAGCTTTTTGAACATGTTTTCTTGGGAGTCGGCCTGAGCCAAGGTGCTCTAACTCTCAGCTAGACATAGGGCAAGATGCCATCTAATTAGTCTTCAACTAATTGCCATAAGGTCTATGAACCACACATGCTGGCTAAGAGTCATTGTCAGATCTCGGGTAAGACCCAACTGTTGGCATTTCTTGGGTGATTGCTCTTAAGATCGAATAGATCTGCCCAGTGGAGTACACATCAAACACATCGACATTAATGAGCAAGCAAGAGTCTTGTCATTACGAATGTTTAGGGTGTCATTTTTGCACTACATGTTTTGAGTGTCATGCTCAAGTTGAGTTTTTGATAATCTTAAATTACTCACATCAGTTGATCTATACCACGGAATCTAGAGGTAGCAAACAGTTGAGACAGAATGCTTGTTCCTACCAGCTAGGCATCTCAGTTGTGTGGATCTCTTGTTTTCTCTATAGCACTACGAGTGTCTATGGCATCACAGTTTTGGGGTACGACCCAACGGGTCTGTTTACTAAATCACCCCATAAGCATTGAGGATCACAGTTTGATCTATCCTAGTTGTACTTTCAAGGAAAGAAGTCTGTAATCTACCGAGGGGTAGTGGACAAATTCAACTTTTCAAGTTGATTCCAATCACTTTTATACACGGTCGACTATGTTGGTTACTATTACCTGCTAGTTGAACAGATTCTATAAAGGGTCTTACCAAGTACGTAGATCATAATCAACAGGTTTGGATTGCGAAGGAAACACCCAGGGGTTCCAATGAAATATTGCTTGGTTTTTTCACAAGTGGGTGGCATGCTCCTCTGCATTTGAATACGGGTAAGTGAACATTAAGTTCAGCTCTCCAGGTATGTATCTATTGATGGTGTTATTCCATTTTTTAGTATGTTTTGTTTGGGTTTTTTAAGTCGTATAAATACGCTTGAATGTTTCATAGCCATACTGAGGGCATGTCAAAATAAATCATTTTGGGCCGTCGTGTCCCATATATTTTTTTGCATTATGTTGTTATGAATCCATGTGTAGGGTTTGATTTGGCACATGTTGTCACATGGGATACAACATGGTCTAGGAACTCAAGGAGTTTGGATTAGCCAATGTGGAGCAATGATAATGAAGGTCCCTCTCACTCGCGTTGCAGAGTGTTTGTAGTTACCTCCACACAAAAGTACATCTCGTACTTAAAGGATGTTCTTTTTACAAACATCCTTATTTGAGACATATTCCACATGTGGAGAATATGAGTCTGTGTGACTAACACTAGCACCTAATTCCTAATGATGTGTCGTGACAAAGTCCCTACGAGCTGGTTGCATTCGTTTATTAGACCATTTGGAGCACACCATAACAGGAACAATTTCAGTGGCCATAAATTGTCGGGTACTCAGTACGAACTTGTTGCGATGACATGTGCTGTGAAACCACCTTAAGGGAGGGTTGTCTCTACATATAGCCAAGTATGCTAAGTTACTGAGAATGTCTCATGGTTGGTACCTAGGTGTGACTGAGCTTTCACATTCTGTTATGGTCTAGCTTTGGTTGAAAGGCTTTCACGTACGTACCGTGGAAAGTCTCGTCATGGAATTGTGGTTTGGATAAGTTTGTGTTAAATGCATGCACACTAGGGTTATGGTTCCTAGTGTTTAACATTGATTTATTTGGAGCCACGTGCCAATTCATGGACTTTATTCTTTCTGCGCCTTTTAGCACTGCATGTGCAATCTCTACTGCAGATCTATTATGAGTTTACACCCTGCCATACAAGGCACTAGCTCAGGATGGGTGTCTGTGGGGTTGGATGGTCTAGACTCTAGGAGCTTACTCCAATCCACCCCGCTTTCAACGTAGTTGGTTGTCTTCACTCCATATCAAATATATGGTTGGATACTCAATGTTTGAGTCATAGTTTATCATCAGCCATGGAAGATTGTTTGTAAGTGGTTGGGGGAAAGCACCTCACTCTTACTACTGCTATTCATCCCGTGTTGGATGGGCACCTTACAAGTATTTTTTTGCTAAAGGATCTGCTAAGAGCATACATTAGCACAACGCATTCTTAATGGGAAATTCTCTCCCTATTCTAGAATTTGCTTAAGTAAGGTTTTCAGCTTTGAACACCTGTTGTGGTGGGGTTGGATATTGTTTCAATATTTTCATAAGTCAAGGACTTAATAGGTGTGCCGACATAGTATGTTGGCAAGTAACCTTCATTAGGGGTGAACATGTAGTTCTGTGTGTTCCAAAATGTTCAGAAGTCTGACATGAGGACACTCCCTATTATATCCCTCAATAGCTATGATCTTTTCAAGATACTCACACGAGTTGTAAATCTAGCTCACAACTTCATGGATAGTTGCGCCAAGGTTTTCTTGCATTTTTTCAGTCTCTTTCGAAAGTCTGAAAACTAGTTATGTCTTTTGACATCTTTTAGTTGTGGTTACTCCTTTAAAGTACTCAAGTGAGTTACAAATTGAGTTACCAATTTGACACAAGTGGTTGCAAAAGGACAACAATGTTGAAAATCAAGATGTTGCTCTTGGTTTCATTGAACCTCCTCACTGCACCAATTATCGGTCATACAAGCAACTGGCCCACGTATGGGATGTCAATAAAGAAAACATCAGTGTTCTTACAAAGATATATTACTTGTGTTTTTGAGGACGAAAACTCTTCCTTAAGGGGGGAGTAATGTGAGGACAAGGGTTCCGTAGGGACAAGGCCCAAACCTAAGGACTAGGGCGGTCATGGACTATGGCCAGGGGCCGGGCTAGACAGTGTAGACAGGGGATCCGTCTAGGGCAAAGGGGCTAGGAGCCCGCCTATATAATGGGTAATTGGGAGGAGGATCCTATGGTCTAGCATCCATAGTTCTTACAGAGGAGTTCATCACACCCTGTGCGAAGAAGTTGCTGCTATATAGGAGAGATATTTGAGCACACTCCACCAAACACAAGGGTAAGGAGTGGCCCCTTCATCACAGAAAATGCCACACCCACACTCCCATCTCTTTCACTACTTCCTGCACCCCATTCTCTTCTACTACAATCTCTTTGTTCATCATCATCATCACCCCCATGATATGCACTATGTCTACCCATGCGATCATCGTGCTCTCTGTGAGTCCTTCAAGTACCTGTGGCTATGATCCCTTCTATATTCATTATTTGTCTATCATGGACTCATCATATTTCATGCCTTCTCTCATGTCGGTCTTGTCTATTGTAATCTCCATCCTCTTGTCAATCATGACTATTGTGATATCCATCACCATCTCTTCTACGACTCCTATGATACCAACTTTAAATGGACTCATTAATCTATGCATGCAAATAAAAATCTTGGAGCATGGCACCGGGAGGGTACATGGTGGACAGTTATCAATTGGGCATGGGGCAGGATGGCTATCAAGAGTGGTCATCCTCACACGTTGTATATGTCCATTTGCGAGTCGAATGACTCCGAGTTCATCAGAGAGAGTGGTGGATTGTGGACTAGGGATGAGGAAGCGATGCAGCATTTGTGACTTAGGGGGGAGGTTGGGGGAGTGGTGTTCTACCTTTAAGATGGTACCCATGGTTGTAGTCATGGTCTCACTGTACAATTGGCTTTCATTCAATAATCCTGAATGAATGCATGCATTAAGAACAATGCTAAAAGTCACCAAATTTGACTTAATGCTTTCCTCTATCAGCTTCACAAATGAATTAGCAACCAACTATCCTTCCTTGACTGAGAGTATCCTCCTAGTAATCCATTCAGGCTCTGCAAGCATTCCAAAATCGGCATACATGCCTACCAAGTTAGTGCCAAGAACCATAGATCAATTTACAATGGCCCATCCCTATCTATGTTAGCATGTATTTTTTGGCCCTTGCATGAGGCTCCTAAGCTACTATAGGATTTTATTATAAAAGCAAAAGTAAACACATACGGTGTCATGCCATCTGCTTGAAACATCTCAAAGATTCATCGCTTCATCACAAAGCTCATGTTGGGTGTATCTTGCAGTCAGTAAATTCCAAGAGACGACATATTCCTTGAACAGAAGCCTATGCTCGGTGTATCCTACAGTTAGTTAATTCCAAGAGATGACATTTTCCTTGAACAAAAGCCTGTTGAATATCTCCCGTGCTTTTGCAGGCATGCCGCACTTTGCAAACATATCAAGTAAGGAGCTCACAAGGACGGTGATGTCTGAAGCTTCTTGGGCCTTCAATGTCATGCCGATGCTTTTTGACGATAGGAACATTGGTTCTTTTCAATGGTGGAACATAGACAATCACAAAATGTTGGATTCAAATCTTAAAAGAAGGTTGGGATTGAGCCAAGTGGCTTAACTCTCTGGCCTCCTTTAGGAAAAGATCCTTAGGCTCACCAAGTAGCAAGGTGAGGAGGTACGATGGTCTGCTAAGGGGAGATGAGGGAGAGTAAATTTAAATAAGGACCTACAATCACATGGAAATTTTTTTGTGTTAAAATACAAAATTATATTATCTATTATACATACATAATCACAAATGAATTATATATTACAAAGAGTCCCACTTAAGTAATAAGGTAAAGGGTGCATGTTACACATCAGTGTTTTAAAACAAAATAAAAATGAGTGCAAAATAAAATTGATAATATATGAAGAAACATTAAAAATTAAAACAAAAGAATAGTTTAATGCTTTTTTATAAGAAAAGATAGATTTAATAAGCATAGAAAATAATAAATTAATTTAGTGAATTTTTTTTTAAGTCCTTAAATGAAAGAACCCTTTATCAATACCTCACAATTTAGGATCAAACTCCTATGAATATATTGTTTAATCCTTAATTGATCCCTAAAGCTTTTTTCAAGCATGGCAAAAAAAAATTGGTCCAAAACCCACAAACTGTGAGTGTGTAAAATTAATAAAGAAAAAAATTTACAACAGTAGCCCTACTTAACACAAGTCACGACATCACACAAAGACACATCCATTCGGACATCAGACAGGGCTTTACAGGGAGCCCTTACCCACATCACTTTTCAAACATGCCAAAAGAACTTAAAAAGTGAATGCAACATTGAAACATAACATTTAAAAGCTCACTATTTCTTTCTATTCACAATACTTTTAAGGCCCCTTAGGGACAATTTATCCAACAATGAAACTTGAAACACCTTCACCCTCTCCCTACAAAGACCTTTAGCATTCCCTACAAAGACCTTTAGCAAGCCAAAAAAGAAAGAAAACAAGGTGTAAACTCATTATGGTCTACATATGGCTATTGAGAGAGAATTTCACAATAAAGATCTCTTTGTGAAAGAGAAAAATTGAAAGTGACACTAGTATTTGAAAACATGTGGTATCACAATAAAATATTATGTTTTTTTGAAACAAAGTGAGGAGATTCATGGAGAGTAAGTTTTAATGAGAGCCTAAAGTCACATGGAACAAATGATTTACCAAAATATCCCTCTAATTTGTGGAAATTTTGAAAATACCCCTCAAATTTTAAAAATTACCAAAATACCCCTAATATTTTGTCATAAATTCTCAAAAAATGCCCTTTAAATTTTCCAAAATACAAGTTGTGAGGTTAAATATTTCAAACAATTAAGAAAATTGTAGATTTTCATAAGAAGACTAATTGTATTTCAATACAAGATGCTAAAATTGGAATTTGAGCTGCTTTGAAGATGAATGGCTTCCTTACTTTTAGGTATAATTGATTTTTTTGCGAGGTAATTTGTGACAAATTACATGCTAAGCATTCAAAAATGGATCTCAATTGTCAAAAAGGAATAAAGATTAAAAAATCCTCAACAATCCGACCAAGATAGATACAAGGGTATTTGAAATTTGAGGGGTATATTGGGACTTCCCACAAATTAGAGGGCTATTTTGGTAACTTTTCCAAAATAATAAGGTGAAGGTGCACATTATACATTATCATTTGAAATCAAAATTAAATAAAATAAAAACAATAAAATAATAAGACACATTGAAAAACTAAAACAAAAAAATATTTTAATGCCTTCATAAAAAAGATAGATTCAATAAGCATAGAATATAATAAAATGAATCTTTAGGAAGTCCTAAATGAAAAGACTCTTTACAAATCAAAATATATTAAAAAAATATGAATCAATACTTCACATCATGTTCTATGAATACACTTTTAATTATTTTTTCCCCTTAAGCCTTTTTCAGCAAATAATGAATGCTTTGAGAAATAGCATTTGAAAGGACATAATGTCTTTTTCTTCAAGACTTTTAAAGCTTCTTTAGAGACACATGTCTAACAACTAGATATGAACGACCTTCACCCCTATGGATACTAAGACCTTAGTAGGCTAAAAAAGTGTAGCAATGAACTATCTACATTAAAATATATTTTAAAATTTGCTCAAGATGGCTAAGTGTAATTGGAAAGAATTCTTAAAACCAATGAAAAGGTTTCTTTGAAAGAACAACACGAAAACCTCCCGGCCATGGCAGTGGGTTAGATGGGAGATAGTTGCTCACCCGATAAACCAAGGAGGGCTCGGCATTCTTAACCTTGTATCTTATGTTGAGGCCCTTTGTGCCAAATTTATGGTCTCATTGGCTAAACAGGACCAAGCTTGGGCTATCATGACCAAGGAAATGATTGATGCAATAAAACTCGAATCGAAAGGGGGAAAGTGGAAGGGGGTTGTGATGCACGACAAACTTCTTGCCCTGAAGTGGTCTTATCTTAGATATAGTGGACTCTCAGGGGAACTGATGAGGAAGTGCAAAAGAGCAGCTAAGGTTTTGGAATGGGGGGGAGCAACCAGATACTTTAAGAACTCCATATTACACTGGTCCTCTTGGCTCTCTAAAATATTGGAGCCTCCGCAATGCCCCTATTGGATATAAATGGCCAGTAATGTGAATAATAAGGGGCTCGTCTCTAGAGCAATTTTGGGATGGCAATAGTAAGTGCTGAAAAATTGATGACTCTTTAGCCATCCAATTTTAACTGAATGGCATTGAGATCTTACTAGTCTATAGGGTGATGAAAGAGCTTGATAAGGTGGTGATGCCAATTTGTGAATCCAACTTTGAATGGGGTGCTTGGAAATGGCCCAGGAGTAGCCTCTTTTGAAAACCACATTCTAAAGGCATTTACCATGCATGAATGCACGAGAAGAATTGGTGTAGCGCCCTCAACAAATTATGGAAGAGGAATTGAACAGAAAAATGGTGGGAGGGAGTCATGGAGAACATCTAGAAGCCAAGGTGGCCTCACTATATGAAGATATTTCTATGGAAAGTGATGTGGGGTGCTCTGTCTAACGAGCGTAAAGATACTAGAAAGAGGAATCAGGTCCGATCGTGCTCAGGGTGCAGAATAGCTAGTGAAGACCTAGCCTACCTTTTCATGGGATGAAAGGGAATCAGTGGCATGGCTGGGAAAATACGCAAGTGGATTCAAAGGACATGGCAAATGAAGTTCTTCAAGATTGATCTGTTCTTTGGTAGTAGCAGGTTGGGAAGGTCCTGCTCTTCTTGTCTGCACTCAAAAAATCAGGTACTACTTCTTTCACCATATTTGGCAAGCAAGGAACCGCCACGTGTTTGAGGGGGATCTGGATGTGGCAAGATTTTGTGAAATCATACAAGAGAGCAGAGTGACGATCCACATGATCAGAGGCAAACAAGCCTCAGAGGACTGTTCTAGAACGATACATGTCATGATGACATCTTGTAATAAGTAAAGCCTTGGAGTAGTTGTGGTATCTCTGTCAAGCAGAAAAATTGTAATCCTTTGACCCTCAAGGCATGCCCAAAAAAAATTTAAATTTTTTTTTTACTATCATTAGCTAGCCATGTGGCAATAATTCGCCAGCTTTATCCAATGGTACATAGATGCACCCAAATCCAACCCTTTACTAAGCACTACTTATGTAGTCCAAAAAGTCTTTCTTGAAATTTATTTTTCTAGATCTTTGTATGAGCCTTTGGTGAAGTAAAGCCAAGAAAATAAATGGCCCTCCTTCGGCTTCATTCCAAGGGGAAATTACCACATGACCTCGTATTACACCTTTGGTCAACATGTTTTAGCTTTCTCTTCTATTTGACAAATTTATATGTGTCCAGGTGAAAAGCTCAATTTTGGAATATAAACAAGTATTGCAATTTTATTTATAGAGGACTAAAAGTCCTTTAGTTAATCATTTTGAATCTCTCTCTCTCTCTCTCTCTCTCTCTCTCTCTCTCTCTCTCTACACACACACACACACACACACACCTTCCCTTTTGAGGTGTTTAGTCAAAGCCTATCATCTATGAAGATGACTGCTCACGCATGTGAAGATATGGGAAAGCTCTCATTTACTCCTAGGAACGTCATGTATTCCTATTTGCAGATGTGGGGCAACAAGAGGCATGTATTGTGTGAGAGATCAAAGTGTTGGCACCCCAGGTGAGGCCTAACACGTATACATTGTTTGTAGAATGATCAAGAATAGGTCCAAAAGTAGACATCTATAGGTTCTTGAAGGTATACAAGAGACTTTGAAGGTATAGTTAAGTTTTTGAGATAGATAGATTTAATTATTTTCAATGGAGGTTAGATATGACCCATGGGACCAAAGCAAAACATTACATTTGTTTTTTAGAGGTGAATGCGTTAGATACATATCAATTAGGGACTGAGGGTTTGTCAAGGGGTAAAGGAAAGAAACAAGAAACAAAATCTAAGAGGGGTCAGGTAGAGGGGGAGTTGGCTTGGGAGTTTGAAACTCTCGGATGATGGCTTTACTGCCACAGTAGACTGTGCAGTTACCTTCTTTACGGACTTTATGCATCTTCTTGAGCTCTCTTGCTTTAAGCTTGAGTTGATTTATGGTTAGTTCCTTGGCTATCCAAAGCTTTGTCCCCTTGATGCGGTGGGATTTTAATAGCAGGCTCGTCCGCTCTTCTTTGTTCTTGAAAGTGAGGATGCATTGACCAGGTGGAGCACGCCTATGTGTGTCATTGATTCAAGAGATAGGACCAAGCTCGATGTTAATTGGTTGAATACTGTTGTTGAGCTTGGTGATGGCTTCTTTGAGCGTGTCCTCCTTGGTGCACCATGGTGGGGAGAGCCCTCCATTCCTAATCTTGAGAGCAAGGGATTCTTGGAGCCCACATTCTTCCAAGGCTGCTTGTATTTTGCTATAAATCGTCTTATGTTTTGCTTCATGGACTTCTTTCTGAGCTCAGTGAGAGAAGCTTCAACTTTGTTTGCATTTGCTAGCAATGTTTTGCTCTCATTCGCTTGTATCTCCTCAAGCTTACTCAAACATTGTTTGATTTCAACATTTTCCAAAATAATCTCTTGGACTTGAGCCTCTAGGGTCATGATACTTGCATCTTGGTGGGCAGCGGGGTCCTTCCTAGGTGTAGTTGTCACTGCAAGAAAAATCTTGTGTGTGCTGGACATTGGTGTGTTGAAAGAGGACATTGGTGAGAGAGAGAGAGAGAGAGAGAGAGAGAGAGAGAGAGAGAGAGAGAGAGAGAGAGAGAGAGAGAGAGAGAGAGAGAGAGAGAGAAAGATAAAGTTAATTAGAGTGACCTTAAATCCTTTTTCATTTATGATTGTCTTTTGGTATGCTAGTTGATGATGAGTGAGATACACTAGGACCATGGCAGCAGCTATTGTCAACCTCATTCATTTGTCCATCTATACACAAGCAAGAATGAGTAAGATCAAACCCAAGGTGGGAGATAAGTGGGGTAGGAGGAGGATTGTGATCATGTTATGGTAGTGATGTGAATGATCCCACATAGGACTATTGGGGGATTGTTTTCCATCCCTATGGGCCCTTGCTTGCGTTGGGCTTCATCTTCTCCATCTTTGTGTGCATCTTTGCACACATATTTCCAACCATTACTGTCAAAGTGCACTTCAACATCTTGAGAAATGTTGAAAGAATTTTTCTTGCCAATTGGAGCATTGCAATGGCTTGGTGGAATTCTTCACATAATATGAAGTGGTTTTCTAATAGCCAAGTCCAATTCTTGTGCTCCATGTGCTTCTACATGAACCTTACTACTTTCCTTGAGAACTTTTGGCTCTGATATTCTCCAAATTTGCTACCATGACATGTTTAAGATAACTCTAGTTAGTGTAGGACAATAACTGTTGGAATGTACACTGACAAAATTTATCTTCCATGCATCCTTGTTTCTTCAGCCCCAATGGCCTAGAAGTTGTCATACTTGCATCTCTCTCTCTTGGTGGTGCTTCGATCTTGCCATCACCTTTGCGAGATTTCTTGGTATGCATACTTACACTCCTTGTCTAGCAGATTATTCACAAGAAAGTCTAGCCTGATTGGTTGTATATAGCTTGGATACAACCTTCTTGATGGTAAATTTCTTTTCATTGCTAAAATCTCTTTGCTTCTTTTAACCATGAGTTATGAAGCGTTTACATTGTTTGGGGTTTTGGAACTCAAAGTGTAGCATCATCTCATTGTTAACCATTTGTTGATGATCTTGGCTCTTGCACTTTATGAAGCAATCTCTATAGACGACTAAAATATGTATTGTGGACACTAACACACTTGCACCACACAAATAAATTGATTTTAAAAAATCTTGCGTGTCAATGTGTATGTCAATATAGGCATTGGTCTCATACTGTCCCCATGCCCACTATTATGAATATCTAAACTATCAATGGCCATATCAATGCCTATATTGATGCCCTATTAATGGGAATTCCAAGGCAGATACTGACACTTACACGTCTATACTTTTTAATGGACATCATAACAATCTATTGTAAGTAGCTCCTAGCTAACTTTTTCTACCTTCTATGATATGTGTGTACTTTGTACTATAACTATCCACTCTATCTATTTATGAGATATTTGTCTATCTACTATCTATTTCTAATACATATCTATATATCTACAATCTAGTTTACCTATCTACTTATCTCTCTCTATTATCTAGTATATCTATTACATTTTATGTATTTCTGTCTATATCTTCTAGCTAATTTACCTATCTATTAATCCATATTCATGTGTGAGAATATATTTATTTTTGTGTGTGTTCATTGGTTCTTACACGCACATCTATGTGTGTGTGTGTGTGTGTGTGTGTGTGTGTGTGTGTGTGTGTGTGTGTGTGTGTGTGTGTGTGTGTGTGTGTGTGTGTGTGTGTGTGTGTGTGTGTGTGTGTGTGTGTGTGTGTGTGTGTGTGTGTGTACACAATGATGCATTCTTGAAACTTGGGAAATGTTGGAAGCACCGTTCTTTCTAGCTAAAGCATTATGATGGTTCAAGAAATTGCATGTGCCCAAGATCACATATGCATATCCAAATGTAGATGGAAATGGATACCAACAAGTTCAACAGACCCCTATGGATGGCAAAGTTGAAATCAAAGATTTTCCCAAGATGGTGAAAAAACTCAAGCTACCAATATAGGGGACAGATTGCTCAAAATTGATGGAAGCTAGAATTTCTAAATCTACATAGAGGTCAACACCCAAATTTACTCCAAAGAGAAAAATTCTCCCAAATAGTACAGTGGATATTTCAAGGTCAAAAATTACTCAAATGCAAGCAGATAATGCAGAACAATTTCAACCAAGCAAAAGATACAAAATTGCAAGCAACATCAACTAAAGCATGTACACAAAGCAAGGAAGATGCAAAAAAGTTCAACCATGCAAAACAACCACAACAAGAGTAGGAAATACAAATCTTGAGAAGATCAAGTGCAGAACCATTGGTTAAAATGAAGAAAAGATGTCAAGGGAAGCAAAGTTAGAGATTTTTAGCTAGACAAAAACTTTGTCTTTTTGCACTTGGCTAAAATGAACAAGCAAGTGTTAGATGCAATGCTCTACTGGATAAAGAAGCACATTGCAACATTGTTTCAGATAGCATTCAAAGGATGCTTGATATTACTCCACAAACGCATGTAAGATAGTAGAGATATAATGGGTATGACTATAAGTCAACAAGAAATGGTTGCTATTCTTAGCATCCAAAATCATGAAGAGCAAGTAAGTTTTCAAGTAAAGACTTCAAAAGAAATGCATGTAGATTTCATCCTTGGTCATCAGTGGTTAGATCAACACAAGGCCTACAAAGAAGATACAGTGCTATTGCTCTCTCTTCCAAGACGTAGCAAGAAAAAGTTACAAATACTTATATTATGGATTCAGAGTTCCAAAACTCACGACAATCACTGACACGCCTTCTAGCCAAGGGTAAATGGACCCAAAATTGACTAGCTTCAAAGATGGAACAACATATGCCTCTACATCAAAGAACCTTGACAAATCAATTTCCTTAAGCAAGTGAAGCTATAGAAAGTCTCAGTCATTTGCTGAACCAAACAAGAACTCAATGGAGAGCTGCAAAAAAGAAAAGGTATATGAGCCCAAGTACTTAAGAAAGAAAAAGAAAGTCAAGAAAGTGTTTGACCCGAGTAGCCTAGTAAAAGCCAATGATCCAATGTGGATTGAAGATGGAAGATCAACACAAAAAGACAAACCCTTGTGATGGATAGCATCAAAGTATAGTTTAGAAGAGCAAGAGTAATACAGATGCAACCATCACATTTGGGTACCAAAACCCAAAATTACAGCATATGAATTGCAATCAAGACCCTCCCAAGGAAGAAGGCTATATGGATATCAACCTCGAGAACATCCCAAGCTAACTAAGAACAAGCTATACACAAGAACAACGTTGATTTCTCCTCAAGCCTACCACTATCATGAAGAAGAATGGATTCCAAAGAGTCTTCTTCTTGGACAGAGGTTCTACACGTGATATACAAGAAGTGGGCAACCAATCATCCACAAGCCAATTGCAACTAATATAGAACTTTGTGAAGATCTCAAGAGATCAACAAGACATTATGCCAAACAAATTCATCAAAGAATCAACAAAGGTAATGGGAGGATGTGGATTACCAAGGCTTCCAATGCTTTGACTCAAGGGACAAATGCCAACGATCAACAAAGGCCTACAACAACCTTAAAGACTCCTTATAACCAGCCTAGTTGGAGAAGCTTTAATGCCAACTTGGTCTTTCAATAGCCCCCTCATTAAGGATTAAGGATTCATGCCTACTTTTACTAATAGAAATGTTTATAATAAGCACACGAATGTAAAAATTTAAGTTGTCAGGGAAAAAAAATTTCTTTGGCATCAAAGACGGGTTGTTGAGTCACAAAATGAGTTAAGCATAAGTCCCAAAGCTTCAATTCTTTATAAAATTTGTGCTAAGAGTCATAGTTATTAGGACTATGCTCAAGCTTTAAGAGTTGAGGATATCTAAGTTGTGATGCTCATGTTGGAAGAGATGGGCATAAGAGTCAAAGTCTTTAACTTAATCATGGTGGAGTGATGTAGAGTCCTACACTTACGCATAGTGCACAGTAAGATGAGAGCACATATCCTCAACAACAAAAAACCTTCCTAAAGGGGTACCAACTTATAAATCCATGTCATATGCTTTTAATATAGCTACACCTTCTTCTTGAAGATCCACTTAAAAATCTTTCTTGTATAGCATATTGTTTTTCATGCATTTATATGTATGCATATATGTTGTTCCATCATTGGACATACCCATTATTGTCATAAAATCTAATATCTAACCAACCCAAATGATTTTCTCATATTAAATAGATCATTCAATGTGGGATAATAGACGAGAACAAGGGTTAGAATATAGGCATGTGCTTACGGGTCTATCTCAACACGGGGCCAATGGTAAAGGGGTCCAAGTGAGAGATGATATGTCAAAGAGCAAGGCTAGCTAATGTAGCTTAAAAACTTTAGGTTAGTTTCATTAGATACCTTCAATGGTTAGTGTTAAAAAAAAATTGAACTTAGGCAAGCTAGGGATGTGCTTGAGGTGGGACCCTAGCCCAAGCTTGAGGTGCTTGTCGTGCTTGATGACTGAGATGCTTGAGGTGCTTGATGATTGAGATGCTTGAGGTGCTTGTCATGCTTGATATGCTAGGGTTGTACTTGAGGTGGGAACCCGGCCCAAGCTTGAGGGGCTTGACGGCCAACCTTGTGGTGGAAACTAGGCCCAAGGTTGAGAGGCTTGAGGTGTCACACAAGTCAACAAAGATCCCTACAAGGAGGGGGGAGCCATGCAAGTAGGGGGGATGGTTGAATGACTTCTCTCTCTTTCAAAGGGCACCCCTTGATCAAGAGGCAAGAAGGACACATGTCAAGCCCCTAGCTAGGTTTCCCTCAAGGAGTGTCCAAATTCTATTGGTTGATCCTTAGAGAGGTATAATAAGGATATAGCTTTTTTTTTTTGGAGCTTTTATTAAGCCCTCTTTCTCTAAGAGGAAAGGAGGAAACTTGTACAAATACTACCTCTATTGCTAAGTAGTGAACAAGCTTGTGATTGGCTAGGCTTGGGAAGGCCAATGAGATTTTACCTTGAGCTAGAAGAGGGGGTCGACACAAAGATTGCATTGTACTAAGTCTCTCTTGATGGGACAATCTATAATACAAAATCCTATTGGAGGGGGGACCTCGGCTCCACATAAATCCGGTCCTCAACTGTTGTCAATATCTCTAAACTCTCTCTCTCTTTCTCTCTTGCAAAAGTATTGTTCAAGCCAAGTTAATTAACACTAGAATGGTAACCTAACAGGACATAAAAGTGTACTTTTAGGGTTTTGGGAAAAATTTCCAAAACCATAGTAGATCCACTCATTTTGAAAAATCCTTTCATGATCTTATAGTTCAATAACTACTACATATGGAAAAAATGAGAAACTTGGAATTTTTCTCATCCCTTGGTCACTACAAGCCTCTGAAGTTGATGGACCAGTGCATTTTGCCCAAAACAACAATTTCTTATGGTTGATTGCATATAAATAAGAGTGGGGATTTTTGTAGAACATGAGATGAAATGCCCCATTAACTTCAATGGGTTGGTGAGCAAAACATATGGTTGCTTTTACCTCACTAATTTTTTTTTGGGCAAAAAAAAAGGTACAAAAGGTTGCATTTTTGCCATTCTGCGGACCTATCATCAAAGTTTCTATAGTCACGCTCAATACAGATACTATATACATGTTTTATTAGTTCCCTTTGGGCCTTTGGATTCAAAAGGATCCATGGAGCATGTCAAAAGGATAACGGATCTCTTACAATTGGAACCTTGGGGGCAATGATAAACTGCTAAATACAGCAAACATGAAAAAACTGGGTTTAGCATTATGACCTCTAGAAACTTATAGAAACTACTCAATATCTAGCCAAGTTTGTAGTCTATGATTAGATATGGTTACTACCTAAAAAATACACACAATTGGCCTAAGAAAATAGCAATATTGAGAAAGTTATACTTGCTACTCTAAAATGTATCGTATTCTTCAGCAATCAAAAAACTCAACCATCATCATATACTATGCTATATAGCATATTAGGTCCCCCAAAACTCAAGGAAGATTAGCTTTATGTTATACATTACACTTACACAATCAAAATTGAATTTGGATATCAAGAAAGCCACCAAAAAAATCATAAAAGTGCTAATTTTGGCCAAAAAACAGGATTATGCAATTCTTGTAAATTGGTCATAACTTTCAATTTTAACACTTAGCTCTCCCTACAAGCATCAAAACATGTTGAGAACTATGAAGGCCTAGCCTCTAGCCATCTAAACCTCACAAACATGAAGTTTAGAGTGGTATAGTTGCCAAAAATTGAAAAAAAAAAACCAAAAACAGGACCCGTTTTTTCACACAGTTTAGGTTCAAAAATGTTGTGGCAGAGTAAGGTTGATGGTGAGATCGATACTCAAAAAAAAAAAGCTAAGTTTTTTTCAGCTCATAAGGCAACTTTGTGGATTTATAGCACCTAGAAATTCATTTTCATACTCTTCAAATACGTCAAGAAAAGTGGTCACTTAGCAGGACACAAAAGTGTCCAAGGACATAAAAGTGTCCTGTTACCATTCTAGTGTTAAGTACTATGATTGTGTTGCTAATGTCAATTAAGTTCACCCTCTATGTTCTCAAATTAGTCTCACAAAAATTCTCTCTTTAATTCTCCTACTTTGTGCTATTCTCAATGTTCATATGACATTCCATTACATTGGTATCAGAGCTATTGGTTTCTCTTTTCTTGCTTAAGAAGAGAGGTCCTTAAGTTTTCCAGGAAAGGTTGGGCATTTTTATTGCAATAGGGTAAGTGGGATAGAGATCTATTATCTTGGTTGAGAAGGACTTGGTTCGAGGTACAATGTTGGGAGCTATAGTCTTAATAATGGAGCCTCTTGGGGCTTGCTTTTGGCTTAACCATTATTGAGCTATGAGCTATGAGCTATGAGCAAGCTCAATAGGAACCATAATAAACCAAGCAATGTTAGATCCTCTCCACTAGTATTTGCAATCAACAGTATCTAAACCACGGGTGTGGCTGCTTGAGAACTTATTTTCAAAGGTAGAAGAGTAGCAACTAAGGTTTTTGAGGGTACCAAAGCACAAAGTATTCTATACATAAGTATAATTAGCATGGCTGACAATAACCAAGAGAGTAGAATGAACATTGATAACTTTTATTTTTCACATGAAGATGCTAATGATGATGGGCCCATGTTTGTTAATAACCTTGTTACTAGGTTACATCAAGTTATGGGAAACCTTGCTTTTCAAGCCAAAGTTACTCAACAACTTCGTGCTTATGGGATTTCCCTTCCTCTCCAAGAGGAGAGAGAGAGAGCTTAGGAGGCCTCTTGATGAGACCCCCAAAAGAATACTCTCTCCCATACAAGAGGAGGAATCCAAATAACGAGAAAGTAATGAATCCCTGAATTCCTCTGAATACGTGGTTCCACTAAGACGACAGTCTAGACAATTGCCAACTCCTTCCAAGAGTAAACGGTCAACCCAAAGTCCTTCTTCTTGTCACTCCAAAAGGAAAGAGAGGAAACAAAGGAAGAAATGGGAAAGAAAGAGGTCACCCTATTCTCCTTCTTCTTCACCTTCCTCCTCTTCCAATGAAATCTATGGCTATTCTCCTAAAGAATACAAGAGGGGAGGAGATTGAAAATCTTATCCTGCATGACAAAGGTCACAAAAGCTCAAGAATTTCAAAGAGGGAGGAAAGAGTATCTCTTTTCTCACCTATGATGGAACCTTTGGTGCTATTGACAAAGTATTGGCCAATGCGTCCTTTGGAGACGAGGGCTTCACGGAGTCCTCCAAGCTACACCATGTAGCTATGCACTTCCAAAATTCGGCTTGTCAATGGTGGGCTAGCCTTTGTGGAAACGGCAAAGCCCCAAAGACATGGAAAACTCTACGAGTTTCAATCATGCAGAAATTCCTTGCAAGCGATACAAAGGACAAAGTGCTTAGCAAATGGAGGAGTTTGAAGCTTCTCTCTAATGAGTCTATCCACAAATATGTGGGCAAGTTTAGGGATTTACATCTCAAGGCTACTTTCTTTCCATCTCAAGACCCACACTCAGACCCACACTCAGCCCCTCTGGTTGGAAGGTTCCGGTTGTGCTAATCTTCAACCTGCTCTGGTGAAGATGAAATGTCAATGTATCCAAATCCCCGAAAATCTGCAGTATGGGCCCGATAAACCTCATCCAAAAGATGTGGATCTATCTCAGTGTGCTCCGGCCAAGGAGCCCTGGGAATAAACTGTGTCAGCGGCAAAGAAATAGACTGCGGCACCTGCGGCAAAGGAGCAAGAGGCATATGTAGAGGATAATAGCGAGAGAGGTATCTATTGAGAGCAGACCAAAATGGAGGACATGGGGGTAAACTGAGGGAGAAAGAGTGAGCCAAAGTCTCCACCCAGAAACACACCCTGCGCCGCTCCTTACGAAATCGACGAATCATTCTCTGCGAACGAGATACATGAGCCTGGGCCTCAGCACAATCCTCTGTAGCTTGCGCCCAATCAGCAATATCAAAACCTTCTGGAACGACACTCTTACCTCTGTCAGTGTTCGATGACTCAGGTTGCTGCATCACAACCTGCTGAGGTGGTGGCTGTGCTCTCACCTCAGCAAACAACCGTGTTCTCCAGCTTTGTATTTGATTTTCCAAAAAGATGTGGAGGTCCTGCTACATCTCCACTGCTAAAGCATCCAAATCATTCATATTTATCATGACATCACCAGGATGCGAGGCTAAATATGAGGCAAGGCTATTCTACGTTTGCAATTGAAGCAGTTCATCTTGAATGGGAGCCACAAACGCAGCATTAGCCCCCCTAAGCGTTTGTATTTCCTCATTTTGCTGGCGAGCCGCCGCAGTCAAATCTTCATTTTGATTGGTCAAATCGGCAATGCGAGCCTGCACAGCTGTTACCTGCGTTTCGAGCTCATTAACTCGGCCCTCTATTGCGGGAGCTGGCCAAGACGCACAAATAGACTCCGCAAGTCTGCTCAGAAAAGTGCCGCACGCCTGGATTTGGTCAATAGGGTTTGCTTCCGTCGCCTCCCATGGTAACACTGTGAGAAGAGTACCTCCCGTCGAAGCAGCCGCATTGGTGGTTCCAAAAGTTTCCGGTTGCGAGGGAATTTCCGCACCTGGAGAGCTAGTCGTAGTCGGAGTAGCAATTGCCACCCAACTATAGGTCCTCATCAAAGTTTTACCTTTCTTGGAGTCCATACCCTCCACATTCCTTGCGATCTAGGGAGAGGGTCGCCGACAGAGAGTCTCAATAGAGGTTCCACAGGTTGTAGAGAACTGCTTTCAAAGAATACGAGTAGTGGGCATTTGTGGAAGGACCTCTATCATAGATCCTAACCCAGTAGATCTTGAGATAGGCCACTGGAGGCTTTGGGCTTGGGAGAGATGCCCTCTGGCACGCGTGCACTAAGACCTTGGAGAGTGGTTTTTGAGAGACCCCTTCTCTTCAATTGACCATCCTTGGATCCCTTTCTTTTAGTACATTGTTTGACTGGGCCGACACATACTTACAACACAAACAGAGACTCGTCTGGCTGAAGCACTTCATTGGTAGGAGGAGGGTCTCACAATTGAGTTCTTGTAAGGATTTTGAGAGAGGTTGTGGGACTCCAAACATCCGAGGTGAGTCACTTTGTTCGAGTGGCTAGTTGTACAAAGAGCTACAACACTTGGAAGCTGGTTGGTACATAGTGGCCTTTCAGCAACCTATGCAGCTTGTGACCATGGAGATTCAGCATCCATGTCTGTGGGATTTCACCATGGCACAACAGGTTTGGCTTAGGGTTCTTCGGTTGATGCCATCTCTTTCCACAATGTGACAATACACTTGGGGTGCTGCTACCTGATCCACCCTCACAAGCATGGCGCTACAATTTGAGCTATCTTCCACCATCAGGATGATAGGGATCCAAGGGGTTGACCTACACTTCAGCCTACTACACAGCTTACCCACCTAGGACAAGTGCAGTGAGAGAGAGGTGTGTTGGGAGCTCCTCTATGACGTGACTCTCTAGTTCATTTGGGAGACTCATTGCTTCCACATCTTTGATAATCGCCCTATCCCACTAATGGAGACTTTTCTTGCCTTTGGGGTGGAGTTGATCCATACTCTTAGGGGTCAGTTCAAGAGACTTCAGGGAATCTTTGATTGCATGGGGGAGCGCAGAGAGACTTTCTTGCGACTCTGGCGCCCAAGGCACTTCTTATCTATGGTCTAAGGTGTTCCCAAATGGAAATATCAGCCACATGTGTGGCTCTTTCCTCCTCCCATTTTGTGATTTAGCCTCATTGTACATATTCTGTTTACTAAGTGGGAGAGTCTCCCTATGCTTTTGATGTAGCCCTCTCTAGTAGAGGTGGTTTGTAGACCTATGGGCAGTTTTCCTAATTGATGGAAGGATCTTCAAAAAAAATAAAAAGAATTGCATGAAATGGACATTGATGAGCCTCTTAAATAAAGGGAATCTTTTATGGATTAGAATATTAACAATGTCTTATTCATTTATTCACTAACGCATTTTTTAGCAGGCCAACAAGATGAAAGGTTCACCTTGACATTCTAAAACAATAAAATGAAAAGAAAGTCAAATATAAATATAAATATAATAAAGAAACCCATGGACAAACTAAAACAAAAGAGTATTTTTTTTCCCAAACTCACAATTGTGAGTGGGCCATTAAAAAAAATGTTCAAAGAAGCCTCATGCTCGTGTTGAAGGATTTCATAATAGGATGATAAGCTACCAAGTATCATCAAGAGGCAAGAACCTACCCATATTTTGACTAGCCTAATTCCAACAAGACGGCATCAATGTTTCTTTTCCACTTGTCCGACTTCTTGCTTCTACCAATGGGTACAAGCAATTTTTTTCTTTCTTACACGATCTCCGTGAAACTAGCAGAAGATAGATCATTCTCAAAGATCCAATAGTCCATGGCCTTCTAGATTTTTTATAGCAATATCTAACCACTTGCAAGAAAACAAGAAACACATGGTTTTTCATCACCATCCCTCCCAAGACTCCATGTCATTCTTGAAAAAAGGTAGGCATAATAAGAATAAGCAACTGACATATCATCTCTCGTTTGGACCCTTTATCATTGGCCCCGTGTTGAGATAGACCCGTAAGCACATGTTTATATTCTAACCCTTGTTCCCATTTATTATCCCACATGAAATTATCAATTTAATATGAGAAAATCATTTGGGTTGGTTAGATATTAGATTTTATGAAATTACCTATCGCTTGAAATTATAGTCGTCCTCGACTATGAGGTAGAAGAGATAAAGCCTTAGTCATTAGTCAATGTTTCTTAGCGGGTAGACGTTTTTTTTAATCATAGGGCATCATTCCAAGATGGATGACTAATCCATTTGGTGCTTGGGAGACATAGCTGCCACAAGCATGTCTACTCTTTAACACAATTGATTCTCCCAGTTAGAGTGATAAATTCTACTTGGTGTTTGAGAGATGTCATCATCACAAAAATGATTGAAAGCATGCATACTATTTAAATTTGTGCACAATAAAAAGAGAATTAGTCTTATAAGACAAACACATTGGCCATTTAAGAAAAACTTGTACATTTGCTTACTCTAACGTAGCATTGTAAGCATTGACAAGGTTCATACTATCCTTAAGTTGTATTCCTTGCATCCATATAGCATCTTGAAAAGGATAATTTTTGAACTTAATAAAATATCAGCAAATAATCTTACCATGTTGTAGTACCTTGCCCTCATGCCAAAGGATAGCTTTGGGTTGTAGCACCTCTTCTTGGTCTTTGATTCTGGGAGGGTCTTCAATAATTGGTTCACTTGATGGTTCTCCTTTGTAGGGCTTACATAGGCTCACATGAAAAGCATTGTGTATGAGCCAATGGTTGGGCAACTTGAGTTGATAACCATCTCATTTTTTGGCTTCAAAATTTGAAAAGGATCATAGTATCTTTTTGCTAGTTTGGCATTATACTTTTGATGGCCCGTAGGATTTTTATCCCGTTGTTTGCCTTAATCAAGCCTTGGGAAACTTAAGTAATACCCAATCATTTTCATTAAATGGTAAGGCCCCTTTGTGCTTGTCAACAACAACTTTTTTCCTTTGTTGAGAGATGAATATAGCCTCTTCTACAAGAGGTAAGTAATTTTCCCATTGTGAGCATTGATCTAATTTTGTAGCATAAATCTTTAGTAGGTATCGTAAGATTGGCTATCTCACTTTGTCCATCCATTTGTGGGTGATAGGCCGAAGAGAAATTCAATCTTGTACCTAGATTTTCAAAGAGACCTTTCCAAAAATCACTAGTCATTCTAAGATCTCTAGCTGACACAATGGATGTTGGCAATTCACAGTGTTTGAAAATCTGAGATATGAAGAGAGCTGCCATTTGATGTGCCTTAGGAGTCTTTTTGACAAGAATAAAGCATACTTGCTTGCTAAAACTATCAACTAATGTCCATATTCCCGTATTCCCATGGATAGACTTGGATAATGCAAAGATAAAATCCATGGATATACTCTCCCATGGTGAATTAGGGATTGGAAATGGTTGGAGTAATCAAGGCTGCTTCCCTCTATCATACTTAGTCTTTTAACATACCACACATTTTGAAACATACTCATGTATGTCCACTTTGATGGTAGTCCAATAGAAGTATGTCTCTACTCCTTGAAGAGTAGGTTGAATGCCTATATGCTCTGCATAGGGAGGAGCATGGGATTCATACATGAATTTCTCACAAAGGGAGTGAGTAACGCATAGCTTGCCATGGAGAAGATAACCATCCTGCAAACTGAATGGTTCCTCTTTCTTCCCTAAATCATGGGCTGACATTATGTCTTTAAAGTCAGGGTCAGTAGCATACTCATCTATCATAGAAGATAGATCATTGTGAGTTGCTATAGACACCGCATTAACTTTTGGTCATTGTGAAAGTGCATCGGCCACTTGATTGTGCTTACCAAAAATGTGAGCAATATAAAAATAAAATTGCAAAAGAAAATTTACCCACCTCATTTGTTTGTCAAAAAGCTTGGTTTGCGTCATGAAGTACTTGAGACTTTGGTGGTCTATTCGTAAAATAAATGGAGTCCTTAATAGATAGTGCTTCCATGTGTCTAGGGCATCTAGAATAGCTAAAATCTCTTTTCCATACATGCCCAAGACTTGCTCATCGGTATTGAGCCTTTGGCTCTCGTATGCTATGGCCATGCCCTTCTTGAAGCAAGACTGCTCCAAGCCAATTACCACAAGCATCACATTGGACCTCAAATGGCTTTAAGAGAAGCTTCTCTTTGAGCTTGTCAAAAGAATTTTTCTCCTTAGTAGTCCATGAATACTTAATGTTCTTCTTTGTTAAGACATGTAATGGTCCTGCTATTTCTTGTGATAATTTTTCTATAAAGCGTCTATAGTATACACACACACACACACACACACACCAATAAAGCTTCTTATCTCATGTAGATTCCTTAAATTAGGCCATGCTTTTATTACCTCTAACTTAGATGGAATGATATGGATACCATCTTGAGAGATAATATGAACTAAGTATTGAATCTCTTGAAGGAAAAATTTTCTTTTCTTTTTTGATAAAAAGCTTGTTTTCCCTCAATGCTCGAAAAATCACCTAGAGATGTTGCTTGTGTTCCTCCAAGGACTTGGAGTAGATGATGACCAATGAATTTGAGGTAGAGTCTAAATATTTTCTCCATTAAACAATTGAACATGGCTGGTACATTAGTCAAACCCAAAAGGCATGACTAGATATTCGTAAAGACCAAACGTTGTACAAAACATGGTCTTTAGAATATCTTTATTCACTATCCTTATCTGATGGTAGCCACTTTTAAGGTCGATCCTATTAAAGAAGGAAGAGCCTTGTGGCTTCTCAGACAGACCTTCTACCCAAGGTACGGGAAATTTGTTTTTGATAGTGGTATGGTTTAGTGCTCGATAGTCCACAAACATGCAATATGTACCATCTTTATTTTTCACTAAAAGGATTGGAGAACAAAAGGGAGAGGATCTAGGCCTCACCATCCCTTTTTCTACTGGTTCTTGTACTTGTCTCATAATATCCTCTTATTGAGCTTGGGAAACGCGATAAGGAGGCTTGTTAGGTGGTGAGCTTCCTGGTAGGAGGTCAATTCGATGGTCTTCATCCCCTCGTTTTGGAGACAAGTCCATAGGGATATCATCAATGAACACATCTTGGAATCCTTTTAGAAATTAGACAAGTCTAATCTTCTTGACTCCTACTATTTACATTTGATGAACATTAGGATCTTCTAGGGAGTCTTTGACAAAAATCATGTATGCAAAAACTAAGCTCTTCATTGATTTATCAAAAGCAGGAGGATTAACAAGTGGTATAGTATGGCCACACTCACTAGCATCTATATACATGTCTTTTTCCCTGTAGGTGAAGTAGATTCTCCTATTAGGGAACTTCATGCATCCTCATGTTGGAGAGGAGAGATGAAAAATTCTTCTTTGTTGACATAGCTTTGAACTTGAAGCCTCAACTTCCCAATCAAGGGAGTAACGGAGGCTTGTTGTACCTTGAAAGCGGTATAGATGTTACGGCATAAGTCGCACAATGCGGTCCTACGGAGGTCTGGACATTGCGGATCAGGAGTCATGCGGCGGTCATGGTGGCAGTTCTTCACCAGATATCATGGGACAGGAGGAGTGTGTGCACCATTCCCGATCTGCGCTGGAGCAACGGTTGTATATGGGGGGCATACCTGTCTTTGATGTACTTTACCTTATGTTATCCCTACATCTTCAGTTGTAACTCTGTGTGTCCGGATTACCTATGAATGAAGCAGGAGGTGTTCTGTGCCTGTGTACAGTGTACTGTCTTCTATCCTATTTCTATGTGTTTGATGTTCACATAATGTAAGACAGTTTGAGGGTAATCATTCCCGTAATTCCTATTGCTCCTATGCAGGCAATAGCCATTACACCTGGCGACCACGATGCGTGATGGACGACCTGCGATGAATGCATGCGCACTAGGTCGCAGGGTCCGCCTGACCCTATGGTTCCAATTGTAGGAAGACGTCGGAGGACAGGCAGTTCGGATGAATTTTTTTTTCTTCACCGCAGGCTGAGGAATCTGTATCTCCATCACCAAGCTCGGTGTGTGGTAGGCAGTTGCGGCGGGCGAGGCGTACTCCACGCAGTCAGTCATGTCCTCCTGTCGGTACGTTCATCCTCACCCACACAGATTGCTCCACTATCATCTCCGGTAAGCAGTCCGGGGGTGTCTCCACCACTGTCCCCACCTCCTAGTGTTCGAAAGCTTTTTTCGAGAGGAGGTACAGTTGAGCAAGGGATGATGGCACATCCTTAGATTAAGTATATTCGATTTCGAGGTCTTTCAAGAGAAGACCCTGATGCACATTTGCACCAATTTAATATATCTTATGGATTGAATCATCCTGGGGTGATGATTCCTCTCCATCAACAATCAGTGTTTGAATCTACACTCTCAAGGAAAACTGCTAAATGGTTGTCCGAATACCTTGATAATCATTTTCATACATATGATGAAGGATCAAGAGCATTCTTACGAAGGTTTAGAACAGAAAAGACAGTCCCTCAACATTTGGAAAAGCTTCGAACACTGCGACATAAGTCGTTGCCAGTGGAGGATTATGCTGCAAAATTTTGGATGCTTTTGCAGAGGGTACCTCACGCACAAAGGCCGGAAGCAGAAGTGTTGAATGATTATTTTTTGCAGGGTCTCAACAAGGATCTCAGAACTGCTATGGCAAAAGTGGATAAGGTAACTACTCCACTGGATAATGTAATTGCTAGGGCTGTAGTAACAAGAGAAGCTTTAGAGAATACGGAATCCCCAAAGAAATCAAAGATTAAAGAGAGGAAGAAATATCATCGAAAGTTGCAAGACAGTGGCAGTGATAGTTCGGAGTTGGAGTCCGCAGCATCAGACTCCTCAGACTCAGGCAACAGCGATTCAGGGAAAGAGTCGGAAGAGACACCCTCGGAAAGAAAGAGTCGGAAGAGACCCTCGGAAAAAATCCCAGCGTCACGGGAAAGGTGTTTCATCCGGATCGTCAAAATCTGCTATGGTGGCTAAAAGGATGAAAGAACTATGGTGTACCCAGTGTCGGAATCCGGGCCATGTTGCTCAGAAGTGTGCAATGAATCAGAAGTGGTGTGCGATTTGCACGACCAATACTCATAATACACTGGAATGTTATTTTAATGGTCGGAGTCGAGGAGACTCTTCTACATGGCAACAACCACAGATAGGGCAGGGACAAGAGCCTGCTGTGGTGATGGCTCATGCTCATACATCAGAGATGCCTTTGCAAGTTCAAGCAGGAGGACGGGGTCAAGGGGGAGGAAGAGGTCGTGGAAGAGGTGGCCGAGATCCTAATCAACCCAAGACATGCCTTCTCTGTTTGGGGGATGGGCACCGGTGATCCAAGTGTACTGAAGCTATGGAATATGATCGGAAGAAGCATGAATGCGCTGCAGGGAAACAACCTAGTGTGGCTATGGTTCAAATTGAAGGATTGGAGGAGTCCAATCCAGTGGTTTCATTAATCACGTGATCGGGTTAAAATGTGGTTCCAACACCCGATGTAAAGATTCTGGATTTGACGGATCAAGAAGAAGTGCGGAAAAAGACGGTGACCTGGTTACCACAGTCCGCACCACCATTGAAATCATCAGGACCATCGACCATGGGCCTGGAAATAAAGGAAGGAAAATCTAGAAATAAGGATGATATTAGAGAGGAGGAGGATTGGAATTCATTGTGGAAAGAGGTCCTCACGTCACCAATACAAGTACCTCTGGGTTCATTATTGAAATTGGTCGCGAATTTTCATAATGCATTGCTGAGACAAAAGTCCACAAAGGTAAGGAAAGTAGCCATTGGGAAAGTTGAAGGCGAGGAGGATGATTCAGCCCCGTTGTCGGCAAATAGGATCACGGATACCCGCATTCTGGAGCTTTCCATTAGATACCATGGAACATACATTGACAAGGTACTATTGGATGGAGGAGTGGGAGTAAAAATTATTACACAAGCAGCTTGTGAGCGTTTTGGACTCAGTGATTGGGAGCCTGCACCCTTTGTAGTCCGCATGGCATATCAAAGAAGAGTGCAACCAATGGGGTTACTTCGGGGCATTGTCTTGGATGTGGCGGGCTTATCTTTTGCTGTTTCCTTAGTAGTCTTGAATATTGAGGATCATAATCAGGATTATCACATTATCTTGGGGAGACCTTGGTTACGACAAGCGAAAGTAAAGGATAATTGGGAAGCAAATATGCTTACAGTAAAAAAGGGTCGAAGGAAAGTGCGGGTAATGTTGGGAACATGTAGACAACCAGTTCAGGCAACATGGCCTATGATAGCAAAACAGTAAATATGGTGGAAGGATTAGAAGAGGAGCAATTTTTGAAAGCTAACCCAGATTTGGTTTCTTTATATCTGGCGGATATTTCTTTGATTCCAAAGGGGAACTCGATGGGGGTTTCAAGAAATCCAGCAGCGATAGGGGAGCAACAACAGGCGTTGCCAAGTCCTGAATCATTGGAAGACGTTATTCAGCAAGAACGTGCGTTTAAAGCACAGATGGGAAAAATTACAAGGGTTAAAGAAGATGAATTGGAGAAGGTCTTTCTTGGGGAGCAAGCGGAGTCGCATCCCATATACATTAATAAGGAGCTTGAGGCAAGTTTCAGAGGCGATTTGATTAAGTTGCTGACAGAATTTAAGGATGTTTTCGCATGGGAATATGCAGGGATTGGACCCTAAGTTTTATCAGCATATGATAAATCTGAAACCGGATGCGGTGCCAGTGAAGCAACACTCATATAGGATGAATTCGAATGTGGGAAAGCAAGTTAATATGGAAATTGATCGTCTTTTGGAGGTGGGTTTTATTACCCCTATTGATAATCCGGAGTGGATTTCTCCAATTGTGGTTGTACCAAAGAAAAACAAGCAAATCCGAATTTGTGTGGATTACTGGAAATTGAGTGCAGCTATTCCAGATCCTTTTCCTCTTCCATTTTTGGATTCCATTTTGGATGATGTAGCAGGATATGAGATGTATACTTTTCAGGATGGGTTTAGTGGATATAACCAAATAAGAATGGCATTGCGGGATCAACCAAAAACAGCTTTTATTACCGCATGGGGTGTGTTTGCATGCACAGTGATGTGGTTCGGATTGCGGAATGCGCCTTCAACTTTTCAAAGGGATATGTTTCAACTTTTCAAAGGGATATGTTTCAAATTTTTGGTCCTTATTTGACGGATTTTATGAGAATTTTTTTGGATGATCTCAATGTTTTTGGAGCGCAATTAGAGCACTTGAAGCAATTACGGTTATGTTTTATGAAATGTAGAGAGGTGAAATTCAATTTGAATCCTTTAAAGTGTCCATTTGCTGTTCGTAGTGGCAGGCTATTGGGGCATATAATTTCCGAGGATGGCATTTCCGTGGATCCGGATAAAATAGCTGCAATTATGGAAGCACCTCCACTGGTGAACCAGAAACAGTGTCAGGTTTTCTTGGGTCAAGCTCGTTGGCATGGGAGGCATTTGAGGTTTGTCGCGCATTTGGAAATCCCGATTACTCAGGCAGCGCATGCTATAGATTTTGAATGGACGCAGGAATGTGATCTGGCTTTTCGGAGATTAAAACTTCAGCTATCCAAAGCTCCGATTATGCTTCCTTCGAATTGGGGTCAGGATTTTCACGTGTTTGTGGATACTTCGGATCTAGATATTGGCAGTGTGTTGATGCAGGAACAAAGTCAAGGATGTTTCCGACCTGTCTATTATGCGCAGACAATTATCATCCGCAGAAAGGAATTATTCAGTAAACTGAAAGGAAATGTTTAGGGATGATTTATTCAGTAAAAAAGTTCCGGCATTATCTGTTGGGCCGACGTTCTTTCTTCCATGTGGATCACTCGGCTCTTTTATACCTGGTACGTCAATAGAATTTGACGGGAAGATTGGCTAGATGGGTGCTTTTGCTGCAGGAATTTGATTTTGAGGTCATACATCGTCCAGGAGCTCAGCATGCGGTGGATGACTACCTATCTAGATTAGATTACGGTGAGCCGCCGACGGATGTAGCTAATGAATTTTTGGATGCGTTTCTATTTCTAATAGGTGTGGTTGTGCAGAGGATACAACAGTGCCGCAACAGGCAAGGGTCATCCCTAGCATTCCATGGACATAGTATGAGGAGATGTTTCATTTTCTCGACAGTGGCGAAATGCCTTCCTTCTTGTCCAGTCATCAAAGGAAACGTATGGCTATCAGAAGCAGGAATTTTGAGATTATTATGGGGAAGCTCTATTATCGTACGGTGGCAGATCTAGTACTCAGATGTGTGCTACCACAAGAACATGAAGATGTTTTGGAGGAAGTCCATACCGGTATTGCGGGAGGCCACTTTGCAGCATTAATCACGGCTCGAAAGGTTCTCCAATCCGGATTATGGTGGCCTACATTGTTTTAGGATGTGAGAAATTATGTGCAACAGTGTGATGTGTGTCAGCGGATGGGCAACCTACTAAAAGGTCCAAAATTCCTTTTCAACCGGTATTGCCCTTGGAGCCTTTTCAAAAGTGGGGATTGGATTTTGTTGGACCTTTTAAACGAGTTGCAGCTCACACGGGTAATAAGTATATTTTGACAGCAACGGATTACGCTACCAAATGGGTGGAGGCATGGCCCTTGAGAGATAATACTGCAGTTTCTGTGTGTTTGGGTGCTTATACAAGGATATTTTTTCCAGATATGGCTGCCCTATTGAGCTGGTTAGTGATCGGAAAAGTCATTTTTTGAATAAGGTGATGGAGAGAATGCTACGGTTTTATTTTGTATTGCACATAAAATCTTCTCCATATTATCCTCAGGTGAATGGGCAAGCAGAATCAACTAATAAGCAATTGATTCGGATATTAACAAAGTTAGTGAATATGCATAGAACAGATTGGGATGTGAAACGTCCTTCCGCCCTATGCGCCTATCGGACAGCTTATAAAGTGGCAACAAGATTGACCCCTTTCAAGTTGGAGTTCGGCATGGAGGCAATCACTCTAGTGGAGCATGTGATTCCGAGTCTGCGGATGCTGATTGCGGATCGGCTTCTTCCGAAAGATTCTGTTATTTATCGTTTGGATGTTTTATAGGAACTAGACGAAGAGCGGTTGCATAGCTTTGCAGTGCTACAGGATCTACAGTCCAGGCAAAAAAAATGGTTGGATCGCCCGAAAGCACGGAAATTTGTCCAGGGAGAGTTGGTTCTTGTCTTTAATTCCCACCTTGGGAAGATGCCTGGGAAGCTTAAATTACGGTGGTCAGGACCATTCTGGATCTTTCAAGCATGCGGGGCCATCTCTTTTTATCTGGTGGATTTGCGGGGGGAGGCAATTTCTGTACCGGTGAATGGTTTCAGACTGCGTCATTATGTTTCACATACCCCGATTCAATGCCCTTTTGCTGTGGTACAAGAGCCGGAAGCCGCCCTAATAATGATTGGGGGTTCCTTTGTTTTGTTTCTTTTATCTCACTTCCTTGTCATTTTATTGTTGTCTCAAATTTGAAGTGTGACTCAACTTTTTTTTTCTCCATAAAAGGTGATAGTAGGATTGTATTAGAAAAGAAACAACATTACATGTATATGGTGAGATGGGAATAGGCTAAAACTTATTTTTCCATGGGGGATTACAATGGCCATTAGATACCAAAAACAAATTACAGCAGTCTTCCATTAACCCTTTGCAATCACACTCAGCTACTACCCGAGAGAGAGCTCAGGACATCCTAGAGGTGCACAATTAGACGAAGGCCGTTGAAGTGATGCTTTTCAGACCTCCATTACGATGCAACTGGTGAGTTAGATGAACACTCAGCTACCTCAGAAGATTCGGGGTCAGAAAAAGAGCATATGAGAGCTAAGCTACTCTTAAAAGGAGGGGAGGAAAAGTTTTTTGACTTTCCAAACTAGAAATCAAGAAGACAAAAATGGTATGGACAAAAAAGAGACACCAAAAACGTGAAAACACCACCTATGCCATCAGTCTTCAGTAGAACACAATTCCTGATGCACTCAGAAAAGTCTCAAACATCAAGGAAGGGTACTCAAGCAAACCCATAGGATAAGAAACCACTCATGACTCAAGTCGAGCGGAAAAAGAAATATCAAGAGTTGAAAAAGGCTCTATAGGAGATATACACAACCGAAATGGAAACCATGGAAGAGGATGTTAAGGATGTAATGAGCGTTCCATCCCATTACAAAAAGTATACTCTCCAAGATCGGAAAATCATAGTTGAACAACCTGTTAGGGAACTACGAAAACAGGGCGAGTCTTACGAAGGACCTGAAAATGCTAAAAAGATAGACTTAGTTGAGCCGGGAGAAGAGCCTAGACCTGCTTACATTGCGAATGACCTAATAGAAGAAGAAGAAGAGCTTTTGCTGCGCTTGTTTAAAAAATACCGAGATATCTTCGCTTGGTCTTACAGGAATCTCAAGGGTGTTGATCCAGAAATCTATCAACATACCATATCCATGAGAGATAATGCAAAACCAAGTAGACAAAGGCCATACACGTATAGTGAAACATTTGCCAAGAAGATAAAATAATAGATTGCAAAACCAAAGGAAGCCGAATTCATTTACAAAATTGAACACATAGATTGGGTGTCTCCAATTGTGGTAGTACCCAAGAAGAATGGAAAATTACGAGTGTGTGTTAATCTCAAAAAGGTGAATGCAGCTACCATTAGGGACAACTTTCCTCTTCCAATCACTAAGCATGTTTTAGAACGAGTTGCAGGAAAAGAAGCTTACAGCTTCTTAGACGGGCTTTTTGGGATACAATCAACTTTTGGTTGACCCAAAATATCAGCATAAAACTGCTTCTGCAACAGAATGGGGTATATTTGCCTCTCCGGTTATGCCATTTGGGTTAACTAATGCTCCAGCCACGTTTCAAAGGTTGATGAGCCATGCTTTCAAAGAATATCTTAAGAGATTCTTAGAAGTATATATGGATGATCTATGCGTACATTCATCAATCGGGGTTGATCATTTTGAACACCTCAAAAAGGTATTCGAAAAATGTAGACTTTATAGGATTTTCTTAAATCCTGAAAAGTGCACATTCATGGGTAGACAACGAAAAATTCTTGGACATATAGTGTCTAAAAATGGCATAGCTATGGATATTGAAAAAATTCATGTCATTGTTAATTTGCCTAGACCAACAACAGTCAAGGGGGTACAAGCCTTCATGGGGCATTGTGGATATTACCGATGGTTCATCTACATGTACGCTATCATAGCAAAACCCATGTATAGCTTGTTTACACACTTTGAATGGACCGAGGCATGTGAAGAATCCTTCATGAAGCTTAAGTAAGCTCTCACCTCAGCTCCAATATTAAAAGCACCAGATTGGAATAAGGTATTCCACGTACATGTAGACGCTTCCAATTTTGCTATGGATTATATACTAGCTCAACCAGGAGACGGGAAAATTGACTTTCCTATTTCTTATGCTAGCCGACAATTGAACATGGCAGAAAATAATTACACCACCACCAAAAGGGAAGGATTAGGAATGATCTATGCCATTAAAAAGTATAGACATTACCTACTAGCCAACAAGTTTGTGTTCTTTGTGGACCACCAAGCCTTGTTGTATTTGGTCAACAAGCCATGCAGCACAGGAAGAATAGTGAGATGGTTCATCATTCTTCTGGAATTTGATTTCACTCTAGTTGTGATAACAATCAAATTAATCGAGCAATCGGCTACGTATCACTTACTAGCTGGTAGGCTATACAAATAAATCAAGACGGGATATTGCTCTTATGTATTAATCTTAAATAAAAAGAACAGTTACTAAGTCAAGCACATGTTACCATAGTAGGACATCACCTTGCGAAAGACCAAACTATGCAACAGATCTTGAGACTTGGAGTATTTTGACCGACTATGAGGAGAGATGTTAGATCTTTTGTAAAGGATTTTCCTTAATGTCAAAAACAAACACCCATACCTCATGTAACATTGTTTCAAATGTCACATGTTCCTAAGTGGAGTAACTATCTAGCTACTTACTTATGAAGCCGAACATTTCTAGAGGATATGAGTAAACATCGTCAAAGAGCAATTGAATCTGAAACAAGAGTCTATGCTCTTATTGGAAACCAATTGTATCGAAGAGGTAAGGATCAACATTTGCGTCTTTGTGCAAATGAAAACGAGTATATTCCGATTATAGAACAAGCACATGCTGGATTAGCTGGAGGTCACTTTTCTAGTGAAACCACCGCAAGAGAAAACTTGATGGCAAGCATATGGTGGCCAACACTTTTTGCAAATGCCAAAGAATATGTTCAAAGGTGTGATGCTTGTCAACGAGAAAAAATGCCAACACGTGTAGATAGCATGCTCTTAAGACCAATGATGGGGGCTAGAGCTTTCGTAAAATGAGTATAGATTTTGTTGGACCCATACAGCCACCTACTTATAGAACCCAAGCTCAATATATCATTATAGCTATGGACTATTTGACCAAGTGGGCCAAGGCTAAAGCAACTCAAAAGAATGATGCCAGAACCACTGCTGCATTCTTATATGAGTATGTATTCACAAGATATGGACTATCAATAGAAATTGTCAGTGATCGGGGAACTCATTTCCTCGATGAGGTAATCAAGTATTTGCTTAATGAGTTTATGGTCATCCATAACAAATCAGCTCCCTATCACCCACAAGCAAACGGACAAGCTGAGCATACCAATAAAATTCTTAGTTCAGTGCTGACTAAAGTAGTTAGTTCAAGAAGAACAGGTTGGGAAATGAATCTCCATGCTGCTCTATGGGCTTATCGAGTTTCATTCAAAACAGCTTTAAATGCTAGACCCTTTAACTTGTTTATGGTCTTGATGCCATACTTCCAATATAATTTCTATTGCCAACATTAAGGGTAGCACAGAATCTTGAGTGGACTGAACATGAATTGTCAGAAAGACTTGAATAGATGACTGACAATGGGAATTAGCTAAAGACGTAGTGTCAACAGATGATGACTGGTTAGACGGAATGGACCTACGCATCAAAGTATAGCTCAATAATCATAGCACCAATGCCTTGGTCGACTTAGGAGCTAGAGTAATTGCCGTAAGTTATTCCACGTACAAGAAGGCAACAAGTAAAGCATTGACGGCAAGATTAGCGACAATCAAAGGATGCAACAAGAACCCAACTCCAACATTGGGAGTAGTCAACTTGAACATGATAGTACATGGATGTTCATGTCCTCAACAATTTGTATGCTTACCAGATGAACACATGAATGAGACGATGATTCTTGGAATTCCCTAGATGTGAACATACAAAGCAGTACCAGATTGGGATACAAGTCAGCTAAAGCTATCACCTAAAGGCAGGTACCACGTTGGTCGTGCCCCGATTTGTTCCGACAACCGAATTATTTTGGATATGTTGGACCTCTTTGGTCATAACTGTTAAATTGGCAACCCCTTGGGTTGCTGGCAAGTGGAGAGCTGATTCTGGTAGCATTCTGTAAATTATTTGTGTAAGATTTTCTACTTGTGTAACCAAGATTTGAACCCGGATAGCGAGGTTGCGAAATCGGGCATCAAAAGTTTTCCAATCCTGCCAAGTGACAAACTCCCCGGCATCTGGCAATTGACTATCATCCTCTAGAATATCCAACACGCTCTGAGGAGGAGGGTGTGATAAATGAGAAGACAGAGATTGATCACCTGGGTTTGAACCATCCATCCGTGTTGCCACGATGGTACCCTCCGTGAGAGTATCCGGCCCCATGACATCCACAGGTGTAGCCAATTCCAAGTATTCAAAGTCAAACATGTGTTGATCATCAATTTCCGCACTCATGGCGAATCTGTGTTGTGCGAATCAAAAGAGAAAACAGTACCTTGGAGTGCAACAAAAACTCGTAGCCGTATCAAACACAAAGGTAGTTAGCCGTGCTAACCTCGCCGACGGTCGTGAAGAAGGTGAATTTCAAGTCCCGGTAGAATTGGCGAAGAGGTGAAATCGTTGAGGAACTTTAGCACTAGCTCATAGCAGGTTGCGATAATTAACTGGGTCGTTATGTCTTCAACTGAACTGAACGCCGAATTCGAAGTCCGATTGTAAATCCCAAGCAACCGCGAAATCAACAATTGATTTGCAACCAAGGATGTACTTGAAAACATGGATCAATGCGTAGTAGCCGATAACTGGATTTGCATCTGATGCAAACGGCAAATCGGCTCTTTTTTGTGGTGTGCAAAACTGCCAAATTTGGTTTGCAGCCGGTTTGGAATGATGAGTTATGCCTGCTCAACAAGGATTTGCAGTTTGCCTTCCACCGGATCACCCGAACTTAGGGGAGGCTTGTCGGCACACGAAGGCGTTGCCTTGCCTGTGGGAAGGGCCACTTGTAGTGGCCAAGGCCTAAGGTTAATGGACAAAGGGCCTCACCATGTGAAAATAACGAATTTTTGAAGGAGAAAAAATGCAGGCAGCGGCTCAGAGCAGCTCGAGTACGAAGAAGATGATGGCATGACCTGCTGGGGCCAGCAACGGCCGTGAGCTCCTGGAAACTTCCCTACCTCCCCATGGCGCCCCTTCCAAGCCCAACTCCTCGCGAAATCACCCACCACACACACAGTTCCAAAACGGGACAAGCCGCCCGATTTGGCAAGAAATTTGTCTGTTTTTGGAAAAGGCCCAAAAAAGCCACGGTTCTCACCCAAAGAGCTTGCTTTTAGGGACCTAAAGAGACCACGACTAGAGAGAGAGTGGAAGAGCTCCTTCCAGGAAGCTCACCGCCTAATAATCCTCCTTATCGAGTCTCTCAAGCTCAATAAGAGGAGATCATGAGGCAAGTATAGGAATTGGTAGACAAAGGGATGGTGAGGCTTAGTTCCTCTCCCTTTTGTTCTCCAGTCCTTTTAGTGCAAAAGAAAGATGGTACATACCGTATGTGTGTGGACTATCGGGCACTAAACCATATCACTATCAAAAACAGATTTCCCATGTCTCAAGTAGAAGATCTGTTTGATAAGCTACAAGGCTCTACCTACTTCAGTAGGATTGACCTTAAATGTGGCTATCATCAAATAAGGATAGTGGATGAAGATATCCTAAAGACTGTCTCTTCCACTCTCTCTCTAGGCGTGGTCTCTTTAGGTCCCTAAAAGCATTCTCTTTGGGTGAGAACCGTGGCTTTTTTGGCACTTTTCCAAATTTAGACAATTTCCTTGCCAAATCGGGCGGCTTGTCCCGTTTTGGAAGTGTGTGTGTGGTGGGTGATTTCGCGAGAACCGTGGCTTTTTTGGGACATTTCCAAATTTAGACAATTTCCTTGCCAAATCGAGCGGCTTGTCCCGTTTTGGAAGTGTGTGTGTGGTAGGTGATTTCACGAGGTTTCTGGCTTAGAAGGGGCGCCATGGGGAGGTAGGGAAGCTGCTAAGAGCCTGCGGCCATAGCCGGTCTCGTTTGTCCACACCATCATCTCCTCGAACTCACGCTGCTCTGAGTCGCTGCCTGCGTTTTTTTTGCTCAAAAAAAACGCTATTTTCACATTGGAGAGGCCTTTGGCCATTAACCTTAGGCCTTGGCCACTACAAGCGGCCCTTCCCACAGGAAATTCAGCAAACCAAGCCGGTAAAGCAAGCAAGGCAAACTCTCGGCTTCACATCGAATCTCCCGAAGTCGGACTACGCTCAGTACCTGTAGAAATTTACAGCACCTACATATTTTTGGGCGACGACTTCAAGAGGCGTTCAAGCAACATAATAGTCGACGCTTCCAACAATTAAGCTTCGACTCAAAGGTAAAGCTTCAACCATACACGGTGCGCAATTCAATTTCAATGAAGTTTCGACTCAAGGTAAAGCTTCAACTGTTGGAATTAGGGTTGCAGAGAAACATACACAGCTTGGAGAAGACGAAGGAAGCTCAAGGCACACAATAGAGAGTGTGTTACTTAGTGTGCAATGGAAAAAATTGATAGCCCTAGAGTGATGGGCGTATATACAATGCACGGGGGGAAAAACCTCCTAAAGAGGGAAAAAATGCCCCGGTGGTCCTAGTGTGTTCACACACATCACTACCACATGTATATGGTAACAAATCCCCCCTGGAGTGATGCGGTGAACGAGAGCTGGCACATGAGTAAAGGGAAGTGCCATGCCCTGAGGACAGGATCAGTCCACAAAGGGGAGTAAGCGCAAAGCTTTGCGGAAAGCTTCAAGCTTCTCACGAGACAATGCCTTTGTGAAAAGATCTGCAAGGTTGTCCTGTGTTGGCACATAAGCCAAGCTGATCTCTCCTGCTGAGAGCCTCTCCTTGACATAGTGGTAATGCACCTCAATGCGCTTTGTGCGAGCATGAAAAATTTGGTTCCTCGCAACTGCCAATGCGCTCTGACTGTCAGTGTAGATAGTGTTGGCAGTGTCCTGTCCAACACCCAAATCAGCCATAAGGCGTCTGAGCCATACACACTCAACCGTAGCTGTGAAGACTACCCTATACTCAGCCTCACATCTCGAAGTGGCCACAGTAGGTTTCTTCTTTCTCAACCATGATATACATGAAATGCCAAGCATGAAACAAAAACCACTTGTGGACACTCGCGTGTCAAAACAACCAGCCCAATCTGAGTCCGAAAAAGCATGTAAGTCTGGCGGCAGCAATGATCCCCCCCTGGGATAAAACAAGCCAAGGTGTAAAGTGCCACTAAGGTAGCGAAAAATCCTCTTGACAGCCGGCCAATGCTTAGACCCTAGGCTATGCATAAATCTGCTGACCTGTGAGACTGCAAACTCAATATCCGGCCTTGTGTTGCATACATAAATGAGGCAGCCAACAGCAGTTTGGTAAAGAGTGACATCAGCAGGATCACCAGCATCATGTAGACTCAACTTCAAACCTGTTTCCATGGGAGTGGAAATAGGTTTGCAATCCTCAATTTCAAACTTACATAGCAATGTCTCTATGTAACTTTTCTGACACAAGGCAATACCACCATCACACTGCTTAAACTGTATACCCAAATAATGATGCAACAGCCCCAAATCTTTCATCTTGAAAGTAGCATTCATATCAGCCTTAAATTCAGCAATATGTCTCTCATTTGGTCCAGTGATCAGCAAATCATCAACATAAAGAACCACAATGAGAAGTACATCACCCTCACGCCTTACATACAATGTGCTTTCTGTTGGACTATTACGAAAGCCTTGTTTGACCAAATGAGTGTCAGCTTTCTCATACCAAGCACGAGGAGATTGATTCAACCCATACAAAGCCTTGTTACATTTGCACACTTTGTCCTCTTGTCCTTTTATGACAAAACCGCGAGGCTGCGTTACATAAACTTCCTCAAATATGTCACCATTCAAGAAAGCAGTAACAATGTCTGATTGATGTACATCCCAACAAAAATGAGCTGCCAATGCACATAGAAAATGCACAGTAGTCATACGACAAGTGGGAGCAAAATTCTCTTCATAATCTATGCCTTTTTGTTGTGCATAACCCTTTGCAACAAGTCGAGCCTTATGCCGATCGATCTCACCATCCGGCTTGCGTTTCAACTTGTAAACCCACTTCGTACCAATGGCCTTTTTGCCAGGAGGCAAATCACATAAAGTCCATGTGTCATTTTCTATAAGTGCATCATATTCTGAATGCATGGCATCCATCCAATTTTCTGAATTTTGTGCTTCATCAAAAGTCAGAGGCTCCTCAACATCATGTAAGCTAGACACAGCCAAAGCATAACAATCTGATGTATAAGATGCATGGCGAGAGCCTGAACGAGTACGACTAGACAAAGGTGCATCCAATTTACTGTCACGCAAAGTGTGCACCAGCCATTTTGGCATACCTCTAGCCTGCTCATTTTCAACCCTTTCCTCATCAAGTACATCATGTACATCTGCATCAGTAATAGGCTGATCTAGAACATTTTCAGAAATCCCCATAAGCTGTACATTTGCCTCATTGGAACTTACATTCGTATTTCCACCACTGAAAAGAGGCAACAAAGTGTCATAAATGTCCTGTGAGCTTACATTACTGTCTCTAGTACATGACGGCAAGGGTTGAATAGAATCTTCCACAAACACTACATCCCGAGAAGCCAGAATACGTTTTGTTTGCGGATGATACAACCTGTAACCTTTGCTTTCAGCACTTTAACCAACAAAAATACATTTGACAGCCTTATCATCCAATTTTTTGCGCTGCACTTGTGGCACCAAAGCATATGCCAAACAGCCAAAAACACGCATGTGCTCAATAGAAGGTTTTCTATCATGCCATGCTTCGTATGGAGTAACAGACTGCAAAGCTTTCGTAGGACACCTGTTAAGTACATAAGTGGCACACATGATGGCCTCAAGCCAAAAAGAATGCGGTAAAGCTTGACTTTTGACCATACATCGTGCCATTTCTATCAGTGACCTGTTTTTCCTGTCAGCAACACCATATTGTTGAGGTGTGTAAGGCACTGTACATTGGTGTTTTATCCCACGACTAGCCAGAAATGCATTAAATTCATGAGACATATACTCCCCCCCTCAATCGGAACGGAGGGTGCCCATAGAACATTTTGAGACATTTTCAGCCATAGCCAGAAATTGTTTGAAGCACATAAAAACTTCGGACTTCGCTTTAAGCGGAAATACCCATGTATGCCTGGAGTAATCATCTATTAAAGTCACGAAGTATAGGTAATTGCCCAAGGACGGAGTTTGCATGGGCCCACAAACATCACTATGCACAAGGTGCAACCTGCATGTGGCCCGAACTGAACCATCCTTTGGAAATTTAGAACGTTGCATCTAACCCAAAATACAACCTTCACAAACATGTTTGGCAGGTGCTTCAAGAGGAGGCAAAGAAGCAACCATATCAGATTTCTGCAAACGCAGCAAACTAGCAAAATTCAGATGACCAAAACGTGCATGCCAAAGTTTTGCATCTGAAATAGCCCTTGAATCTACAACAGCATTTGCAAAATTTTGTCCACACTTGTCATACAAAGTGATCTTATACAACCCACGGCACAAAAGCCCAGATGCAACGATTTCATCACCAAAACTGAGATCATGACCTGTACATCTGTCATCCACAAATTTGACTACAAGTCCAAGTCTAGCTAGTGTGGATACAGACAAGAGATTCTTCTTGATCCCAGGTACATAAAGTGCATCAACAAGTGTGAAAGAACTGCCATTAGCAGCAGTAAGCACAATCTTTCCAACTCCCTGAACTGGATAAGAGGCGTTGTTGGCACAAGTGACTGAATTCCCATGAGGGACAGACTCAAGAGAGGTAAACAATTCACGATGTGAGGTAATGCGCTTTGTAGCACCACTGTCAAAATACCACACATGTGAATCTGCAGCAACTTACAAACATGCATCATGGACAGCAGGATTGTAAGTGCACTCTGCGCTAAACGCCCATTCTGCATCAACATCAGCAACACAGTCTCCTTTCACAGAAGACTCAACAATGGTTTCATTTGTAGTGGAACCAGCATTTGCAGTGGAACCACCCTCTTTCTTCTTAGCCTCTTTGGCCTTCAACTTAGGACACGACTTGATCAAGTTATCATTGGCTTTACAATAATGGCAACGCATCTTCTTTTTGCCCTTATCACGAGAATTGCCAGACGAAGTACTGCCAGCAAAAGCATTAGGAACAGGATTTTTGCCACTCGCAGCAGAACCATAAGAAGTGGTTTCATTGTTGTAACCACCCTTTCTTTGAGAAGCAATAAAAGCGTGTTCAATTGCATGATGCCTAGTCCTGTTTTTTCTAGAAAGTGACTCTTGCAATAGCAATGTGCATAATGCATCAAACTTGACAACTTCAGGATTTCCTTGGGTCATCAATCTCCAAGTACTAGCAAAAGTCTGGTAGGAATCTGGTAAGGCATCAAGAACAGTCTGCACAAGGGAACTGTCCGAAATGACTTCACCTGTAGAAATAAGCTGCTCATTGATATCCTTGACACTAGCAAGGAAAGTGTCCATATCATCTTCCTCATGCATAATCTTCGATTCCAGCTCTTTACGCAGCAAAGCAATTTTAGCCTCATTGCGGCTTGCATAAAGACCTGCTAAAATATCCCAATCCTGTTTTGTAGATTTTGTTGAACGGATGTGAGGAACAATGGTGCGCTTCACAGACAATGCAATCAATGCATGAGCCTACGCATCCTTAACATCCCAACGAGCTTGTTCGGCCGTAGGCAAAACAACTCTAACAGATGCAATCCTTGCAGCAAGACCTGCAACATCCTCAACATCGCCTACATCCTCAGATTCAGGACGTACATCAATGCCTTGCACAATGTTCCAGACACCCTTTGACACAAGAACATGTTGCATCATATAAGACCACATAGGGTAGTTATCCTCATCCAACCTGTCCTTGGCAGCAAACATCTTGAACACATCTGTGTTGTTGTTGTCAGCCATGGTAAATGCTGCACCTGATGTGAAAACTGCCCGAAAATAGGAGAAACGGAGCGGGAACAACCTGTGCTATATAGCACAAACCGTAGAAGACTATAAGTCACCTGTTATGCAGAAAACGGCACTGACAAAAATTCTACACAAAATGACGAAATAGCCTGTGCAGTATTGCCTGTAGTGGAAACGGAGGCCGAAATGAGCCCAAATCAACATTCTGAGCAAACCAAGCTCTTCGAGCTATCCCAAAAAATTTGTGGACTTGCGAACGCTCGCCAAAGCTCACTGAAATCAGAGAAAGTGAGCAGGCGTGTGCTGGAGCAGCTGGCGACTAAGCCCGGGAGGACGTGACCTGCTCTGATACCAATTGTTGGAATTAGGGTTGCAGAGAAACACACACAGCTTGGAGAAGACGAAGGAATCTCAAGGCACACAATAGAGAGTGTGTTACTTAGTGTGCAATGGAAAAAATTGATAGCCCTAGAGTGATGGGCGTATAAACAATGCACGGGGGAAAAAACCTCCTAAAGAGGGAAAAAATGCCCCGGCGGTCCTAGTGTGTTCACACACATCACTACCACATGTATATGGTAACATCAACCATATACGTGCGGAGTTCGATTTGTACCCCGCCGGTGCAAATTATTGTTTATTCGATTAAGTGCTACGACGCGCAAAGGGGAGTTCGCTATACTTTGCAAGTGCTACCAAAATCAGGTTTTTTCTTTCTGCACTGTGTAGCCATGGATTCGGATATCAACATGACATTTGATTTTGAGCAAAGCACTCCTGACCCTGCCAATGATGGCTCGCGGCCGGATACTCTCAAGGAGAGTACCCGCGATGCTACGGCAGGAGAAGATACTTATGAATTGCTCGATATTCAAGAATTTCGTGATAGATTCGCCATGAGTGCGAAAATTGATGATCAACACATGTTTGACTTTGAATACCTGGAATTGGCTCCACCTGTGGAGGTCATGGGGCCGAATACTCTCACAGAGAGTACCATAGTGATAACAGGGATGGATGGTGCAAACCCAGGTGATCTATCTCTGTCTCCTCATTTATCAACCCCTCCTCCTCAGAGTGTGTTGGATATTCTAGAGGATGACAGTCAATTGCCGGATGCCAATGAGTTTGTCACTCGACAGGACTGGTAAACTTTTGATGCACGATTTCGCAAGCTAGCTATAAGGGTCCAAATATTGGTGACGCAAGTAGAAAATCTCACACAACTAATTTACAGAATGCTACAAGAATCAGCTCCCCACTTGCCAGCAACCCAAGGGGTTGTCAATTTACCAGTTATGACCAAAGAGGTCCAACATGTCCAAAATAATTCAGTTTTCGGAACAAATTGGGGCACGACCAACGTGGTCAGGAAGCGCCTATCACCATCAGACTTTCAACGTGCAAAAAGTCAAAAATTATGCTTTATTTGCTTAGGAACACATCAAAAAAAGCAGTGCCCACATGTCGGACAACTTAAGCATGATGCATGAGTTCGTGATTTGACATAAACTCCAGTTTTGGTGCACGACACAGTAGTTATATGGCTTTTGAACATGTTATGCTTATCTATTTTCTCATACTTCAATATGGATTTTCAGCGTATTGTACGTTTTTTTGAATTGGGTACTGTTACGCCCCAATTGTTTGCCATAGTCATTTTTGGTACGACCAGTCACATCATCTCGGCTTATATGATCTGCCAAAAACATTCTGAGATGCATGCAAGATCACTAAATTAGGGTGTATATGATACACGTTTCCTACAACTTTACGTTTCGCATTTACTTTGGACAGTATTATGAAAAGCCAAATGCTTGGCCCATTTCACATGACACAAGCCTTCTAATTCGTACTCCGATTACCTCGGTGACAAGAGTAGTTAGCAACCAAGTTTGGGGCACCTACATTATTCGGGATATCATCTCATTGAATCCCTACCAGTCTAACCGCTGCAAGGCACTTAGGGTGTTGACTTTCACGGTTGTCATGGTGGCCACGGGCTTCCGTTTTTGTATGCAAGGCATGCTACCCAGATGGTATAAAGTACGCTCTCACAAATCACTCTGTCAAGGACAGTATTAGTTATGCATTGTTTCCCATAATTTTTGGTTTCTATCAAGGCACACAAAACAACCTAAACATTCTACTGGATTCACAACCCATACACGGTAGATGGTCAAGATGTGACTTGTGTTCCCTCTCGCGATGAGAACACCATACAGTCAGATGGTTACATGCTTATAGGATAAGCTGGCAGTCAGGCATAAGATGTCTAAGAGCACACATTCTGGGCACACACACAGTAGCAATGTAAGGAAAGTTCCTTAGCCCAGCATGCTCTTCTATTCGTTCTTCATCTCTTTCTCTAACGAACAAAATGAAAATTTTCTACGAAGTTTGTTTCATGTTCACTATTGAGTTCTCCTGAGCCAAGATGCTCTACAACTCTCAGCTACAAATTGGGCAAGGTGCCATTCACAGTTATTTTCATCGGTTTATCGATTGACACTCATTTCCATAAGGGCTATGAACCACACACGCTAGCTACGGGCCATTGCTAAATCTAGGATAAGATCCACTTGTTGGTATTCCTTGGATGATTGTTCTCAAGATCGAACAACTCTACCCAGTGGAGTACACATTGACGTTAATTGACAAGCAAGCATCTTGTCATTACAGATGTCATTATGGATGTTTAGGGTGTCATTTTTGCACTACATGTTTTCAGTACAAACGCTCATGTGCGTTTTTTGATAATCTTAACCTCACACCGGCTGATCTCTACCACGGAGTATAGACGCAGCAATCAAGGGTGACAACATGGTTGTAAGGGATGGGTAGCTCACTCGTGTGGGGCTCCTGCTCTCTCTATAGCACTACGAAGTGTCTATGGACATACGGTTTTGGGGTAAGACCCAGTGAGTGATTGATACATCACCCCATAGGCATTAAGGATCATAGTTTGATCTACATTGAGGATCACAACTGATCTCTCCCAGTTCTACTTTCAAGGAAAGAATTCCACAATCTACCACGCGGTAGCAGACAAACACACTTTTTAAGTTGATTCGACTCAATCTGTACACGGTTAACTATGTTGGTTATCGTTATCTCCTAGTTGAGCAGTTTCTACAAAGAAGTCTTATCAAGGGATTTGACTACGTAGATTCTAATTCAAGGGCTTGGGTTGCAAAGGCAACAACCAGGGTTCCCAGTGCAGACAAACACACTTTTTAAGTTGATTCGACTCAATCTGTACACGGTTAACTATGTTGGTTATCGTTATCTCCTAGTTGAGCAGTTTCTACAAAGAAGTCTTATCAAGGGATTTGACTACGTAGATTCTAATTCAAGGGCTTGGGTTGCAAAGGCAACAACCAGGGTTCCCAGTGCAATACTTTTAGTTTTTCAGGTAGGGGACGTGCTCCTTTCCATTTGCATACAGGTAAGTGTACATTATGTTACTGCATTTTGCATACATGTAAGTGTACAGTATGTTATTGCATTTTCATATAGGTAAGTGTACTGATTTGGTGTCAATTCCATGTTTAGTATGCTTTGCTTGGTGTTTCAAGACGTCTAAGTATGCTTGAATATTACAGACCCATGCCAAGGGCATGTCGACACAAAGTATTTTGGGCCAAGTGTCCAATCTGTCTTTCTGCCTTATGCAGTTACGAACCTACTTGTAGGGTTCAATTTGGCACATATTGTCACATGGGATACAACATGGTCTAGGAACTGAAGGAGTTCGGTTTAGCCAGTGGAGCAAGACTAATGAGGGTCCCTCTCACTCCCGTCGTAGAGTGTTTGCAGTTACCTCCACACACAAGTACATCTTGTACTTGAAGGATGTTCCTTTTTACACATCCTCACATGAGACATATTCCACATGTGGAGAATATGAGTCTGTGGACTGACACTGGCACCATTATTTCAATTATGAATCATGACAAAGTCCCTAGGTGCTGGTCACCACACATACACACATACGAAAGGTAACTCACCTAATCATGCCAGATTCGTACGAAAATTAAGGAACACCATCCCCTCACTAGGATACACCTGTCCCTAAGCTTCTACACTCAAAACCCTCACTCTAAACCCATCTACGGAAATCGCGTAGGATGAAAAAACAGAATTTTAAAAGTGCCTGAAACTGAAATTTATGAGTACCTATGCGTAGCTTATGTCTCCACGATTCTATAGACTACTAGCACGCAGAAAACAGACATGGTTTGATACACTTACGGCCACAAATAGCTCGTAGATGCGTCGGTGTGTGCGCTTCGTCTCGCGTGGAATGCTTGGCGTCGTCGCGTAGCTCTCCTCGAGCCTACAACAATGGTGCAGTCGGATCTCCAATGTGTTGAGCGAGCCCGAGCCGGACATAGCGAGAGGATGAAGCTCACACTCACTCTCTTTCTCTCTCACACACAGTAGACGGCAGCGCTAAAGTTTGATTATGATAAAAGTCCTCTTTTACAAAATGACCTAGGTACCTTATATACTAAGGCTACCTTAGGTTTAACCAAAAATGGGGTTGAAAGGGTCAAATGGCTTTGTATTTACAATCTGGAAATGCCATTGCACCCCGGCTTTTGAAACTAGAATAACTACTCATTACAAATGACGTTTATAGCCATAATCCGTAGCATTTCATAACTCGTAAAAGATAAGACTTTGGTACGAAACTTGAGTTATGTTGTGTTGTTGACCCAGCGGTCAACCTTTCCCCCTTCCGCGTTCATGTCGTCCCCGACATGACCTAATTGTCGATGGCGATGTGGTCTTTGCTGTTGTTTTGTTGTTGGAAAGAAAGTATAGACTATAGCCTTTGCAGTAGCTTGTCTTGTTCGTCCAATCCGATGTACATAGTCTTCACATGATTCAGGAAAATCATAATTGATGACGAACTTGATGTCTTTCACATCCACGCTCCGAGCTGCAGCATCTGTTTTTGTCATTATAGGTCTACTACCAAATCTAAATTCAAAAAAAACCCAATGTCGTTTAACTTGACTTATCATCATGGATAGAGAAAGCTCCATTTATCATTTGCTCCAGCAAATCTGTCAATTCGGAGTCTTTGTGATTCTCAGAAACAACTTCTACAATCTGTAGAATTGAGTGATTGGCTTTCTGATCTTGTGAGCCAATGACAACTTTGTAAGGATTTTGTAGAAATTGTATGGCTAAACCCTGAACTTCTTTAGGCCAAGTTGCACTCCAATGCAAAGTCTGTCTGCTGTCAGGCCGAATCCAGGACTTAATTATGCTAATTTGAGGTTCAAAACCCTGTCGAGCATTCGATGCGCATTATCAAGGACAAGCTTTTGAGATCCTCTGATTACTCTTATGTCTGCTCTTTGTCATTGAGGACTTCTTTGTTCTTGAGTTATGTTGTGTTGTTGACCCAGTGTTCAACACTTTGCTGTTGTTTTGGCTTCATCTGTTGCACTGCTTGTATCTTTGTCGAACCACAACATGAACTATGATCCATTAGAGCAAACGTCTATCATCGTAACCATTCATCTTTTGAGATCCTCTGATTATTTTTATGTCTGCTCTTCTTCATTGGTAACTTCTTTGTTCCTGTGCAATCATGTTGTTAGTGTTGTCTGCAGCTTTGTCATTGTAGGCCATTCTTCGACTCGCCATTGAGGAGAAGTATGCTATGATCTTGAATTGGTGCTCCAATTCATTTGTCAATTGTTTTGAGTAGCATTTCCTTATGTTTGATGTAGAAGGAGTATGTACAAGAGGATGGTGATAGGTATCTCTAGATTAGGGTCTAAAACCTGGATGACCAAAGGGAAAATAACCCGGTGGGAAAAAAATGCCTTTGGTATACGCTCTTATTGGAGTTGAGCAGTTGAACGTGAAGTACATGTTCATGAAAGGTGAGTGCTTGGGTGAAACACAGAAAGAGTGTCTGATGCAAGTGCCAATTATGGGACACTCTATATGCATATGAGAATTTTGTCAACAAAAGCATGCAATGTGAAAGAAGGAGATGATGGGTGTTTCAAGGAATAAATGTAGCACATGTGACATCAAAAGATGTCTCAATAGCTTCCACCTTTCCAAGAAGGGTTTTCGATGTAGAAGTTTCTCCACTCGTATCTCACTGTACTCAATACGTGAGTGTCTTTTGGACCTTCGTCTTCACTTCACCAGACTTAAGTACTTAGACTTCAACTCTTTTGCTCACCTATACCAGCATGAGCGACACAACTTAAATATGCTCAACTCTTCCAGCTTGAGCAGTACCTAGAATAGCTAAGATGCTTAGACCACAGAGAATATTACTTGAAGCTTTGGTACTAACACCTCATTCATTTTGTGGCTTAGCTACTCGACTCTGACTTGTATGACTTGTCGGTTGCCTGTTGACACTGCTTTGTGACAAGTTCTTCGGCGGTTGTAGTGGCTGCTGAGACATACTTCGTGAAGTTTCATCGTTTCCCTGTACCTTCTTCTCTTTGTAGTGCTCAGGCCTCTTGTCAGTCTTTTCTTCATGTGGATTATGGATTTTTTTATTTTTTTTCTTAATAATAAAGAAAGAAAATCTTAAAACAACTCAACAAAAGAAAAATAATTCAAATAGAAATCTAAATGCTATGTACACTATACACATGTCCCTAGGGGCTCATATATGGATTTTGTCCCCATACTCCTCTGTAACACTACTATGAGGGCATTTCGTCAAAAAATTATTACAATAAAACACAAAAATTCAATGCATCTCACAAAACATTGCCCTCTAATAGTCATAATGTTAGGTCCGCATTCAGAATGCCTCCCCCCTTCCTATTTGGAGCCATCCTTTACGACAGGGTATCGCAAAGGGTATGTGTTGTGCTTGGGCATTTAAAGTTGTGCCTATGCAGGCCTTATAATGTAGCCCTATTATGCATACACAGTCAATGCATGGAAAAGATTTATGTTGTGCAAGATGTGGGTATAAGCAATTTGCTTATTGGCATTTGTTGGCGAGGATTCCTATTCTAAGCAATGTAATGATCTTTGAAGCTCCTGTATCGTTGCTTGATTGAAGCGACTTGCTCTCTTCTAACTGTACTGTAATCGTAGGAAGAATTGTAAGAATTCAAGCGGCGATGCACTGACAGCAGTTTTGTTGTTCTTCTTTGGGACCCATTTCTTCGCGATTATTGGCTGCTTTGTTGCTGGCTCTTGTTTGGGAACCCATACTTGCCCGTGCTTCGTTTTTGTTTGAAGAGACTTCTTTGGGATCCACCTTTTTGTTGTGTGAGTCAACAGTGGTCTTTGCTTCAGTCCTTGTACGCTTGGTTGGGGACGGGATTCAGGCTTTGAAAGTTGATATTGTGGTCGTTTTGGAATCCAAATGAATTCCTGACTTTTTCTTGCTTGATTCATCTTCTTTGGAGCCCAAACATGAGTTGTGAAAGCTTGCGACTTTGTGATATTCTTACCCGTTCGTGAACACTTTCCTTGCTTTTGTTTTGGTGTTGGATCTTGTGATTTGTCATTAGAGATCTTTTTCTTCTTGATCCATATCTGTTTTTGGCCGATCTAGCTTTTTGGTATCCAGATTTGTCGAGCTTTTTGGCTTTGACTTGTTGTCCTATTCTTTTGACCTGTCATGGTTGTTGCTGAAGGGGTTGGTGATAGAGATGGCCTGAGTTGATGATAGGGGATGTCGTAAGATTCATCACTATTGCTACTATCCTCAGCAAGGTTGACTTCTTGTACTTTCCCTTGATTTTTTGGCTGGTAGTGGAAAGTTACTGTCTGTTTGCTCATGGGTGGTATTTTCTTGGAGGACTTTTCTAGCCCATTGATTAGAGCATTGTTGGCTCGTAGCTCTGGTCGTATTCCTCCTAGCTGATTCTTTGCATCCTTATTAGGAGCCGTGTATGAGGATGCTTGTGGTGGATGTGTCTTCACCGAGGACTTTGGAATCCACTTTTGATGCACTTTATTCGCGTAGCGTTGACATTGATTCTAGGGTCGTTGATCTTCTGGAAGCTCGAAGTGTTCTACAGAGTCATAGAACTCGTCGTCTTCTTCATCTTTTGATTCTCCACATTTCTTTGTTTGCTCCTTATTTCAAGAGCTTGTTGATGTCTGGATCTCTTCATTTTCCTGGATTACACTCACTACAAAATAAGGAACGACATCATAGCCATTTTCATCACAAAACTTTGTTGTGGGAGCATCCTCCACGGCGCACACGTCCAGAGTAGCCAAGATGTGTTCCCATCCAAAAGGCTCTAACTCTTCTTCAGGAAATGGTTGTGGGATATAGTCCTTATCCTCTATAACCCGCTCTAGGATACATTCCTCACGTTTCAAGCTACCACATTGTGAAGCTCCACATATCCACAATTTTTTAGGCTTACCTAACCAAGCTGGAAGTTTTGATCCTGCTACTGTGGCGGAATCAAACTCCTCAACCGGTGTTCTCGTCACATCCCTATAGCTATGGTCCCTCAAGTTGTGGTTTCCATATGTCTCAGGTATATATGGTCATAACCCCAATCTTGGACCATTTTCAATTGTTGCATGAATGGTCTTCCCACAATGATGTCATAGTTGTTCTTCTTGCCAAAGTCAACAACAGCAAAAGTGTGTTCATATTCAATGCCACAAGAAGTAACAAGTACTTTTTCTAGCAGTCCTAGGGGCTTTTCCTTGTGTCCATCTGCAAGCTGCAGGGTCATTCGTGTGGATATTAAGGCAGGTTTTCCCCATTTGTTCCAAACCTCTTTGGTTGCAATGGCCACACCAGCTCCACTGTCAAGGATTGCCATGGTTTTAACACCATTGAATTCCATAGGAAGGGTGGTGTTTCCATCTTCTCCCTCGTAATACTCGCCTACCTTGTTTAATGGCACTGGCCTAGTATTTAGTCAAGGCATTTCAAGCTCTTTGATGCCTTCCTTGATTTGAGTCATTGGGGTTTTTATACCAAATTTCTCTAGACATTTACCCACATTAGCCCACATGTTTGGTCTTATTCTAAGCAACTCGGCTAACATTATTGTACAGGTGACTGGGGTAGATAGAATATCTACTAGCCCCTTTGAATCGATGGCCTTGTTGGGAGTCAGTCTCTGTGATGGGACTGCAACCACATCTGACTTGGTCTCGTACTCTCCCATGTAGGACGGTAGTGTTCTTAGCGAATGGGTTTGACTATCCATAGATTGTACAGATCCTTTATCACCCCAACACGATTGCACGTCTAGATTCATTTGAGATCCAGTCTCAAATTCCTCTATTGGTGGTAGAAACACTCCTCGTTCATCACCAGTCTTGTCTACTCGTCTTCTTGGGTCATCGGCTTCATTGGCCTCTCTAACTTGTTTCCACAATTCGTCAAGACCATCTATCTCTTTACAATCCTCAGATATAGCTTGGTGAAATCCCTTGGAAGAGTTATCCGTGGTATTCAGTACTATCCTTGGTTCTAATGTTGGGTTTTTGAGGTCTGTTCTGTGCTCATGACTAGAATCTGGCTCTTTTAGTTCCTGGTTTGGTGGGATTACTTGTTAAGGCATGACGCGGATCACATCCTCAAGTTTTGCAACTGGTGGTTCTAGTAAAGATTGGGCTGTTTGAATCATTTTCTTGCACATTTCCAACCTTTGCTTTTCTAATTCCGCATAGGGATATGTCATCCACCTCTGTTCTTGGGTTTGGTTGTTTTTGAGCCTCGCATCATAGGCTTTCAAGAGGGCATCTAATGTCTCATTAACCTTCTCTGCCAACACCGATCCTCCTGAACTAGCACTTCTCGGTTTCTCATCCGTGGATGGTTCTTCTAGAGGTTTAACCATCTGTGTAAGTGAAGGTGCCTCCTTTTCCTCATGTTGTTTTATCTTCTTTTCAGCTTCGGTAAGCTTCTCAGCTAGGGATTTTTGCTCTCGTTCCCTGCGTGCTTTCATCCTAGTCTTTCTAGCTTTCCAACTATTTCGTTTGCTCTTGGTTTTCTGACTAGGTGTGTCTGTCTTTTGTCCATCATCTGTCTTTGGACTCATGTCACTTTCCGTGTTCTTTGTCTCTGGATTCTCATCAGCTTTCTTTTGGGCTTGCGCTCTTGTAACCACTTGAACTGGTACGACATTTTCATTTTCTGAGCTACTAGGTAGCTGAACAATCCCTGATACATTTGTCGTGATTTTCCTGATTTGGTTTGGTTTTTTCGGACAATCGGGGATTAAGTGAGTGATGCCACACTCAAGACAATAGGCATTTACTTCAATGATCTCCGTATGAGGACATTGTTTGACCAAGTGGTTGTCACGACTTTTGTGACAATCTGTCTCTGGTTGAGGAGATTCTTTTAGCATTTCCTCTTGGCTATAAGCAAGCTTTGACCTAGATAAGCCACTATTTGCTATGAATCGCAATGTCCTTTCATCCATTTCATACCTTCTTTCTTTCGACTGAAACCCAGGAGGTGGAGGTTGTACCGGCCTCACCAATCCATGTGTTTCTCTCACATTCTGTTGCTCCGAAGGGTAGTACTCACTTTGGTTGCTATACCACATTGTAGCTGGTACTGGCGTTGGTTTATTTGATGCTTCCATCATTGGCATGTATCTCATGTCTACCGGCATTCGAGCACCTGGTAGCGGAGGTTGTTGCCCTAAGACAAGCTGTGGCCTTAAAACTCCTACTGGTCTTGGCACATTCCTCGTAATGTATCTAGGTGGAGTAGGTGCTTCTGGAACAGGTTGTACATACCTTTCCCTAGCATTTTCCATGCTATAATAGCACTCTTCCCCCGTATGGTTCGTCCATTTTCTCTCAATTTCACACCACTTCGGCTCTCCCAAATCAGACCTTACAAGAGGAATCAACCTCTTGACCAAGTTGTCGATAAGCTTTTCTTGATCAATAGGTGCCGTTGGCTTGGCAATGGACTCACTTATCTGTGAAACCCTGTGCTGAGAGGATGTGTCATCTCCTTGACTCTTTAAGTCCTTTTCTTTGGATGCCTCATAGTTATCCACTAGATAAAGAGCTTCTTTGATCAACTCGTTTAGCGTCATCCTCCTTATCATATGCAGTTCCTTCTGAAGGCCCTCATCTCTCATTCCCTGGATAAAGATCAGCATCAGCCGTGCTTGCGTAGGTAATTCCGCTCTCGGACAGAGCTTAACATATCTCTTGAGCCGTAATGATGCTTTGCGTAATGATTCATTCTCTTTCTGTTTGAATCTATGGATTTGCGAGACCGTGTTGTGAGCAATGCCTTTTGGCGAGAATTCTTCAATAAACTCCTCAAACAGCTCATCTATGGTCTCAAAATCCCATTTTTCCACCGAGTTGAACATGTAGTTGCATCATCTTCTAGAGTCAATCAAAATCCCGCAAACTGTGTCGCAAAATCTGAAACTTCCTCTGCTCTAATCACTCTTCTAAAAGCCGTTACGTGATCTCTCGGATCTTTATCTCCGGAGTATTTTCTGTTTATCCATTTCTGGACTTGGGATGGTCTAACTCGTTGATTGTCTACAAGTCTAACTCGAGACTCTCCCAATCCTTCTCTCGTTATCGCTCTTGAAGGGAATCCTGGTGGCTCTCTTCTTGGAACTCCTATAGGAATTCTCGTGTTTGGTGGAGGCATTTGTGGTCCTTCATTGACCAAATATCCACCTCTTTCTAGTACAGTCTGTGGATTTGTGCTTTCTACAACTCTGTATTCTCGTCCATACTTGTCGACAACTATTTGACACTTGACTCCATATGTGTAGACATATAAGAGCTTGTAATCCGTCATCTCTTCTAGGTATGGATCTGAGCACCTATAAAGATTGACCTCATTGTCGTCAATGTATCTATATAGTCCTTCACTCTCATGACCAATCATCCAAACTCTCTCAACAAGATGGGTCTTTATCAATTGCAAGTTTGGAAGATCCATTGTGGGAGGATATTCCTCTATCGTCGGGATCTCCAAGCTTGTGTAAGCTGCGTTTGAATCTAGGGTAGACATGATTTCTAGGCTTAAGAGATTTTTCTTTGTTCAAGTAGACTTAGTCCACTGTGTTCAAGTGCTTTGGTTAGGAAAAGGTCGAAACTATGTCCAAAACCGCAACCGTTTCGTCACAATTCTCGCAAATTGTCGCTTTCAGACACCCCTAACTTGCGGATGAATTTTGAGGCCTTAAACGATGTTTTTTTCAAAGTTGAACTAAATGGTTGCCGCTCTCAGGCTTTGTTTTGATATAAAAAAAATTCCGATCCGATACCGTTTGTGAAAGTTATGGCCAAAACAGTGAAATGCAGTATGGACTGGTCAAAATGAGTCCAAATTCAATTTTGAAAAAAGATTTGGGATCTCTGTGACACTGTGAACACTCCTGTATGGTCAAAATTACAGTTGGGCCCTAAAACTGGCCTAGAGACATCCTACGCGTAGTATGTCTATATGCTCAGAATTTAACAAAATTTGGTCCAGAGACTCCCCTTAAGTCTAGCAACACAATGGTATGCTCAGAATTTGGTTTGGATTTAAAAATGGCCTTGAGACATCCTACGCGTAGGATGTCTTTTTGCTCAGAATAACTTGAAATTTTCACCCCAGCTTCTCCTTGGTGTGCTGATCACAGTGGTGTACTCATAAGTTGGTTTGGAGTCCTAAATCAAGCTGGAGACATCCTACGCGTTTCAGCTCAAACTTGCACTATAGCTTCCCCTTGATGTGCTAAGCTCACAGCTATTTTTACTTTTTGATTCTGACACCTATAGGTTGGTCAAATGATCAAGAATCTGTTCCAAAAGCCTGATATCTGTTCTGATGAATTCCTAAGTCAAATCAACTCCAAATTGGACCAAATTTGACTAGGAGGCTTGCCTAAGGCTATATGACAGCATGGTATGGTCACATTAGAATTTTGGTCTCAAAATCATGCAATAGACATCCTACGCGTAGGATGTCTTTTTGCTCAGAATGAACCCAATTTTGAACCACAGACTCTCCTTAAGGTGCTGATCACTGTGGTATGCTCAGAATTAAGTTTGGAGTGCAAAATCACACATATGACATCCTACACGTAGGATGTCTTTTTAGCTTGTTTGACCCCAGACATGTCCCACAGCTTCCCCTTGATGTCAGTAACCCAATGGTATGCTTAAATTTTGGTTTGGATTTCAAAAGTCCCAAATTTTAGCTGTTCTTGCCTTTTTTCAATCAAAAATGCTAAAGTCTGCTTAACACCCAATTTTCTCACCCAAATGAGTTGAAAACTCTCACATGCATTCAATACAGCATTTAGAACATGCCTTTGGAGTCATCCTATGGCTTGGTCTCAAAATTAGGCCTTGGACACAATTTGGGTAGGATGTCTGGCAACTCTCGTCTTTTGGCTTTGATCTGTCAAAATTTGGTCAAATTTCCACTTTCCAAGTGAAAAAAGGGTAAAACCTACCTTCTAAACACACTGGTAACCTCAGATTTTCAAAATTTCCACCAAATCACCCTATAGACATCCTACGCGTAGGATATCTACTGCTGACTTTTTCAGACTGAAGTCTCCCTGATGCTTCCTTATGCTCTCAGCAAGTGCAATTATGCTTCACAATTGCAAAAACATGCAAAAATCACTCAATTTAAGCCTTTTCTGAAATTTTACGTTTTCTGACTCCGCCTTTTGGCTTTTGGTCAACAAAAATAGGGAAAAACACCCAAGTCAATATGATACTAGGGTAAAACCTACCCTCTGAACCCACTGGTGCAGTCAAAATTTTCAAATTTGGTCTCCAGAACCCCCTTGAGACATCCTACGTGTAGGATGTCTATGTTTACAGAATTGCAGGTTTTCTTCACAGAACCCTTGCAAATGCTCTTTTATATGCACAGCATCAGTCAATCATACAAAAATATCCACAAAAGCTTGTTTAATGCATTTTTATCCTCAAAAGCACACTTTTCCGTGATTTCAAATGCAATCAAGCACTTTAGCAAATAATTCAATGTTGAATAACTCTAGATCAGAATCAGATCGCTTACCTAAAGCTACTCCTACAAATCATATGGGGTTTTGCATCTATGAGTAGAAAAACGCTTCACTGCCACACACGGACTAGTAAACGCTTTTATCACCTCACAAATCACTCGACCACCAACAACTACTCTAATCCACATATCCTAACTAAACCTATCTAGTCGCAGACCCTCGGCAAGACACACGCTTCCTGGCTATCCACTTGATCGCGGAATATCCTCTTCCGGATCCACTTAAGAAAAACGCTTTCTTTAGCCAAAACTAAATCAAGCAACCATCACACGAGTGTTAGTAGAAAACCTACTTAGGTCCTTGTGTCCCCGACAGCGGCGCCAATGTTGGACGGGTAGCTACTCACACACCCATGAAGTGCATGCAAACACTACCTAGATCAACATAATGTCAATCGAGGACACAGATGACACGATCGGCACACGGAGGAAATCTCTTAAGCTTGTCAGGCTGAGACCATCCTACACATACAACACTCAGGAAGGCCAACTAAACCACAATCAAGAACCTCACTTCTCTCAACTACACCACCTAGCCACATACACACATACGAAAGGTAACTCACCTAATCATGCCAGATTCGTACGAAACTTAAGGAACACCATCCCCTCACTAGGATACACCTGTCCCTAAGCTTCTACACTCAAAACCCTCACTCTAAACCCATCTGCGAAAAACGCGTAGGATGATAGAACAGAATTTTGAAAGTGCCCGAAACTGAAATTTATGAGTACCTATGCGTAGCTTATGTCGCCACGATTCTATAGACTACTAGCACGCAGAAAACATACATCGTTTGATACACTTATGGCCACAAATAGCTCGTAGATGCATCGGCGTGTGCGCTTCGTCTCGCATGGAATGCTTGGCGTCGTCGCGTAGCGCTCCTCGAGCCTACAACAATGGTGCAGTCGGATCTCCAATGTATTGAGCGAGCCGGACGTAGTGAGAGGATGAAGCTCACACTCACTCTCTTTCTCTCTCTCACACACAGTAGACGGCAGCGCTAAAGTTTGATTATGATAAAAGTCCTCTTTTACACAATGACCTAGGTACCTTATATACTAAGGCTACCTTAGGTATAACCAAAAATGGGGTTGAAAAGGTCAAATGGCTTTGTATTTACAATCTGGAAGTGCCATTGCACCCCGGCTTCTGAAACTAGAATAACTACTCATTACAAATGACGTTTATAGCCATAATCCGTAGCATTTCATAAATCGCAAAAGATAAGACTTTGGTACGAAACTTGAGTTATGTTGTGTTGTTAACCCAGCGGTCAACAGTGCTGGTCACATCTATTTTATAGACCATTTTTAGCACGACGTATCAGGAGAAATTTTGTGGCCAGAAATTGTCGAATACTCAGAATGACTTATTAAGGTACAAGACAGCTAAACAACATTAGAGATGGTTGTTTGTACATATAGCAAGGCTATAAGTTGTTAATGAAAAGGTTTCATTGTCTATACCTAGAAGTGATCAATGTTTCACCTTCTACTGTGATTCAGACGTTTCAGCAAGGCTTGCAAAAGATTGCAACTAAAAGTATTTAGTTTCTTTTCAGACCTATTTACATTCCTTTTAATGTCTACTAGGCGCATCACATTTTTCCATAAGTATTGGCAAGGACTATTATGGATATACACTTTCAGGTTAGTTTTTGCTAAATGCATGCACACTAGGTGTTATGGGACCTAGTGTTTAGCAAAGGCTGATTTGGAACGGCATGCATATTCCTCAGGTTGTTGCTTATGAAGCATTTTGCACTCTATGTGCACTATCTCTCTGAGATAACTTTTGGGTCTACTAATCACCAATAGAGGTCATGGCTCGGTTTGGGCATTTGTAGCTCTTCTCAAGTTAACCATGATGGTTGTACACTACTGTGATTCCCCATTTACCAGTCATCTGGGACGACTGTCTGTAAACCGTGAAGAAAACGCTCCTCAATACTCTCAGTTATCCAAGGGGATAGGCAAATTACAAAGAGTAATATTGAGCTAAAGGATCTCCTAAGAGCATACGTTAAAACAATGCATTTCAGAATAGATGATTTTCTCTCTATTCTAGAATTTGCTTCAGTACGATTTTTTCGACTTTAAACATCTCTTGTGGTGGGGAGTTGGAAATCTGGCTCTCAACTTCAAAGACAGTTGCGCCAAGGTTTCCTTGAATTATTCCAATACCTTCAGAAGATCTGAACACTAGTTATGCCTTTCGGCAACTCTTCGTTATGGTTTCTCCTTTACAGTACTCAAGTGAGTTATAAATGGAGTTACCAATTAGACCCAAGTGACTCTTAGTTGTGGCTACTCCTTTACAATACTCAACTGAGTTATAAATGGAGTTACCAATTAGACCCAAGTGACTCGTAGTTGTGGCTACTCCTTTATAGTACTCAAGTGAGTTATAACTGGAGTTACCATTTCAACCCAAGTGGTTGCAAACGGACAACAATGTTGAAAATCAAGATGTTGCTCTTGGTTTCATTGAACCTCCTCACTGCACCAATCATCGGTCATACAGACAATTGGCTCACTTATGGGACGTCAATAAAGAAAACATCAGTATTCTCAAGAAGATAGTACTACTTGTGTTTTCGAGGACAAAAACTCTTCCTTAAGGGGGAAGTAATGTCAGGACAAGTGTCATGTACCCTAAGAACTAGGTTAGTCATGGACTACGGCCAAGAGTCGGGCTAGGCAGTGTGGACAGGGGATCCATCTAGGGCAAGGGGCTAGAAGCCCGCCTATATAAAGGGAGTTTGGGAGGAGGAGACTAGAGTCTAGTTCCCTAGTTCTTCCTCCTCCCTACCGCCCCTTATATAGGCTAGCTCCTAGCACTTGCCCTAAGCGGATCCCCAGTCCGCATTGGTCCAGTCCAGGACCTTGGCCTAGGTTCTGACCCCCTAGGTTGGGCCTTGCCCCGTAGGACCCTTGTCCTGACATTACTCCCCCCTTAAGGAAGAGTTTTCGTCCTCAAAAACACAAGTAGTAATATCTTCTTAAGAATACTGATGTTTTCTTTACTGACGTTCCATAAGTGAGCCAGTTGTCTGTATGCCCGATAATTGGTGCAGTGAGGAGGTTCAATGAAACCAAGAGCAACATCTTGATTTTCAACATTGTTGTCCGTTTGCAACCGCTTGGGTCTAAATGGTAACTCCATTTATAAATCACTTGAGTACTGTAAAGGAGTAACCACAACTAAGAGTTGTCCAAAGGCATAACCAGTTTTCAGATCTTCTGAAGGTACTGGAATAATGTAAGGAAACCTTGGCATAACTTTCCATGCAGTTGTGAGCCAGATTTCCTACTCGCCTGAGTATATTGAAAAGTCCGTAGATAGGGAATGTCCTTGTGTTAGAATTCTGAATAGTTTGGAACACAAAGAACTACATGCTCATCCCTAATGAAGGTTACTTACCAACATACTTTTTCAGCACACCTGGTAATTCCTTGATGTATGAAAGTATTGACACAATCTCCAACCCCACCACAACAGGTGTTCAAAGTCGAAAACCGTACTTAAGCAAATTCTAGAATAGGGAGAAAATCATCTATTCAGAAATGCGTTGTGCTAACATATGCTCTTAGCAGATCCTTTAGCACAAGATTACTCTTTGTAATGTACCTATCCCCTTGGATAACTGACAGTACTAAGGTGTGTCCCTTGGATAACTCACAGTACTGAGGTGTGTTTTCCTCACGGTTTACAGACAATCGTCCCAGATGACTGGTAAACGGGGAATCACAGTAGTGTATAACCATCATGGTTAACTTGAGAAAATCTACAAACGCCCAAACCGAGCCATGACCTCTATTGGTGATTAGTAGACCCAAAAGTTATCTCACAGAGATAGTGCACATAGAGTGCAAAATGCTTCATAAGCAACAACCTGAGGAATATGCATGCCGTTCCAAATCAGCCTTTGCTAAACACTAGGTCCCATAACACCTAGTGTGCATGCATTTAGCAAAAACTAACCGGAAAGTGTATATCCATAATAGTCCTTGCCAATACTTATGGAAAAATGTGATGCGCCTAGCAGACATTAAAAGGAATGTAAATAGGTCTGAAAAGAAACTAAATACTTTTAGTTGCAATCTTTTGCAAGCCTTGCTGAAACGTCTGAATCACAGTAGAAGGTGAAACATTGATCACTTCTAGGTACAGACAATGAGACTTTTTCATTAACAACATATAGCCTTGCTAGATGTATAAACAACCATCTGTAATGTTGTTTAGCAGTACTTGTACCCTAACAAGTCATTCTAAGTATCCGACAATTTTTGGCCACGAAATTGCTCCTAATACGTCGTGCTAAAAATGGTCTAGAAAATAGATGTGACCAGCACCTAGGGACTTTGTCGTGACACATAATTGAAATTATGGCACCAGTGTCAGTCCAAAGACTCATATTCTCCACATGTGGAATATGTCTCATGTAAGGATGTGTAAAAAAGAACATCCTTCAAGTACAAGATGTACTTGTGTGTGGAGGAACTGCAAAACACTCCGCGACAAGAGTAAGAGGGACCCTCATTATCTTGCTCCACACTGGCTAAACCGAACTCCTTGAGTTCCTAGACCATGTTGTATCCCATGTGACAACATGTGCCAAATTGAACCCTACAAGTAGGTTCATAACAGCATAAGACAGAAAGATAGATTGGACACTTGGCCCAAAATACTTTGTGCCGACATGCCCTTGGCATGGCTCTTTAACATGCAAGCATACTTAGACGTCTTGAAAAACCAAGAAAAGCATACTAAAAATGGAATAACACCAAATCAATAGATGCGTACCTGGAGATTTTAACGTAATGTACACTTACCCGTATACAAATAGAGAGGAGCATGTCCCCTACCTGAAAGAAAACAAACAGCATTGCACTAGGAACCCTGGCTGTTGCCTTTGCAATCCAAGCCCTTGGATTAGAATCTACGTAGTCAAACCCCTTGGTAAGACTCTTTGTAGAAACTGCTCAACTAGCAGATAACGGTAAACAACATAGTCAACCGTGTACAGAATGATTGGAATCAACTTGAAAAGTGTGTCCATCTACTGCCGCGTGTGGTAGATTGCAAAATTATTTCCTTGAAAGTATAACTGGGAGAGATCAACTGTGATTCTCAATGCAGATCAACCTGTGATCCTGAATGCCTATGGGGTGATGTAACAATCACCCGCCGGGTCTTACCTCAAAACAGTATGTCCATAGACACGCCATAGTGCTAGAGATAGAGCAGGAAATCCACACAAGTGAATTGCCAAGCTCTTATGGACAACCATGCTGTCGCAACTGATTGCCGCATCGATACTTTCTTGTAGAGATCAGCAACTATGAGTATATCTTGAAAACAATCACCCAAAGAATGCCAATAGTTGGCCTTGCCCCTGGCCTGACAACGGCTCTTAGCCTGTTTGGCTCGTAGCTCTTATGCAAAATAGTGTTCAATCGACGAACTGATGAAGAATAATTTGAGTAGCATCTTAGCCACGTGCTAGCTGTGAATTAGAGCACATTGGCTCAAGCTGACTCACGAGCAGAATATGTATCAAAAGCTTATGCTAGGCTGAGAAACTTTCCGTAAATTTCCAGTGTGTGTGTGCCTAGAATGTGTGCTCTTAGACATATTATGCCTGGCTGGCAGCTTATCCTATAAGTATGCAATAATTGGCATGTATAATGCTCTCATCGAGAGAGGTAGAAAACACAAGCCACAGCTTGACCCTCTTACCATGTATGGGGTCGTGACTTTAGAAAAATGACTTAAAATGGCACTTTGCTTGTGAAATATGTCGTAGATGTAGGTTCCATTTAGTGGTAGTATGCGTTGACAGCAACCATAAATTTAAAGTATCCAGAACTTAGTATGTCTGCGACAGAGTGCCTGGTGTGATAGCGGAAGCATAATCTTTGAAGTGGTGGAATTTATGCCACCTAGTTAGCATGCCGTGCATACAGATTGTGAAGCCCTTGGCAAGAGTGATGGCCTCAAATGGGAGAGCTGAAACCATCAGTGCCTTGCACTGTTTAAACTGGTAGGGATTTTGTGAGGTGGTATTCCCTATTTTGTGCCATTGCTCGTGATTTCGAGTCATTGGGCAGTACCTTGGCATAAGGGAGAAGCCTTGCTTCATGAAAAATTTTCAAAGAACTTTTCTTTGTACACAAGCATTAGTTTCCAATGTAAATGTATAAACATGGAAAAAATAAACAATACTAATCATGGTCTAACCTGGTCATCCTGCTGTAACCAATTGTCTTGAGATGTGGGAAGAAAAAACTCCCTCAAATGTAGATCTTCATCTCCGTTGCACAAGAGAAAGTTGGCATGAAATATATTGTAGGCATAGGGAGAACCTTCCCAAGGGCGTGTGCTCATAGCATACCCCAAACAGGAAACAACTTAATGTAAGAGTCGTAAATTAAGCCTTGCTTCCTTCAAAAACAGGTGCAGTAAAAGGCCAGGCATGTCTGTTTAAAGATTGATATTTTGCCATGCGTCATTCCAATCTTTAAACAAATCCACGTTGTGGTACTTACAGTAATTTTCACAGGCCATGCTTGTGAGCCTAAAGTGTATGCATAGTATATGCACGTCTATTGCATATCGTAGCTATCAAACAGATGCTGCATAACCAAAAAAATCAATTGCGTACCTTATCCAGTACACTTACTAACGAAGCTTGCTGCCAAAAGAATCAAATGAGTCACCGGCAAGAAGAAAACCAAGAAGTGATTTGTCGGATAATAATGTTTGGTTCAGTAGACACGGTCACTGTGGATTCAACTTTCCAATTGCCTACTGCTTAGAATTGGAAGAATAATTGTCCTTGCCAATCATCGATACCTTATAAGGCAGAGGGCATGCCTGAGTTGGCTTTGTTGCTAGACAATTGTGCCTCGTTAAATCCTGTGTAAAGGTTATCTCTATGGGAGCCATGCTCCTTAGTCCAAATCATGGTAATGGCTACGAAGATTGTACTTAATATGTTGACCTTGGCCAGTAAGGCCATGCCGGTTGTCTTGAGGCGCTAAGGAATTGGCCCTGATTGATTAGTGGTTGGCCTTGCCAAATATTGGCACCTTAAATGCCACAGGCATTGCTTGACCCGGAGGAGCAAACATTACCGAGGATCAAAAATTTCCAAACCAAAACTGGGAATTTGACAGCTATAACTGTAGACTCGGCCGAACATGCTCTAATTTCTCCATGCTTTGCTTGGTGTGTGTATACGACAGATAGATCTTCGAGATTCAAAGAAGTTATCATTGAAAATATTAAAGTCGACTTGCTTACCAACTCTTAGAAGTCCAAGTCGCACGGCGGAAACCGTAGGGGAAACATGTCCATTCGTGCCGGAATATTTCCCAAAGGTCGTGCATGTGATGCCCTTACTGTGACAACATTGTGCATGGCTTTGTAATGCTTGTCGACCTCTTGAAACGCTTTTGCTTTTGCTGAGGTTGCAGAAATTCTGCAATATTGTGTCTTGACAGTCGCGGCAAAGCACGGAAGGAGAGAATGGGGGCCGACCGTGGGCACCCCTCCTTTGTCTTGGTAGTCCAAGGCTCTGCCGCCGTGGGCGGCCAAGGTGAGAACACATAATTTAAAAAAAACTAAAAAAAATAACCTACTTCCCTCTGCGCAGCGATGGCGGCGCCCTGCGCTTCAGCCTCATCTTCTACCCGGCGCCACAGGCTGCAAGGAGGGTCGCTGAAGAGACGAAAACGGTGCCGCAGGCCAAGGCGATCCCATCAAGGGCAGCCTCGTCTTCCCTTGTGCAGGTCAGTTGAGCATGGCTCCCACCTGAAGAGCTCGTTCCCATAGTTTCTGATTCCGCTAGTCAAGATGCCGATTCCGCTGCTTGCTTGTCGGGCTTTGCCGACAAGGAGTCGAGCCATGCCTTCCTCGCCTGTGGAGCCGTCCTTCCCATGGCTTGAGCGCCCTTGAGAGGCCATGCCTCATGCTGAAGTCAATTTTGAGAGAGAGAGAGAGAGAGAGGTTTCCTTCTTCTTCGATCAAGAGAGAGAGACCTCCTCCAAGGCTCTCCCCTCCCCCTGAGCTCTGATACCAGTGTAAGACATAGGGTAACTAAACATAGGATCCTCCTCCCTACCGCCCCTTATATAGGCTAGCTCCTAGCACTTGCCCTAAGCGGATCCCCAGTCCTCACTGGTCCAGTCCAGGCCCTTGGCCTAGGTCCCTGACCCCCTAGGTTGGGCCTTGCCCCGTAGGACCCTTGTCCTGACATGCGGGTCCAGAGAGAAGAAGAGCTCCTAAAAGAAATAGCAGAGCTCAAGCGAGTTAACCAGCTCCTGAGGGAGGGAAAGTCAGATACGCAAGAAGAGGCAGGCACTTCAAAGCCGCCGTAGATAGATATACCCTCGGTCTCATTTGTTGAGTTGGAGACACAGTCCACAGCAGAGTCAAGTGGTGAAGAGGATTTTCAAATTAACATCTCAGATGCAGACACAGTGCCTATGGTTCAACTATCAAAAGTTGAGGAGGACGCACTGAAAGAGAAGATTACCCAAGAGGTGGATGAGCAGTGGAAAACCGCAATGGATTGAGAGATGAGAGTTCAACACTCTGTCAACGTCACTCAGCTCACTCCCAACCAGATCAATGCGCAATGGCATCAGCAATCCCAGCCATACCCTCTCATCAAAGTGGAATTACTACAGGTAAAAGAGAGGTTGTACAAAGACATGCAAGAAGATGGCACAGATAAAGACCACCCAAAGTGGAGGTTAAGCTAGCTTAACAAGAATCCGTGGTATTTAATTCTGTTCACAAGAGCACCTACAACCCTGCAAAGAGATCCAACATTTTGTCCTGTACCCAACATAAGGACATGGGAAGAGCATGAGGCATTGACAAAGAAGAGGCCAACCTGGCTGAACTACCCCAGACTGCTAGCTCTAGAGAAAGGACAAGCAACATAGGAATACATGGTGAAAACCCTAACGGGCGCCATGTCTTTCTTCAAGAGTCTATCAGATCTCTCATGCGCCATGTTATATAAAATATGCCGAATGCTACTCACTTGTATTGAAGTATTTCATGAGCTAGAGCAAGTAGGCACCCTGTGGATGTCATTCCTCGAGGGAAATAAGGAGTTATGCTATGATCTCAGTAGTCAGCCTTCCGAAGAAGTACTCTATGGCTTCTATGCCCGGTGTATGTCCTTGCCATCGCATAATATGTTGGCATTTGAGGAAGCTTTCTACACTAGATTCTTCACTTGGTGAACAAAGATCTTTGCACCGGTGATCAGCAACCTCACATCCAGATTTGTAGGCTACTCAGTGGTGGAGCTGAAGAGTAGAGTGACCGTGCAGTTTTTGCAACTGCCAGATAAAGAAAGAAAAATCAGACACCAAAAGGCACTGAATGTGCTTAAAGACCACCTCGCCAGTCGTCAACCCAAATATTATTTTAGCCCATAAAGCTGTGTCAAGGGACGACACAGGCGAGGAGGAGGGGAATGTTAGCAGCAAGCTAACATGGATACCATTTTTAAGAGTTCTCTTTGTAAAAAATTTATTATTTTGATAAATCGGGAATATTGTAACTCCTATTTTCTCGGATAAACTCTGCAATTAATGAGCCTAGGCTACAAGCTTCCAGAGTGTATCAACCAGTCATTTCCCAGCTTTGGTAGAACTTCAAATTATTAGTTTTGACCATCCAAAAACCTTGGCTAAGGTATAAAAGCCAATTTTTGTAAGTTTTTTATAACTTTTAGATAAGAAATACACAGCGTGAGCTAATGGCACTCACTCCTCTCCTTCTCGCGCTTCCTACTCCCTCCTCGGCTATCACATTGTAGTCGTGTTTGTTGCATTGCAACCACAGGTAAGAGCTTTATGCATTGATGTAAGCAGTGCACAGTAATTCGTAGCTTTTGGAGTTGCCGACCCATGGCCTAATTTCATCATAACTAGGAATTTGCACTTTCAAATCAAAAACTAAGCATAGGCGGTGTATTGGGGCATCATTGCTAAGCATTGAGATGCATTCTGGGTCGAAAACGACTAGGTCAAAAATCCACTGCTGTTAATAATCGCGATTTTGGAACTTGACCTAAAGTGAGATATGGCATCAGTTGTTGGTTGGCAAGAAGATCACTTGAATGTGGTTGTGTGTAAGATACCAGTCTGCAAGACAAAAAGTAGAATTGTGCACACATTATTGGTGTCAGCTATGAGAAAAGAGCATATTTGGACTTCAAAGAGGCCATTGACATTCCATCAGATGATGCTTGGTACAATTCACTGCAAGAGGATGATTGGACATGGGAGGAGGATGGGACACCAATGAGAGGTACAGTCCGTCTGTCATTGGCTCTAAGTATAGTTTTTTTGTGTCCTGTTACCAAATCGTTTGACAAATATTTGTTGTGTAGGGGGTATGGAACATGGGCATTGGTTCCTTTGGTAGTTGCTTGCACAATACACTAATGATAAAACAACCTTGTCTTCAATATGGGGGTGATTGCAACGTATTGGCCTTAATGGGTAGCCAGATGGGCCATATGATGATAGTGTTTGAGAGCAATGAGGATGTCTCTAGCAAACTGAACAATGTTTTAGATATGCAAGCTCATTGACTGTGAGAGATTCAAGAGCGAGACAAGAGACTAGCAGATCATAGTTTGTGTGTTCCCTGAAGGCAGCATCTCTTGTGAAACTAGATCCACCAGCCCATCCCATAGAGTAGACTAACAACAAGATACCTCACATTTTGTAGACGATGATGTTTGTGGTCTACCACTGTATATGAAGGGCCAGACCGTCTTGTGAATAAATAGATGTGTTTTGTTTGCTAGCAAATATTTGTAAAGGTGGCTTTTGCTTATTGTTGTAAACTAGATCATGTACAATAAAAGAGGATGTACAAACTTGTCTTTTTTTTGTTTCTTTGATACTGCATTATTTTTAGCTATTTTGTAAGCATAATTAATCGCTATGGCTATCCTAAATAGGTGCTACGTAGAGCAGAGAGAGCTTTTTTGACTTTTTGGCTCAATCCACTAAAACGAGCCTAGAGATAGCTTTTTCAAAAAAAAATCAAATGTTCTTTTTTACAGAAAAGCTTTCTCAAAAGCTCCCTCAAAAAGCTTCCTCCAATCGCCTACTCTGCTCAAACGTTTGATTTACAAGTGTGGACATCATAAGCATATAATGTCTAGCTCTCTCATAGAAGAGGTCTGTCAGCATTTTGACCATCCAAAATTGTACTTCATGGTATATAGATCACATGCACCAAGCTTGGGCACATTTAGGCATGACTTGACCATCATACAACTCATTTTGCAAATGAAGGATCGAAAAACACATTCTGTGGTCTTGGGCACAAGAACCCTCATCCAAATTCCATTTTAGGAACATCAAAGCAATGCACACATCTTGAGCTAGCTTCACAATTAGTCTCAGCCAAAAAAGATGGAATAGACATCATACACGTATGATGTCTAACACCTACAAAATGACAAGTTGTAGGGCTTACGAGGTTACTAGCTATTCCATCACAACCTTATGGGCTTGCCAATCAAATTTTGGACATCATTTATCCATGATATATCCACATTGCAGAAATATGAACGCACAAACTCCTTTTATGGCCTCCCACCTGTAAATCCATTTCCAAATTCAATTCTGAAGCCACATACAACATGCACAGGTTATGGCATCCTATCCCATGATTTTTAAGCAAAATTGCACCAAGAGACATCATACGCGTATACTGTCTAAAGGTATTCAAATATCATTCTGAGAGGAGTTTTGCCTAGCCAATGTTCATACCACCTGCTTATGAGTCTTCCTATCAAGTTTTAACCCATTTGAACATCATTTGCTCAAGCCATGAACAAAATACACATCTAAGGTCAAAAAAAAGCTAAAGTGGTCACAACTTGCCGGCATATCTCCATGATGCATATGCTAGGAGCTATGCACATATAAAAAATCACTTCATTGTGAGCACCTATACATCATATGCATATGATATCTCATAGCATGAATCTGCACCCAAAATGCACTTTTTGTCACATGCATAGCACTTGTAGGCCCTAATTTGCTTGTCAATTTTGAAGTTATTTAGAAAGCTACAACCTGCAATAACACAAGATCTGGAGCATTGCGCTAATTTTTACACTCGAAGAATCCGTAGGATCAATGGAAACCAGCCGATCACCAACAAAGAAGAAGAGGTCGTCCTTGAAGGACATTATTGCAGTCAGTGATCCTTACACACTACCAGAAGAGACGCTCAAGCCAGCCAAAGCTTGGGTAGACGAGATGACATTAGAAAGATAAGGACTTACTGTGTATCAAGGAACCTTCAGAGACCTTCAAGGAAATATTGTGGATATCCCAATGAATCCACAAGAAATTTTGGAGTATGCAAACAAAGAAGAAACACTCACCCAACTGGAAAGAGCAGATTTGTACAACTTTTTCACAGCACCACCAGCGGGTGTCGATGTGCAAAGAGTCTACAAGCTAGCTATCTAATCTAGAGAGATGGCAAGGTAGTGATTACTGCTTTAGATGGACAGAAGACAAAGGTGGTGATACACCTAGCAGATGCACTAGGGCTCCATAATAAGGGTAGCTCCATTAATGAAAGAAGAGATGAAGTAAAGGTCTACTCTCACAAGAAACCCAATCAGACATTCAAAGACCTGGTAGAATCGAGGGCTGCAAAGATCTGCAAGCTTTACAACCAATATTTTCATGTTTGTAGCAAGCGGCCACAAAAGTACGCAACGCCTCCACATGCAGTGGCCTCTACACTTAGGGATTAAGAAGAAGTGTGCCCAAAGAGGTGAATTACGCCCAATATCTGCATGAGCAAGCGGCCAGCATGGGTACAAAAAAGCCCGAGTACATTGGAGGTGGAGAAACATTGACAAAGATTTCATATGAAGCTATTGGTGCAAGAGGGCAGTGGCCTACCCCACCAACCCAGAATGAGTGGTTGAAGTTAAGGCAAGACACAAAAGATGGACCACAAATAGCAGTGGCACCACCAGTCGCCATACGACTCCGTAGGAGGCTAGAGACTGTACAAGAGGAAGAATCTAAGGAGCCCCCAACAAAGAAGAGTAAGATGGTGATGAGAAAAGAATCAAGGCCCAAAGATACACACAGCCAAAAGGCCACTTTGATTGAGAGGTTGATCGAGCAATTCAAAGCAAAACGGGCACTCAAAGGAGACTTTGAAAAGTATTGGATACTAGATCCAGCAAGGATCGGAGGAATCTCTTCAAGGCCGTTGGAGGATCAATTCAATCATTGCTTCCAACCCTATGAAGAATCTAAAAAAGTGATCAAACAGTAGAACTTAGAGCCTTTCACAATGGAGGAGGTACAAGATATCAAGAGGCAATTGAAAAAAACACTAGAGGCTCAAGTTGAGAAAGGAAAAGAAGGTGAGCAGACAAAAAGTGCAACTCCACCACCTTCACCACCATGCTTCTCTACTCATCCTCCAAGTCCAAAGCCCTCTACATCCCAACCACAGCACTCACTAGAAAAGACTGAAGAGGCAACATCATCACCAAAAGACAAGGAAAAAGAAGAAAGGAACACTTATGAAGACCTCCTTCAAGCAGGATACACATCGATAGAGGCTTGTGAGGTGGTCTATGGCACTCCAACCCCACCATGGGTTGCGAGGCAAGAGCAAGAAAGGAAGAAGATTCCTAAAGAACAGGTGAGATTTGACAGATCAAAAGAACCACAAGCAGACCAAGACACACAGAGGAGAGCACAAGAAAGGAAATCCCCACAGCCTGGAGTACCAGGGTTGGTCCAAATCTCGCATGCAAAACAATGAAAACCTTTTGACCAGCCCGTGGAGAACCCCTCCAACAAGAGTAATGTTGAGTATGGGACACCAAGTTCCCTTTTCAAGCCCAATCACTCTTGCACAGGAAGCCCGGTTGTAGCCCACACTTTAATTCAGTTTTTGGATAAGAAATACACAGTGTGGGCTAATGACGCTCACTTCTCTCCTTCTCATGCTTCATATTCCCTTGTCGGTTGTCACATTGAAGTGCCGTCTGTTGCATTGCAACCGCGGGTAAGAGCTCTCCGCATTGACGTAAACATATCATGGTAAACTATAGCTTTTGGCATTGCCAACCCACGGCCTAATTTCATCATAATTATGAATTTACGCTAGGAAATCACAAAGTAAGCATAGGTGGGGTATTGGAGCATCATTGCTAAGCATTTAGATGCATTTGGTCAAAAACGACTAGGCCAAAATCTCACTACTGGTAATATTTTTGCACTTCATAAAAAGTGATATTTGAGACCATAAACATCTGTGCTTAGGTCTTATATACTTGTCCTAGAAGTTTCATAGCATTCAAATGTCGTTTGATGCTATAACGGTCATGTTTTTTTACCGATTAGCGACTAGCTTTTGATGACTTAGGTCATTTGAGTGTAGCTTGAGTTAGATGTGAGTTGTCTGTTGTTTTCCAAGAGATTGACACCCTCTTGTAGCCTCCATGCACTAGTTGAGCCAGCTTCGTCCCATGGATTGACAATTATGTTCGTGCTTCTTGCTATGTCTACAATGAGATAAGAGTGAGGCTAGTAAACCCACCCACATTTGGTGCCGCTTCCGGGGACATGTAGACCTAAACTTGAGGAAAACAAGAGGGTCTAGTGTAGTTGTCCATTAACTTCCTCTAGGTTCACCTCGAATTAAACTTTCTCTTTAAAACTGCATAACTTAAGATTGTCGTTTTTTGCTGTGCAGAGGCAGCTGGGAGTAGATTGTACTTGCTAAGTACCTTGTAGGATTGTAGAATTGTAGGATTAGGTTAGAGAATGATTGATGGACAAGACAAGTCTTAAGATCAATGATCAAGAAACCATAAAAAACAAGAAAACAAGTGTTTGTGGACACCTTCCACAAACTAATTGCAAAAGAACCTAGGAGTAGAGTAAGTAGAATCCAAGGTGGGATCTCACATCATTGCTCACTCCAAAAGAATCATCTGTAAGTTGTTTATGCAACGTTGTAGAATTTCAGGTCTACGGCCAAAAGACTATCAACCACTAAATCGGCTCGAGATTATGCTCATAAAAGTTGTATGAACCAGTGGGAAAGCTTAAGGATGCATTTGAGGTAAATTTGCTTAGCAAAAAATTGAGCCGCGTTTGAGCAAACGATCAAAAACCTGTCAAAATGGGATCAAGCATATAAAAGTGCACTCCAAAACTGATTTTTAGTAAAATCAAGCCATTAGGGCAGTTTCACGCATGGAACTTGCGAATTGGGAGCACAAATCACATTCGATTGTAGGTTAGGTTATTCAAGGCTTAGATTTTTAGCTTTTCAAAGGTTGCAATCAATTCTGACACTTTCGAGCTAGAGTTAATCAACTCTTGTGATTCTAAGAGCAATCAACTACCAAAAGTACTTTGGAAAAAGCAGTCTTATCAAACTCGAGCAGGAGTAATTTTCTAATCAACACCAGGATCTGCTAGGAGATAGTCTTTATAGAACCGATCGACATGGATTCAAATCGAGCCAAGAGTTCAAATGCACGAGAATTAAAGTTAACCATTAGAGTAACAACACATGCACAACTGCAACATAGCAAATTTTACAGCTACATGGCTACATTGAAGATAAAATTTTATATACAGATTTGGAAGGCAATAGGTATCTTATGATTGGCAAAAGCAGCACAGGAGCCATGATCCTATTGACCAGAGTAAAGCCTGTTCACAGACTTTAGTGGAGCTAGGTATTGCAAGCTCAAAGACGAAGTGCTGATAGAAGTGCAAAAGATGGATCCAAGTGGTTATCCAAAAACCTCCACAAGCCAGCAAAGCATCCATTTAGTGCATATGCAATTAGGATCGTTGTACATGGATAACATTGATCAAATCTAGAGTCAAGAGCCAGTATTGGAAGATCCAACAAATCAGCCAATCTAATTGGAGAATCGAGTCAAAGACAGTATAAAGGTCAAGACGGAGCGGTCTAAAACTTGATGCTCAGTGTTTTAAAATAAGATGCCGACAACTTGGAGAGTACAAAAGCTGAAACTTTTCAGCTAGAGCTTGACATGATAGAACCAAATGAGATACCACCAGTCATGGCGTACTGCTCAAATTGTGGAAGAAAAAGTGGACATATTCATGAAGATTGTCCAAGAAATCTAAACAATAGAGACACATCAACTGCCAAGCAAAGCATGGAGCAAACTGGAAACATGAATCCCGATTTATCACCGAAGGTCAAAAACAGTGTAAGGTTTGCAAATGATTCTGCATCCCCTACCACAAGTGTGTGATCATTCACGAGTCTAAGGGACACATCAAACAGAATGATATTAGCTTTGTATGGTACATATAATTCATATGCACATTATGTAGACCAAAAAGGGCAACTGTATAAAAAGGATCAACCGGTGTTTGAACGGCCCACATCCCAGCTCATAGAAATGCATTCAGTGAGATAGATCAAAAAGGATGGTTCATTTCAAAATCACAATCCCAGAAGGTGAGACTATGTCATAATAATCAATATCTAATTCTCCTAAATGATTTTCTCATGTTAAATTGATCATTTAATATGGGGAAGTGCCAGGGGAGAAAAAGCTAGAATATTGGTTAAGCTAGCAGACCGGCCACAGTAGGGATCCAAAGGAGGGAAAATAGGGATCCAAAGGGGGGGCCATCTGCAAAAGAGCCATGTGCAACAATGGGCTAAAAAGACCCTAAGGTTCAGCCCATTAAGACTTCCAAAATGCTAAGGTTCCAAAATTCAAAGGTTGTGTCCAAAGGTCAACCCTACGGGAATTGGATGCTTTGTGTGTGACCCTACTTAGAAGGGGGTGAGCCTTTCTTGTAGGGGATGAGAGAGAAAGACCCCCACACACACACAAGCTCCCTTTACACAAAGGGAATGAGGGACACATGTCAGCTCCCTAGCCCAGATACCCACAATGTTTACCCAATTCCTATTGGATGGCCTTGGAGGTGGACCAATGAGAATTAGGCTAGAGTAAATCTAGTTTAATTAATTTAAAAACACTTAATAGAAGAACCAATGAGAATTAGGTCCTCTAGAATGTTGGGGTATAAAGCCCAATGTGGTCGCCCAGGTAAGTGGGCGGGCCGCCAGGTATGTACACATATTCTTTTGTAAAAACCTAATAAGAACTCACTATGCTCTACACATTACAGTAGAGCGAGTTCACCATATCGTCGTGCTCTTCTTCTCACACTCTCTCTCGCATCGCACTTCCGCTCGTACTCCTTCAACTAGTATCAGAGCTCAAATCGAGGCTCGGGGCAGCACTGCAGGAGGCTAGAGTCACCAACTCAGATTGGAGTGAAATTCGCAAGCGAAGACACGGCCCCAAATCTCGTGGGAACGCCCTAAGGGCTTGGTGTTGTCAGAATTTCATTCTGAGGTCATCTCAGCCACCGTTCGGCTTTGACAAAGGTCTGCGCATGCCATTTTCGACTACGTGGTCTCGACTGGTGCAGATCCGACTCTGCAAATTTGGGGTTTTCGGCCTACGGCTGCAGGTGCTGAGGATATCGACACTCCCAGAGTGTTGATTTGTGGTTGTCTACACATCGAAGGATGGCTCATAGTTCTTGGAGGTGTTTCATATACGACACAGGCGCATCTACACACAGACTGTAGGGGACATCCACTAGTTCATCAGGTAGCTTGTGTTTGCTGCTTGATATTCCAGATTTCATCCTGACATTGCAGGTACTTCCACATGGGATGTATTGTCAGAGATGATGTATGTTTGTTGAGGGTTTGTTGGCTATGAGTCACGCAGCAAACAACCGCCACAGCGGTTAAAGCATATAGTGGGAAATTTGTGGATGTATGACTTTGTGGGAAGTCTATGTACTGTCAGATTTACAACAGCCTTTGTTGAGGGTTGAGTGAGGTTTTATTGAGCTGGGGGATTCTCGAATGTTGAGATCCTTTCGGTGATACAGGTCTTGGAGCGATCCCTCGAGCACCCTTAGATAGGCAGTTAGGATGTATTGACTATGAGTTAGATAGTTGGGATTTCATCTTTGCTTTACTGCCGTTGAGGCATTGTCGCAGTCTATGCTTACAGGACATTGACAGGACAGTCAGAGACAGTACAGGTGCAGGACAGGTTTACCCACAGCTTACAGTGTTAGAGAGACAGTGGTTTTTGGAGCTATTTTTTGGTCTGTTTTTAGTACACCAAAGCCATTTTACAAAGGAGACTCTGCCAAAATTTTTGCAGAATCTGAAGCTTTCTTGGTTCATTTGACAGGTTGATATTGGTTCAGAGGTCAGTTTACAGGGGAAACTCTGCCGAATTTTTCCCAGGAAAGTAAACTACTGTGAAGCGTAGCTATGGCTGGATCACAGGACACTGCTCTTTACAATATCAAGAAGCTGGATGGAACCAATTTCCCATTGTGGAAGAAGCAGATTTGGCACGTGCTGGTACAAAAGAAGCAGATAAAACCTATAAAGCTCAAGGGGATAAAACCAAAAGATATGGACAAAGATGAATGGAGCGAAATGGATGAATTGGCACTTTCTACCATTATGCTGACTTTGGCAGAAAGCGTTTACTTCAATGTAGCAGACGAGATGTCGGCTTATCAAGCATGGTTAAAGCTGAGTGATCTTTATGAGAAGCAGAGTGCAGCTTCACAGGTATACTAGCTTAAGAAGCTTGTTGACTTGAAGATGAAAGAAGGGACACCTATGTCCAATCATCTGAATGAATTCAACACAATCTATAGTCAGTTGTCAGCTCAAGGTGTCAAGTTTGATGAACCTGTTAGAGCTATGTTCCTGTTGATCACATTGCCGGAAAGTTGGGACACTTTTCGCACAGCTTTCAGTAATTCTGCACCTCCAGATGGTTTGAACATAGCAGGTGTAGAAGGAAGTCTGCTTACTGAAGAAACCAATAGAAAGACAATGGACAAAGGCAAAGGAACAGCCTTAGTTGTCAGGGGAAGGACCAAAGAAAAGTACAAATGTGGAAAGAGGAATCAGTCTCGTAGCAAGTCCCGCAGTGCTAAAGGCAAGAGTGACATAGAATGCTACCATTGTGGCAAGAAGGGTCACATGAAAAGAGACTGCAGAGAATGGAAAGCAGAAAAAGTCAAAGAGAAAGATGAAGACTATGGTGAGAAGAACAAGTCCTCAATGAAGATTCAAGAAATAAATGTGACAAACACTGTTGCAGAGGATGACAGTCTTGTGTCAGGAGACATCTACTTCTTGAAGAATACAATGGACTCAGCTCTTCTTACAGCATCTGATGGAAATGCACTGAGTGACTGGATTATAGACTCAGGGGCATCACTTCATGTGTCTCCAAAAAAGGAGTGGTTTACCTCTTATGTGACCACTAAAGATCATGTTCGGCTAGGCAATGGGTAGACATGTGAGATCTTAGGTGTTGGAGATGTTCAATTGAAGTTTCAGAATGGCTCTTCTTTCATGCTGAAGAATGTGAGACATGTTCCCGCAATTACCAAGAGCTTGATCAGCACAGGTTTACTTGATGATGCTGGCTACGTCACCACTTTTGGACTGAACATGTGGAAGATATCCAAGGGTTCTATGACTGTAGCACATGGAGTAAAGTCTGGAGGACTTTACATGATTTATGTATCAAATGTCTCTAAAAATGTAATCAATGTAACCGAGCAGCCGAACGTTTCTTTGTGGCATAGCCAGTTAGGACATATGTCCAAGAAGGGAATGGAAATCTTGTCTCGTTCTGGTTATTTGCCTGGATTTTCATTTAATGATTTTAAATTTTGTGAACATTGTCTGTATGGTAAGCAAGCACAGCAGCCACATAAGCATAGAAGCAGTAGAAGAGATACACAGTTGGCACTTGTTCATAGTGATTTGTGTGGACCTATGCCTAACCTATCTCTAGGGGGAGCTTCTTACTTTATGACATTTATAGATGATTACTCGAGGAAAGTATGGGTTTACTTTCTCAAGCACAAGGATGAAGCGTTTAGTGTTTTCAAAACGTTTGTGACACTTGTGGAGAATCAGAGTGGCAAGAAGCTTAAATGCTTACGCACTGACAATGGTGGAGAGTATGTTTCAAAGGCCTTTCAGGACTTTTGTGAGTCAAAAGGTATAAAACGTGAATTTACTGCTCCTTACAATCCTCCTCAAAATGGTGTTGCTAAGAGAATGAATAGGACCATACAAGAGAAGGTCAGAAGTATGTTGTCTAATGCACAGCTGCCAAATGGGTTTTGGGCTGAAGCTGTATCAACAGTTGTTCATCTTGTAAATAGATCTCCTAGCAAGGTTTTGCAGAAGAATTCCGTGCCAGAGATGGTATGGTCAGGCAAAATGCCCTCATACAAGCATCTCAGATTCTTTGGCTGTGAGGCATATACTCACTTTCCAAAGGAATTTAGGAACAAACTTGATCCAAAGAGTAGAAAGTGCATCTTTCTAGGCTATGGTAATTCTGGTGAGATGGGGTACACACTTTAGGATCCCGAATCCAGAAAGGTTGTCCGCAGCAATGATGTTCACTTTAATGAATCCAAATATCATTCTAAACCAGAGAGGGTAGAGGAGATTAGAAGAGTTGTCTTCCAAGAAGATGGACCTGCATGTGCAAGACAAAATGTCAGGGCTCAAGAGGAGCAAGGACAGGATAGAGTGGAACCACAGGTTGTGGCTGAGCCTGAGCCACCTATTGTGCGTAGATTTGGACGTGTCATGCGACCTCGTGATAGGTTTGTTCCATCTATGAACTATGTCATGTTGACTGATTGCAATGAGCCTTCATGTTACAAGGAAGCAGTGCAAATGAAGGACTCCGGGAATTGGCAATTGGCCATGCAGCCAGAGATGACAGCTCTGCATAAAAACAAGACATGGAAGCTAGTTAAATTACCACAGGGCAAAAAGGCTCTACCTTGTAAATGGGTTTACAGGTATAAGATCACCGCTCATGATAGTCAGCCAAAGTACAAAGCAAGGCTTGTTGCCAAGGGCTTTAAGCAAGAACAAGGCATTGACTTTGATGAAGTCTTCTCTCCAGTGGTCAAGATGACTACATTGAGATGCTTTCTTGCATTGGTTGCCTTATTAGATTTGGTGTTGCACCAAATGGATGTCAAGACAGCGTTCTTGCATGGTGATTTAGATGTGGAAATTTACATGCAACAGCCAGAAGGGTTTGTTGAGAAAGGCAAGGAAGATTGGGTATGCCAGCTGTTAAAGAGTCTTTATGGCTTAAAACAATCACCGAGGGCATGGTACCATAAATTCCACAAGTTTATTCTTTCTCAAGGCTACAAACGTAGTGAGTTCGATCACTGTCTATATACAAAGAAGGCTAAGGATGGTAGTTGGTTGATCCTTATTTTGTATGTGGATGACATGTTGATTGCTGGCAAGCACTTGGAAGAAATTTCAACTTTGAAGTCAAAGATGGCAAAATCGTTTGACATGAAAGACATGGGTGAGGCAAGTCATATACTTGGTATGCGCATTGAGAGAGACAGATCAAAGAAGTTGATTTGGTTATCTCAAACAGAGTATATTGACAAGGTTTTGCAACGTTTCAATATGGAGAAGGGAAAGGCACTGAGTGTTCCATTGCCACCATATGTGAAACTTAGCAAACAAGATTGTCCTGTGTCTGAGGAAGAACGGGCTGAAATGGATAAGATTCCATATGCGTCTGCAGTGGGTAGTTTGATGGATGCAATGATTGCTACTCGCCCAGACATTGCATTTGCAGTGGGAGTAGTAAGTCGATACATGTCAAACCCAGGCAAGAAACATTGGGAGGCAGTGAAAGGAATATTGAGATACCTGAAAGCTACAAAGAGTATGCGTATATGCTATGGGAGTCAAGAGCTAAGTGTAAAGGGTTTTACAGACTCAGATTATGTAGGTGACTTAGACAACCGAAGGTCTACGTCAGGGTATGTCTTTACATTGGCTGGTGGAGCAGTATCATGGCGTTCTAGATTACAAGATTGTGTTACTCAGTCTACTACAGAGGCTGAATATGTTGCAGCATCAGAGGCATGCAAAGAATCAATTTGGCTTAATCGACTAGTAACAGATTTGGGAATCAAAGAAGAGATGCCTGTGTTATATTGTGATAGTCAATGTGCTATACAATTGGCTCGCAATCCAGTTTATCACTCAAAGACAAAGCATGTGGATGTGAAGTATCATTTCATCAGGGAAATGCTCGAGGATAAGCAACTTCAGCTTGTCAAAGTTCACACCACAGAAAATCCTGCTGATCTACTTACAAAAGGACTTCCCTCAGAGAGCTTTGCGCATTTTCGCAAGCAGTTAGGTGTAGGGTAGTACATCACTTCTCTACATCTCTTGTATATTAGCTTGTATAGTAGCTTCTCTCACACTTAAAGTACCACATTGGACTTTAAGTGGGAGGTTGTTGGGGTATAAAGCCCAATGTGGTCGCCCAGGTAAGTGGGCGGGCCGCCAGGTATGTACACATATTCTTTTGTAAAAACCTAATAAGAACTCACTATGCTCTACACATTACAGTAGAGCGATTTCACCATATCGTCGTGCTCTTCTTCTCACACTCTCTCTCGCGTTGCACTTCCGCTCGTACTCCTTCATAGAAGACTATTGGACAATCTCCCAAGGGGTCCAATGAGCATTCAGCAGTCCAATGGCTTGCCTCATTCTTATTGGCCAGGAGGCAAAGGGGTCCAATGAGAGTTTAGTTGAATTATTAAATTACCTAAAGCTCTCACAAAAGGGGAAAGGGGGACACATGTCAGAAGGCTATCACTTATGCTACTTAATAGTCATTGGCTTGACCTGGGGAGGTCCAATGAGGGTAGAGCAAGAGCAAATAGCAAGAGGGCTCGCCCAAGAGAGAGAGGGGGCTGATTTTTGCAAGGAATTATCACACACACACTCACACAATCTCATGTGTGAAGAAAAGAAGACTATCTCTTCCCAAGCTTTAATGGAGAGCTCATCACCTACTCCAAGCTTGTGATATAGAAGCCTACATCGACACACTCTTGGCTTGTGGATGCAAATCCAACCAAGAGCCAAGCTTCAATGCATGCTCATCTCCTCTACCATGCTAATTACTAAGCTAAGCTATGCTAATATGAGTGATTATGTGAGGAGATGTACATCTTTCTCGTAAGATACTCCTTCTTCCTCTCAATCTACTCTCATACCCTGCTAGCTCGCACCATCTTCGAAGGTGTGTGAGGTCTTAGGTCTGAGACCGGGGATAATTGATGTTGTGTTTGCTAAGTGTTTTGCTTAGTGCATGAAGCTTTCATCTTCATTGCACTAGCTAGTCTTGAAGGAACACAAAGAATTGTATTGTACAATGTCTCTCTTGATGGGAGAAACCATAATACAAAGCCTTTTGGAGGGGGGACCAGCTCCATGCAAATCCGGTCCTCAACTGTTGTCAATAGCTTAATTTCTCTCTCTTTTGAAAGTATTGTTCATGCTATCTAACTAGGTGTTATGCTTTTTGTTGCTCTCTCCACCCAAGCACTCTTGTAATTATCATTAGGAATCTATTCTAATGAAATGCCCACTATGTTCATGCTAATTTCCGCTACACACAAGTTTTTAGGCCATTAAATGTTACATTGGTATCAGAGCACAAGGCTTCTCTATTCTTGCTCAAGAAGGGAGGTCCTCAAGCTAGCTATAAATGGTTGGTATTATTAATTGCCTGTCAGTAAGTAGAATAGGGATTTTTCAGCCTTGCATTGCGCCTGCCTTCGTGTAGTTAACGGGGCATCACCGTCGAGAGCTATGGTCTTAATAGTGGAGTCCTACGGGGCTTGCCTACGGCTTAACCACTATTGAGCTATTAGAAGCATGACAGGAGCCGGTGCTGTTTTGGTGTTGAAAGACCCTCTCTTCTATTCCTTGCAATTAATCCTGGCTAGACACGAACAACACTCTCCAGTCACTAATCCTACCACAACACTACCATAAAGCAAAGAAACAGACAACGCATCCTACGAAACACTACAAGCTCGAAACAGTCTCAAATCATATCAGAATGACTCGAAATCGGAGGGCAAGACTCACAAGGACATATCTTATATGGCCAAACACCTAAACCCTGAAAACCATAACTGTAAGATCTCTAATCGCTGTCGCGATAGACTCAAAACAACAATTTTCAAAGTGTCCGAAACTGATCTACAAAGACATCAACACGAAGAGCTTCTCGCCCTGATTCTAACGACTACTCGATCATTCAAAACGGATGTCGTTTGAGGTACTTATGACCAAATATAGCTCGTAGCAGGCGGGCTCGCGATGTGGTCCTCGGCTTGCATTGCTTGCGTCGACGCGGAGAGCTCCTCGATGCTAACACGCTCCTACTCTCATATCTGTAATGTGATTAGTGTGTGCGACGGTGTGTGTGCGTGAAGCTCACTATTGTGTGCTACAGAACCCACGATTGTATATTAATTGAGATAACGTAATGTGTTTTTTACAAAGCCTTAGGTTTTAGCTTATATACAAAGCCTTCAAACCTAATGTCTGGCTAGATGACATGAATTGTCCTTAGGCTTCTACAAAGCTTAATTACAAGAAATTGAGTTGGCTTTACTCATTATACAAGCATCTGCAGCCAAAATACAAGTGCCAATTTAAAATATGAGGTTCCCGTGAACATTACAAAAGTGGCCGTAATGGCTCAAAATAATAATAACGGGATATTCGATGATGTCCATGAACTCGTATCTTCATGTTGCAGCATCCATCTTCATCTTCATTACTTCATCACCATCTTCATGTGGAATCTTTGAGGAATCTTTAATGGAATCTTTGATGGAATCTTTATGGAAACGTTGTTGAAAGGGCGTCCTTTCAACACTCTCCCCCTCTGAATTCTTGTCGTCCCCGACAAGACCCTATGTCTTTGCTGGCCTTGACGAGTTCTTGATGTCTTGGTGTTGGTTGAAGTTGTTGTGGCAGCCTCTTCTGTAGTTGGTTGCTTTGTGTGATGTTAAAGCTACCTTGAAGTTGTACCTGTAGTGTATCTGAAGCCTGGAACTCTCCCCCTTCGATTGGTTGTTGTATCTTGAATTGCATGGGGTTGTATCGACTTGTTGGTGCAGCAGCTCGTTGTCATTGTAGCTCTAGTATGCTTTTCCTGTGGTTGTTATCTGGAAGTCGTACATGTAAGTTCACTTGAAGCTTTGTCAAACTGTTTTTTGGCCTCTCCCTTTTGATTTGTCAGTAGATTTGCAATTAGTAGTGTGGGGATATCGTGGTTCTTCTTGTTTTTGTTGTTATAAAAAATAAAAGAGTAAAAATATAGCGTATATACAAAATGAAGGTCTTGGATACCTGGATAAGACTAAAGGGAAAAACCCAATGGGAAAAAATGTCTTTAGTCATAATTAAATGCGAGGCTATATGTACTTAGGTTCTGATGTTATAGAGTTATGTTGAGTTAAAGTACATATGGCCATATGGCTACTAGTATGGGCTTGATATACATGGATAAGTGTTAGTAGCTTGAATTCAGAGTCGTTTTTGTTGAGCAAAGGCTCATAAAACCTATTTCCGCTTGGTCATCGTCATTTGTTTGTGTAAGTGTATGGGTGGAATAAAAAAGAGTGCCTAATGCATATGTCCAATGATGGGACATCTATATGCTTGCACAAAGTTATGCATGTTAAACAAGATGCGGTGCGAGAGAAGAGTATTGATGGGTTCTTCATGGAGTTAGTGTAGCAAGCAAAACATATAGCATGAGTGTTTCAAAAGCTTTCACTACTCACAAGAAGGGTTTTCGTTGTCGAGGTTTTTCACTCTTCCTCACTGTGTCAAGTGCGTGAGTGTTTTGTATTGACTACTCCGCCTTCTCCACCTTATATATTATATGGACTTTGACTCTTATGCTCACCTCTTCGAGCATGAGCGACATGACTTTATGTATGCTCAACTCTCCAGCTTGAGCTTATACCTATTAGCTAGACACATAGACCACAGAAAAATATTAACTTGAAGCTTGGGTCTGACACTTTGCTCATTTAGTGGCTTAGCTGCCCGACTCTAGACTCTTATGCCATGTAAGTTTAATGGCGACTTGGACTTACCTGATCGCGGCCTGAAATCCAATTCCATATGCTTTTGATGTTTAGGCCTTTCTCGTTAGTTTCTGTTTGAGATGCCATGTTGTCCAATACATTGGCATATATCTGCTCTTCATTCCTTGATAGCAAATTGTGGTCGCTTGATGAGACAGGTATTGATGTTGAAGCAATGGTTGATGAAGTCTTCTTCTTCCAGATAGTGCTCTTCAAAACTGTGACCTCCGCATTTACTGTTGCTTTCTTTTTGTTGTTAAGAGGCTGTAAAGGAGTTGTGTATCTTTCTTGTTGTTGAGCCTCAATCGCAGATTTGGGAACCCACATTGTTCTTTTGCCTGGTGTGATCTCCTTTGCCACTTGCCTTGTTTCTTCTTTGACTTGATGGTACCTTGTCTTTAATTTCCAAATATGGTTGTTACTTTTGTAAAAGCCTTGCTCTTGTAGTAATTGACGAGGGATCCATCTATAGGTTGTAGTACTCTTGGGTGTAGCGGGTGGCTGCTCTTGATTTCTTGAGGTTTCTTGTTGTTCTTGGGTGATTCCTTGATAAGCTACTACCTTAGGTAACCAGATTTGAAAGTTACCCTCATAGAATCCTTGTGCTTCGAGTAACTCGAATGGAATGAATCTTTGGACTTTCTTGGAGGTGATATTCACTTGACTTTGTTGGGTAGTCTGGTAGAATTCTGATTTCATTACCCAGCCTTGTCGTATGGTTTGTCCAGTGGAAGACCTTCTCTTTTGCTTTTTGTACCTGTCCTTTCTCTTGGTTGAGTTATGTGATTGACATTGACAGCTTTGTTGATTCCTGACTGAGTGGTTGTCATGGGATGGATATCGCCAGGCTGTTATCTTGGGCTTGTTGACCCAAACATATGAATTTCCTTTCTTGTAGCCTTGTGCAATAATTGACTCGCTTGATGTGATCCATCCTGTTACCTTTGCTTGTTGAGGTTGTTCCTGTGATTGTATCCAAATTGGATCATTAACTTTAATCTGTGCCTTGGATACTAGCACTTGGTTGACCTATTTTGACTTCCTTTGGAGACTTTCGGGCGATGGAAACTTCGGTTGATAGACTTTTTGCTTGGGTTTCCATTTTTTTGTTGATGGTTTGGCTTTTTTGATGTAGAGGCTTTGTCTTGCACTTGCATTGGATGGGCTAGAGACTGTGGGCTTACTTTAGCTTTGCCTTTTTCAATAGCCAAGAATCTTTGAATTGTTGTAGGCTTGCTTGTCGTGATGACCATTGTTGAAGATTCAGGCTCGTCTTCAAAGACTTGTGCCCATGGCTTGGACAAAATCAAGTGTGTTCCCATTTGTCGAGAATCTACCACCAAGAATTTTTCTTTGACATTCTGTGAGTGTAGTTGGACAGTAGCTTCTGCAATCCCCATACTTATAACATCCACTTCATGTGAGAGATTTACCTTTATCTGAATATCATAAAGCTTTGGCTTACCTAGAAGTAACCACATGCCATATGACATGACATTAGTCATGGAATTTGTATCAATTTCTGCCATAAAATTCATCTTGACTCCGTCTTGTGCACTTAGCAAAAAGTTGATCTTCGTTGGTACTAGATTGCCTGTGTTCTCTTGAGTGACTTGAGCAATCTTTGGCCTGGACTCCTTGTCGTCTGAGGTTCCAGTGGTAAGAGATGCATCATGTAGTGGTGATTTGCATCTAGCACTTTGGGTAGCTCTCATACCTCCCTCCGTTTTAGCAAGTGTAGCACCCAATGATATTGTAGACATCATTGAGGTATTCACTTCTTGCCTATCTGACCCTTCATTATATGAATCACAAGCAGGATCATCAATAGAGTCATTTATCTTGACTTTGAGTTCATCATACTCAGATTCTTCATCTGTCTCACACATAACCCTTAGCATGTTGTAGGGGACTATGTCATACCCATTCTCATCGCAAAATTTTTTTGGTGTGGTCTCATTAACACAGACATCCAAAGTAGCCAATATCTGAGTCCACTCTAGTGGTTCTAACGCCTCTTCCGAAAAAGGTTCTCTTATGTAAGCATCATCTTCTAAAACCCTCTCTAAGGCATTCTCATTTCTCCCAAAGTCACTACACTCCGATGCTCCGCACATCTAGATTTCTTTCTTTTTGCCCATCCATGGATGGTCTGTTGATCCACTTTGTGTTGCAGAATCAAAATCTTCCACGGGTGTTCTAGTTACATCTTGGTAACTTTGATTTCTCATATTTACACGTGTTGTGGTTTCAGCATGTCTCACGTATAGATAATCATAACCCCAATCTTGTACCATCTTGAGTTGTCTCATGAATGGTCTTCCAAGGATGATTTCATAGTTATTTTTCTTGCCAAAGTCAACTATGGCAAAAGTATGCGCATACTCTATACCAAAAGAAGACACCACTATCGCTTCTAGCAACCCCATGGGTCTTTCCACATGCCCATCCGCTAACTGTAATTTTATTCTGGTTGTTCTAAAGGCGGGCCTACCCCATTTCTCCCATATTCGTTTTGTTGCTATGGAAATTCCTGCTCCGCTGTCAAGTATAGCTTTTGTTTCAATCCCATTATACTCGACAGGCAAAGTGGCATTACCATCTTCTCCTTCACAGTACTCTCCTACTTTGTTCAGAGGTACTGGTCTTACATTTGATCTAGGCTTCTCGATCTCATCTAGCTCTTTTTCCAGGAACCTTAACGGGCTTATGATCCCAATTTTTTCCAAGCATTTTCCTATATCCGTCCACATACTTGGCTTGATTTTCAAAAGTTTTGCCAACGTAATTGTGCACTTCACTGGCGTGGATAGCAAGTCAGTCAAAATTTTTGTGTCCCTCCTAGCCTCTGTGATGGAACTCTCACAATCTCAGACTTTGCCTCAAAATCTCCCATGTACTGTGGCAAAGTTCTTAACGATGCAGGTCTACTGTCTTCGGAGGCTATCGATCCTACGTCACCATGATATGACCTCACATCAACACTCATTTGTGGTCTATCTAATGTGATTTCAGGAAATGGTGCTGGTCCACCATCCTCTTCTCTTTTTTGGGCATCTCGAACAGCCTTCCATAACTCCTCTGGCCACTGCTCCTCAACTATAGGAACATGGGGTGGGAAATCCCTCATTGATTCATCGGTTGTATTTTGGACTACCCTCGAGTCTTTCGACCTATGATCCACTTCTTCTCTAGGCAATTCGTCTACTTTAATGTTCTCATCTTTGTGCACTGGGGTGACTATCCTATCCTTCAATTCTAGTGGAGGTGGTTCTAGCAATGCTTGAGCAGTTTTAATGAGCTGCTTACACATTTCTAGCCTCTGCTTCTCTAGTTCAGGATAAGGATGGGTCATCCATCTTTGTTCTAAGGTCTGTCTATTTGCCAATCTAGCCTCATAAGCCTGTAAAATCGTGTCTAAAGGCTCATTCACTTTGTCCACTAGGACAGATCCTCCTGAACTAGCACTCTTGGGTGCTTCAGTTGGTTTAAGGGTTTCAACTTCCCTTTGCTGTGTCTGTTGCTCTTGAGTTGTTTCCAACTCACAGCTGTAACAACCTTTTCTTCTCCTTTCTCCCTTTCTAGTCTCGCTTTCATTCTAGTCCTTCTTGCTCGTCTAGAGTTTCTACGGCTTTTGGAACTCTTACTAGTCTCTCCATCTGTAGGCTTCTGCTCTTGCACTTTTGCTTGTGCTCTTGTGACAACGTTTACTGGAGCAACTTGCTTACTTTCATCTTCTTGTTGTTTAAGCACTTGTTCTTTTGCAATTGTTTCTTGCTTTGTTGTTGTTGTCGTCTCTCCTTTTGTTGCGGCTCGTTCTTTCTTTGATTTGCTAGTAGAAGGAAAGGTAACATGTAGTTGCATTTTACCTTTCTTTCTTGGATTCTTAGGACAATCTAAAATCATATGTGTGATTGCACACTCATTACAATATACATTTATCATGATATCATGGTGTGGACAATCCTTAATCAAGTGATCACTACTACCACATCTGTCACATGGACGTATTGGTTGTTGTGGCCATACTTGATATTGACCTTGAAGTGGCCTCTGATCTACCACATTTCTTTCTATTTGAAGCTCATGACTCACACATACATTTCTAGCAGCTATGGGTCTTTCACTTAAGAACACTTGTTCCGCTACATGATGATATCTAGGCGGTTGAGACATAACATGCTCAAACCCTGGTGGAGTCTTAGGTCTATAGTCAGGACAATGCTGCGTCGGATGGTCCCCTCCACATGTCATGCACCTTCGTTGTTGAGGAATTTTATAGGGTGGTACTCTGTCACAGTGGTTGATGTGTTGCATCACATTCTCTATGATTTTCTCCTCAACATTTACTTGGTTTTGTCCTAGATTCCCTCTTTGATCCTCAAGATCAGCGTTTTTATTTTCCTCACTCGCATCATTCATCTTCTTTTGACCCTCTTCATAGAATTTGCAATTGTCAACTAGGTCAACTGCCGCTTTGGTCACCTCTTCCAAGGTTTGGTATCTTTTCATGTATAGGTCCTTTTGGAGATTCTCATTCCTAAGCCCTCTGATGAAGCATAGGATTTGACGTTCTGGCGTGGGTAACTCTTGGGTAGGACATCTAGCAACATATTGCTTGAAACGCAGTATTGCATGTCGCAATGTTTCTGTTTCGCCTTGTTTAAATTCCTGAATCTTAAGAAGGGTGTTATGTTTTATCCCATGCCATTGTACTTTCTATTTACCCATTTTCTTAGCTGAGACGGTCTTATACTTTGGGGTGCAAAGTATGGAACCATACTCCTCTCTGGTATCGTTTCATCTCTCGTTATCGCTCTAGGAGGAAATCCAGGTGGTGGTCCCCTCTTTGGAATTCTCTTAGAGGTTCCTATGTTTGGTGGATGTATCTGAGGTCCTTCATTGACCAAATATCCACTCATCTCTAATTTGGTTCGCGGATGTGTTCTTTCTACAGCTCTATATTCTTGTCCATACTTGTCAACAAATAAAGATGTCCATTGTCGGTCGACCTCGTATGTATAGACATATAAGAGCTTGTACTCTGTCAACTCATCTGGGTAAGGCTCTAAGCAACTGTAAAGGTTGAATTGATTTCCATTAATATACCTATATAGTCCTTCACTTATATGGTTATATGTCCAAACTCTCTGCACAAAATTGGTCTTTATGTACTGTAGGTTTGGAAGATCTATTCTGGGCGGGTGCTCATCTATCCCTACAATCCATGTGCTTGTATAAGCTGAGTCTGAGTCTGATGTAGACATGACTTCTAGGCTTAATAGCTCTAGCTTGCTGTAGTAATACCTCTCTCAGTGTGTTCGAGTGTTTTGGTCAGGGAAAATCCAAAACTATGTCCAAAACCGTGAGCGTTTTCTCACAATTCTCTCAAATTGTCAGTTTTATACACCCCCGACTTCCGAATGAATTTTGAGGCCTTAAACAGCGTTTTTTTCAAACTCGAAGATCTGTAGTGCTGCTCTCAAGCTACATTTTGATAAAAAAAAGTTTTGGAATCTGAGTCCGTATGTGAAAGTTATGACCAAAACAGTGAGATGTAATTTGGAAAGTTGCACTATCTGATGTTTTTGCAAGTGGTCATTTTGAGCCCAAAATTGGTGTGTGCACTCCTTAGGCAATGATAAACCCAGTGGTATACTTGGTTTCAAAAATTTCCTCAAAATTTTTTTCTTAGTTGTCTATCGCGATAGACTCACCAAGTACCCCTTACAGATGTCCAAATGCACTCAAACTTTGTGTACAGGGTATAATGGGCCTTCTAAACCCAAATATGAAGTCAGATTTGAATTTTGATTTTTCAACTGTGAATTTCTGAGTCTATCATGATAGACTCACCAGAGTGTTACTGGGATACAACTTTTCAACTGTTTTTACAGATTTGAGTTCCCCATTCTCTTGAGATACTACTCACCAAGTTTCAACCAATTTGGAATACTTTTCCTTTGTAAATTGCATCAAACAACAGTCTCTTTTCTGATCTTATGAAGTAATCCTCTTAGATGCACTTACAATACTCCAAATTTACTCAAATTTTAACCATAGGCTCACAACAATATGTAGAACAAGGCCCTAAGGTCAGTTTTCAAAATTTTCAATTTTTTGTGAAAAAAACCTAGTCTATCGCGATAGACTCAGCAGACTCTTCAGTTTTGAAAATTTTCCAGATTTCTCTTTACCACTGTGTTCCCTATGCTCTATACACCTTTCTCACCAATTTCCACTTGTTTTGGAGTTTTTCTTAGGTCTCTAACTCCAACTCTAGAATTTTGAGTCTATCTGATCACTAGAAAATAGACTTAGAATGACTTCCCAATGTCCAAAATCCACCAAATTTTGTGTGTAACCTCTTGAGAGGCTAAACAAGCTATGCTCCAGAGGGTTTTGAAATTTTCAATTTCTTTGGCCTTGCTTTGAGTCTATCGCGATAAACTCAACAAGTACCCCTTTTATAGGTCAAACTTGAACTTTGACTATATCCCTGTGTTCCAACACCTCTCCTTAGTCCTCCTACCAATTTTCAAGTGGTTTGGACTTTTACTTTGTCAGTTAGACCAGATCTGGTGTTTTCTACAAGCTGAATCCTCTCAAATGGTCTTAGACCCACTTTCTATGTCCAAATGACTTCAAAATTTTTATGTGTCCTTGATAGCACCTTTCCAAGCTATTCCACAGAGGTTTTTGAAAAAATCAGTTTCTATCACTGGGTTCTTAGTCTATCGCGATAGACTCACCAAGTATGCTAAAATGACATTTTTTTCAAATTTTCTCTTCACAGATGTGTTCCCTACCCTCTGTAGATCATGTATACCAAGTTTCACAAGGTTTGGAAATTTGGTCAAGTCCCTTTACCCAATTTGTCTCTGAAGTCTGACTCAAAATACTAGACTTGAGGTTTGGACGTGGTCAAGCAGGTGTCCAAGTACACTCAAATTTTGGGAGCAGCCTTGTGTTGATGTGTTTTACCTGTAGTATGAGGGGTTTTGCCTGATTGTGAGTCTATCTCCAATTCACCAGTCTATCACAATAGACTGAGCAGAGAGCCACTGGGAAGTGATTTTTTTCTCTGTTTTTGGACAGTTTGGTTCCCAATGCCCTTAGAAGCCTATCCCCAAAGTGTCATTCAATTTGGACTTCTTTTCCTTTGGATTCAAGCATTTCACAGTTCACTTCCTTACACTCAGAAAAAGCAAACTCCCACTTAGATGCTCAAGCACTGATGCAAATGCTTTGAAATTTCACATACAAGCTCTAGAGTATATGCAACACAAGGTCTTGAGGTCAAACTTTTTTTTTTTTTTGGAAAATTGCAAATTTGGTTTTTTTTGGATTGGACCAAATCTATGTTTTCCCCCTACCTTAAGGTCTCCAAATGCAAAAACAAGCACTCAAATCGGCTTTCAAACGACCATTTTAGAGCACTTTTACCATAATCAACACAATTCCGCCTTTTGTGTTTTCAAGCACATTTTCATGTCAAAATTGCTCTAGATCAACATCAGATGTCCTACACTACCTAAAGTCCTACTTTGGTTGATTGAATGGTTGTTTTTGCTTTCTGGCAAGCAAACAGCCTCCTGCTTACCTTTTGCGTTTTTCTTTGCGTTTTTTTCTCTTTCAAGTTCTTCACAACCATAAGTCACAACAAAACACACAAACCATAAAACCTAATCTAAACACACAACAAAATAATATAGCCATACCTCAACCTCATGGTGGACCACCTCCGCGAGATGCAGGCTCCCTGGCTATCCCTCAGTCAAGAGATCCGCTCTCAGACTTCCCACTAAGAAGGCAAATGGTGACAACACTCTAGAAAACTCTAGAGAAACGCTATACTATCAAACACGAGTGATGCGGTCTACTCTAGTTTAGGCGCTTCGTCCCCGGCAACGACGCCAATGTTAGCGGGTACGCCGCGACGGACGATGGAGCACAGCGAGAACACAGACCAACAAACTGTCAATCCGAGGACGTAGCTGACCCGACTAGGGCATGGAGGCAATCTCTAGGTTGTCAACCCTGAGCTAGACACGAACAACACTCTACAGTCACTAATCCTACCACAACACTACCATAAAGCAAAGAAACAGACAACACATCCTACGAAACACTACAAGCTCGAAACAGTCTCAAATCATATCAGAATGACTCGAAATCGGAGGGCAAGACTCACAAGGACATATCCTATATGGTCAAACACCTAAACCCTGAAAACCATAACTATAAGATCTCTAATCGCTGTCGCGATAGACTCAAAACAACAATTTCCAAAGTGTCCGAAACTGATCTACAAAGACATCAACATGAAGAGCTTCTCGCCCTGATTCTAACGACTACTCGATCATTCAGAACGGATGTCGTTTGAGGTACTTATGACCAAATATAGCTCGTAGCAGGTGGGCTCGCGATGTGGTCCTCGGCTTGCATTGCTTGCGTCGACGCGGAGAGCTCCTCGATGCTAACACGCTGGACTACTCTCATATCTGCAATGTGATTAGTGTGCGTGACGGTGTGTGTGCGTGAAGCTCACTATTGTGTGCTGCAGAACCTACGACTGTATATTAATTGAGATAACGTAATGTGTTTTTTACAAAGCCTTAGGTTTTAGCTTATATACAAAGCCTTCAAACCTAATGTCCGGCCAGATGACCTGAATTGTCCTTAGGCTTCTACAGAGCTTAATTACAAGAAACTGAGTTGGCTTTACTCATTATACAAGCATCTACGGCCAAAATACAAGTGCCGATTTAAAATATGAGGTTCCCGTAAACATTACAAAAGTGGTCGTAATGGCTCAAAATAATAATAACTGGATATTCGATGACGTCCATGAACTCGTATCTTCATGTTGCAGCATCCATCTTCATCTTCATTACTTCATCACCATCTTCATGTGGAATCTTTACAGAATCTTTGAGGAATCTTTAATGGAATCTTTATGGAAACGTTGTTGAAAGGGCGTCCTTTCAACAAACATCCTCGCCATTATGCTGCTACAATGGACAAATGCGACATCATCTCTCACACCAATGAAGATGCTACATCAAAATAAATCTCATCAACAAATTCAATGACAAATGAAGACAATCATCCCATCAACAACCAATCAAAACCTTCCATTGCCTCCACGGACACTTCTCAACAGTGCCCGAGGAGACGGACACTAAAATCAAAATGGGGAAATGTTAAATGATCCGACATCAATTAACAGGAGTTTCTAAAGATTGAAGCCTTATGAATTCACATCGAAGATGAATATGAAGAAGCAGTGAAGATTGGAGTTACACACTTTTCACATTTTTCCAAAATGGCCATATATTGTAAAGATGTAAGATGTAAAGAATAAGAGATCTAAGATGTAAAGAATAGGTCAATTAGTGTACCTAGGTTGCAGATATAGTATGTTGTGGAGCCTCAAAGGTCTTGGGTGCCAGATATTACATAGTTTAGACCTTGGCTAAGGTATAAAAGCCAACTTTGTAAAGTTTTTATTATGTTCTTTTAATGACTTAGGTCATTTGAGTGTAGCTTGAGTTAGATGCAAGTTGTTTGTTGTTTTCCAAGAGATTGACACCCTGTTGTAGCCTATATGCACTAGTAAAGTCAGCTTCGTCCCATAGATTGACAATTATGTTCGTGGTTCTTGCTATGTCTGCAATAAGATAAGAGTGAGATTAGGAAACCCACCACTCTGACATTGAAAATAGTGGAGGTTTTGCATGAAGTAAAGAGTTTGCAACAAGAAGAAAAAGAAATAGTGGAGGATGAGCTTGAAGCCAAATTAGATCTCCAGGACTTGACAATCCAGAGAGTCAGAGCAACCTTGAGGCTCCACAAGCCATTGCAGGAGCAGATAGCCAGGCTATACAAGCTTTGGAAGAAGAAATTATTGCTCTACAAAAGGAAGTACGAATAGAACAAAGACGGAGAATGCATATAGCAGAAGGGTCCCTAGCCACAGAGGAGAGAATGAAGGCTCAACACCGAGAACTTTTCAAAGAAAACGAAGAGCTCCAACTCCAGTTAGGAATTTTGCAAGTACTATTGGTAGATCAAGCAGAAGAAGCTATAGGAAAAAATAGACGTGCTCAACAGCAGATAACAAAACTACAAAAAGAAATAGCCAAAGCAAGGACACAAGAAACAGAGTCAGGTCCTAGTGACCTCGGCATAAACGCAAGAGATGAGCCCTTGGAGATTTTTGAAGGTGCAGAAGACCTACATCACCTAGAGGAACAAGTACATACACACATAGAGGGAGAACAACCTTTAACTGTAGAGGAGGAGACATGCCTCCAAAATTTGATTGAAAAATCCAAAGCTAAAGACCACAAGGTAGCCTTGGAATGGGAGAAGCAAATGATCCACTCAATAGGAGTCCAAGGGCTGGCCACAAATGTGCTTAGGGAGGAATGGATCCAACCTTCACTCCCCTACCCTCTCCTAAAGTATGAAGTTTTGGTGATAAAAAAAGAGTCTAAACGGAAGCAACAGAGCCAGTGTATGAGGGAGATATCAAAGATTCAGACACTGCAAAGAGGATAGTGGACTCCCAACCAACGTGGAAAAAAGCGTGGCTCCTCAAGTACCCCGGATTTCTAAAGTACTTGGTGGAAGACCCCACAAACATTAGGGATGACACTCTGTTTTGGCCAATCCCTTGTATACATACCTAGGCAAAACACACCAAAATCTTGAATAAACATCCCACCTGGCTCAACTACCCATCCATGCCACCATCCAAAGGAAGGAGAGAGATTAAGTGTATCTTATATGGTGAAAACCCTGAAGGGCACCATTAGAATTTTTACTGGCTCCCCCGACTTGACGTGTGTGATGATCAAGAAGATATGCAAGACCCTCCTGGTGTGTATTGAAGTGTTCGCACCATCCAAAATCCTGGAGTCAATCTTATTGTCAACAGGTGACATTGTCACCACAATGACATTTTATTTGTCAAAGCATCCATCCCGAGAGGTGTTACATTTGTTCTACCAAAGGCTAATGTTCTTACGAATCTACCACATGCGAGCCTTTGAGGAAGCCTTCTACATTAGCTTCTTTACTTACAACAACAAAATATTTGGCCCTATAGTCACTTTGGGCAACATAAGGTACGAGTCATACTTGAAGCTGCTAAAGCCCCAAGTATTCCACTGACCCCAAGGCTGAGAATTTTTACAAGATCAGGAGATCAAGACCTGTCATGTTAGGGATGACATGGACGTGGAGGGTGGGAGTGTTAACGGCTACATCTAAAATACTAAAAGAGCCCAGTTTTTATGATACTTATTTTGACAAACTTGTTGTAAATATTTTGGGACTTAATTGAGTTTCAAGATTGTAATTTAGCAAGTATGTGGAATCTGTAACCCCACAGTAAATGGTAGGAGGTAATCTTGGTGAGTTAAAACCTCCAAAGCTGAGGTATAAAAGCCAATTTTTGTAAACCTAATAAAACTTTTGAATGAATCAATTTTTGAGCTCTAGTAAGTATATGTGATTGCATGTTGTGTGTTGAGAGAGAGTGAGGTATTCTTCTACGCGCTTTGTGGTGTGGTTACATTATTATGAAGGCAGTGTCACCATTGTGTTAGCAACAGTGAGACCTACACTTCAGCGCCAAGCTTGCTTGGTTTCAGTCTCTTCGCAAAGAGCTCTTTCATTCGCTTCAAGGTGAGTTTTCTCTCCAGCTGTGCATCTATTTAGTGATTGCTATATGTCACTTTGCGACCATGATGGGATGAGCTACGCCTTAGACCTAAGCACGTTGAGAATCGGTGATCCATAAATTTTGGCATGTCTTTTTACACAATTTTTGCATCGGGTGTTTATAGGTAGTAAGTTGGGTTAGAGACCATAGGATGGTGTCCTCTAGGTGTGTAGAGGTTAGCCCTTGAGTTTCGTAATGATTTGACAACATTAGCTTGCATTTTGGTGAGCATTGGCTTCATAGGAAAGGTAGTGGTTGCATTTTCTTGGTGTTTTTTTAAATTGGTTTCCTTTGGTAGTGATTGTCTTAGAAGGTTGAGTAGTTGATTGACAACCACCTATTCGTTTCCATGCACCTATGGGTAGAGCTTCATCCTTGGTCTTGTTGTTTAGCCTAGCTCTCCCTTTGCTAGCAATTGCGAATAGTGTGTCTGCCTGACAATAGTAAGTAGTATGGAATTTTCTGCCAATAATTCATATGTGCTTTTGCAAAATTATCCAAAGTTAGATAAAATGATATCCGCTTTCAATTATGAATACATATATAGGCTTGAAACTAAACTCTAGTTGGATAATATGTTTTGCTAATAGATTCCTGGTGTAAATTTTTTCACCTCATAGCAATCAAGGATCTTGGAATTTCATTGGGCTTTCCTCATATAAAGACCTTCTTAGGTCCTAACATGTTGCCTAATGTACAAAGCCTTAAATCCCCCATTGAGAGTCTCGAGTGAGACGGTAGTGACTGTGGTTTGAAAATCTACTCATAATCAGACTTGAAGGCTCATAAGTGTTGAAAATACATTTGGAAATAATAATATGGTAGATTGTTAAGTTGATGTCAGTGCAGTGTGAACTTTTTTGCATGATATGAGATTAAAAAATATTTTCTATGGTCTATCCTAAAACCTCCCATTGCGGTCCTCCCTAGAGATGGAAATAACTTAATTTTTGGAAAATTACTAGGAATACAGATAAGATGCTACCCAATTTTGGACACATTTTTCTATATTGATGATGCATTTCTTTTAAATAAATACTTCTAGTATCTTGTAAGGAAATAGTATCTTATAACATTTAAGACTGACAAAAACTCCAAGACAAACTAATATTTTTTAAAAACATTTAGCCATGGTATCATTGGATGGTAATAATAATGTGTCTACTCTTTTGAAATCGGCCTATTTTTTATATATGTAATGCATGTTGTACTCAAGCCTCAAACCTCCAACTGGAGGCCTTATGGAGAGATGACATATACTACTTTTTTTGAATGCTTGAACTATAATCAATAATTTGTCCAACCTTGGGTACTCACATGGTCTTTTTAGCATTGATTTTTCAGATGATGGTTCCTTTTTGACAAATTTTCAAAAATCCTCTATAGCAACAGTCCTTAGAAGATGAATTTGAGAGGTCAAAACTTCATATACGTCACATTGCATAAGTTTCGGTAAATAGGGTTTCTTAATCACATCAACATGCCTAGTGCCACAAAATTATCCTACTTTTTTAGATTTTCTTGACTATTTTTTTAAAATGATGTCTATTGTTCAAAAGCTACACACTCTGATTGTATTAGATTTCTTGCATGGTGATTGGCTTAGACTTAGAAATTTAGCTCAAATTTCTTACATAGTCGGTAGCATTGAGTAAACTAACGGATAATGCAGACTTCTTATGGCTACATGATTACCTAAAGTTTCCAATTTAGTTTGAAAGCCTTAATCCTCCTGTGAGGATCTCCAACGAGATGGCAATTATGGTGATTTTTTAAAAATTTCTCCAAAATACAAACAAGATGTTGACCAATTTGTACAACTAAGACTAATTCTTGGCTTTTATGATGCATTAGATGTATGTTAACTTTGATATATGGTAGAAAATAAATGATAGTCTGTAGGGTAGGCTGTAAGCTAATTTTGTAGGTGTGACATGGATAACAGTTGGATAATATGCACAAGCATAGCCACTTCTAATGAAATGCTTTTATATGGATGTAGGTAACTATTGGATCCTTCTCCTTGAAGGATTGGTGGAGGTTTTTCTCTAGAGACTGGATATTCTCAATGTGGATCACAAAAATAGTAATACCTAGCAATAGTAATGCCTAGAGAAGGGAAGTTTTACATCAAACAATTGTTCATTCAAGCTAATGTAATACAAGTAGTATGGTATTATATACATGTACTTATATTTGCGCATAATGACATTATTTTTGTTCATATGTCATTACCCTTGTCCATATATCAAGTCTGGTCTACTCCTTGTATGGTTCAATAGTTTATATAATCAAATTGTTGTTAGGGTTTTCATTTCAAACACACACTCTTGTTCCTAGCTAGATTTTGTTTGGTCTAGCACCATACACTAGTAGAAGATCAGTTACATTAATATTAACTTGACCCACCCAATTGAAAGGGATGGGTTGGGTCTCTTGAGCTCCTAAACTGTTCAAGCACCTACAAGCTTACATGTAATCAATGTCCACCAATCGATGGGGGTGGAACTTCAATTGGTCTTTCTCTTGCAGGATTAGAGTATATCATAGTGACCAACATGAAGACATATGGTCCATAAATTGGATTGATATCGACTACAAACATGGGATTTGAGGTTAGTATAACTCGTATTACCATATTCTCCTCCTTGGAGGACCCCATTATCAAACAACAATCTGATATTCTCAAATCAAACCCCTTGCAACACATCACAGAAGATTGATGTAAAAACATTGAACTTGTTTTAAGAAGCGAATATTGCAATTGGTGGGAAATAGGTCCACTTGGTGGACTATCCTCCACCAATTAGACCTCTCCTCAGGGATGGGCAAGGGCCACACACACACACTTACATAGGATGTCCTCTCGTGTGGACAACTTGCACACCTACTTGAAAATCTAACATTCTAGATCATTGTAACTTATCTTGAGCTGAAGTCCATTCTCTTTGTCTTTCTCTCTTTGCTCATGCACCAAATTTGACTCTTTTTCTACTCTCTTGTGAGCTACACTCCCTACTATCCCACCTTGACTTCCCATCTAGCTAGATTCTTTGGACGCTCGAGTACATATCAATCACAAACTTACATGAATATGCTTACAATCCTAGGATTCCTTTTACAAGCTGACATATCTAATATCTCAATTACCACTAGGGCACTCTCTATACATGCTCACATATACATTTTCTTGATCATACAAGCCTAAAGGATAAAAATTTGGGATATGAAAGTTAAGGTACAATGAATAGTGTAGAGACTCTTGATGGCCATATACTTATTTGTGTCTGAGAATTATGTTTTTTACTAGCCATCTCAATTACATCCGAATTGGTAGGGGCTACATGGTTTGCCAGTCCCTAGACAATCTGGTAGTATTTGTAAGCACACGGTGTGCATTAAAACTCATAACCTAGATGAACCCTCATTTCTTTCTATATTGCACACTACACAGCTGACCCTTACCATGGCTGATCACCACATCTTCTCCTTCATATAGAAAGTTGCACTATGAATCCCCCTCAAGCATCTATTTCCATGCCTACTCCATGGTTCATGTTGACTCTAAAGCTATATTTTGTGTGTGTACCCTTCTTTGAGTATCCTTGATTATGATTTCTTGCATGGTCGCTCTCTACTTGGTAGGAGGCTTGCCCACACTCACATGAGCATGGGAGCTACTCTTGATTTAGGTGGAGCAATGATGCCTCAACAAAGATTTTCCACCCCATCAACATCATGAGTGGATATTTGACATAGAACATAGGGCTTGCTACAAGAGTGGAGGTGTTGCAATAGTTCATCCAACATAGTAATTTTGTTGTATGATCCATTGCTTTCATTGTGCATGGGTTGAGAATACTCAGAGGCCCCCTCCCTCTTAGGGCACACCCAAACAATGATTACATACAACATCAATAGTACTAGAATACTTGGGAGATGCAACATACAAACAAATTGTTTAAGATGCTTGATCATTTCAAGCTTGGGAAATTGGACACAGTAAAGGAGGAGATGCACACCTTACATACAAATGAAAAATTTCAGGTAGGTACTTTGCACCTACTTAGAATGGGTGTGCTAATTTTTTGGTTGGATTATGAAGATTGGGTTATTGTGATTGGAAGGTAGCTGGAATATAATGCGATATGTGTAAGTAGTATGGAATTTGTTGCCAATATATGATTTTTTGAAAAATTATCCAAAGTAGATGGAATGTTGTCCACTTTTGATCAAGATCACGTATATAACTTTTTTTTTTAAATTGCGGTTGGATGGTATGCTTTGCTAATAAATGTCTATTGTAAATTTTTTTCATCTCATAGCAATCAAGGATCTTGGAATTTGATTGGGTTTTCCTCATATGAAGACCTTTTAGGTCCTGAAATGTTGCCTAGTGTAGAAAGCCGTAAATCCTTAAAATGAGGGTCTCTACTGAGATGGCAGTGACTATTGTTTGAAAATCTATTCATGATCAGAGTTCAATGCTCATAAGTGTTGAAAATATATTTGTAAATAGTAATATGGTAGATTATTAACTTCCATTGTGAACTTTTTGGTATGATATAGGAAAAATGAATAGTTCATATGGATTTGATTTCCTTAAACCTCTTATCAAGGGTCTCCCTAGAGATGGCAATTACTGAATTTTTAAAAAATTGCAAGAAATACAAACAAGATGCTGCCCAATTTTTGACACATTTGTCTATATTGTTGATGCATTTCTTTTAAATAAAAATTTCTAGCATCTTGTACGACAATAAAAGGAAATAAGATCTTATAACATTTAAGACTGACAGAAACTCTAAGAAAGACTGACAAAAACTCCAAGAAAGACTCTTGTTTTTGAAAACATTTGGCCTTGGTATCATTTGATGGTAATAATAATGTGTCTACTCTTTTTAAAGAGGACTATTTTTTATGTATGGAATGCACGTTGTAGTCAAGCCTCAAACCTCCAACTGGAGGCCTCAACTGGAGAGATGACATATACTGATTTTTTTGAATGCTTGAATTATGATCGAGAATCTATCCAATCTTGGGTACTAACATGGTCTTTTTAGAATTGACTTTTTAAATGATGGTTCATTTTTTGACAAAATTAGATAGCTCAAAATCATCACATGTATCAAAGATGGTACAGACTCCTTAGAAGAGGAATTTTGGAGGTCAGGATTTCATATATGTCACATTGCATAAGTTTTGGTAAATAGGCTTCTTTAACCACATCAACAACACCTAGTGCCACAAAATGTTGTCCTACTTTTTTAGACTTGCTTGACTTTTTTTTTTAAATGACTTTTGTTCAAAAGCTACACACCCCGTTTGTGTTAGATTTCTTGCATGGTGATTGGCTTAGACTTAGATATTTTGCTCAAATTTCTTACATGATAAGTAGCATTGAATAAACTAAAGAATAATGCATACTTCCTATGACTACATGATTACTTAGAGTTTCCAATCTAGTTTAAAAGTACTAATCCTTCTGTGAGGGTCTAAGAAGAGATGGCAATTACTACGGATTTTTGCAAAAATTTTCCAAAATACAAACAAGAGGTTGATCAATTTTTACAAATAGGACTAATTCTTGGATTTTATGATGCATTAGTTGTATGTTGACTTTGATATATGGTTGAAAATAAATGATAGTCCATAGGGTAGGCTGTAAGCTATTTTTGTAGGTGTGACGTGGATAACAAGTGGACAAGGTTTTTTGACATATGTAATATGCACAAGAGTAGGTAGTTCTAACTAAATACTTTTGTATGGATGCAAGTAACAGCTGGATCCTTCTACTCATAGGATTGGTGGAGGTTTTTCTCTAGGGACTGGATATTCTCAATGGGGATCACAGCAATAGTAATACCCAACAATAGTTATGCCTGGAGAAAGAAAGTTTCACATCAAACATTTATTCATTCAGGCTAATGTAGACTATCAAGATATACAAGTATCATGGTGTTTTATTATATACATGTACTTATCTTTCTTCTTAATGTCATTATTCTTGTTCATATGTCATTACACTTGTCCATATATCAATTTTGATCAACTCTATTGTATGGTTCAATAGTTTGTATAACCAAGCTATTGTGAGGCTTTTCATTTCAAACACACATACATTCATAAAAACACAAATTGAGACATAGATACACTCTTACATATGCATCAACGTGTGTGCGTGCATACACGTATATGCACACACATACAAAAATACATATATTCTCATGTATCTATCATATGCATGCATGTATGGATTAGTAGATAGATAGACTAGATAGTAGATATATATAGAAATACATAGAATGTAATAGATATACTAGATATAATATGCATATATGGATTAGTAGATATAGATAGAAATACATAGAATGTAATAGATATACTAGATAATAGAGGGAGATTAGTAGATATGTAAACTAGATAGTAAACATATAGACAAATATTATAAATTGATTGTAGATAGACAAATATCTAATAGAAACGTAGAGTGGATAGTTATAGTAGAAAGTACACACATATCATAAAAGTACAAAAGTTAGCTAGGAGCTACTTACAATAGATTGTTCTAATGGACATGAAAACTATAGCCATCAATAAGTGCTCTCAATGTTTGCCTTGGAATTCTCAATAATAGGGTACCAATATAGGAATTGATATGGCCATTGATGGTTTAAAAGATCATATAAGTGGGCATGTTGATGGCATGAGACTAGCACCTATATTGACACCCACATCGACACGCAAGATCTTTTAAATTAATTTTTTGTGCCGATGCAAGTGTGTGAGTGTCCATAAACATATTTTAGTCATCTATAGAATTTTTTGCATAAAGTACAAGAGAGAAGATCCTCAAAAAATGGTTAACATTGAGACACTTTAGTTTGTATCTTCTTGAGGGTAGTGGAAGGCTTTCGCACCACTCAGTGTTTCTCGTTTGTATTGCCTCTTCTTAGGTAGCTAGCTTGGAATATTGTCAAGGTTGATCTTCTTCTCTAAGAGGGTCTTGATTGCACTTCATGTGCAACGATCTTTGATTTTGGTATTTATACATGTCTATTATCCTTGTAATATTCATATTCTTACAAATTGTACTATAAGATATCCAACCCATGTGTTTGTCTTTCGATGTTTATCTTTTGTCTTCAATCCACACCGCATCACTGACTTGAACTATCTGTGCCATATATCCCTTAGACTCATAGGTGATTGCACACTATTGATAGTAGATGCCTGATAATGTATAAACCTAACACTTTTTGTGACCTTCGATGATAGTAGATCACTTTTACTAAATTCATGCATGAACTTATCATCTAGTGCATAATCATGCAGATTCTAAACTTACAGTGCTTTTCGTGGTGTTTCTAATGGTATGCAAAAGCATTTGAATGCACCAAAAATGAGGAGTTAGATGCACTTAGACTGAATTTTTCATTTTTTGTTTGTTTTGTGCTTTGCTTTGCAATTGATATGTCCTTGTTGACTAGGTTCTTGGGACAATCCTCTAGGAAATGTTCTCCTTTTCTTCCACAATTTGAACAGTATACCATTATGGGTGGTTCTTTAATCAGCTCGTCCATATCAAGCTCTTGTTATGAAGTTTCTATTCATGTGCTTGTCAAGTTGCTTGTATCTTTTTTCAAAACACTTAACATCAGGTTGCAAAGTACTCTGTCTTGGACCTCTATACCACCTTTGGCTTGGTTCTCTGATAAGGCCAATGCTTCTATTAGGTGATTTGTTGGATTTTCTAATTGTGGCTCTTGATTTTCGACTTGACCATTGTATTCCATGCACAAAGACCCTAATTGCATATGTACCAACTAGATGTTTTATTCACTTGTACAGATGTCTAAATAGCAATTTGGGTCAATTTCTTGAAATTCTATCGGCACCTCATCTTTGAGCTTGGATATGACAAAATCTAATATGGGAATAAGAGTTAGAACAGACACCTATGCTTTTAGATTTATTTCAGTACGTGACCAAAGGTAATGGGTCCAAATGGGATATGGTCTAGTAAAGAGCAATGCCAGCTAATGGATCTTAAAAGACCTTAGGGTTAAATTCATTAAAGACCTCCAAAAATTAGTGTTAAAAGTCCTTACACCTAGGACCTTAGGCAAGAGCTTGAGGTGGGAACCCGGCCCAAGCTTGAAGTGCTTCTCATGCTTGCTGACTAAGGTACTTGAGGTGCTTGTCATGCTTGATGATTAAGGTGCTTGAAGTGCTTAAGGTACTTGGGGGCCAAGAAGCTTGAGGTGCTTGAAGTCAAACCATGGCCTACAATGGAGGGGGCGAGCCCCAAGAGTAGGGAGTGGGGTTGAATAGTCTCTCCCTCACCCAAGGGATGCCCCTTGCTCAAAGAGCCAAATAGGACACATGTCAAGCCCTTAGTTAGGTTACTCCCATAGTGTGCCTAAAGCCTACTGGTTGACTTTGAGAGAGGTTCAATGAGCATTCAGTTTAATTAAATAAATATCTAGGCATTATCAAGCCCTCTCTCTCAAAGGGGTAAGGAGGACACTTGTCCAAATGCTACCCTTGTTGCTTGATATGCACTAAGCATGTGATTGGCTAGGCTTGCAGGGGTACAATCAATTTCAATCATGAGCTACAAGGAGGGGTCGCCCAAGGAAGGTTGGGGGTGTGCTTGGGGGTATACTCTCTCTCACACACACACTCACATGCTCTCATTCTCACTTTGTGAAAGTGCAAGAACTCCGCCTCCTTCTCCAAGCTTGACAAGTGTTAGGAAATATGGCATAGCTAAGTAGATAATTGAGTAGTTTACTTAATGGAGATAGATAAATTTCACACATGAGATATTATAGAGAAATGAGAGAGAGAGAGAGAGAGAGAGAGAGAGAGAGAGAGAGAGAGCACATGATATACGTGGTTCACCCAATGTGGGCTACGTCCACGGAAAAGCAGCCACTCAATGGCTTTAGTACTTCAAAGCAAGAAGTAGATTACAGAGGGATTATACCCATTTGGAGCTCCTATCTTGCTTTACTCTCACCACCTCACAACTGCCTCCAAAATAAAAAGAATTTGTTGTTGTCCCTTTTAGATACCTAAGTCTCCACTTCACAGCTTGCCAGTGCTCTTTACCTGGGTTGTCCATGAAGCTACTTACAACTCCATCTGCATATGCAATGTTTGGCCTTGTCTAGATGTGCGCTCCTTGCCGCACTGTCGAAGCAAGGGACTTGCCAATACACCGTATGCGAGCCACAAACGGCTCCAAGCACACAACAAGCCTAAACTAGCAAGCTCAAGAAAACAAAGGGTGTGTCACTCACCGCTCTACGCTCGCCTTCGTGGTGGATTCCTCGCCGCGATGAAGAAGAAGCTGCAGTCGTGCCGCGCTCAACCGCTTCGCCGCCGTCGTGCCTTCGTAATGCTCGATCGCACACACACTCTCCCTCTCTCTCTCTCTCTCTCTCTCTCTCTCTCTCACACACACACACAAGGAGGTGAAGAAGAAGAAGATGGAGATGGAGCAAGAGCACTCTTCAATTGCACAAATGAGAGAATGAGTAAAAATTAGGTTTAGTTGGCTTTTATAGGAGCTCACCCCATTCACACTTGGGCGCCCATGCTTAACCAACTAATCCCTTGAATGTCCAAGTTAAAGTGCGCCTCTCATCGGCGATCACTCTACCTTTCCCTATTGGACCGACAAGCCCGGTACCTGACTCTACCAAATACATAATACGCGTCCATCGTAGGTGATGGGTGTCCGTGTGCCATGAGGGTTAACATGCCCCCCTTCCTGATGTAGATTCCGTCCTCGGAAGCTATTGAGTTGAAGCTGGTTCGTCGAGGTGGAAGAGCATTTGAGATGAATGTCCTTAGCCTTCTTCAGTCACTGCAAAATCAAACAACATTGGCACAGTAATTGCATTCTCTTAAAAAGCATATGCAGTTTTAGGTAGACACATTGATTGGTAAAAGAATTTCAAACAATTTGTTAGCAATGAACATTAAATTGCAATGTAATCAAATGCATAAACAGATGTAAAGGCAAAAAATTAAACAAGTCTGGGGTCACTAATTTGACGGTCGAAAAGCACTAGAGATCGAATATTAATACCATGGGTAAGCTTCTTAACTTTCTGTGGTCAATTAAGTTGTTTAATCGCGAGAGCCAAGTATTCATGTTCAAGGGCTGACTAGAGGCTATATCTAGAAAACCTTGTAGTTAAGCTACCATAAAAGGAATTTCTCATGAAATCATCGCCTGACTGATTACTTTTTCTTTGACCCCCCAAAGTCTTTTCACAGAGATTCAATTATGATGTGTGTGCTTATTTTGTATGCCTTGGGTTTTTTGCTTTTCAAGGAAAAGCGCCCACACTGGGAACCTCTAGGGCTCTAGTACCATAGGCGATACATGTGAGTGAAGTACCAAATCAAGCTGAGATTTCTCTTCCAGCTTAAAATTTTACATTGTGGCACTTTGATTTTTTGTTTGTTCATTTTCAGCATTTTAATTTTGTAACTTTGGGAGGTCATATAACACTGTTACATTCCCCAGGCTCATCACATTAGTAAACTCCCTTTATAATACTTAAGCTAAAGGTCAATAGGGTTAAGCCCACTAGAAAGCCCTAGTACATTTCATACAATGCTGCCTAAATCGGATTAAGAACCTAAGTAACCATTGCTTATTAGGAAGGCATTCCCCATGGTATTAAGAGAAGATCTCTAATACCTAGCTTGGTCAAACTAGCTTAGTCGGACTGCTTGATTTTTACACCTAAACAAGTGATTATGACAAAACATTACATTGAATTAAATGTTGGATACTAAGCCAATGCGCTGAATATTATGCTACCAATCACAATCAAAGCAGACAAACATGGATGCAAAAAAGATAAGGGCAATGCTAATGGATAAGAAACACCTGTTTGTGTTGATGGTCGCGCTTGATTTGAAGGTTCCATGAAGATCCAAATCCTATCAATAGCAACACGCTCCTGTACACACTATGAAACACAAACAATACCTCTAGGAGGCACATCAGTGGGAAAAGAGAACTTTGTTAATCACTCAACTCTAAAACAGAAACACTCCTATCGTACTAATCTTACCTACCCTCCATCACTCAAGTGATGAGGATCAAAGGTGTTTCATGGCATAGGTTTCTATTTCACTGTACCAGATGTGACATGTGTAGGTCTGAGTCAATGTTTTGACTTTAATTGTGCATACTCGTTTGCTAATTGCTCTTGCTCTTCTTTTTTTTTTTTGCGAGTATAAGGCTATATATATACATTCCCTAAGATCGGAGATTAAGAGGTCAAGGAAAAAGGTTGAGAGGGAAACAAATGAATGATGACTGTCAGCAAACACTCCCCCCTTCCTTGGGTAGGTCATACCGTTTGAAATGAGCTTGTCACCCTTTGAAACCAATTGTTCCAGTTGGTAATAGGTGAGGATTTTTGCCAGTAGTTTTCTATTACCCTAGGTGCCTTGTCAAGCTGCAACGGTGGTAAGGTACTCTCCCAGGATTGAACTTGAAGTGGTTCATTAGGTGATTCTTGAACACTCGGAGGTGTGGATTCTTTTGTAGCTTCATGGAGGTCCACTACTATAGATGGAGGCGGTGTAGAAGCTTTTACCTCTATGGATGTATTACAGGAGGAGCTAGAATCTTCATGGGACTCCCCCCTTCCTGAGCTAGGTGGAACAAATCGTTCTTTCTTTGGTACCCAAACTAGCTCGGGAGCGGGTGTGTAACATTCTGTGATTTTTTTCTTTCCGCGATCATTGATTCGTTTTGGAGCTACGGGATTGGGCTCACTTGGGTCAGGTGATAGGTAAGAGCACAATCTACGTTTTGGAACCCAGATTTGATCATTTCCTTGATAGTAGCCTTGGGCTTCCAATAGTCGTTTAGGGATCCATCGCAACATTCTCTTACTTTTCTTGGAGCGAGTGGTACGTTTCTTACAAGGCTTCTGTTTTTTAGCACTAGCTATGGTCACTAAAGAAGCTTTAGGGACCCACTTGTATGTTTTCTTCGTTACATTAGGATGAGTCTTGTTGGAAGCGATATGCATTGCTTGTAGCATATTTAAGGGTATAGGCATTTCATTCCCCTCAGGTGTTACCCAGGTCGTCCCCCTATTTCCCCAAGTGTCTATGGTTGATGCTAGGTGGACCCAATCCACATTGTCTGATTCCGTCATACCCGGTAACACATCCATGTAAGGAGAATCTTGGCCAATGTCTGTATCCTTCTTACAAGTGTAACAATATTGTAGTGGGGCCGAGTGAACTGTGGTGTCAGAGCGATGATCAATAATGGTTTTACTCCCTAAGGGGTGTACCTTACTAGTCACCAAATCCACTCTAAGAACAGAGTCTTGGAATTGCAAATAGACATGATTTTTAGACCAATCGTGAACCATTTGTGCTTCCCTCATGAATGGTCGTCCTAAAATCATTTCATATGACATAAGGTGTTTAGAGAAATCCATTACAATGAACGTATGTCGTACCTTGTGTCCTAGAACTTTGATCTTAAGATCCTTGAGCATCCCCATAGGTTTGGCTATGGTACCATTTGCCATCTTTACCACAATGTTAGTAACACTGAGGCGGGGTTTTCCCATGGATTCCCAACAATCTTTTGTAACGATGCTAACTCCCGCACCACCATCAAGAATTCCCTTTATAGTTAATCCCTTGGTAGTGATGGGTAGGGTCGCATTAGACTCGTCGCCTTCAAAATACTGCCCTAATTCGTTAATGGGTACCTCGATCACAGACTCGTGTCCATCTAAGTCAAGTGATTGCACATGATTTTCCTCATCAATCATAATCGAGTCAGGCCTATTTGGTTGCGCAAACTGCGGTAATCCCGTTCGTAGCTCTCCGTTAAGGAATGCTCGAAGTGCAAGGAATAACTCAGGATCTCCATACAGCTTTGCTATGATCGTGGTTCGGACCTCAGAAGACATGAAGTCCACTAGTTTGGCAACATTCATTGGCGTTTTGCAGGGTGTAGATCCTTGACTAGGAACTGGTGAGGATGGAATCTCATATTCCTCAATGGGATCAGGTATTCCTTCGTTAAACATCCTTTCCAACAAGAAGGGTGTATGCTCACTTTCTGATGTCCTGTCCTCACTCCCTTCTTGGATGATACTAGATATGGCTAACGGTCTATGGTTCATGTGGGGTGGATGAACTTGCGTGGGAAACACTGTGTCATGAATCTTGACCTGCATGGGTTCTGGTTCTAGTTTCCTTTGAGTCTCCTCCACTAAACCTCTTAGATGTTTCACCTGCTCAATCTCATCTACTGGGTTTGGGTACGTCCCAATCTTCTTTTTACGATTGTTTCCTTTTTGCCCCTGCGATTTATCTTGGGGGTCGTGGATTGGATTTGGAAACACTTGTGGTGTTTTCAGAGGCTCTTTATGGTTTTCTCTTATTCGGTTTTCATTTGGTTCCATGTTACGGTTTTCTTTGTCGGTCTTTCCCTTTGTGGTATTGGTTCTAGTCTCCATTGTCTCGACTGAATCTGAATCATCCTCGAGGTCATTCATATACACGGGGTCATCTCCTGTTCCTATGTTTGTTTTGGAACTTGGCTTTGAATTTTCCGTATTCTGCGACTTCTTCCTTCGTGTCTTCTTTTTCTTTGCTTGGATAACTGACGCGGTATCTCTCTCTTCGAGGATATGTCCTGGCCCTTGAAGCATGGACCGTGTAATCACATAAGCGGGTGCGACGGGTGGCATTGGCGATGTCACACTAGCAATTTCGACCAAATTCAGGGGTGTGATTTTAGGTGCATTTGGGTTATAGGGGCATTGGGCAATCAAGTGATCTATGCCACAACGATTACATGTGAGTATTGGCATTGCAGACGTGCTCCCTTGATTCACTTGCATCTGTGCAGCATTCTTTTGCAGCCTAATAGGGCACTCCGCTACTCGATGTGGTCCACCACACTCGTAGCATTGAAGAGGTGGCCTCCTAGCCTGGGTGTTGATATTTTGACCTCTGGATGCGAGAGCAGCAGCTTGATAAACCGGCTTGACTTGTCCCCAACAATCTTCCATGTAGTATATAGGACATTCTTCCAATGTATCAAGTCCGTAGGCAATACTAGTGTCTATTTCCTCCTCACAGCCATCTGAATAAGCATTTGATGGCTCGCAACCCACTTGGTTCATAGGGGCGACTCTTGGATGCGGGGGCTGCAGTCCTAGCACAGGAGGTGGTAGCGGTGTAGCTTGTACAACATTTTGAGATCTAGGGACCATGTGTTGCGGTAGTTGCTCAACAGGTGGAGTAGGCATCAATACAGGAGCTCGAGGTGCATCCGTCCAGGCTATAGGTGGTCTATTTGCCATCATACGTTTGATCATTAAACAATCCTTAGCTTGGTGACCATACCTACCACATGCGTTGCAAGTTCCATTAAATTTTACTCTAAACGTAGGGCACTCACTAGTGCTATGTGGACCTAAGCAAATGGAACACCATTGTTGCTCCCTTCTTGGATACATGTGACTATTTTGAGGGGGTCGATTATCCTTAAGAGACTCTTGGATTGCCTTGGTGAGGTCTGTCAAGAATGTCTCAAATACCTTTGGCTCATTGGCAATGGGCTTTGCGGTCATGGGTTCATACTCAATGGCTTGTGAGCTAGTGGATCTCGTGTCAGTAGACACCCTCATGCCTGCTATCATCAAGTTGTCCTCTAGTTGGATTGCATTGGCAGTGACATCTTCCCAGGTTGTGATACCTCTAATCACTAGTCCATTATAGATTCCTTCATTCCTCAACCCTCGAATGAATCGATCAAGCAGTTGGTTATTGTTGAAGCGCTCATTTACAGGGCAACGAGAGTTTAAGTGCTTTAGACGACTAATGAAGTCCCTTACTGACTCTCCTTCCTTACGTTCGGCCTTCTGTAGCTGAGATGCTACACCCCAAAGCACACCTTCTCGTATGTACTCCTTTAGAAACAACCTTCGAAGGGTAGGGTAGATTGTTTTCTCGTCCACCCTTAGGGTCCTATACCAATCTCCAGCCTTCCCACTTAATGTCAAGCTTAAGGCATTGCACTTATGTAGTTCATTGCGTTCCCCTAAGGAATCACATACTTGTTCAAACACTTCAATGTGTTTCCTAGCATCTTCGTCCCCATTGAATTTTTGCGTGAGTTTGGCAATTTGTACTGCCTTACTTCTAGGCTCTCTATCAGATGCATGATGCATATTTTCCGCGATAGATCGACCTATGGTTTGAGCAAACGCTGCCAAGTCACCTATGTGAGGAGGAAGGGCCGGTGGAGGTACTCTTGGAATCATATGTGGGAGAGGGACGGGTGTCGGTCTTGGCATATGTGTGGATGATGCAGGATATGGAACATAACCGGGCATAGGTCCACTCGGATAAGAGCTAGGGAGCGGCACTCGAGGAGCATAAGCAAGTGGTACTATTGGAGGTGTGGGGGCCATGTGTGCATAAGGGGCTAGAGGCACATACGGTCGAGGCCCCATATTAGGTACTACGACACTAGGTAGTGGCACTGCACTAACCGTAGATGTCATCGGTACATTCTCTGTTAGGCTTATCCCTGGAGTGAGCACTGTGTTTTCCTTAATAGAGGGTTGAGCCAAGTTAGGGAAGCTAAAGTTTTCGCTCGGAGGCTCAGATTGCATAGAGACCCCAGGTGAAATGACGTAAGATGGGTCCATGGGACTCATTAGAGGAGTCTCCATTTGTGATAGAGTAGGCTGTTGAGCCTTGCTCATATCCAGAAATCTCATGGGGCCAGTTGAGAGTATATTTACCCCTCGGTTTTGCCTTTCTGATTGAATAATGCCATGGATAACATTACAGATCATTTTCTGTTGATCTTCGATGCTCGTGGCACTAGAGGTGGATTGTACAATCTCTATCCATCCTACATGGTAGGCGTGGCCAGAGTGTAGATCCGTCAACACCTCAGTGTGGAGGTCATATGTCCAATGATCATTAATGAACCATCCTTCTAGAGTCGACATGTTAACGGTTTCTTGTGAGGTAGAAGCAATGTTGCTCCCCATGGATTTACTTGTCACCAACGGTACTCTAGAGGGAACTTCTGAAGGAGGCAGCTCAACAGGGCCTTCTTGGTAAGAAGTTGGCAGGATATCCACATGGACACTCTTTGGGGGTGTGGGGTCCACGTGCGATGTGAAAGGAGATTCCACTTCCCCACCCCCTTCGTGTGCTTCATTTGCATCAGGTTCCGAGCGAGTAGCTCTACCTAATGTTTCCATGAAACGGCTAAACATACTACTACTAGGCTGTGGAGCTTCGGGAGGTGCATGGCCTTCTCTCTCAGTGTTTTGGGTAGGGTATGCTTCCATGATTTCTGAGTCGGAGGAGGAATCACTAGCGGCTATTTTAGGGTCTTGGGTGGTGCTACCTTGTGTCCCCGCTGAGGGTCTAGAGCTTATCGTGGATGGGTAATGGTAGTCCGTATGAACAGAGGCACCCTCAATATGCTCGTGTTCTAACACTCGCCCAGAGCGTAAGTGCACGTGCTTTTGATACCCTAAGGTGTCAAAAAGCTGCTCTAGGAGGCCTTGTGACTAGTTTTTAGCGTGTTTTTTGTTTGTTTTTTTGCTAGATTTTTTAGAGCGTGTCGTGGAATGGGCCGTGTGATAGCTCGAAACGAGCGTATCGGTCAGAGGGTCGTGCCGTGCTTTACAGCCCTCCGTTTGGTCACTCTATGCCCTCGGAATCCCTAAAACTGTCAATTTCCAGTAGGGAACTAGGCCCAAACTAGAAAGTCTAAGGGTGCAAGTGGGAAGAGAAAGGAGGAGAGTGGAGGACTTGTCCCACATGCTCTCATTCTCTCTTGAGGGAGTAGGGTATATATATAAGAGTGAGTCTAGTATATATCATAAGACTGAGGACTGAGGCCTGGGCCTGGGCTTGGGCTTGGGCTTGGGAAAATGATCCCGATCCCTGCCTTTCCTATGATAGAAATTGCACCACAAGGAAGCGTAAAGTGCTAACCGAGCTTAGTGTAGGGCATATCCCCGACAGCGGCGCCAAAAATGTGCGCTCCTTGCCGCACTGTCGAAGCAAGGGACTTGCCAATACACCGTATGCGAGCCACAAACGGCTCCAAGCACACAACAAGCCTAAACTAGCAAGCTCAAGAAAACAAAGGGTGTGTCACTCACCGCTCTACGCTCGCCTTCGTGGTGGATTCCTCGCCGCGATGAAGAAGAAGCTGCAGTCGTGCCGCGCTCAACCGCTTCGCCGCCGTCGTGCCTTCGTAATGCTCGATCGCACACACACTCTCCCTCTCTCTCTCTCTCACACACACACACACAAGGAGGTGAAGAAGAAGAAGATGGAGATGGAGCAAGAGCACTCTTCAATTGCACAAATGAGAGAATGAGTAAAAATTAGGTTTAGTTGGCTTTTATAGGAGCTCACCCCATTCACACTTGGGCGCCCATGCTTAACCAACTAATCCCTTGAATGTCCAAGTTAAAGTGCGCCTCTCATCGGCGATCACTCTACCTTTCCCTATTGGACCGACAAGCCCGGTACCTGACTCTACCAAATACATAATACGCGTCCATCGTAGGTGATGGGTGTCCGTGTGCCATGAGGGTTAACACTAGACCATAGCATACATAAGAGAACCTACCGTTGCAGTATATGGAACTTTAGACATATAGGCTATCTCATCTTGTATCCTTGGACACATATCCTTGGTCATTTTTGCATTTTGCATTGCAAACCTTTCTAGTACCTTCTTGATGTAATCCTCTTGAAATAGCTTTCTAGTACCTTCTTGATGTAATCCTCTTGAGATAGCTTTATTGTCTTCTTCATCCTATCCCTTGATATCTTTATACCAAGTATCCTCTTTGCAACACCTAAATCTTCCGTTGAAAAACGTTTAGATAGCTCCTCTTTTATGTCTTTGATGTCCTATGTGATGCACTTGCAATCAGCACATCATCAACATACAACATTAGGATGATGAACTTCCCTCTCCTAAATTCTTCGTGCAGACCGTAACAATCTGAGTTGCATCTTTTGAATCCATGATCCAGCATCCATCGATCGAACTTCATGTACCACTGTCTTTATGCTTGCTTTAAAACATACAAGCTCTTCGTTAATCTGCAAACCCTTTACTTCATACCCCTTTGGTTGAAGCATATAAATTTCCTCCTTTAAGTCACCATGAGGGAATGCCGTATTTACATCCATTTGCTCAAGATTTAAATCATGAGCAGCCACAAGGCTTAAGACAAGCCTAATTGAGTTCATTTTACAACAGAAGAAAATATTTCAGTTAAGTCGATACCTTTCTTTTGAGAAAACCTTTTTACCACAAGCCTAAATTTTTACCTTTTCTTCCCACCTTCAACTTATATACCCATTTGTTCTGCAGTGCCCACTTACCTTTAGGCAACTCACCCACCATGTTTCGTTGCGATGTAATGAATCCATCTCCACTTGCATGCTCTTCATCCATTCTTCTTTGGATTCGTGATGCATAGCTTCTTCCTATGATTCCGACTCTCCAAAATCTGAGATCAAGAGATGGTTGAAGGAAGGAATGAACCTTTCTAGAGGTCTACTTACTCTTGTAGATCTTTGGGAAATAGGTTGAGGCTCTCATTTGGTTGACGTTGTTGCACATTGTCACCGTTTGCAGTCCTTAAGTCTTCACCATTGGTGCAGCCAAAGTTGGTCCAAGCTAGAAAGTGGTCTATGCCAAGTGAAGGCTGTAGGCAGGTGCAATGTAGAAGGTTAGAGCAGGTATGGAATCCCTGGGCAGACTGGTGGTACCGGGAATGTATGTCTAAAGTGGTTTATTGGGCCAAAAAATCTCAAGGATGGTCGAGATGAGATGACGGTTCAAGGTGCCAAAGTGCCAAATCGCTGTTCTAGAATGTATTGTTTGATGTGCTCTAGAATCCGATGCAGACGGCTCATCAAACAGAGCCACGGTGTGCAAGATATTGAAGTTTAAAGTTAGAAGGTGTTGCAGATCCTCGACGGACAGGGCAGCTGGGGACAGATGGCCCAGGTAGATATCAAAAGATGGATCTGTAGAGCTCAAATTATGGAGCATGCTTGTCTTCTTGGATTGCCAATCGAGGCTCTGTATAGCAAGTTATGGCCAATTGAAGTTTTGTCGGGGGCCAGTTATGGGATCGCATGGGGAATCGTGCCATCTAGCCTCTTTTAGATCTCGGCAAGGTTCAAAAAGGTAATAGGTGATGCATAGAGCTAGCCGAAATAGACGGCTTGGCAAACAGATGCACAATGGCGTCTTTTATATCTCGACAAGGTTCAAAAAGGTATTAGGTGATGCATGGAGCTAGCCGGAACAAACAGCGTGGCAAACGGATGCACAATGGCATTTATACGGCCGGTTGAAAGTAGGGGTAGTTGCTCTAGAAGTAGTGCCAATTGCTTTTTCCTGTTTTTCACGGCCTTGATTGGTGAGCATGGCAAACTTCAAAGGGAGCAAGGTTGGTGTGGATCAAAGCTGGCAAGGAGAGCTCTCAGTGCAGTGTCACAGTTTGACCATCGAATATGATAGCAACAAGTGGCACCACTTTCAAAGGGCGTGGAAGGGGAAAAAAATAGTTTTTCACATCTTTGGGCATTCAAAGGAGGCTTCAAAAGGCTCACGAGCTCACAAGTGTCACGTGAAGGCGGCGGCTAGTCCCACATGCCGGGCCAATGGTGGATATCTAGTGTACAAGACCAGGGGCATGAGCCCATTCCAAGTGTGAAGGGGTGGAGAGCTCCGAGGAGCGTTGGCGATGGCAGAGTAGGTACTGCCTGCGGCCGAGACAGGCAGAGCCTGGTGGCAATTTTGTTCGGAGAAGGCAGCGCCAGTAGCACGCGCCTGCATGGGGTGGTCGGTTGTCAACGCGGAGGCGGTGCTGACCCGTGCCCTTAGGGGCCCTTTTGAGTAGTAGGTCAAGCATTCCCCCCCACTAGCGATATCGCTAGTGGTAGGGTAAGGGGCAGTCACATGGTGGAGAGAGAAAGAGAGAGTGTGGGCGAACAACCCATGGGGGAAGGAATAAGAGAGGGAAGGGCGGTTGAGAGAGTCGAGTAGAGAACAATCAAGAGGACCAAGCAAAGGCAGTCCGAGGAGGGAAGTTGGGGGTCAAATGAGCATTTCCAGAGGAAGTATAGCAAGTGGGGGTTCAAGTGGGGTTAAAGGTTGGGTCAAAGACAGAGCCGGCCAAAGTGGGCAGATAAGGAGCAAGTGAGCTGAGGCCCAAAGGGGTAAATTCAAGGGTGAAAGGAGGTAAGGATGGGGAAAAAATAAATAAAAAGGAAAAAATAATTAATAATGCCAAGTGACACTAGCAACGTCCCTAGTGCACCCCCCCTTCAAGAGCACAAGCCAAAGAGAGCAGATGAAAGCAAAGCGACTCCCCCCTTTGAAAAAATTCCAAATTAAGGTGCCAGGTGAGCCAATTAGAAAGCAGTTTCCAAAGTTGAAGACCCCCACTATAAAAGCCGTTTTTTTAATGACATGGGGGCTTTTTTTTGGGCCGTTTGAAGCCTGCTAAGTGGAGTTTTTTGGCAAAAGAGTGTGCCTATCAAATCCCTTTGTAATTTTGAAAATGGCCATTGTGATGGCATTGCAAGCTCTGTACATGCCTTTTGAAGCGTAATCAAGCCACTGTTGCCCTGTTTTGCTGTTGTTTCCCCTTCCCCCCTTCTCTTTTACTGCTCTCATGTTTCCCTGTGGTGCCGGCAATGTGGATGTGTGTACCCCCTCGGACCGTCAGTGTTTTGTGTGAGAGAGTGAGATCGAGCGGCTGTGTGTGTGTGTGTGTGTGTGTGTGTGTGTGTGTGTGTGTGTGTGTGTGTGTGTGTGTGTGTGTGTGTGTGTGTGTGTGTGTGTGTGTGTGTGTGTGTGTGTGTGTGTGTAAGGGTGGAGATAGACCGTGGCATCAGGTGTGTGTTGTGTGGTGGTTTTGTGGAGTGTGTAAGGATTTGGAAAAGAGCAAGCGGCGGTCTTCTAGTGTAAAGTGCATTTTTTAAGGTGTTTTTCAAAAGGATAAGGGTGTTGTAGATACCCTGAGCTATAGAGAGGCCTTGTTGTTGTGTTGGGTGTGTTCCTCCATTTTCCCTCTCCATCTTCTGGTTTCCCTATGGTGCCGGCAATGTGGATGTGTGTACCCACCCGGAACGTCGGTGTTTTGTGTGAGAGAGTGAGATTGAGCGGCTGTGTGTGTGTGTGTGTGTGTGTGTGTGTGTGTGTGTGTGTGTGTGTGTGTGTGTGTGTGTGTGTGTGTGTGTGTGTGTGTGTGTGTGTGTGTGTGTGCAAGGGTGGATACAGACCATGGCATCAGGTGTGCTTTGTGTGGTGGTTTTGTGGAGTGTGTAAGGATTGGGAAAAGAGAAAGCGGTTGTCTACTGGTGTAAAGTGCATTTTTGAAGGTGTTTTTCGAGAGGATAGGGGTGTTGTGGATACCCTAACCTATAGAGAGGCCTTTTTTGTAGTGTCGGGTGTGTTCCCCCATTCCCCTTCTCCATCTTCTAGTGCCCCCACGGAGGAGCACGCTGATTGCTCCCAGTTGATAAAAAAGAAGTGATTTTCGCGTTGGAAGTCATGGCGACTAGAAGCTATGGACCAATTTTCACAGGCAAGGAGGGTCCTGACGAGTGGATGGCTGATTTTGAGTTATATATGCTATCGTTGCGTATGCCTAACGATGATAGCAAGATGCAGACATTTCCTTTGGTGATGCGTGGAAAAGCTAAAGTTTGGTATGAAGCTTTGGAAGGCAAGCCAAGGCAGGCATGGCCGGCTCTACGGGCGAGGTTTCTTCACGATTTTTGCAAGGAGGCGTCCCCAATCGAGATGGATGCAAAGCTAAGGGCACTTAAACAAGATGTAAGTGAAGATTTCAATCTATTTTTAGGTCATTTTGAAGAGTGTTGGGCAGAACTAGCAGTAGCCATGGAATTGGCTAATGGGATTACTTCAAGCTGGATAAATTCATGGTGTGTCTCCACCCCAAGATTAGAGAGAAAGTCGATTTCAAGAGCCTAGAAAATTACAATGGTGCGGTAGCAATTGCATGGTCAAATAGTAAAAAGATAAAGAAGAAGATAGAGCAAGGCGTGCTGGGCTACAAGACGATGGCCATCCTTCAACCGTAGAGTCTAATGGAGGCTATGCAAGAGGAAAATCACGAGAACCGAGGTGTAGCCAAGGTGCCGCAAAATTGGGTCCGTACAGTGCAAGATTTTTCCGAGCAGATGCAAGAGCTATGACTAAGCGTGATGATAGAGAACATCCAAGAGGAGCAAGGGGCAGGGCAAGACCACTAGGTGCTACAATTGTGGAGAAGAGGGACACTATGCACCTGATTGTCATCAACCACCAAGAGAGAGGGGAGGCATTTACCCGTTGTTTGGTAGAGGTCGAGGTCAAGGGCAGTGTAATGGTCCAAGAGAGCAAGCAGTGGAGAACCCTGTGCAACGAGCTCTGCCAAATGGAGGGAACGTCCCAAGGGTGAATATCATCAGGGTGGATAAGCAGGATATCAAAGTTTTGGCCAATAAGAGGGCAAGTGTTGAGAGAGAGAGACAGAGACAGAGCATGAAACCAGAGCTCGCAAGGGCAACGAGAAAGTGTACGAAGGCAGAGAGCAGCCTAAGCCTAGCAAAAGAAGGAGACCTTGCAAAATCAAGCAAGCGCATTTCAAATTAGGACGTGGCTATCCCAAGTACAACCTAGTAAATGATGTTCAAAATCAATTGTTAGCTTTAAATCCAAAATTGAGGAGGTAGTGGTCTACGAGTGTTAGCACCATGCTGCCAAGAGCAAAGGGGAATGTGCACATGGTGCAAAATATGGCTTTGAGAGTAGGTAGACCCATTGATGTCCTTCCACTGGTGGATGTTGTTATAGAGAAAAGGATACAGGCACTTGCCTATATAGACAGTGCAGCACAGGTTTGTGTCATGATGGAAGCGGCCATGAAGGAGACGGGAGTTAAGGCGATAGCCAAGTTGAATGTGCACATGAGGATAGCCAACCATACTAAAGCCAGGTGTTTGGGTGTGGTGCAGGATGTGAAGGTCAAGGTGATGGGCATAGAGTGCCTGATAGACCTTTTTTGTGATGAGGCACGTGATAATTCTTATCCAATCATTTTGGGTAGGCCATGGCTTTTGGCAATAGGTGCTAAGCAAGATTTGGGAGAGAAAAGTGTTCACCTTACCTGACAGAGAGAAATGGAGACAGATTGTGCTAGATCTAAAGAACAAGGAGAGCAGTTCTCATGCTATGGCAGCTAAAGATGAAGGTGACACGATGAGCTATGAGTACAAGATGGAGACAACCTATGATGAAGGCTACACTAGCACCAAGGAAGAGGAAAGCGAGGAGGATTTGCTAAACATTAATACAGATCTATTTGGAGTCACTATAGAGGATTTTTTTGCATATGAACAAAGCAATGATGACCTTGATGAAGACAAAGTATGGGGTGAGTTTTTGTCTTGCTTGTCCGATGATGTGATGGCAGAGCAGGTATTAGAAGGGAAAATGGTGATAGATTGTGAGAATGAAGTAACAATTTTAAAGTTGGGAGATGATCAGCTTGGCCCAATCTATAGTGAACATGTTGAAGATTTAGCGGAGCAGGTTCTTGAAGTTAAAGAGCTGAGTGTGTGGAGCCACTCCTCGAACCAGTGAGAGAGTCTTCAAATAACAGTTTACAGAGAAAAGAGCTATGCTTAGCCATGCAATTGGTGGATGCAAATGACCAAGTTCTGGAGCATGGTGTTGTGCTATGGATGAGGATGCTATTGAAGGTTTCTTTGCAGATATCTTTACATGGACTGCAAGGTTTTCTTAGTGTGGGTCATGCTACAGAGTCTTTTTTACCAGGCAGTTTGAATGTGGTTGATGAAGAACCATGCTATGGAGAGCTTCAAGAGAGGCTCATTCCATGGCCTGTGGATGAGGTCAAAGAAGTGAGTATGCATGTTTTGCAGCTAGATGGGAAGGCAGCAACTAGAGATCATGATGTGAAACAACAGGATGAACAAGTGGGGAAGGCTAAGCCGAGTTTGCCGGACACGGAGATGCAAAAAGGGAGTTAGGTGATGAAGTATGAAAATTTCAAGTCTAAGAAGACGTGGACGGGTTTGTACAAAGTGTAGAAGGCCTTTTCAAATGGGACCTATCAGTTGGTAAGGGCAAATGGTAAGCTTCTTAGGAACAGGGTGAATGGTGTGTGTCTCAAGTTGTATTTTGAAAGAAGTCTAGTGCTGGAGGTGCATCAGATTGTAGCCAAGGGGGGTGGGCAACCCACCTAAAGCATGCAATGTGCAAGAGCAAATGAAGTTCTTGTACATAGCCCATACATAGGGTTGTGGTTTTGTGAGTGCTTTCAATTGTCAGTTTGGTGCAAGTTTCCAAAGTTCTATAAATATGCTTTTAGTTGAGCATAAATGTTCGACGAAGGGGCTGGGAAATGACAAAGTTGGTCCAAGCTGGAAAGTGGTCTATGCCAAGCGAAGGTTGCATGCAGGTGCAGTGCAGAAGGATAGAGCAGGTATGAAATTCGTGAGCAAACTGGTGGCAACGGTAATGTATGTCTAAAGCGGTTCTTTAGGCCAAAAAAGCTCAAGGATGGCGCAAACAGGATGATGGTTCAAGGTGCCCAAAGTGCTAAGTCATTGTTCTAGAATGTAGTGTTCAATGTGCTCTAGAACCCGATCCAGACGGCTCATCAAACGGAGCCACGGTGTGCAAGATACTAAAGTTTAAAGTCAGTAGGTGTTGTAGATCCCCGACGAACAGGGCAGCTGGGGACAGATGGCCCAGGTAGATGTTAGCAAATAAAATGTGTAGAGCTTGAATTATGGAGCATGCATGTCTTCTCTGATTGCCAATCAAAGCTCTAGATAGCAAGTTATGGCCAATTGAAGTTTTGTCGAGGGGTAGTTATGGGGCAGACTGACTGCATGGGGAATCATGCCATCTAGCATCTTTTAGATCTCAACAAGGTTCAAAAAGGTAATAGGTGATGCATGGAGCTAGCCGAAATAGATGGCTTGGCAAACAGATGCACAATGGCTGAGATACGGTCGGTCGAAAGTAGGGGTAGTTTCTCGAGAAGCAGTGCTAGTTGCTTTTTCCTGTTTTTCACGACCTTGATTGGCGAGCATGGCAAAGTTCAAAGGGAGCAAGGTTGGTGTGGATCAAAGCTGGCAAGGAGAGCTCTCAGTGCAGTGTCACGGTTCGACCATCAAATATGATAGCCACAAGTGGCACCACTTTCAAAGGGGATGGAAGGGGAAAAAAATAGTTTTTTCACATCTTTGGGCTCACGGGCTCGCAAGTTCCACGTGGAGGCGGGCTAGTCCCACATTATGTCGGGCTTGTGGTGGATGTCTGGTGTATAAGACAAGGGGCGTGAGCCCATTGCAAGTGTGAAGGGTGGAGAGCTCTGAGGAGCACTGGAATTGGTGGGTGCTTGTGGCACTGCGCGTGGTGGCGACTAGGTGTTGCTTGCGGCCGGGACAGGCGGAGCCTAGCAGCAATTTCATCCGAAGAAGACGGCACCAGTGGCGCACCCCCGCATGGGGTGGTTGGCTGTCAACACGTAGGCGGTGCTGATGTGCCACGCGCCCTGTAGGGGTTCATTCCCGTGCCCTTAGGAGCCCTTTTGAGTAGTAGGTCAAGCATCCCCCCCCTCCCCCCCCCCCCCCCCCACTAGCGATATCGCTAGTGGTAGGGTAAGGGGTAGTCAAACGGTGGAGAGAGAGAAACAGAGAGTGTGGTCGGGTAGCTCGTGGGGGAAGGAATAAGAGAGGGAGAAAGCTCGAAAGGCGGCTAAGAGAGCCAGACAGAGATCAATCGAGAGGACCAAGCAAAGGAAGTCCGAGGAGGGAAGTTGGGGGTCAAATGAGCATTTCCAAAGGAAATATAGCAAGTGGGGGTTCAAGTGGGGTGAAAGGTTGGGTCAAAGACAGAGCCGGCCAAAGTGGGCAGATGAGGAGCAAGTGAGTTGAGGCCCAAAGGGGTAAATTCAAGGGTGAAAGGAGGTAAGGATGGGGAAAAAATAAATAAAAAGGAAGAAATAATAAAAAAATGCCAAGGAGCACTAGCCACATCGCTAGTGCACCCCCCTTCAAAAGCACAAGCCAAAGACAACAAAAGAGAGCAGATGAAAGCAAAGCGGCTCCCCCCTTCAAAAAAATGCCAAATTAAGGTGTCAGGTGGGCCAATTAGAAAGCAGTTTCCAAAGTTAAAGACCCCCCCACTATAAAGGCCACTTTTTTAATGAAAGGGGGGCTTTTTTTTGGGCCGTTTGAAGCCTGTAGAGTGGAGTTTTTTGGCAAAAGAGTGTGCCTGTCAAATCCCTTTGTAATTTATTTTGAAAATGGCCATAGTGATGGCATTGCAAGATCTATACATGCCTTTGAAGCGTAATCAAGTCACCGTTGCCCTATTTTTCTATTGTCTCCCCTTTCCCCCCTTCTCTTTCTCCTGCTCTTGCGTTTTCCTACGTGTCGATAGTGTGGATGTGTGTACCCCCCGGACCGTCGATGTTTTGTGTGAGAGAGTGAGATTGAGGAGCTCTGTGTGTGTGTGTGTGTGTGTGTGTGTGTGTGTGTGTGTGTGTGTGTGTGTGTGTGTGTGTGTGTGTGTGTGTGTGTGTGTGTGTGTGTGTGTGTGTGTGTGTGTGTGTGTGTGTGTGTGTGTGTGTGTGTGTGTGTGTGAGGGTGGAGACAGACCGTGGCATTAGGTGTCTGTCGTGGTTTTGTGGAGTGTGTAAGGATTGGGAAAAGAGCAAGTGCTGGTCTGCTAGTGTAAAGTGAATTTTTGAAGGTGTTTTTCGAGAGGATAGGGTTGAGCTATAGAGAGGCCTTTGTTGTTGTGCCGTGTGTGTTCCCCCATTCCCCCTCTCTACCGTCCTCAAGCTCCATGTACTCATCACCTATTTCTTTTGTTTGTTTTCTTTCCAAGTAATCTTTGTACATATTTTGTTCGTTAAAAATTACATCCCTACTCCTAAAGATTTTGCCATCTTCAGGATTCCACAGGCGATACCCAAAGTCACCTTCTCCATAGCCGATGAAGAAACAGTTTTTGGACTTTGCATCGAGCTTTGACCTTAGGCTTTTATCTATGTGCATGAAAACCTTGCACCCAAACACTTTCAAAATTGAATAATTCACCGGTCCACCTGTCGTGCCTCCTCTGGAACTCCCCTATCCAATGCCGTTGAGGGCGTCTGGTTGATCAAGTACACAAACGTACTTACTGTTACCATATACATGTGGTAGTGATGTGTGTGAACACACTTAGGACCGTTGGGGCATTTTCTCTCTCTTTAGGAGGTTTTTTACCCTGTGCATTGTGCCTTGAGCTTCCTTTGTCTTCTCCAAGCTGTGTGTGTTTTCTTGCAACCCTAATTCCAAAGATTGGTATCGGATCAGGTGGCATCCTCCTGGGCTTAGTCCCTAGCTGCTCCAGCCCACACCTGCTCACTTTCTTTTATTTTAGTGAGCTTTGGCGTGCGTTTGCAGGCCAACAAATTTTTGGGAGAGCTCAAAGAGCGTAGTCTACTCAAATTTCTGCTTCAGACTCATTTCGACCTCCATTTCCACTACCACCAAGTTTTCACGGGCAATTTCTTCATTTTGTGTAGAATTTTTGTTAGTGTCAATTACTACAAAACAGGTCCCATATAGTCTACTGTGGGTTGCGCTATATAGCACGTGCTGGTCTCACTCAGTTTCTCCTCATTTCGGGCAGTTTTCACATCAGGTGCAGGCATTTTCCATGGTTAACAACAGCACAGATGTGTTCAAGGTGTTTGCTGTTGATTGGATGGGCACAATTACCCTATGTGGGCTTACATGATGCAACATGTTCTTGTGTCAAAGGAAGTCTAGAATAATGTGCAGGGCATTGATGTACATTCTGGTTTTGAGGATGTATGCGATGTTCAGGATGTGGCGGGTCTTACTGCAAGGATTGTTGTTGTTAGAGTTGTTTTGTCGGGCAGATCAAGCTTGTTGGGATGTAAAGGATGCACAAGCTCATGTGTTGATTGCATTGTCTGCAAAGCGTACCATTACTCCTCACATTTGTTTAGTGAAATCTGCAAAACAGGCTTGAGATATTATGGCTGGTCTTTATGCAAGCCGCAATGAGACAAAAATTGCATTGCTGCGTAAAGAGTTGGAGCAGAAGATTATGCATGAGAAAAATGATATGGACACTTTCCTTACTAGTGTCAAGGATATCAATGAGCACCTTATTTCTGTAGGTGAAGTCATTTCAAACACTTCCCTTGTGCAAATTTTTCTTAATGCCTTACCAGATTCTTACCAAACTTTTGCTAGTACTTGGAGACTTATGACCCAAGGAAATCCTGAAGTTGTCAAGTTTGATGCATTATGCACATTGCTGTTGCAAGAGTCACTTTCCAAAAAAAGTAGGACTAGACAGCGTGCAGTTGAACAGGCTTTTATTGCTTCTCAAAGAAAGGGTGGTAACACCAATGCATCCACTTCTTATGGTTCTTTTGTGAGTGGAAAATCACATGTTCCTAATGCTTCTGCTAGCAGCAATTTGACTGGAAATTTTGGTGATAAGGGCAAAAAGAAGATGCATTGCCATTATTGTAAAGATAATGATCACTTGATCAAGGAGTGTCCTAAGTTGAAGGCCAAAGAGGCTAAGAAGAAAGAGGGTGGTTCCAGTGCAAATGCTGGTTCCACTACAAATGCAGCCATTGTTGAGTCTTCTATGAAAGGAGACTGTGATGTTGATGTTGATGCAGAATGGGATTTTAGTGCAGAGTGCACTTACAATCCTGTTGTCCATGATGCATGCATGTCAGTTGCTATAGATCACATGTGTGGTATTTTGACAGTGGTGCTACAAAGCACATTACCTCACATCGTGAATTTTTCACCACTCTAGAGTTTGTCCCTCATGGGAATTCAGTCACTTGTTCCAACAATGCCTCTTATCCGATTCAAAGAGTTGGAAAGATTGTGCTTACTGCTGCAAATGGCAGTTCTTTCACACTTCTTGATGCACTTTATGTACCTTGGATCAAGAAGAATCTTTTGTCTGTATCTGCACTTGCTAGACTTGGACTTCATGTCAAATTTATGGATGACAAATGTACAGTTCAATCTCAGTTTTGGTGATGAAATTGTTGCATCTAGCCTTTTGTGTTGTGGGCTATATAAGCTCACTTTGCATGACAAGTGTGGAAAAAAAAATTTGAATGCAATTGCAGATTCAAGGGCTGTTTCAGATGCAAAACTGTGGCATGGAGGTTTTGGACACCTGAATTTTGCCAGTATGCTGCGTTTGCAGAAATCTGATATGGTTGCTTCTTTGCCGCCTCTTGAAGCACCTGCCAAACATGTTTGTGAAGGCTGTATTTTGGGTAAAATGTAGCGTGCTAAGTTTCCAAAGGATGGGTCAGTTCGTGCTACATGCAGATTGCAACTTGTGCATAGTGATGTTTGTGGGCCTATGCAAACTCCATCCTTGGGAAATTACTTGTACTTCGTGACTTTCATTGATGACTACTCCAGGCATGCATGGGTATATCCGTTGAAAGCTAAGTCCAAAGTGTTCATGTGCTTCAAGAAATTTCTTGCTATGGCTGAAAATGTATTGAAATGTACTATGGGCACCCTCCATTCCGATCGAGGGGGGAAGTATATGTCTCATGAATTTAATGCATTTTGGCTAGTCGTGGGAGAAAACACCAATGTATAGTGCCGTGTATGCCTCAGCAAAATGGTGTTGCTGAGAGGAAAAACAGGTCTTTTACGGAAATGGCAAGATGTATGGTCAAGAGTCAAGCTTTACCACATTTGTTTTGGCTCGAGGCTGTCATGTGAGCCACTTATGTACTCAACAGGTGTCCTATGAAAGCGTTGGAGGACTCCATATGAAGCATGGCATGATAGAAAGCCATCTATTGAGCACCTGCGTGTTTTTGGTTGTTTGGCTTATGGTTTAGTGCCACGTGCAGCACAAACAATTGGATGATAAGGTTGTCAAATGTATTTTTGTTGGTTATAGTGCTGAAAGCAAAGGTTACAAGTTGTACATCCGCAAACAAAGTGTATTTTGGTTTCACGTGATGTTGTGTTTGTGGAAAATTCTATTCAGCCTTTGTTGTCATGTACTAGAGACAATAATGTAAGCTCACAGGACATTTATGACACTTTGTTGCCTCTTTTCAGTGGTGGAAGTACGAATGTAAATTCCAATGAGGCATATGTACAGCCTATGGGAGTTTCTGAAAATGTTACAGATCAGTCTATTACTAATATAGATGTACATGATGTACTTGATGAGGAAAGGGCTGAAAATGAGCAGGCTAGGGGTATGCCAAAATGGCTGGAGCACACTTTGCATGACAGTAAATTGGATGCACCTTTGTCTAGTCATACTCGTTCAAGTTCTCGCCATGCCTCTTATGCATCAGATTGTTATTCCTTAGTTGTGTCTAGCTTACATGATGTTGAGGAACCTAACTCTTTTGATGAAGCACAGAATTCAAAAAATTGGATGGCTGCCATGCAATCAGAATATGATGCACCTATGGAAAATGACACATGGACTTTATGTGATTTGCCTCCTGGAAAAGAGTCCATTGGTACAAAGTGGGTTTACAAGTTGAAACGCAAGCCAGATGGTGAAGTTGATCGCCATAAGGCTCGACTTGTTGCAAAAGGATATGTGCAACAAAAAGGCATAGATTATGAAGAAATTTTGCTCCCACTTCCCATATGACTACTGTTTGTTTTCTATGTGCATTGGCAGATCATTTTTGGTTGGGATGCACATCAATTCGATTGTTACTGCTTTCTTGAATGGTGACATTTTTGAGGAAGTCTATGTAATGCAGCCTCGCGGTTTCGTCAAGAAACGACAAGAGGACAAAGTGCGCAGATGTAAGAAGGCTTTGTATGGGTTGAAGCAATCTCCTCGTGCTTGGTATGAAAAAGCTGACACTCATTTGGTCAAACGAGGCTTTTGTAACAGTCCAACAAAAAGCACATTGTATGTCAAGCGTGAGGGCGATGTACTTCTCATTGTTGTTCTTTATGTGGATGATTTGTTGATCACTGGTCCCAATGAGGCACACATTGCTGAATTTAAGGCTGATTTCATTGCTACTTTCAAGATGAAAGATTTGGGACTGTTGCATCATTACTTGGGCATACAATTTAAGCAGTGTCATGGTGGTATTGACTTGTGTCAGAAAAGTTGCATAGAGACATTGCTATGTAAGTTTGGACTTGAGGATTACAAACCTATTGCCACTCCCATGGAAACAGGCTTGAAGTTGAGTTTACATGATGCTGGTGATCCTATTGCTGTCACTCTTTACCAAACTGCTATTAGCTGCCTCATTTATGTATGCAACACGATGCCGAATATTCAATTTGCAATCTCATAGGTCGACAGATTTATGCGTAGCCCAGGTCTAAGCATTGGCAGGCTATCAAGAGGATTTTTTGCTACTTGAATGGCACTTTACATCTTACCTTGTTTTATCCCAAGGAGGGATCATCACCACTAGACTTACATGCTTTTTCATACTCAAATTGGGCTGGTTGTTTTGACACGCGAGTGTCCACAAGTGGTTTTTGTTTCATGCCTAGTAATTCATGTATATCATGGTTGAGCAAGAAGCAACCTATTGTGGCCAGTTCAAGTTGTGAGGCTGAGTACAGGGCAGTCTTCACAGCAGCTACAATTGAGTGTGTATGGCTTAGATGCCTTATGGCTGATTTGGGTGTTGGACAGGACATTGTCAACACTATCTACATTGACAGTCAAAGCACATTGGCAGTTGCGAGAAACCTAGTTTTTCATGCTCCCACAAAGCACATTGAGGTGCATTACCACTATGTCAAGGAGGCGCTCTTAGCAGGAGAGATCAGCTTGGCTTATGTGCCAACACAAGACAATCCTGCAGATCTTTTCACAAAGGCATTGTCTCGTAAGAAGTTCGAAGCTTTTCGCAAAGCTTTGGGCTTACTCCCCTTTGTGGATTGATCATGTCCTTAGGGCATGGCACTTCCCTTTACTCATGTGCTAGCTCTCATTCACCGCATCACTCCAGGGGTACCATAAACATGTGGTAGTGATGTGTGTGAACACAGTTAGGACCGTCGGGGCATTTTTTCTCTCTTTAGGAGGTTTTTTTCCCGTGCATTGTATATACACCCATCACTCTAAGGCTATCTATCTTTCCATTACACACTACGTAATACACTCTCTGTTGTGTGCCTTGAGCTTCCTTCGTCTTCTCCAAGCTGTGTGTGTTTTCCTGCAATCCTAATTCCAACACTTACTGCTTTCACCCAAAGCTCAAGCGGTAGGCCTGCACGTAGCCGCATGCTTCGTGCTCACTCCATGATTGTTATTTCATCCTTTCAGAAATTCCATTTTGTTGAGTTGTCCTTGGGGTTTTCCTTTGCCTCCGAATGCCATTGCTAGGACAAAAGCTTTTAAAATCTTGGCTGCATTAGTCGCCTCCATTGTCGAATCTGAGGCATTTAACCTTGGTACCTGTTTCGTTCTCCACAAAGGCTCTCCACCTTTGAAATATGGAAAACACGTCGGATTTATTCTTTATTACATAAACCCATGTTTTACTAGTCGCATCGTCTACAAATGTTACATAGTACAATGACCCACCGAGTGATGGTGTACTTGCAAGACCCCAAACATCAAAATGAACCAACTCAAGTTTTTTTTTTTCTTTCATTTCCTGATTTTTGAAATTTTACCCTCTTTTGTTTACCATAAACACAATCTTCATAGAACTCTAAGTCCACTTCTTTCAAAAGTGGTAGAATCTTCTTTGATTGAAGGTTTGCATTCCTTTGGCACTCATATGCCCAGGTCGATCGTGCCACACGGCACTATCAACTTCTATAGCCATTCTACAAGCTGAATGTTGCGTGCTAATAGTACACAAGTAAAGTGTACCAACCTTTTCTCGTTTGATGACCACCAAAGATCCCTTTGAGATCTTCCAATGCTTGTTTCCATATGCAATGTTGTGACCTTCATCGTACAATTTTCTTGTACAGATCAAATTTTTGCGAAGAGAAGGAACATGCCTAACATCTTTAAGTTTTTATTCATTTTCGTTTGCAATGTTGACACAAAATGTACCTTTGCTGACAATTTCACAAACTTCTTCATCTCCCAAGTATACATACCCAAGATTACCTTTGGTGTAACCTTGGAAATGATGCTTGTGCGATGTCGCATGGAATGAAGCCCCTGAATCTACTATCCCTGAATTAGACACATTGTCTAATGACATAATTAGAACATCTTGCTCTACCTTACCTACCACATTGGCCTCCGATGTTGGCTTGTTGTCTTGAGACTCCGACTCCTTCTTCTTCTTGGACCAGCAATCCTTCTTGACATGGCCCTTCTTGCGGAAGTTACAACATTCGAGAACTGATTTTGTGTGTGATTTGCTCCGCCTTGAGCAATCTCAGTCCTTTTGATTTTTGAACCTCTCCTTAGGACTTCCTCTTGTTTCCACTGACAGTGGAGCACTTGATGATTCACCCGTGCTTCTCCTTTGCATTTCCTCGCTTAGGAGAACACCCACAACATCATCAAACTTAAGAATACGTGTGCCAGATATAGAGTTACTTATACAACCATCACAAGGCTGTCCCAACTATCCGATAGAGACGATAGTATAAGGAGAGCTCGCACTTCGTCATCAAAATTGATTTTCATCGATCGAATTTGACTTATGATGGTGTTAAAGTCATTTAGGTATTCTACAACTAAGCCATTCTGTGCCATCTTTAGATTGAACATGCGCTTCATGAGAAATATCTTATTGAATGCCGGTGGGTTCTCGTAGAGGCCATCAAGTGACTTCATCAAGTCCTCCGTGGTCTCCATCTTCAAAACATTGAAGGCACCATTGATGCCAAACTTAATCGGATTGTTCCCAGTGCCTTTCAGTCAAGGACAATCCATGTTTCATCTACCATGGTTGTGGGCTTCTTTGAAAGACCGCCTAGTGGCAAATAAAGGTCCCTCTGGTAGTGATAGTCTTCAATCTGCATCCTCCAATGTTGATAGCTCTTGCTGTTGAACTTCTTGATCTTGAGCTTCCCTTCCTCCACCATTACTCCCACTTAATACAAAAAATCCTTTCCTTGAGATAATTTAGCTACGAGCACACCTTGCTCTGATACCAGTTGTTAGGAAATATGACATAGCTAAGTAGATAATTTAGTATTTACTTAATGGAGAGAGATAAATTTTCACACATGAGAGATTATAGAGTAGAGAGAGTGAGAGACCACACATGATATACATGGTTCACCCAATGTGGGCTACATCCACGGGAAAGTAGCCACTCAATGGCTTTAGTACTTAAAAATAAGAAGTAGATTACAAAGGTATTATAGCCTTTTGGAGCTCCTGCCTTGCTTCACTCTCACCACCTCACATCAACTTCACAGTGCACCACAATGCTTCACAATCTGTTTTTGTGTGTATAAGAGGCCTCCTTTTATAGGCCAAAAGGGCTATCCTCTCTCACGATAGGCAACCGTTTGTAGCCGTCCTTGTGTTGACAAGTCCGACTTGGACTCTCCAATGTGCCCATGTGTGGCCGCCCTTGAGAACACAAGTCCATCTTGAAATTGCCCACCGGCCATTGAATTTGGCCATCGCCCATCAGCCATTGACTTTCGACCACCGGCCAACCGACCATTTTTTGACCCCGCTGTCCGGCCATAATATTCCTACGAAAAGGAGTATTCTAGCGAAAGTGCAAGAACTCCATCTCCTTCTCCAAGCTTGAGAAGTTGAGATCCTACACCAACAACTCTTGCCTATGGAATGAAAATCCAACCAAGATCCATGCTTCAATGCTATGCTAGCCATCTTCTTCATCTCCAATACTATGCTACTATGCTATGCTAAGCTCTATGAGTAATGGTATAAGAGGACACTATTTCTTTCTCGTAAGTTACTTCTTCTTCCTCTTCCCTATCCTCATTCCCTGCTAGCTCTCTCCAACTTTGAAGGTGTTTGAGGTCTTGGAACTGAGGTCGAGGACAAGTTAATGCTTTCATTTAGCTAAGTTGGGGGAATAATTGTGGTGCATGAAGCTCTCTATCTTCATTGCACCATCAAGGTCTCAAGGAACACAAAGCTTGTATTGTACCAAGTCTCTCTTTATAAAAGAAGCTATAATACAAAAGCCTTTTGGAGGGGTAACCCGATCCACATAAATCCGGTCCTCAACTGTTGTCAAGTTTTCTAATTCTCTCTCTTGCAAAGTATTTTTTATGCCAAGTTAATTAGGTATAATGGTTATGTTTCTCCTCTAATATTCTCATAAAAATGCTGTCTATAGTTCTTTAAATTTCTCTATTCTCAATGCTCATAGTCCAATTCCACTACATTGGTATCAGAGTTATGGGTTTCTCTTTTCTTGCTTAAGAAGAGAGGTCCTTAAGTTGTCCTGTTCATTTTGCAAGAGGGTAAGTGGAACAGGGATCTAATCTCTTGGTTGAAAAGGACTTAGTTTTAGGTACACCGTTGGGAAGTATAGACTTAATAATGGAATCTCTCGAGGCTTGCCTTTGGCTTAACCATTATTGAGCTACTAGAAAGCTCAACAAGAACCATAATCAACCGAGAAATGTTAGACCCTCTCCACTACTCTTTGCAATCAACAATCTCTAAACCACGAGTGTGGCTGCTTAAGAGCTAAATTTCAAAGGTAAAGAAGAGTAGCAACTGAGGTTTTTGAGGGTACCAAAGCATAAAGTAGAATATACATAAGTTTAGTTAGCATGGCTGACAATAATAAAGAAAGTAGAATGAATATTGACAATTTTGATTTTGCACATGGAGGCGCTATTGATGATGGCTCAATATTTGTGAACTATCTTCTTACTAGGTTGCAACAACAAGCTATGGGAAACCCTGCCTTGCAAGCTGAAGTTACCCAACAACTTTGTGCTTATGGGATTTCCATACCTCTCCAAGAAGAGAGAGATCTTAGGAAGCCTCTTGTTGCGACTTCCAAAAGAAGACTCTCTCCGATAAGAGAAGAGGAGGAATCCAATGAACGAGAAAGAAGTGAATCTCCCAATTCCTCTGAAATGTGGCTCCACAAAGATGGCGATCTCGATAATCCCCAAATCCTCCTAAGATGAAAAGATCATCCTCTAGTCCTTCTCCTCATCACGTTAAAAGGGAAGAGAGGAAACAAAGGATGAAAAGGCAAGAAAGAGGTTTCCCTCTTCTCCTTCTTCTTCAGCTTCCTCCTCTTCCGATGAAAGCATCAGTTGTTCTCCTAGAGAATGCAAGAGGAGAGGACATCGCAAATCCTATCATGCTTGGAAAAGGTCCCACAAGCTTAATAAGTTCAAAGAGGGAGAAAAGAGTATCTCTTTTCTCACCTATGATGGCACCTTTGGTGCTACTGACAAAGTATTGGCCTTCATCCAGCAATTTGATGAGGCCTTTGAAGACGAGGGCTTCATTGAATCCTCCAAGCTATGTCATGTAGCTATGCACTTTCAAAAATCTGCTCATCAATGGTGGGCTAGCCTTCGTGGCAACAACGAAGCTCCAAAGACATGGAAAACTCTACGAGATTTCATCATGAAGTAATTCCTTGCAAGTGATGCCAAAGATAAAGTGCTACCAAATGGCAGAGTCTGAAGTTACTTTCCAACGAGTCTATCCACAAATATGTAGACAAGTTTTGGGATTTACATCTCAAAGCTACAATCTTTCAGAAGATAGACTTTTTTGAGCAAAAGCAACAATTTTGTGCGGGATTACCTAAAATGGCTAAGTATGTCAACTCCCAACGGCTTCGTTCTACCACCAAAGTCTTCCACCACACTATGGTTGCATCTCGTATCAATTTCCAACAAGGGGCTAAAAGAAATGCCAAGCCCATGGAAAAGAAAGATCGAAATGATGCAAAGGGACAAAACAATGCTCAAAGTTCTTTCCATGGCAATTTCAACAACAACAACAACAAGACCAAGGGGAAAGAAGTTTACAAAGGTAAAAGAAAACTCTCTCCTGAAGAGCTAGAGTCTTTTCGTGAAGAACACAAATGCTTTAAGTGTGGGGAGCAAGGACCTGGCTATCGTTCTTGCCCTAAAAGAAATGCCTGCAATGAGACTCCTAGAGCTTCCACGGTCGAAGCTCCAAAAGGGATGCTCATTGAGAAGGATCATCCCTTTCATATGCTTGGGGGGAGGTGAGGTAACATGATGCCTTCATCCTATTTGATCATGGCTCTACTCACAACTTCATATCAATGGAGTTGGCCACAAAGCTGGGCATGCAAGCTTTTAAGATGGGAGATACTGTAATTTCTAATGGGGCTTTCAAGGGGCATCAAGCCTCTGTTACTCCCTTGATTGGGAATTTGAGGCTTCATGTCCAAAGCTACATCGACAAAGAAGACTTTTTCATCTCTCCTCTCCAACACGAAGATGTTATCCTAGGGGCACCATGGTTCAACCACATGGCTACCAACATGAAGTTCCATGAAAGGAGAATCCACTTCACCTAACAGGGAAAAGAGCATGTATATAGATGCTAATGAGTCCGGTCGTACTATACCACTTGTAAATTCACTTGCTTTTGATAAGTCAATAAAAAGCTTGGTTTGCTTGTACATGATTTTGGTCAAAGAGTCTCTTAAATGATGCTAATGTTTTAACAAAACAAAGTGGTAGGAATCAAGAAGAATTAGACTTGTCTAATTTTCTAAATAGATTCCAAGATGTATTTATCGATGACATCCCTATGGAGTTACCTCCAAAACAAGGGAATGAGGACCATAAGATAGAGCTTCTACCTGGGAGCTCACCACCTAATAAACCTCCTTATAGAGTTTCTCGAGCTCAAGAAGAGAGATTATGAGCCAAGTGAATGAGTTGGTCGACCAGGGGATGGTGAGGCCTAGCTCGTCTCCCTTTTGTTCTTGAGTCCTTTTAGTGCAAAAGAAAGATGGCACATACCGCATGTGTGTGGATTATCAAGCACTAAATCATATCACTATCAAAAGCAGATCCTGTACGATAGATGGAAGATCTGTTTGATAAGCTACAAGGTTCCACCTACTTCAGTAGGATTGACCTTAAATTGGCTATCATCAAATAAGGATAGCGAATGAAGATATCGCAATGACCACGTTTTGTACAATGTTTGTTCTTTATGAATATCTTGTCATGCCTTTTGGTTTGGTAAATGCTCCAGACACGTTCAACCGCCTAATGGAGAAAATATTTAGACCCTACCGCAATTTCTCTAGAGTGTTCTTCGAGGACATTATCATCTACTCCAAATCTTTGGAGGAGCATAAGCAACACCTCCAAGTAGTTTTTCAAGCTATGAGGGAGAATAAACTTTTCATTAACCAAAAGAAGAGTGAATTTCCTCCAAGAGATTCAATACTAGGTCATATTATCTCTCCAACCAAGCTTGGGGTACTAAAAGAATGGCCTAATCCAAGGAATCTACATGAGCTACAAAGCTTTATTGAAATGTGTGCATACTATAGACGCTTCATAGATAAATTTTCTTAAATAACAGGACCTTTACATGACTTGACAAAGAAAAATGTTAAGTGCATATGGACTGCTAAAGAGCAAAGTGCTTTTGACAAACTTAAAGAAAAGCTTACCTCTCAACCCGTGCTTACACTACGAGATCTCTCAAATCCATGTGAGGTCCAATGTGATGCTTGTGGAGATTGCCTTGGAGTAGTTTTGCTTCAAGAAGGGCATGCCATAGCATATGAGAGTTGAAGACTCAATTTCAGCGAGCAAGTATTGGGCATTAACGAGAAGGAGGTACTAACTGTCCTACATGCCCTCAACACATGGAAGCACTATCTTTTGGGGACTCCATTCATCCTACGCACGGATCACCAAAGTCTTAAGTACTTCATGATGCAAACCAAGCTCTCCGACAAACAAATGAGGTGGGCAAATTTTCTTTCGCAATTCAATTTTCATATTGCTCACATTGCTGGCAAGCACAATCAAGTAGATGATGCACTATCACGATGATCAAGAGCCAATGGGATGTCCATAGCAACTCACAATGATCTATCTTCTATGATAGATGAGTATGCTACTGACCCCAATTTTAAAGATGTAATTTCAGCCCTTGCCTTAGGAAAGAAAGAAGAACCATTCACCTTGCAAGACGGTTATCTTCTTTATGGTAATAGGCTAAGTGTTACTCACTCTCTTTGTGAGAAAGTAATGTATGAATCCCATGCTCCTCCCTATGTGGGGCATCGAGGGATTCAACCTACCCTTTTGTGGAGTAGAGACGTATTTCTATTGGCCTACCATGAAGATAGACATACAAGACTATGTGTTTTTATATAAATAATTCTCGTAATAATCTCGTTTAATAAATTAATATTTTTATTTTTAGGGCATCCTAAAAAGCAACCTGGATTGCTTCAGCCTTTGCCAATTTCTAATTCACCATGGGAGAGCATATTCATGGACTTTATCTTTGGATTGCCCAAATCCATCTATGGGAATACGGGAATATGGACAATAGTAGACAGGTTTAGTAAACAAGCACCTTTTATACCTGTCAAAAAGACTATTAAGGCACACCAAATGGCAACCCTCTTCATATCCCAAATTTTTAAACACCATGGCTTGCCAACATCAATAGTGTCAGATAGAGATCCTCGAATGACCAATAATTTTTGGAAGGGTCTCTTTGAGAATCTAGGTACTAGGCTTAATTCTCTTTGGCCTATCACCCACAAACAGATGGCCAAAGTGAAATAGCCAACCTTACAATTCTGGATCTACTTAAGACCTATGTTACCAAAGTACACCAACGTTCCCAATGGGAAAAGTACCTACCCCTTGTAGAGTATGCATACAATAACAGTATCCATACTACTACGGGGAAGGCACCTTTTGAAATCATTGAAGGAAGACCTAAAAGTCCCTTGCTATTTAAGGTACATGGGAAGATCTTCGCTATCGATGAGTATAGCCGAGACCTACAAGAGTCTTTCCAAAAGATTAAGAAGGCTATATCCATCTTGCAACAAAGGCAAAAATCTGCTGCTAACAAGCGCATAAGGGCCTTAGCTTTCAAGGAAAATGATTGGGTCCTACTTAGATTTCCCAAGGCTTGATTGATGCAGACTACAGGCAAAAATCTTACGGGCCACCAAAAGTATTATGCTAAACTGGCAAAAAGATACTATGGTCCTTTTCAAATCCTAAAACCAATCAATGAGATGGCCCAACAACTCAAGTTTCCCAACCATTGGCTCATTCACAATGCTTTTCATGTGAACCTACTTAAGCCTTACAAAGGAGAGCCACCACAAGAACCAATCATTGAGGACCCACCTGAGATCAAAGATCAAGAAGAGTTATTTTAGCCAGAATCGATTCTTCAACATGAAGAATCGATTCTTCAACATGAAGACAAGGCACTAAGACATGGTAAGATTATCCAACAATATCTTATTACATTCAAAAATTATCCTTTTGAAGATGCTAGATGGATGCAAGGAACACAGCTTAAGGATAGTATGAACCTTGTCAATGCTTACAATGCTACATTAGAGTAAGCAAATGTATATACTTTGTAAATGAAAAACGTTTTTGTCTTATAAGACTAGTTCTCTTTTTATGGTGCACAAATTTACGTAGTATGCGTGCTTAGATCTTGTTTGTGATGACAACGTTGGTACAGCCAGACTGTGTCAATCTATGGAAGTGCAGGAAGTCGAGGCATGGCAGTTTGCAAGCAGATGGCAAAGTGTTTCAGTGGCTGTTTGATGCAAGATATGGCCGGCACTGTCTTGATTTGATGTCAAATGTGGATTTTAGCAGACCAACGGGGGTCTTCAAGCTCAGCCACATGGGTCTCTTAAAGTCTCTTGCAGAGAGGCTCCATGCAATGTATGTTGAGTGCTTGCCCCGCTTGGACAAGGTCCGAATTTTGATGATGCTCGGAGATGGATGGATAATTGTTTATGATCATGAGACCGGCGGCACAAGAAGTGAGCCTCGGGCTTGCTTCCGATCATTGGCAACGTGACGGGAAGCTAGTCGCATTTTTTATGAGGAGGTGGAGCTCAAGCTTCAAAGAGTGTGTAGGCGGAGAGGTTGAAGGAGGCATTCGAAAGTCAGAGATTTTGGCGTGTGCAAGGGGGGCAAGCCCAAAAACTTAGTAAAGCTATTAAAAGAGAAAAAAAACATGTCGCTGTCATGCTGCAGTCGACAAGGAGTGCAGAGGGAAAGGAAGCCCAAGTGGTGGCGCCATGCAGGGCTACAGACAAACGGGCGGCCATATCACAGAAAGGTGGTGGCGCCATCTACGTGAGCCAGGAGTGTTGCAGAGGAAGGCGCAGCAGGGGAGGGCCTGGCGGGGCCGCGAGTGAAGGTCATCACTAAGGGAGCGCTGCCGAGGGTGGCAGAGCCGCTACAGAGGCAGAGGAAGCTCGTGGGCACTGTTGCAAGAACGAGGGGCTGCAGGGCCTTGAGATGGTTGCAGATGAGGAGGCCGCTCGGCTGAGGAGAAGGGGAGCCACCGGGATGGTGGATTGATGCCGAGAGTGGCAGGAGGAAACCGGATGTGCAGTGAGGGGAGGGGTTGGAAGACCAGGCTGGAGAGCCGCCACAAGGGAAGACAAGGCCTGAGGGGCTGCAGGACAGTGAAGGGCCGCCAGGGGCTAAGGGGTCTCGCCAACCGGGTACAGCAGTGGTGGTAGGCCTGAGCACTGGAGGGCAGCGTTGCAGGTGGGAGAAGAGGTGGCCGGGGGTCACACGAGGTCACAAGAGGGAGAACATCGGGCTGCAGGGCAGCACTGCACGGAGGCTATAGTCAGAGGTGGCCAGACAGTCCAAACCAGAAAGAGCTGAAGAAGGCGAGGGTTCGACTGAAAGGGTGTGGCCATGAGCTAGGGGTGGTGCCCATGATGGCGGGGATTGGAGTCACGAAGGATTGGACGAGCAAGTGAGTACAGGAAGCTGGCGGCTTTGTTGACCACACAATTGCCTGGTGAGGCCGGGGTCGACTCATAAGGGGCAAGCCATATCCGGCACAGAGGATCGAAAGCAAAGGAGGCAAGGAGTCGATCGAGCACTGAAAGTGGGGGATTAATAGTGTGTTCGGAGCATCATTCCCCTTCTTTATGAGGAATCATTCCCCTTCTTTATGAGGAATCTTGCCTTGATATTTGTTCGCTTTACTTTCAAATTAATGTTATCGCTCACTTTTGTGTCTAGTTGTATGTCGGACATATGGGCACTTCCGATGTGTGTTGAGTGAGGGTTAGCTCTATTGTTGTGACATACACAAGCTTGTGTAATCGGCCTTTGATCGTGAGGTGTCAAATGAGTCCGGGTTAGGTTTTTTGTGGATGGAAGTGTTCTCTGAAGGGTTGAGGATAAAGGTTATGATTGTATGCTAGGAGGTTGGGTATGGATAGTTGGTTGGTCGGGATCGGGCTTGGGCATTAGTTGTTTGCAAATTGTGTATCTGGATGTGTGTTTGTCAAGGGATAGGGGTGTTGTGAGATCACAGAGCTATATAGAGGCATTCATATTGTGTGATGGTGGTTTTCCCATTTCCCTCTTTCCATCTTGTGGTGCCCCCACTGAGGATCCACTAATTGCTTACTAACAAGGTGTTCTTGAGTCAAGATGAAGCAGGAGTTTGGGCCAGTGTTCAATGGAGATGAGGATGCAGATGATTAGCTTGCCGATTTTCAAATGTTTATGATGTCCGTATTACAGATGCCACGTGATGAAGCGACGCTCCAAACTCTACCCTCGGTGCTAGCAAAGGTTTGGTTCGATGGCTTGGAAGATGCACACAAGCAGACTTGGATCGGATTTCGCGAACAGTTCTTACAAAGGTATCGGAAGGTGGTGTCGACTGCGGAAGCAGATGCAAAGCTCAAAGCCTTGCAGCAGGAAGTAAGTGAAAATTTTGATGCTTTTGTTGATAATTTTGAAGAATGTTGGGGGGATTTTGTGGCTGCTACTCAAGCAACCAATGCGGGATTCTTTAAGATGGAAAAGTTTATATCATGCTTGCATCCTTATGTTCAAGAGAGGGTGGAGTATGAAGATCCAAGCACTTATGACGAAGCCTTTAGAGTTGCCAAAGCAAAGAGTCGAAAGATGAAGAAGAAGATGGAGGCAGGATTGCTATAGTCGGCAATCACGACAGCCAGTGGACCTAAGCCCAAGCAGATTGATGAGCATCAAGAGGTAAAAGCTCCTTTTTTTGTTGATATGCATGTAATCAAAGCCCGTGAAGCTGATGCCAGGCTAGAAGAGTTAGACAAAGTGCCAACCAGGGCTCAAAAGGTGCAGAGAGGTATATTCAGGGTGCCACACAATTTGCTTCCTCAAAAGAGCAAGGTTGTAAAAGTTTTTCAAGAGGTGCCAGTTCCAGAGACAGCAACGAGGAAGGTAACAGTGGTCCAAGAATTAACAAGTGCCAAAGAGGAGTTCGACAGTTCCCATAGCCCTATAGCAGTTTGGACACAGGTAGCATGTGGGAGACAGAGTCCCGGACTTCCAGGTATGAGACCTATGATGTTTTTTATGTGGATGAAGTGGAGAACGGTGTATGCGAGTTGCCTGCCATTTGAAGGTCAAGGAGAACATAGTGCAGGTGTGGATATGCCTTGTTTGAATCTGCCAGTTGAGCAGCCATCTCTCGTGTCTTGTGATGGTGAGTCCCTATTGGAGGAAGAGGTATGGTTTGATGGTGTATCAGACCTAATTGAAGGGCAGGTCTTTGAGGATGAATTACAGGAGATAGAAGCAGAAGCCGAGGTATGTTCGGTTGATTTGTCTATACAGGGGGTGGGGCAACCTTGCCTTGATGTGCATGTCGAGGTGTGCTTGGAGGTTTCAAAGTTTGTGTGTATCCGTGGAGAGTTAGCTCCGGCAGATGACTCTATGGAAGCTGATACAGGTGCAATCTATGAGCGTGAGGCTCCATGCAGAGAGGAAGGTAACACCAACCTTGCAAATGATGAGGTGTTTGTAGAACAGGTTGTCGTTCTAGCAGGTCATGCTCTTGAGGATAAAGAGATGGTTGTGGAGCCGTGTTTAGAGGGTTTGGATACAGGTTTGCAAAGGGATCAGGTTTGCTTGGCTATGCAGTAGGTGGAGGCAAATGGCAGGGCCTTGTTTTTTTATGTGATGCGAAGGATACATGTGTTATGGGAGGTTGCTTTACAGGTGTCTTTGTGTCAGTGGCAAAGTTTTTTTGAAAAAGACTATACTACAGGCGGTTTTATAGTAGCAGATGGCATGATAGTGGTTTATGGTACAGGTGTTTTGAGTGAGCAAAAGCATGTTTATGGTTGGCAGCAAGGGTTATGGATGCAGGGTGATCAAGCTCCATGCTATGAAGAGCTGGAAGGATGGCCTGTCTATTGGCATACAGGTGCAAAGGAAGATTTGGATATACATGCTGTACAGGTGGATGGCCACGACCAATGTTTTATATTCGATCCAGGTGGACTCTATGCCCTACTTGAGGAAGATGTGAGCTTTCCATTTCACCCTGGAGGGTGATGTAGTAGCAGACACCTTTCTCTCTATATCTAACCTATCTATATAGCCGCTATATTATCATTTTTCCTATGCAGTCTATGTAGCCATTTTTATCATGCTCTCTATACATACTTATTTTACCTAAATAACACTATAGTTGAGCATGAATGCTCAACGAGGGGGTGGGCAATGATGGTACAGCCAGACTGTGTCGATCTATGGAAGTGTAGGAAGTCGAGGCATGGCAGTTTGCAAGCAGATGCAAAGTGTTTCAGTGGCTATTTGATGCAAGATATGGCAGGCACTGTCGTGATGTGTATGTCAAATGTGGATTTTAGCAGACCAACGGGGGTCTTCAAGCTCAGCCACTTGGGTCTCTTAAAGTCTCTTGCAGAGAGGCTCCATGCAATGTATGTTGAGTGCTTGCCCCGCTTGGACAAGGTCCGAATTTTGATGATGCTCGGAGATGGATGGATAACTGATTATGATCATGAGACCGGTGGCACGAAAAGTGAGCCTCGGGCTTGCTTCCGATCATTGGCAACGTGACGGGAAGCTAGTCGCATTTTTTACGAGGAGGTGGAGCTCAAGCTTCAAAGAGTGTGTAGGCGGAGAGGTTGAAGGAGGCATTCAAAAGTCGGAGATTTTGGCGTGTGCAAGGGGGCCAAGCCCAAAACCTTGTTAAAGCTATTAAAAGAAAAAAAAAATGTGTTGCTGTCATGCTGCAGTCGACGAGGAGTGCAGAGGGAAAGGAAGGCCAAGTGGTGGCGCCAGGTAGGGCTACAGACAGAGGGGCGGCCATATCACAGAAACGTGGTGGTGCCATCTACGTCATCCAGGAGTGTTGAAAAGGAAGGCGCAGCAGGGGAGGGCCTGGCGGGGCCGCGAGTGAAGGTCATCACTAAGGGAGCGCTGCCGAGGGTGGCAGAGCCGCTACAGAGGCAGAGGGGGCTGGTGGGCGCTGTTGCAAGAACGAGGGGCTGCAGGGCCTTGAGATGGTTGCAGGATTAGTCATCCATCTTGGAATGATGTCGTAAGGTCAAAAGGGATCCTTTACCCGCTAAGAAACATAGACTAATGACTAAGGATTTATCTCATCTACCTCATAGTCGAGGACAACTATGAAATCAAGAGAGAGGTAATGTCATAAAATCTAATATAACTAACCCAAATTATTTTCTCATATTAAAATGATCATTTAATATGGGAGAATAAATGGGAACAAGAGTTAGAATAGAGACGTGCTTTTAGATTTATCTCAGCACGGGACCAAAGGTAATGGGTCCAAATGGAAGATGGTCTAGCAAAGAGCAATGCCAGCTAATGGATCTTAAAAGACCTTAGGGTTAGCTTCATTAAAGACCTCCAAAGGTTAATGTTAAAAGTCCTTAGACCTAGGACCTTAGACAAGCTAGGGTTGAGCTTGAGGTGGGAACCCAGCCCAAGCTTGAGGTGCTTGTTGTGCTTATGACTAAGCTGCTTGAGGTGCTTGTCATGCTTGATGATTAAGGTGCTTGAAGTGCCTAAGTTACTTGGGGGCCAAGAAGCTTGAGTTTCTTGAAGTCAAACAATGGCTCACAAAGGAGGGGGAGAGCCCCAAGAGTAGGGGGTGGCGTTGAATAGTCTCTCCCTCACCCAAGGGACACCCCTTGCTCAAAGAGGCAAATAGGACACAGGTCAAGCCCCTAGCTAGGTTTCCCCCATAGTGTGCCTAAAGCCTATTGGCTGACTTTGAGAGAGGTCGAATGAGGAATTAGTTTAATTAAATAATTATCTAGGCATTATCAAGTCCTCTCTCTCAAAGGGGTAAGGAGGACAATTGTCCAAAAGCTACCCTTGTTGCTTGATATCACTAAGCATGTGATTGGCTAGGCTTGCAGGGGTCCAATCAATTTCAATCATGAGCTACAAGGAGGGGTAAACCAAGGCAAGCTGGGGGTGTGCTTCGGAGTATACTCTCTCTCACATGTTGGGGTATAGGTGTATGTGCCTTGCCCGACCGCCCAAGCTATGGACGCTCACCCACTGATACCTTATTCTTGTGTACATATACAAAGAATAAGGGGCAGCTCATAGAAGAGTCTTGCTCCACCCACACACTATGTACTCTCTCCTTCCCGCACTCACGCAATCGTGGATACGCACTTCAATTGGTATCAGAGCTATGGCTTGGCGATGGTGAGGAGCACGACGGCTTTGAGAGCTTTGAGGCTATAGCTTGCTCGCTCTTGACGGTGGACAGATCAAGAAATCTTGAAACCTTTGTGAGAATGCAATGGGAGCTTGTGAGCTCATTTGAGAGTGATGTATGCTCCTATGGAAGCTCAAAATAGTGTGTGGAAGATTGTGTGTAGGTGAAGGTATTGCCCTAAAAATTGTGCGTTCTGGCATCAACTCATCAACCTCTAACATGAGCATATCAAAGAACTCCATGTCCGTCATCTTTGTCTGTGTCTCTAGAGAGCAGACCTGCTCTACCTCTACTTGCACAAACTCTGAAAACACCTGATGTGTCTCAGTAGAGCACTCTCGCTCTACCTCTGTCTCTTTAGAATCTATTGGCACGTCTTGCCCAACTAAATGTTGTGTCTCGTGAGCATGGTGGAGCTCACCTACGAAGGAGACAAGTCTCATCTCTCGCTCAAAGCATGCCAACAACAAAACTAAGACTACATTGTCTCTGTGAGTGTGCGAATGCGGTGCGTGTGCGGAGAGAGAGAGAGAGAGAGAGAGAGAGAGAGAGAGAGAGAGAGAGAGAGAGAGAGAGAGAGAGAGAGAGAGAGAACACAGTGTGTGGGTGGAGCAAGAATCTTCTAAGAGATGCCCCTTATTCTTTGCATATGTACACAAGAATAAGGTATTAGTGGGTGGGCGACCATAGCCTGGGCAGTCGAGCAAGGCACAGAAGCCTATACCGCAACAATCTTCCACTTAAAGGCGAATGTGCCAATAAATGGGTCCTACTAGTATGTATAAGAAACTAGGTGAGAGGCTCTCTCAACCTATGCCCACTGGCTCACTCTATCAATGTACATGCAGTTGTATCGGCTCTAGTGTCGATAAGTGGGTCCTACTAGCTAAACTACTAGTATGTACAAGAAACTAGGTGAGAGGCTCTCTCAACCTATGGCCACTGGGTCACTCTATCAATCTACACACGGTCGTATTGGCTCTGGTAGTGGGCAAGCGGGTGTACCCACGCTAGAGCTTGCATGTCAATCCCGTAAACTACTTTGTATGGTCTACAAAACTCCACTATGCATCATGCTAGTGTCAGCCATCACACGACTAAGGACCCCTGCTGCAAATGCTCCCACTGGAGTTGCTAGATCGGGCCTCAACACTAGTAAGTCAAACATGAGACGTCCGAGCACTGACAAATCTACACAAACGTGGCGGTAATCGCCTCCCCTGTGCTATCTGCAATCGTTACATCATCAAGACTACCCATCGCGTATGGATGTGTCAACACCGACACTAGGGAAGCTACGTCCCTCTCACCCATAAGCAAAGTTGTGCATCCTCGCACCAACTCATCAGCCTCTAGCATGAGCATATCAAACAAATCCATGTCTGTCATCTATGTATGTCTCTCTAGGGAGCAGATCTACTCTACCTCTACCTACAAAAACTTTGACAACACCTGTTGTGTCTCACTAGAGCACTACCACTCTACCTCTATCTCTACAAAATCTACTGGCACGTCTTGCACAGCTAAATGCTCTATCTCGTGAGCATGGTGGAGATCACTTGCAAACGAGACACGTCTCGTCTCTCACTCAAAGCATGCAAGTAGATTCCGTCTCTACAAAATCTATTGGCACATCCTGCATAGCTAAATGCTCTGTCTCGTGAGCATGGTGGAGCTCACCTGCGAAGGAGACACGTCTCGTCCCTCACTCAAAGCATGCCAACAACAAACCTAAGACTACATTGTCTCAAACCTCGACACATGCATAGGATATATCATGCCGCTACGGGCTCCTCTAGCAATCACTAATAAATCCAACTGCGTTTAGAAAGACTGCTCTCTAAGCAGTATCTGACAACCAAAGTCTGCTAACTGTCTCACTGAGATCAAGCTATGTCTCAGTTGAAGAACATAGCGCACATGCCGTAGCGTGTATGATGCACCACTGGGCAAAGACAAACAAATGTCTCCTTCACCCTCTATGTCAAATGACGAGCCATCGGCCAAGTGCACATAGCCAAGTCTCCCACTAGAAAATGTGTTGAACCACTCACGACATGGTGTGATGTGGAAAGCGACTTCACTATCTAGTAACCACTATGGAGAAAGTGTGCTATTCATAGACAAATATGCAAGAGATACACTCGAGGCAAGCATGACATCACCATCACTGGCATAGACTACCACTGGAGCTTCCTCTCTAACATGTGTCAAATCCGTATGTGCATCTTGCATACATCTTCACTGCTGTCTCATACGTCTGCGCCTAATGTGCCTTGTGTGACCACAATGCCAACATCATACATATCGGCAAGAACGAGACCGCCGTCTCTCACTGTCACACATGTGCAATAATTGAACGCCAAAATGGCAACAAAGTGGGAGGTAACTTGACCACTATACAATCATGAAAACCATGACCAATCGCATCAAAATCGATGCTCACATATGCATAAAACAACTCCACAATCTGCAAACACTACAAAAAATAAACCGGGACAATCTGCTAAAAAAAACGTAAAGCACATAACCATATACGCAAGTAGAGAGCAAACTAGCTCAAAACACATCCCACAAGACTGCCAAAGATTTGCAAAAACCTGTGACTACAAAAGTATGTAACCACACAAGCATACGCTAATCTTCACTCTTGCGAGAGTGGGTACAAGAACACCAAACTGTGTCCAAGCTGACAAAACCTGTCAAATGTGAGACCACTTTGATCACTGTCAAAGTGGGAATATATCGCCCACTATAAAAGATGGCGTAACAACGCAAACTTTGATGGCGAGAAGACGTGGAAAAACAAACTAAATTTCCTTTGCAAAATGATCAAAACTCAACGCAAACCGCAAGCCAAAAAATTACAGATAACTGCTAGAGTGGGAATTAACTCAACCACTAAACCATCAGAGAGTAAACTGCGAATACGCTAAACCATGGCAAGAATCTGAGAAAAATCCGACATAGTTTTTCCTGAAAATTGAGCAAAAACTCAAGTACAATCTCTACCATAAGCCATAACACTACTCAATGCCAATGAGTAGAAATGTCAAAATGGCTCCACATTTTCACATACAATAGCAATCTTCACTCAACGTACATAAACGGAGTGACCATGCATAAGAAACCACCAAAAGAATTGCAATCCGTAAACTTGATCAATGCAAAAACAATGCTCTCAAGGGAGCTCACCGGCATTTGAAAGTGCTCGCCAAAATGCATGTACAATGGGCATCAACCATGTGCCATCACCATATGCAAACCATCCGCAAAGACCGTGAATCCAAGCACAAAATCACTACCAAAGTATTATGTGCAAACGTGTGTGTGCTCCAAAATCGTGTCTCTCAAGAGACCGCTTTGATGGTGTGTAAACACCTCCGTGACTCTTTGCCCAATACCAAAAAACCCTCAAACCACAAGCTCTGCACAAGCTAAAATTGCATCAGCTCATAATTTATGCACCCACTTGGAGCATCTTTTGTGCTTCCAAAAGTGCATCAAATTCACACATTATGCAAAAATAGAAAACCTACAATTTTTGTATACGGACAGTATGAGCTGATTATTAGCAAAACGGTGAAGAATTTGCAAAAACGTTTTCTGCAAAGTTGTAGACCACATCAAAATAGATGGGCATGGCAAGCAAAATATTCAGATATGTCTTCTACAAGGAGAAAAAAAAATATGAAAACATCACTTTTAAGTGGGAGTTTGTTGGGGTAAAGGCGGTGCGCCTCTTACCTCTGTCGAACACATCAGAGATGTTTGATCGCCCATTACTTGTAGACACCTTATTCTTTACTAGATAGAAGAATAAGGGGCTCTCTCACACACATAGTGTTGAGCTGCTCCACCCATATCTTGTGTTCTCTCTTCAATGGCCGTAATGATCATCGATCGACTTTTGAAAGTTTCCCGATTTCTAGGTCAAAATTTGAAGCTCTTGTGAGTTTTTACAAAAGCTCTACCTGTTATCTCCAAGGCAAGCTTAAATCTCAGCCTCGATTTTCATTTTAGCAAAGCTTCGAATTTTGACAAAAGTTGTGTTTCTTATCTCCAGGGCGAGCTTAAATCTCAACCCCAATTTGCAATTTTAGCCCGTTGAAAATGCATTAAAGGCCACATTTTACTACAAAATGGATTTTGATATTGGGATTTTGGGAGATCTTTTCCGACTTGTTGGGTTTCGACGGGTTTTCCTCCACTCCATTATGCAGATTCACTTGCACCCTTAAATTGTCAACTGGCTCAAGACCCAACTTTCTCTCACTTGTTTGTGGTTCCTCTTCTTGTTCATGGTTACCTCAATGGATTATTTCCTTCTTTTTTTCTTTTTTTTTTAACTTTTTACCCTCCCCTTTTTTGGATTTTTATTGGTTTATTTTTTTCTTTTTTTGTGATCTTTTTATTTTTGACTTGTGAATTTTTGTTTTTTTGTTTTTTCCTCTTTTTAAAATAAATCTCTTTTTAATAATATATTAAGGCTCAAATGAAATGAGCTAGAAAATAAAATCGAATCAAATTAGAAATCAAACAAAAATTAATGAAATGGAAATATATGAAATGAAACAAAACTAATAAAAATAACAAATAAAATTGCACTAATAAAATCAAAAGAAACTCAAGTTTTTAAAAAAAACAAAAACAGTGTGGAGAAACAAATAGCATGGATGACAACATTGGCAGGTACACAGTCAACGTGCAGAGGGAGATGGCAGTAGGTTCGGTTGGTGTGCACAGGGGCATGTAGAGATCGGAGAGAGAGGAGGGAGATGGCAGGTGGAGTAGGTTCGATTGGTGTGCACAGGGGCAACATAGAGAGTGGAGAGAGAGAGAGAGAGAGAGAGAGAGAGAGAGAGAGGGTTGAGTCACACCAAGCAATAAACGAAGAGAGGGGTGGCCTCGGGTCAACGCCGAGTAGTGAGAGAGAGAGTGTGAGCATGTGGGTGTTGAACACAACGTCGAAAGGCAATCCCGGTGCATGTGTGTGTGTGTGTGTGTGTGTGTGTGTGTGTGTGTGTGTGTGTGTGTGTGTGTGGGTGTGTGTGTGCAAGAAACTTTGAGGTCCTTTAAAGACAACTAGTACGTGACTCGCATGTTGCTGCGGCCAAGAAGAAGCAAGGTCCAATATTGGTAAGGGGGGGGGCTCCACGAGAGGGGGTAATTGTAATTCAACTACCCCCCCCTCCCTCCACTAACTGCACCTCAAAGAGGTGCATTTTGAGAAACAAAAAATTACCTCCTACCTTGAGAGATTGTGTGTCTAAACATCAATCACATCAGTCACATTAGTCAATGTCTTATGATTACCCCCCCAGTGTGTGGGGGCGCCTAACCCACTCTCCCTCTTCCCCCCTCTAAGGTGAAAACATGTGCAAAAATTCTCTACGCCTCCACAAGGTAGTGGCAATCATATCTAGTTATGTAAATAGATCATCCTAGAAGGCTCTAATAAGGTTCCCCACCTAAAAAATCTCATAAGACAACCTGATGAGTAGCCACCTAATGGAGCGGTGGCTCTGTTCTGGTGGAGGTAAGTGCCCAAAAAATAATGTTGAATAGAGCATTTTTAAAGGCTAGATAGGTAGGTTGCATGAAATGATTTTTCATCCACGTCTTGCAGCCCCTTCATCATCCCACCACGTCAACATCATGAAATTTAGAGTGGATCCATCTCTTTGAACCTTGATTTCTTGCACACACCAAGAAATACATCTTTAATCCTCAAGACTACCTCCATCTCCCATTCCCTCAATAATGCTTGGAAATGATTGATGATTTTTTTTGCACTAAATTTGAAGTAATAGAATCAAATAACCCTCAATCATGCTACTATGACCATTGAAGAGTTCAGCCAATGAGCCTAAATAGTGGAATTTTGTCCGTTCATAAGAACTAAACTTACCATATGCTCTCTCTCTCTCTCTCTCTCTCTCTCTAATCAAGAGTGAAGGGGAGTGCAAATGTCAGATGCCTTGTTTGGTAAGATGCCCCCAACTAAATACCTTCGTCTCGACCCTCCCTCTAACTGCGTCCTCTATGCCACAACTTCCCATCCCTCCCACCTTTTTTTTCTCCTCCCCAACCACTTCTCCATCTCCTCCTTACCCTACCCACCTTCCCAATATCCTCCCTTGTGTGGTTTGTGCATTGAGCATGCCTCCTCCTTCGAGAGGAACCTCATGAGAGAGAGAGAGAGAGAGAGAGAGAGAGAGAGAGAGAGAGAGAGAGAGAGCCTAGAGAGAGAGAGAGAGAACAAATCATAGTGAGCAAAGAGAGATTCTTGTGGAGGACACATGCAAAGCCTAGGTCGTCTAAATGGTGGTGCCAATGGATTCAACAAAAATTGATACAATGTATATGCATTTAAGTGCATGCTCAACTTCTCAAAAGACTGCCATTTGAACAATCCTACTCAATCTCACGCATAGTGAAATTCCATGTTTACCTTCCAATGGGATGGAAGGAGAGGTTACCATTTGAGAAGGCGACACTACCTCTTGAACGGCGATTCCAGCTCAACTATGTGCAGATCAAAGTGGGGAGTGGGAGACCTGTAAATCTTAAAGAGGACAGAGAGAGTCACAGATCGTAAAGAGGAGATAGCTCCTAGCTTGGTGATAGACTGATGCACTAACACAGCCATATCCTACAAACAATGCAGTCCAAGAGTCAATGTTTTGGACATGAATCTTATCAATGACATCCTATGCTTTTGAAAGAGCGTTACATTTAGCACATATATTGATCAAAGCACTACCAAGTACATAACTTTTTTCTAAGTGTACCTAGATACAATTCATCATGATTTTTTTTTCTCATGCCTTCTAGATGCAGACTGCATTTGAAGAGAAGCTCTTGCTTACCTCCTCAAAAAACAAGCAAGGGCTTTCTCCACTTCCTCTTAGAGTGCCTCTAAATCAGTCTCTTGAATTGCATCCTCTGTAAGTAGCCTAGGGCCTGTTGGGGATACAACTTGCAATATGTACATTCCAAGACATTAGAACCAAATGAAAATACCCACTCCGCCCTTGCCAATAATAGTTGAGAGCTTCTTGGCCCTTCCTTGTGAAGAATATCCCGCATTCAATGCCTTCCAAGTTGCAGATTGTGTCTTGAGAGAAGCCTTTGCTTCACCTCCATTGAAACATCCCATAGCCTTCCCCCTTCCCCTGAAAAACCCTCTCTTTCAATTACTCCACCTTGGAAAATCCTTCCCTTCTTATTGATGTGCACTAAAAATAGCCCAGCGTCCTAGACCTGTCCCTTTTGAGAATATCCTATAAACAATGCAGTTTGAGAGACGCCAATCTCAATACGAAGTACAATTTTTTTTCCAAGAGAACCTGACTAACCATCTCATCATGAATTTGTTTGCTCATGACTTCTTGCATAATCCCACGTGCCTTAAGCTGTAGATTGCATTTGGAGAGAAATCTTTACTTCACCTCCTCTGAAAATTGTCCCGCGGCTTCCCAGTTCCCCTCAAAGCATCTCTTTCAATCACTCTTACTAATTACATCCTTTTTCAAATATCCCAGAGGCTCTTTGCCTTGCCCATGTTAATTGGCATACCCTATAGTAATTGCATTATAGCAAAGGACAACCCCCACTATACGTTTTCTCTAGCTATCCCACCTCCTTGGATACTTACAAGTGAATGTGCAGTCCTACAGCCCACCAGCTTGTTGCTCATCAACTTTATGCACTATCAGACTCTCCCCACTTTCCTCATTCACATTTTTATCCTCAACATCCTTTACACTATCTTGCACCTTATTTTCTACCTATTGAGTCACGCTTAGCATCATCATTGTGTGCTTATCAATTTGATCCCCACATTTAGGCTCATCATAACTTGACACAACCCTCACCTTGCAACTCGCTTTCCCCTTCTTTGAACGTGTCTTACTTGCAGATTGTATCTCCATATCTTTTGAAATTCCCTCTTCACTTAGGCACCTAGCTCATTGTCGTCTATCACTCCTTTGTCTCCACCAATCCACTCTTATTTGTGCTCATGTTGCACTAACACAAAACAAGCCAATGCCTCTTGGCATGACATTGATGGGAATATCATGCAATTAGATCATTCCCAAAGACCAAATTTCACATGAAAAGCTCTTAGAAAACAACATGTGCTATTAAAACCACACCGAACTTTACATACATGTCTACAAAGAGCTGAAAATAGCCCAATGCTACCAAAATTTCACTTTGCATTTGCACAAAATAGTCCAATGTTTCCACTCTTTGCCTCCATTGGGAATATCGTTCTATCAATGCATCGTGAGAGACCCCATAATATGGAAAAAATCCTCAACTTAAGCTTTTGAAGCCTTCAAAAGTACGTTGTCAAGTGCTTATCCATTTGTCCATAACTTGAAATCAATGCATTCTAGGAGACCACATCCCACCTTCAGACATGTTATGTAGTGCCACATGCCTTCAGAGTGCTGGCACGGGTGACGACATTTGGGGAGAATCCTCACTATGCATCTGCTAAAAGAAACCCAATGTTGCTCGACCTGGTTTATATATGTTGTGCATTTCTTGCAATCGATAAATTCAAAGAGACCAACAAATAGCTCATCACATAAACCTTTTAAAGAACACCCCATTTGCCGTACATCTCGACCAAAGCATCAAAAAGAGCTCGCGACAAACACATTACACTATGTAAATGTTCACCAAATCTAACTATCTTGCCTAATGCAACATGCCTTCAAGTTGCAAGCATGGGTAATTGCACCTGGAGACTAAATTCTCACTTTGCAATTGTTGAAACGATCCCAGGACCCTAACCCTGCATTACACAAAAAGAGCAAAGTACCCATGAGCTTTGATTTTTGATCGAGAATCGAGATGCCACAAGCCTTCAAGATGCAAGTGTAGTTGCCCAAATTTGCCTCAGGCCACCGAGTGGTGACGTGGGGAGATTGATGCCCTTATTGCTTGTAGTGTACAAGCACCACTCCATCAATAACCTAGATGACATCCATTATTGCATTGTTGTCGTGTTTTTCTTCCTCTCCCACCATCACACACAAATAGTGTTATCAATCAATCTCCCCCCAACCCCCCTTCCTCTAGCTAAGCTACATGACAAATTGTTGCATGATTCTCCTTGCACCTCCCCATCCTCCGACTACTCCCGTGATAGCTACATCTCTCTTGGTAAAAGTTAATGCTCCTTCACGCTACATGTCCTCTTCCTCCTCCCCTTCGGCTTCTTCTTACAACACACTCTGTAGCTGACACTCCATCAACAACCTTAATGTGGCAATCTATCAGCTCTCATTCCTTATCCTACACTCCACCTTTGTCGGTGCTCTCTTGACATGGACACACTTCCCTCTTATGGAAGCTCACGTGATGTAGAGTGTCCCTGCATGTTTGTGGGTCACCCCCTGCCCCCATATAGCGGGTCTTCCCTGGTCTACATTCCACCTAGCTCAGGAGACGGACCCAATTGTGACAACAACTCCCCTCTTATCAGCTCACCACACTCTCCTTTCCCACATAAGGCCTGTGTCCTTGCATGGCCTATGCTAAACACATGCCTTTTATTCCTACTGGCCCCCATATAGCGGGTCTTCCCCAATCTACATTTCGCCTAGCTCAGGAGACGGGCCCAATTGTGACAACAACTCCCCTCTTATCAGCTTGCCACACTCTCCTTGCCCACATAAGGCCTGTGTCCTTGCCTAGCCTATGTTAAAGACATGCACAATGCTGGAAGGAATTGGGGGGGGGGGGGGGGGGGAGAGAGAGAGAGAGAGAGAGAGAGAGAGAGAGAGAGAGAGAGAGAGAGAGAGAGAGAGAATGAAATGAAATGTTATATTAACGTCTTCAAAAGGACAAAATGATCTATGAGTCCAAATTGTTACAAAATTGTGAATCTGATACCATGTCTGGGTACAAAAAGACTAGAACAAAAATACTACTACTACTAGAATCCATCCTCATCTGCACTTTGGATGTCAAGAGAGTATGGCTCGAATCCTATGCTAAAGTCTCCATCGATGTTGTGTAGCCCCTCTCCTCAATCGTGGCCTTCTAGATCTCCGGAGATCTAGTGCTCGGTTGATGAGAGTGCCGGTAGTGGTCGAATGAGAGTGGGCCGAGCTCTGCAGTGATGGCTGCTCCTATGGCTATCCCATATCTAGTGAAAAGAAATTTGTAATTTGTCTCTGGGATTGTCTCTCTCTATCTCTCCTCAGTAAAGTGTCTCTATATCCGTGTAACTCAAGTAGATATAGCCCAAGACATCTCTGCTCCTCATAACTCATGACCCTAGAGAAAGGACCGGAACCCTCTCTGAATAAGCAGTGGAAACGGCCCCAAATCTCATAGTACATTGTCCAATGACATATGTAATGTAGCTCTATCTCTGGCTCTAGATGGCATAAGCGGCATATCCTGTTGTCTGCTGGTATCCCTCTAAATCTACCAGTCTCAATCTCTAGTTGATGTGAGGACGTGCGTATTTGACCAATGACACACCGCAAACCATGAGACATATGTGTCCATGTAGCTGGGTCGAATCACAAACCCATGTCCTATGAGGTGGAGAAGGCGCTCTTTATAGAAAGCCATCTTTGTGCCCAACTCCTATGGTGGCTCTATCCACGTCCTCCTGGTATTGAGCTGGATCAGGTCTTGATGAATGAGTCTAGTAATCTCCACCCGTGTAAGAGACATCGAGGGTGTTTGAAGAGAGTACTAGAAAGGGGGCAGCTTGTCCATGGTGAAGCCAAGCATCTAAAACCATGATGTCATTTGTGCATACCAGCATGAAGTGTCCCCCTGAAGAGCTAACTGTCTGGAAGACTCAAGGGCAAGTCTAGCATATCTGTCTCTAGTAGTATCCCACAAGCTGTGGACAAAGGAGAATGGTCTGGTAAGCACCTCAATCTCCATAGGAGGGGCATCTAGCTTTTCTAGAATGATAGCGTGGGGTACAGAGGCCTTGGCTCTGATCAGTCAAGAGATCATAGATACCAACGGCATCTCCATACGTCTCCAACCACCCTGGCCTACCGAAGGTCCCCATATTTGCATCGCATACAACATAGCTGAGGCTACTAAAGTATCAAAGAGCCATAACTTTGTTTGAGGTTCCTGGAACTGAACCTGCAACGAACACATCCTTTTTAAGCCTCTCAAGCCCTCATAAGCTCTAGTCAGTATAGTCTCTGCTGCTCTCCCCAAAGAAAACCTCGGCCCAGTGAAGACAACCCCAAGGTAAGTGTATGCATCTGTATACTCTACAATCTCCTGACCATATGTGAAAGTCGATGCTGATATCCTGATCCACTGTTGTGTGGTGTTAAACCCCATAACCTTGGTTTTACCAAGGTTTACAGACAATCCACTATCCTCTGCAAAACTGTGTAATGCATCCAATTGTCGCTGCATACCCTCTTGTGAGTCAGAGATCAACACAATATCATCAGCATATAACAACAATGGGATCCACCTCCCTGCTAGCTGGGCACCTCTATCACCCTCTCTGTCAATGTAATCAGTAGACACCTCATCAACATACATACCAAATAGAGTAGGAGACAATGGGCAACCTTGTTTCACCCCAATGGTGGAGTGAACTAAATCAGATATCCCCTCCGGGGTGCATACATGTCCCATCACTGATTTGTATGGAGTCATAATCCCCCAAATCAACACTATGGGCACCCCCATCTCCTGCAGTCTGTGCATCAATTGAGCTCTCGGTACCATGTCAAATGCTTTGAGAAAATCCACAAAGCTACAATAAATTCGTCTTTCATGTGACCGCCCTCCTCAATGATGGCTTTGAGTGTCAGAATATGATCAAGAGTGGAGAAACCCCTCCTAAAACCGACATGGCCCTTTGCTCGTACATCCTCACCCTCTGCCCAATTACTCAACTGCTGCTTAAGAATGGATGCATACAACCATGCCAATGTGTGCCCAACCATGATAGTGTGGTAATTCCCAGGCTCTGTAGGACCACCTGCCTTGAAGATAGGCACAATAGTAGACAACCTCCAAGTCTCAGGTAACCCCTCACACATGGCACAATTGAACAACATTGCAAGAACCTCTACCATCATATCTCTAGCATGTATAAAGTGCTTTGCTACTAGACCATATGATCATATGCCATGTTGGTCCTCATCTTGTCAATGGCTCTCTTTACCATCTCAGTGGTAAAGAAGGTGTTGGTAGGTGGGCATGGTTCTGTAGGATCTGGAAGGGGTTCCTGTCCAGGAACTGTATATAACGAGGTTGCATACTGGCCCCACACATCATGAGAAGTAATCAATGGGCGAGGGGAGTGCTCATGAAAGAATCGCCATGCCTCTCCTGAGTCTCTACTCAAGAACATCCGATACAAGTCTTGCTCCATCTGGGCCAAGTAAGCTCGTTTCTTCCATCACACAAGGCGCCGGGAAGCAATCCGAGACTATCTAAAGTGATGACTCCTAAAAGAAGATCTCTTTAGAGCTGGGCTCTCATCTCTCTGCACTCCTCATCATACCAACTATTTTGGGGCATGCTCCCAGAATGTCACCTCCGACCCAACTAAGTGTATGGGTATGCCTCTGATGCTGCACCATGCAGTGTCTTAGTCAGTAAAGTGGTGCACTCCTCCATTGAGATACCAAGACTAGCTATGCATAGACGGCTATAGATCTCTTCTCTATAAACCGAATAAGTCTCTGGTGTAAATGTATAACGGGTATGTGACCTACCTCCTAATGTCTGGGCTGTACTATAGTGAAATGAAACGGACAATGTCAAAAGAGCATGATCCACTGCTACACCCACTGGTCTGGCTCCCACCATGAAATCCTGAATACAAGGAATAAAGCTCGGCTGTGCCATAACATAGTCCACTGTACTAGCCCCGTGTCTATGTGGAAAGCATGTGAAATCGACTGCTCCAGGAAATTGTTGTAAGCCATTAAGTATGCCTAATCCATGTGTGGTCGTCATCTCTGTGAGGTATCTCCCATACTCCGTCTGCTCTGTGTCATGTGAGCATCTGTCAAGCCCCAATTCACCACATCTAGCTCTCTAAGCATCTCATCCGAAGTGTCGTAGAAGTTTGAGAGTTGCCCGTTTGGGCATTAAAATCCCCTAGGAGGATGATATCACCATCCCTAGAAAACTCCCATATATCATCACCTAGTATAGAGAAAGGCGACTGTCCTTTGGGTGCAGCATATACTGGCGTACTGGGGAGGAAAGTACAATATGTAGTAGTGGTTGTAACTCCTCCCTAAATAGGATTGCTACTCCTCCTGAACCTCTACTCTTATGCTCAAATCTCGCGATTGTCCTGTGGTTTGTCTCCCATCTGTATCCCACCACATGTGGCATAAGGTGTCCAGGGGCCTGATGAGTCTCTGAGAAGAAAACAATGTCCCTCTCTCTAAAACTGTCCTCAAAGGCACCAATGTCTAACCTCATAGATCCATTACAATTCCAAGTAGCCATCTTCAGTGTGGTCACATAGGTCTCACATCATCATGTAGAGTGCCGCTCTAAAATCACCACCCGAATATCTCTGTAAAAGGCCATCTTTCCCTTCTACCTTGCCGCCGTAATCTCTGGCATTACCTCTCTCATATGCACAAGCTGTGAGAGAGTGAGATCACCATCGAGGAAAATACTTGTCTTCTTGAGAGTAGGCCTCTTTTTCAGGAATTTCTTCTTCTCTTGCAAGGAGGGGAAGTGTATTATGAGAGCTCTCCCTTTTGAAGATTCTCCCAGGCCACCACTCTTCTTGCCCACTCTCCATGCCTTTGTGTGTGAAGGCTTGTCCACCCCCATCATGGATGTGGGGATTGTGACCTCTTTTTCCACATTGTCCTTGAGGCTGGTTACGCTCACATGTAGAGCCCGCATCCTCCTCTTTTGTTCCTCTTTGAGGGTCATGTTAATAAGAGTGGGTGTACAAGGAGCTTCCTTACCTTTCCCTTTCTTGACCTCAATCTATTTTTCGGCCTCTTCTACTTTCTTTTGTGTTGCGGAGATGACTGCGGCCCATGACTTCTTCTCCTCATCTTCGTTGATAACCCGTATTTCTTCTCTCATGGTACTCAATTCTTCCATCATGGATGGCTGAATTTCGCCTTCTTCGAGCCGCCCACTTTTTGCTGCAAGAAGTTCACCTTGGAGAGTTCAGATTGTGGCTTCTTGTGAAGCTGGCCCGGGGGATTCACCGTGGAAAACTTACCGCACCACGTAAGTGCAGGGGAGGTGGGTTTTTTTACAAGTTACATAAGCGTATAAGTTAGGGGAAGGCCCCCAATAATTTATCTCCCAAGTTTAAAAATAAGGGATGGGGTATCATATTTATGGGGGGGATTGGGGGGGGGGAGACTGACTCGGTTTGATTATTTGTAACGATTGTTCACCGGTGTGCACTAGAACTTGGATGAATTTTGGGGAAGTTTCTTATAGTCACACATCAAATTTTGCATCATAGATAAACGTTGATTTGGAGCAGATCAAGGATTTATTTACACTAGCTTTGGATGGGTCAGAATTGGACGAGTAGCCAGAGTGCAGGTTGATCAGGCAGATAGTTTGAAAGTCAAAGGCTAAGACACATTAAGGGTACCTCTAGTTATCAAAACAGAAGTGGTTCGTTAGTACGTTGCCAATCACTATGCTACACACTCTTTGACTAGTTTTACTCAGTTAGATCATGTGAGACGTAAATTTTATATGTAAGATAGGGGTATGATAGTTTTCCTCATTAATTGTTGTATAATCATAGAAAGGGGGGTCATGTCCCCTAATATGAGTCGTATATAGGGGTTTTATCAAAGCTGTTCGCTCGAGGTGGCGTCCCATTTTATATATAGAGTGAATCCCCCGGGGAAGCCGCTTGCTCTTCGACGCGAGAAATCCTTTCACATAGGTTCTTCTTCTCCTCTTTCCTTTCCTCCATCTTTTGAAGAAAGGTTGCCTCCATCTCTTTCTTCCACTCCACTTCAACTTCAAGTGTTGATATCCGCTTGTTGGTAATCGAAACTTCATGTTGAGAGGGAGGCGGCCCATGTAGAAGGGGGTCAATGGGTAGCCCAATGGAGGGAGACCATTGAGAGAGAGAGACTAAAACAACCAAAAAAATACAAGAAACTCTTAAAAATAGCAAGAAACGCTTGTGAAACCCTTAAAGATAGAGAAAATCAGCCTCGAGACTTTAAAAAACAGCGAAACACATTATTAAAACCCTAAAAAATAGCAAAAAATAGTGGCACAACCCTAAACACGGCAAGGAACAGTTTTGAAACCCTAAAAAACCGCAAGAAACAGTGATAAAACCCTAAAAAAATAGCAAAAAATAGTGGTGAAACCCTACAAAACAGCAAAAAACAATTTTGAAACCCTAAAAACAACAAAAAACAATGACAAAATCCTAAAAGTGGAGGTGTTGAGCTTTCAACATGGTCTCTTGCTCCCACCTTGTCCAGCTCCGGGACCCTGAATCCTTGATATGCTCGCTCGTCTCTCTCTCTCTCTCTCTCTCTCTCTCTCTCTCTCTCTCTCTCTCTCTCTCCGCCCCGTGGACTGGCTTTTCTCCTCCAGGCGACGATGGATGGCTTAGTGCTTGAGATAGACGGAGCAGGTCTAAGCTGCAGATCCGTGCATCCATGCGAGAGCTCCAAGATTTGACACGGTGGAGCCTCATGAGGCCACATCTCCCTCTCTCTCTCTCTCTCTCTCCCCTATCTCTCTCTTTCTCCTCAAAGACGCACACACATGCAGTTTGAGTGTCAAGGTTGCCTAAGGTGAAGGTCAGATTTAGTGCAAAGGTGCAAAAGTCAAGCTTTTTTCTTTAACTTCAAAAAGCTCAAAACTTCAGAAGGTTTAGAGCTTCCACTGCATGACACATGGAGCCCCTCTCCTTCCTAAAAAAATTTAAGCTCCATTAAATATAGTATAGATGTTTGGGAAAAGTGTGTCTCAGCTTAGCCTTGAGACAATTATAAATTCAAGATAGCCGATTAATGTGCAATTGAGAAAGAAACATTCTGCTTATTAGATTTTGCATGAAAATAGTGTAAATATAGCCAAAAATATAGTTAATTTGCAAAATATTTGTTTAAGAATTGGTTTCAAGGGACTCATGTAGGTTTGAGATAAAGGTTTTTTTTTGCTGTACTTAGGGTGAAGGGGCCAATAACAGGATGGGGTCCATTTCTAGGACAAAGAAAAAGTACAAAGCGAGGGCAAGATGTCACGAGCAACGGGATGGCTAGCATGACGTGCGCTCATCTGATTGGCGAGGTTAGGATTTCAATACTCGTTGAGTTGGCATGCCCTTGGATTTTTAATGGCCTCCATTTTTTTTACACGAGGATTTCATCTTTCCTATCCTGAATGTTGACGACGACACTGCAAGGGCTGTTGCTTATGCTGCTGTTAGGCGATGCTTAGCACTACCATTTGAGCCCAAGAAAAATCAAAATTCTCTAGCTCACAAAAAAAGCATCGGCACTACCTTAAAGGTCTAAATATGGCCCTTTACCCTAGTGACTGGAGTTGCCAATATCAAGGTTCTAAGAAACTTATAAAGCTTGTTTAGTCATCCTTTGATGCAACATTGCAAAGTGAGGGCTCAAGATGTCTCACTTTGCAATGTCGTACAAAAGTGACAACAAACTTTTAGCCATAAAAAGTTCGAATTGTCGAAAAGAACTTCTTCTTTCTCAATTCATTTTCCCACAACATAGCAACGTTCTATTTTTATATATATATATATATATACATAGAACACCTTTTCCCACAACATAACAACGTTCTCTCTCTCTCTATCTCTCTCTCTCTCTCTCTCTCTCTCTATATATATATATATATATATATATATATATATATATTGGAGAGGCTTAGTATAGTGATTTTAAGTGCTATGTCTTATTTGAAAGGCTAAGTAAAGTAACCTTCTCCAATGCTATGATTAAGTTTGCAAGTCATTTTTTGGTGCATTGCAGTGCTCGAAATAAACATTCTTTTCAGTTGTGTTGTGCCAGGGCACCCTAATTAGACAATCGACTTGAGGTGTATAACAGGATTTATCACCAAAATCTCCACAACATAGCAACGTTCTCTCTCTCTCTCTCTCTCTCTCTCTATATATATATATATATACATATATATTATATATATATATATTTGAGAGGCTTAGGATAGTGATTTTAAGTGCTATGTCTTATTTGAAAGGCTAAGTAAAGTAACCTTCTCCAATGCTATGGTTAAATTTGCAAGTCATTTTTTGGTGCATTGCTGTGCTCGTTCTTTTCAAGTTGTGTTGTGCCAGGGCACCCTAATTAGACAATCGACTTGAGGTGTATAACAGGATTTATCACCAAAATTGGTCCTTGAAAATAAAACTCCAATGAAATTATAGCCGGTAATGTTTATTATCAACCGAGAAATTTACACTACAAATTGGAAAATGAGAGCATTTGTGCATTGTGCTTCATTATCAAACGAGGAGGGCACACACCCTTATGAACATTGCACGTTACACTTCTTTCAAGGTTGGCATGCATTGAGATAGCTGTAGATGTGTTTAAACCTCAACCTTGAGGCTGTTTGGCTGCGAGCTCCCTACCACTGCCGCATCTGAACCTAGCCTTATGCTCTTTAACACAAAAGTAAACTTGTGATTGACGATAAGTTGGATGATTTTGTAAGAAGGATTCGATTTCGTGCAATAAAGCTATAAACAAGCTTTGGTTATGGCAAAGATAGGTTAGTTGGAGAGTAGAATTGTTGCCTTCACATCACATTGGCTAGACTCACTCATGCCTCTATTTCCTTCTCTCTCTCTCTCTCTCTCTCTCTCTCTCTCTCACACACACACACACACACACACACACACACACACACACACACACACACACACACACACACACACATTCTTTAGGTAGAGGGATCCAACTATCTTCCATTTGCCATAAACCTGAGGGTGTTGAAGTCAATGCTCACATGAGGGTATACCATCCTTCAAAGCGTGGCCACATACAAAGATTTGTGTTAAGGGGGGACCCCGTAGACTGCAATTTTAGCACACTTTCTCTTGGGATCGTTAATCCTTGCACAACCGGATATTTATGTTTGCACTTGTTTGACGTACAAATGGGGGAATAGGGGCCATTGAAGTTCGCACAATAGAGTTGCAAGCATCTAACTACACTTCTCTACTTTTGATGTGTGAAAATGGTTATGTGTGTGAGAGAGAGAGAGAGAGAGAGAGAGAGAGAGAGAGAGAGAGAGAGAGAGAGAGAGAGAGAGAGAGAATCCACAGTAATAAAGTTATGCATGTTGAGTGAGCACTTCCAAGAAGGACAAGATTTGAGGCGTGGGAGCATGGTCCAAGAGGCATGCTTGATTTACATACACACCTAATGTTATAAAAGCAAAGGGTTGACATGTGTAACTAACATTTCTCGTAGACCGTATCGAAAGTGAGATTCATGAAAAGGATTGCCGAGATTTACACATGAAGGATGCATGCAAGAATAGCCGTCCGATCACGCAAATGGACGGCGGGATGAAAACCTATCGAGGTTCGTTTCTAAAAGGAGAAAGAGAGTGTCAGCACATCAAAAGGAATGGGTTTTTCGGCATATCGCCGATTTATTTAAATGGGTATTTTTCCAGCAGAGCTGTAGCGAAGAGGAGGAAGTGCAGATAAACCATGCAGCTGCAGCACACGCCGCAGCAGCTTCAAGAGAGCTGGACGACGAAGAAGAGCAACAGGCCCATATCCACAGCAGAGTGCAAAACACAAGTAGGTAGCACCCAAAGGAGGCCCAACAAGACCCCTCCTTCGTAATCTTCCCGTATCTCAAGGTACCCATCTTACCTCTTTGCATGCTTCCTCTTTGCTCTCTGTCAGCTTTCTGTCTGACTCTTTTGTATTTATCATTGTAGTATTGCTTATTCTGTTATGGTATATTTGCTTGATGCATGCGCAGGTTTGACCCAATGCATATACGTGTTGTAACAAGAGTGTTGCTTTTGTACTAATCAACGTATGCCCCCCTCGGGGACCTTGTAGGGTAAGATATGCCTATTAATGTGCTATGCATTTGCATCACTGTCTGCCTTTTGCACTGATTCATTTGCGTAATGCATTTCATTTCATATGAACACTGTGCGTTTAGAGAGATGTGCATACTTGGTGCTGTTAATTGCGGTTAATTCATGGAATCCACATAGGATACACTATGCTTAAGGGTGTGCACTCTAACAAATGCATTTGCATCAACGTGTGCCCTTTCAACCATTGCACTTCCATGTTGCATGAAGCTACCTTTGAGAGTTAGAGAAATGCGTTCGAAAGTAGAACGTTTGCAAGCATGTTACTCATGAGTTGATGTAGAAGCATATGCTCACATGAGGGACGTTTCTCACCCTACCACCTCCTCACGAGCATGTGTCACTTTAAGTGAGCGCTATCAAGAACTATAGTCGACACTTTGTATATAGCGTCCACTCTCATTCATATAGCGTGGGCTGTTTTTGGGGGGTCGATGCACCTTATATTACATCTTTGGCGTGCAACTGGTGGGGAAAGGACCATTTAAGTTAGCACTACACAGCCAATGAATCCCTTGGATGTGAAAATCATGGGGGAGTGAATCTTTCGTAATATGTCATTCCTCTTGCACATGCTGATTCAGCACTTTCAAGAGGGACAAAGATTTGAGCCATGTTGAGTGAACATTCCGGAGGAGGAATTAACTACAATTTATAAAATGTTCTCACTCATATATAAATTAAACTGGGAGAAGGTGTTAAAAGGATTTTTCACCTCTTCAGGGGAGGTGCTACTACATTGAGTGTGTTGTTTTGTGGCCATGCCCAGCTTATGTGAGGTAGTTTCTCTTATTTTCCGTGTTGCTCAGCCTTATTTGCTGGCTTGGTTGATACCTGCCTAGTTTGGTGTCTGGTAGGGCCCTTTTTGGAAATTTATGGAGAATGCTCGGATTGGGTCTCTTCACATCCCAGTTTACCCATTTGTAAGGGTCATGTGGTTTTTATGGAGAGTCAAGTGCACAACTAGGGGCATCCCTGTAGTACCGGCATTTTGGCATTTCTCTCTCTCTCTCTCTCTCTCTCTCTCTCTCTCTCTCTCTCTCTCTCTCTCTCCATCTCTCTTTGCACTTTACCTTACACCTCTACCCCTTCTCGTGTCCCCTAGGCGACTCCTTTAGGGGTGTTTTACCCCAACAAGGAGTTTGTAGTCATCATGGATGCAGATTCGAAGAATGACTATGCAAGGGCATCTCTATTTTCAATTGGTCAAGACACTCTTCAATGGACATGGTTGTTCACAAAAATAGTCATACTTTTCGCCGATCAACTACTATGTCTCTTAGCCAATCGATCGTGCCTCTTCGTCAAGTGGTTGCTACCATCGGTCTATACATGTGACTATTCGCCAAAGAGTCGTGTCTGTACACGATGGAACATGACTATTCATGTCTCTTTGTCCCCTATACAAGGAGCCTATTGTAACAGTATATTCACTGAATCAAATAGTTTGTCCTAGTTCTCAATGTCAATGTCTCATTGTTTGTAGTCTTGAGTTTTCATCAAGTTAAGAGTCTTCCACCTCTCTGGCTGGTTTTGGTGTAGCTTCTACAGTTAGGTGCATCGGAATTGAAATGGTGAAGATTTAGGTTTTACACTTCCACAAATTCTACTTCTTTCCTTGCGTTGATGACTGCAACTTAGCATGAGATGGTTCCTTTTATTTCCTTGAAGAGAGGGAATGAGAGAGGGGTAGAGATGTGTGTGTGTGGAGAGAGAGAGAGAGAGAGAGAGAGAGAGAGAGAGAGAGAGAGAGAGAGAGAGAGAGAGAGAGAGAGAGAGAGAGAGGATGTTTCATTGTCTCAGTTGATCCAGGATGTTTGGACGCGCACTGTTTCTTCAGATCCAATGTCTCATTCGCTTACATGCATCACTCCGTCCTTTGAGGCTTGCGGACAAACCACTGCAGAGCGGGGACGAAGCCTGTTTTGCAAGGAGTGTGACCTACAGGACTGCTTGAGCTACATTCACTGATGGCTTGAGGAGTTTTCAGGACATGAGTTTCTAGGTAAGCGAGAAGTTGACTCCAAAGAGACACTTAGTCACATTCAGATTGAGAAATCCGAATTTGCCCATCATGCTTCGATCTTAACATGGATATCCAAAGCAATGTGATGATTAAGGATTGCTTTGCCCACTTCCAAGAGCGTCCTAGGGGACCTTGGTTCCTTTTATTTCCTTGAAGAGAGGGAATGAGAGAGGGGTAGAGATGTGTGTGTGTGGAGAGAGAGAGAGAGAGAGAGAGAGAGAGAGAGAGAGAGAGAGAGAGAGAGAGAGAGAGAGAGAGAGAGAGAGAGAGAGAGAGGATGTTTCATTGTCTCAGTTGATCCAGGATGTTTGGACGTGCACTGTTTCTTCAGATCCAATGTCTCATTCGCTTACATGCATCACTCCGTCCTTTGAGGCTTGCGGACAAACCACTGCAGAGCGGGGACGAAGCCTGTTTTGCAAGGAGTGTGACCTACAGGACTGCTTGAGCTGCATTCGCTGATGGCTTGAGGAGTTTCCAGGACATGAGTTTCTAGGTAAGCGAGAAGTTGACTCCAAAGAGACACTTAGTCACATTCAGATTGAGAAATCCGAATTTGCCCATCATGCTTCGATCTTAACATGGATATCCAAAGCGGATGTGATGATTAAGGATTGCTTTGCCCACTTCCAAGAGCGTCCTAGGGGACCTCCATTAGAGCCTTACGTGATTCTGTAGACAGATTACATACAGGTTCTGATGAGGTCCTTGACATAGCTTCATATTATTTTGAGCATTTGTTTACTGCTGATCATGTTACGAATGATATTATGTGTGCTAGAGAAGAGGTTTGGTCTCATGTAGAGCCTGTGTATGTAACTGTAAAAATAAAGACTTGATATGCCAAAAATGTGTAATAACAAATTCCACATTTTGGAAACTAGCTTCACACCACACATTAAAAACCTCAATACGTCATTGTTCAAATCCAGAGTTCATTGGATTCTTAAATATAATCAGACAAAGTAAACCATCTAAATCACGGCCACTGCCTTCACCCCTTCCCCTGTGCACGCTCCCTCAGCCCCTCTCCCCCCCCCCGGCTGCCTTCGCCCTGCCCTTCACTCCACGCTGCCAGCCAGCGCGCATCTAGCCCAGCCCGCCGCCTTTGCCTGCCTCAGCCTCGGCCCCAGCCCGCCTCAGCCCTCAGCCTGCCCGCCCCTAGCTCTCTCGCCTTCAACCGACCTCTGCGCCTCAGCCCCCCCGCTCGTCTGCCCCTTGCATTCCCGCATACCCCCCCCCCCCCCCCCTCGCAAGAGGCCCGGTCAGCATCAGAGCAGCTCGAGCTTACTTCCGACGCTGGCATCACGATTTTGACCCTACTAGAGACGTGCTCGAGGAGGAGGCAGACTTACCCATTTCGATCTGTTTCCCTCGCCTGAGGCGAGAGTACCATCCCCTCCTACCCAGGATTGGTTCCATGTTCGGGACATTTCTGGAGTCTCCACGCACGGTAGCTTCAGTTGTGGCCAAGGCCGCAAGTCTACCTACTGTGCGGGTTCTCGTTTGTGACACGCACTCCCTCCCCAAGGTGGTACTGCTGCCTAGGGTAAGTGGGGGATGGATCAGACAGAGTGTGGAGTATTCGGGTCTCCTGAACGAGTGTTTCATATGCAGGCAGATGGGCCATATGGCAAAGGCCTCTCCTCGCAGGAGACCTCGACCCACAGCGCATGCGCAGCCTCCCAAGGCTGAGCATGCCAAGCAGCCAGGTACACAGGATGCACAGGCTGGTACATCGACAGAGACCAGTGACCAACAAACTGATGGTTGGCAGTAGGTGCTCGGCCACCGCTGTCAAGGGAGAGCTCACTCCACTGCTCCTCCTGGTGGTCGACCTTTTGCAGCTCAGCAGAACTGGGTTCTGACTTGGAACCGTTTTGACCCCCTTCCTCAGGACCTGCATGAGGAGGCCCCGTCCACTTGTGTTCCTCCACCACCGCCTCCTCCTCCCTCAGCCGTTGTCGCCCCCCCCCCCCCCCCCCAACCCACCTCCACCTTCGTCCCCCGCCCGTCCTCTATCCTCGATGGGGACCACAGCCTCGTCTCCCGACCCTTCGGCCGCCACTCCTCAAACGCAGTGTACTGGACACGCTGCTGCCGCAAGGTGTTCTCTTGGTAGTGCTTTCACTACGAGCCGTGTGGCTCGAGAGGGATAGCCCCACTTGAGGCCGCCTTTTTTGGTGCTCAATTCTCCCTTTGCAGCGGTCCCCAGAGGTCTGACTATCTTCGACATTCGTAGACGTTGGGATTTCTTCGACTACAGCTTCACTCGGTTTCTGGGTGATTTCTCTCCCGACTTGGAGGAGGCCAGCTTTCGAGTCCACGTTCTCTTTCTTGCAGCTAGAGGCAGTGAGGCCCTTGTGGGTTTCTCCTTTCCGTTGTGTGGTAGGGATATCACAGAGTGGACCGAGCACAGTCCTGGACTGGCTCCAAACCCAGGCTACTGAGTTCACACCACACAGGGGACTTAGCAGTGACAGATTTGGTGCAGACACTTCGGCCTCTTGCCAAGTTCAGCGTGACACCTCCAGATGCAGTGGGTTGCAGGCACATTGTGGTGCATTTGTTTGTTGACACTCAGTGCCCTCCGTGTTATGTTTTTGTGCGTGAGGATTCTTGGACAGAGGATATAGCCCTTCTGGCTGCACGCTCGGCTTGGGCCTGGGCGTGACAGTCACTTCTTGCGCGCTTGTCTAGAGGTCGTTCGGATGCGGATTACTCCCCATCCAAACCGGCCTCAAAGATAGCAAGGTTGGCTGCTGTGGCAGCATCTGTTTTCTCTCACTGACTCCATGAGGATCATCTCATGGAATGTGCAGGGATTAGGAGGGCCCCAGTTTCAGCAGGCTCTGTGCTCAGAGAGCAAGTGGAGGCTCTTTGGACAGAGAGCTTAGACTTACAGGACTCTCCCGCTGACAGAGTGGCCTCAGGACTTGCTCAGCTTAGTCGGCTCTTTCTTTAAGAGTCTTCGGCTTGCCTGACTGCAGCGAGAGAGGAGCAGCAGCGCCTCCGACGTGGCGTTGCTTCCTTGCAGAGGATGCAGGAGCAGCAACCAGATAGTCCTTGGTTGAAGGAGCAGTTACAGCAGGCTCGCCAGGAGCTCGTCAGCACAGAGCAGAGGCGCCATGAGTTTGCTTTCCATCGAAAGGCATCTCAGGGGACCCAGGTGGGTGATAGAGTGATAGGCGCTTTCTTTGAGGCAGTGGGACCTCGACATACGCATGCCAAGGTTAGTCAATTGAGGAGGCCCGGCAGGTCAGTTGCTTCAGAGCTAGAGGACATGCGTGCAGTTGCTTCTACCGTGATTTACTGTCTGCAGAGCCCCAGCCAGAGTGTCAGGATGCATGCAGAGAGCAGGTGTGGGCACAGATGCCTTGTCTTGTGAGTGAGGAGATGCGTCAGAGGCTTGAGCTGCCTCTACAGCTAGAGGAGCTGCACACGACTCTTAGTGCACTCCCCCGTGGTAGCTGTCCAGGTGAGCATGGCTTGACTCCTAGCTTCTTCTTAGAGTACTGGGACTTGCTTGGCTTGTAGTGCTTTTCAGTACATCTTGCACACAGGTGAGATGCCTGACAGCATGAGTGAGGGCCTGATTTACCTCATTCCGAAGGAGGGTGGCTCCTTAATTGAGATGCGACAGTGGCGCCCCATCACCATCCTCAACTCAGCCTACAAAATTCTTGCCAGGACTCTGAGTTTGAGGATTCAGCCACTTCTAGAGAACTTTATACATGGAACTCAGACAGGTTTTGTCAAGGAGCGTAGTATCCTTGACAACATCTTTACTTTTTGGGAGGCCTCTGCCCTTGCGCGGCTCCGTGGTGAGGATTTGGTGATTCTTCTTCTTGATTTTGAGAAGGCCTACGACAGAGTTGATTGGGATTTTTTGGAGGGCACTCTACACAAAATGGGCTTCTTAGATGCTTGGATCAGAAGGGTGTCAGCTTTGTACAGATGGGCACACAGTCAGGTGCTTTTAGCAGGAGGTAGAGGTGATCGTTTCATGCTCACACGTTCGGTCAGACATGGCTGCCCTTTGCTGAGGCGATGAGCAGGTTTTTGGTTTCATAGCAGGTTGGTTTACGTGGCTTAGCACTCCCTATTCGGGAAGATGAGCTACTGGACGCTGAGTTTGCAGACGACTCAGCCTTGTACTTGGATGGCCAGGAGGCCAACCTACACAGGTGTGAGCAGGCTCTTGAGACTTTCTGTTGTGCATCTGGCGCACTGATCAACTGGAGAAAGACAGTGGCTTTCTCGGTTGGTAGTGCTCCTACGCCCGATTGGATGCTGAGTGAGGGTTTCAAGTGGATTCCCCCAGGGACTGCAGTTCGTTACTTGGGTTGTCAGGTTGGTTTGGACTTGTCTCCCGAGTAGTAGATTGCTCCCCTCCTCCTGTCCAGCCAGAGGAAGTTGTTACAGTGGAGCTCCGCACGACTTTCTTTGTCAGGCAGAGTTGTAGTGTCCAACCACGTGTTGTTGGCTACTATGTGGTACGTCACTTCTTGTTGGATCTTCTCGAGTTCTTGTATTAGCCAGGTAGAGAGGTTGATCAAGAACTTCCTTTGGTCAGAGCGTGACACTCAGATAGCTCGGGCCAAAGTGGCATGGCAAGTCATCACTCGTCCTTGTTCTCAGGGAGGATTGGGGATCATAGACCCAGCACAGCAGAGCAGAGCCCTTCCCATCGTCAGAGGACTTCTTCCAGGTGAGGAGCCCTGGAAAGAGTTCTTGCTTTAGCGGCTTAGTGCTAGGGTGCCTCAGGTGTTGCTAAATTAGCTTTATCTTATAGAAAAATAATTCTAAATGAATTATTGGATTTATAAGTGAGAGGGTTTTCTCGCTTGGAACACCAAGGAAAAATAATTCTAAATGAATTATTGGAATTTTAAGTGAGAGGGCTTTTCTCACTGGAGACATCCGAGTACAGAGTATTCCTAGTGCGTCATTTAAAGTAATGACGAGAACACTGAGAACGGGAATATCTATGAGGCCACCAGGAACGGGTACTTCTGATGCGTCACATTGGATGGGTGACAGGGAGCATCGAAAAGAAGTATCCGACCATCCGGGAACGGACATCTCTGATGCGTCATAGGATGGGTGACATAGAGCATCGTCAAGGAGATTGTATCGTAAGTTCGGTAGGAAAGGACTAGGTGATGGGGATTCCTGATGCGTCACAAGGTGGGTGACGGGTGCATCGGAAAGGGAATATCCATAGTCGGGAGGAAATTCCGAACTGTGTTAGAATTGTGCACAAGGAAAAAGCAAGCACTTGAATGAAGATGGGTTCAGAGGAAACTTTGAGGAAAAACAGATGCTTTTTGAGAAAGCGGGATTGCTTTTCGAGAAAGCAGATGCTTTCCTGCTAGGAAGTCTATGTCCGCATTGCAACTGTGCATGTGATTGCATCCAGGGATGCCTGGGAAGTGCTGTGAAAGCATTGTTTTTAACTTATAAGGTTTTATTGAGTTTTTGGGCAGGTTCAGACTATTTTTAAACTACGCCGGCCGCCCACTTAATAAGTGGGCAGCCATCTGATAAATAAGGCAACAGATCAGCCAACGTTTTCTCTCTCTCTTTTTCTGGCAGAACGGGAAAAAAAAAGAAAAAAAAATTTTTGAAAAAAAAAAAAAAACGGCCGCGATCTCTACGCAAGCAGCTTTGTGCCTGTGGCTAGGAGCTATAAAAGCATCACATGCCCTCACTCAGAGGGGAAGACCAATCTTTGCAAGGAGGGGATGCTGTTGCAGATTTCAGCCGTAAAGAAGACGTTACCGGTGATGCCCATGGCTGCCCCAAGTGTACCAGATGTCGCCAAGACTTAATGCGCGAGTTCCCTCGCGAAGAAGTGCCTACGGAGCGTGTTTCCATCGCGAGAAGTTGCTGTTTTTCTCTGTTTTCAGCCCATAAATGTCGTAGACGGGGCTGATTTACGAGAAGGAACCCGAGAACACCTCTTCTGTGTGTAAGATTGGAAGAGATGATTTTCTATGTAGAGATCTCTTCCGGGGAATTTTTTTTCGAGAACCGAGTTGCGTTTCGAGCATCGAGACTTTGAAGGTAACGATTTTCATGTTATGATCTCTGAGTATTTGATTGCAGGTGTACTTCCTCTTCGTGAGGGAGTAGGAGCAGAGGAAGGCATGAGCCTCTGCACGAGAAAAGCGCTCTGAGGAACTAGAGCCAGATCAGCCCAAGGGTTTCGTACCCAAGTTTGGGAAGCAGATCCACGGATCGAAGAGAGGTAGACTCTCGAGATGTGCTCCAGAAGTTGATATTCCCAAGGGAAGGACTTCGTGTCCAGGAAAGCGGAGTTAATCTGCAGGAAGAGGACTCTGGAAACAGAGTTAGAAAAGAGTTGCAGGGATGTCATGCCCTTGTCCGGAAGGTGAGATCCAGAGGCGAGAACCTTGGTTCTCAAGGATTTGGAATAAGGAACGGAAGTTTCTTGGAATAGGGTTTTGCCCTAGGAATCGGAAGCTAAGGCTTCCAGGAACCATCAAGTCTTATTCTAGAACGAACGTGGTAATACGTTCGGTTCAAGTGCTTGTATAGACTTCTCCTCAGTAATAAAGATACTATTACGGGGGGGGACCATCCCATCTTCTGGTCCCGAGTATTGTGTCGATCTTCTCACTTTATCTCTCTCTCTCTCTCTCTCTATCTATTTCTCTCTATATCCTCTGGCTTCAATATTAAGTGATAAATTTTATTTATCCGAGTATATTTTATATTGCTATGCGCTCCTGTTTGTGACAGTGGTATCAGAGCATGGTCTCCTCTCTTTCTCTGTAAAGGAGGACGACTCTAGGAAGATACGGGAAGAAGCCATGACAAGCCAAGAGAGAAGTAAGGAGGCAGAAACCTAAGTCCTGCAGGAAAAGCTCGCAGAGTTGGGAATTTTTTTTTTTCTCTCTGCAAGAAGTCGACACAAGACTTGGGATTCTCTGAGAAGGCGACAAGAGCATGATGCTCAAGAACCTAGAGACTCCAAGGAGCCGAATGCTCAAGATCCTTTAGAATCCAGAAAATATCCATGAACATCAAACCATAACCATAGCCAAGAAATCCCGTCATTTCGGGAAGGATATGAAGAAGGTCTTTAGACCTGGGAACACTCCAGTCAAGTTTGATACTTTTGACGGAAGGGAAGATGTCCTGAAAGCTACTACTTTCATTCGACAGTTTGAAGTTGCCTTTGCAAACGGCAATTTCTGAGAAGCGTCGAAGGTGAGGTATTGTGACCAAACACCTCAAGGGGATTGCAAGTACTTGGTGGTATACCAAAGCTCTGCAAGGAACTTACAACAAGACTTGGATTCAATTCAAGGCTGAATTTTTCGACAAATTTTTTTTCCTCTACACTTTGAGGAAGGCATCCAAGAAGATTGGGATGGGTTTGCCCAATAGGAACACGAGTGAGTCAAAGCAAGTAGTGGTTCACTCTTGCCAAGGTAGCTCCACTCTCGATCCTCTCTGAGGAAGGAAAGATGAAGAAATTCAACAAAGGACTTTTGCCCGAATTTTGTAGACGCATCTGCAAAATACTTTGCAGCAGATGGTAGACTCACCAATAAAAGCTGAAAGTGTACACCTTAGTGTACACAGAATCCAATCCCTGTAGTGGGACGGGAATCATTGAACACAGAAAGTTTGGAGTAAGGGAATTCAATCTAACTCCTGAGTTCTTGATAGAAGACCCTCGAACTTTAAGTGAGAGGGCAGGTTTTCAATCAAAGTTACATCTTTGAGGAAATCATAAAGTGCATTGTGCTTGTTTGCTCTTTTGCACAAGATATGGTTGTGTCTAACCGGGACTATCACTCTCGAGTGTTTATGAGAGAAGGATCAAACTGAAACATTGTTTTTGGAGATGAATTGGTTTGCTTAACTAGCCGGAAGGTCAACTATTGATCTGGTATCCGGTAATTCTCGAACAGATTACCTGCTACTGCGGGTAGGAAATTATGAAGGAACCATTCTGAGCTTTCAAGCAAAGAAAAGCTTTCATGAAGCTTGAGTACTCTTTAAGCCAACACCCCCTACACGGTAAGGGAAGATATGGTAGTGCTTTTTGCACAAGTGAATGAACACTCTCTTTAGGAGGGAAGGAACAAGCGACGACTACGGCCTGTGCTTGAGGAATCCAAGGATTTAAATCCTAGATTATTTGATGAGCGGGTTTTCCTCTAAGATCGAGCCAAGTGATCATCAAGTTGAGCGTCTTCGCTCTAAGGATCTTATGAAGGGAAGGTAATTTCCCAGGTTCACCGAAACTTTAACACAACTTAAGAATTATGTACACTTTTGAGTACATGGATAACACACGAAGATGCAGACCTATGCCAAGGAACTGGACGAGAGTTTGTTATACTCTCTTGAGCGCCTTTTTGCGCGCAAGAATATTCCGACACGAGAATCTCTATTTGAGATGTGTTTGGTAGAAGGAATCTACGGAGAAGAGGTTTTCCGATGGTCGTTGATCATTGAGTACGCTATGTGCTTTTACCATTACAGTAGCAACTTTTGGTTGCGGTATATGTTTCTCCATGAACAGGTCAAGTAGCATTTACACGCTGCTGGAAGAAATTCGAACTATTATGTTCGTAAGAATATAGTTCGCCAACCGTTTCAAAATGGTAAGAATTACATATGGGAGAACATCCTTGAGAATCAAAGAGGGTTCGCTCTATTGTGAACCGGGTTTGAACGTACGTTCAGAAAATGCTATGGCTAGAATCCTATCTGCCTGAGATTTTGCAAGTCGTCATTGATGCTTGCAAGGTGAATCATTTTTGCTGATTTTGTAAGGAAGAGACGTTAATGGGCGTCGGGAAAACACTGCTAGTGGTAACAACTCGCAGGAGAATAAGATTGGAAGGAAGTGTCGTCGTGCACAAGGAATCTTCGGATTGGAACCGTTCGCCTATGTTGAGCGACGGCCCGGAACAAGAACCTTCTTTAAGGTGATCGTAAATTGTGAAAGAAAGACATCAAGATTAATACTCTTATGATTTGGGCATTCCCTATGTGGGAGGAAACAAGAGGTTTAATATCCTCAGGACTAATAGCGCAAGGTTATGCACAAGGACATAGACCTAAATTTATTTTTAGGAGGATGATTCTTCTGGGGATTGAGAAGGTGGAATTGAGTTAACAGATTCTTGGAAAGACGCGAATGACGAGTTCTTACATGGCTCGTAAGATTAATGAATGGTGAAGGATATCCTCGAGGTACTAGAGGAAGGACATGAACTGGTAAGGTAAGTACTGAATTATTGAATTTTTGTTTAATTTAATTTCTAAGTTCTCTACTAAGAAAGGACCAGCTCAACTAACCATTGAGCAAGATTTGGATTTTTTTCCGGTTTCTCCCCGGCAGTTCAGTTGGACCTCTACAGTTGAGGACAACTGTTTATAAGTGAGAGGGATGTTGCTAAATTAGCTTTATCTTATAGAAAAATAATTCTAAATGAATTATTGGATTTATAAGTGAGGGTTTTCTCGCTTGGAACACCAAGGAAAAATAATTCTAAATGAATTATTGGAATTTTAAGTGAGAGGGCTTTTCTCATTGGAGACATCCGAGTACAGAGTATTCCTAGTGCGTCATTTAAAGTAATGACGGGAACACTGAGAACGGGAATATCTGTAAGGCCACCAGGAACGGGTACTTCTGATGCGTCACATCGGAAAGAAGTATCCGACCATCCTGGAACGGACATCTCTGATGCGTCATAGGATGGGTGACATAGAGCATCGTGAAGGAGATTGTACCGTAAGTTCGGTAGGAAAGGACTAGGTGATGGGTATTCGGGATGCGTCACAAGGTGGGTGACGGGTGCATCGGAAAGGGAATATCCATAGTCGGGAGGAAATTCCGAACTGTGTTAGAATTGTGCACAAGAAAAAGCAAGCACTTGAATGAAGATGGGTTCAGAGGAAACTTTGAGGAAAAACAGATGTTTTTTGAGAAAGCGGGATTGCTTTTCGAGAAAGCAGATGCTTTCCCGCGAGGAAGTCTATGTCTGCATTGCAACTTTGCATGTGATTGCATCCAGGGACGCCTGGGAAGTGCTGTGAAAGCATTGTTTTTAACTTATAAGGTTTTATTGAGTTTTTGGGCAGGTTCAGACTTTTTTTAAAATACGGCGGCCGCCCACTTGATAAGTGGGCAGCCATCTGATAAATAAGGCAACAGATCAGCCAGCGTTTTCTCTCTCTCTTTTTCTGGCAGAACAGCAAAAAAAAAAAAAAAAAAAAAAAGGCCGCGATCTCTACGCGAGCAGCTATTCGTGCCCGTGGCTAGGAGCTATAAAAGCATCACATGCCCTCACTCAGAGGGGAAGACCAATCTTTGCAAGGAGGAGATGCTGCTGCAGATTTCAGCCGTAAAGAAGACGTTGCCGGTGATGCCCATGGCTGCCCCAAGTGTACCAGATGTCGCCAAGACTCAATGCGCGAGTTCCCTCGCGAAGAAGTGCCTACGGAGCGTGTTTCCATCGCAAGAAGTTGCTGTTTTTCTCTGTTTTCAGCCCATAAATGTCGTAGACGGGGCTGATTTACGAGAAGGAACCCGAGAACACCTCTTCTGTGTGTAAGATTGGAAGAGAGGATTTTCTATGTAGAGATCTCTTCCGGGGAATTGTTTTTCGAGAACCGAGTTGCGTTTCGAGCATCGAGACTTTGAAGGTAACGATTTTCATGTTATGATCTCTGAGTATTTGATTGCAGGTGTACTTCCTCTTCGTGAGGGAGTAGGAGCAGAGGAAGGCATGAGCCTCTGCACGAGAAAAGCGCTCTGAGGAACTAGAGCCAGATCAGCCCAAGGGTTTCGTACCCAAGTTTGGGAAGCAGATCCACGGATCGAAGAGAGGTAGACTCTCGAGATGTGATCCAGAAGTTGATATTCCCAAGGGAAGGACTTCGTGTCCAGGAAAGCGGAGTTAATCTGCAGGAAGAGGACTCTGGAAACAGAGTTAGAAAAGAGTTGCAGGGATGTCATGCCCTGAGTCTGGAAGGTGAGATCCAGAGGCGAGAACCTTGGTTCTCAAGGATTTGGAACAAGGAACGGAAGTTCCTTGGAATAGGGTTTTGCCCTAGGAATCGGAAGCTAAGGCTTCCAGGAACCATCGAGTCTTATTCTAGAACGAACGCGGTAATACGTTCGGTTCAAGTGCTTGTATAGACTTCTCCTCAGTAATAAAGATACTATTACGGGGGGGGGGACCATCCCATCTTCTGGTCCCGAGTACTGTGTCTATCTTCTCACTTTATCTCTCTCTCTCTCTCTCTCTATCTATTTCTCTCTATATCCTCTGGCTTCAATATTAAGTGATAAATTTTTATATTGCTATGCGTCCCGTTTGTGAGAGTCAGGCTGGACGCCTATGGCGACTCTCGACTCGATGGATCTTCACAGAGATGCGCAGAGTTGGCTTGAGCAGGAGACTGGAGGACCGCTTCGCTGTGAGTCTGCTTCAATCCTGGGAGCAACTGCGGCGAGGCCTGGAGCAGCGTCAGCCTACTTGCACGGAGGAGCGCCTGAGACAGCCCCTTGTTTGGAACCCCATGGTTAGCACTGAGAGAGGCCACTTGGTTGGTAGTCGGCCTTGCATTTACTTACGGAAGGGAGAGCCTTCCGTTCCTTTAGTGAGAGAGTGCAAATGATCACAAACAAAGTGGATAAACACTGTGAATGAAGGTGTTGAGACTGAGAGAGAGAGAGAGAGAAGAATATGACACTAGAATGCTGTCAAACCCTCCTCCGAAGGCCCCACTGTGTATGGCGAGAGCGGTCTACTATTGATTGCACAAGTCTCTACTATGCTTGGACTTGCCGACGATGTCGACGACGATGAGGACGACGAGGAGACGGGTTGAAATCTGAAAATGCTAAAGGCTGAAATCTGCAAATCTTTATTTGTTGAATTTTTTGATTCTATGTTGGTGACGATGACGATGCAACGACGACGCGCTGAAAACGCAGATGCTGAAATTTGCGTTTTCCGGGCTGAATTTGCAAATTGTGGCTGATGTGATCGTGCGGCGAGGATATGCTGCGGGAAGGTGAGATCTGCGAGGTTTGGGACTTCTACTGCGATGTTTGACTGCTGAAAACGGAAAACGCTGGTGCTTACTGAGGTTCCGTTGCTATGAATCTGCAAAACACCGAGGCTGATCTGCAAACCAAAAACGCTAGGGCTGGTTCTCTCCTGTTGGAGAAATTTGCTAATGCTAGGGTTGATCTGTTGTGTTGCTGTGGAATCTGCTAACGCTAGGGCTGATCTGCTATCTTGCTGTCGTCGGGGCTGATCTACGATGCAAACGCTAGGGCTGATCTGTCCTGCAAAAAATGCTAGGCTTTTAGATGGGCTGAAAACGCTAGGTCTGTTGTGAGAAGGTGGTCTTGCTGAGAAGGTGCCTGTTAAAAGCGAAGTTCCTACTGCCTCTGCCAGATTGTGCTAGTGCTAGGTTTTCTTATATACTTACTTGCTAAAATTCCCCTACCTAGTTTCCAACAAAAGTCACTTAAAATATTAAGTGAAAATTGTCAAAAATAGGGAAATAGGTCTAATGCTCTGGAAAATGCTCTTGATGGATTCTGATGGTAATGCTGATGATCATGCTGTGTGCAACCAGAGGATATGCATCTACGAGTGTCTCATATCCTCTACTCTAAGTGTCTGGACATGCACGGTCTGCGAACAGACTCACAAAAGTGCCTGATCACTTCCTATTCTAGACTGACTTGACTGAACTGAACCCCCGTCATGCTGTAGCTTGTCCACGGACACATAGGGTCGGATGTGTCACGTGACAAGTGAGGGCATGATCTACCTTATTCCCAAGGAGGAAGGCTCCTTAGATGAGATTCGACAGTGACGACCCATCACTATCCTCATCCTACAAAATTCTGGCAAAGGCTGTGAGCTTGAGGATTCAACCACTACTTGAGAGCATTATATATGGGACCCAGACAAGTTTTGTCAAGGAGTGTAGTATCCTTGACAACATTTTCACTTTTTGGGAGGTGTCTACCCTCGCCCGTCTCCGTAGAGAGGATCTGGTGATACTGCTCGATTTTGAAAAGGCCTCCGACAAGGTGGATTGGGACTTCGTAGAGGGCACTCTAGGCAGGATGGGTTTCTCAGATGCTTGGATAAGAGGTGGGTCAGCTCTCTATAGGCGTGCGCACAATCAAGTGCTCTTGGCAAGGGGAAGAGGGGAACGCTTCATGCTCATGCGTTCGGTTAGACAGGGTTGCCCTCTAGCCCCTCCTTTTTTTGGTCTATGCTGAGACGATGAGCAGATTCTTGACTTCTCAAGTTGGGCTTGCGTGGTCTAGAGCTCCCTATTAGGGCAGATGAGCTACTTGATGCTGAGTTTACCGACGACTCAATCTTGTACTTGGAGGGCCAGGAGGCCAATCTGCATAGGTGTGAGTAGGCCCTTGAGGTGTTTTGTTGTGCATCAGGAGCATTGATTCAAGAGGAAGACAATAGCTTTCTGGGTTGGCAGTGCTCCTACTCCTGATTGGTCGCCAGGTGAGGGTTTTAGATGGATTCCCCCAAGGACTGCAATTCGCTATTTGGGTTGCAGCAGACTGCTCCCCTCCTCCTATCCATTAGGAGGAAGTTGCTGCATTGGATCTCGGGCTCTCTTTGGCAGACAGAGTTGTGGTGGCCAACAAAGCGTTGTTGGCTACTATGTGGTACATGACGTCTTGCTCGATCTTCTTGAGCTCTGTATCAGCTAGCTAGAGAGGCTGATCATGAATTTTTTTGGTTAGGGCGCGACACCCAGTTAGCCCATGCCAAAGTAGCCAAAGTAGCCTGGTAGGTCATCACCTTACCATGTTCTGAGTGGAGCCTTGGGATCATAGACCCAACACAACAGAGCAGAGCCCTTCTTGGGAAGTTTGTTGTCAGAGGATCGCTTCCAAGGAAGGAGCCCTGGAAGGATTCGTTACTTCACCGGCTTCGAGATCGAGTCCCACAAGCAGGAGGCCCTAGGAGCCCTTCCATCACGTGGATCTTTTCAGAGATGTGTAGAGTTGGTCTGAGCAAGAGGTTGGAGGATTGGTTTGCTGTGAGCTTGCTTCGGTGTTACTTGCACGGAGGAGCGCTTGAGATAGCCCCTAGTTTGGAACCCTATGTTTAGCACTCAGAGAGGCCACCTGGTTGGTAGTAGGCCTCATGTTTCTTGGGGTCCCATGGCAGAGGGCCCAACACGCACTCTTGGCGACTGGCTTAAGTTCTCAGGTTCCGAGGAGACACACAGCATCTAGCTGCGAGGCATGAGAGGGCAGAGCATGTGCCAAGACATTATGGAGGCTTTACTAGCTGATTGGCTCACCCTACAGACAACAGCTCCCCGATGGATGGGGGCCTTCACACGACTGGAGGTCCTTATTGCAGTTCGTGCTTGCTCGGAGTCTGTACCCCCCCCCATGTTTTTTGAGATGGAGGGAGAGGATCGCCTACACAAAGTCTCAATAGAGGCTCCACAGGTTGAGAAGTGCTGTTTTCAGAGGATATGGGACCCAGGTAGTTGGCATCTATGAGAGGACTTGTGTTATAGATCCTGACCCAACAAATCTTGAGACAAGTCACTGGTGGCTTTGGGCTTGGGAGAGCTGCCCTCTGGCACGAGTGCAGTGGGACCCCGGAGAGTGGTTTTGGAGAGAGCCCTTCTCTTCAGCCAATCACCCTTGGATCCTGTTCTTTCAGTACACTGTTCGACTGGGGCGCCACATATTGGCAGTATGAAGAGAGTGAAGAACATGCTTACTATGTGTGTTTATTCATAATTGAACTTAGATAAAAGCTGAACTAAGAATGAAACTAGAAGACAAGAGACTCAGAGATTGAAGGTGTGTTGATTGATTGAAATGTGTTACAACTTACAAGGGCGTTCTTATATATAAATTGAAGAGACACGATGAAGAGACTTGACCATAGGTCAAAAGACATGACTCTAGGCCAATAGTCGTGTCCCTCTGTTGTAGAGTCGTGACCCTTCGGCGTAAAGGTGCAGCCATTCGTTCAAGAGCCATGGCTATTCGCCGAACAGGTGTGACTGTTGGGCGAAGAGACACATCCTTTGGAGAATCGGAGGTCTCAGATTTGGTGCGTCTTCATATCTGCAAAAGAATCAAGCGAAGAAGGCAATATAAAGACAAAGAATACGTCACAATCGTGACATTCCCTCCCATTAAAAATGAGAGTGTGTGTCAAAGAAATGACTTCTAATGTTAATAGAACTTTGGAATAGCATCGAATCTCCGAAAATCTTAAGTCTTTGAGTTATCTGGAACCTTGGTCTTGAACCTTTGCTTCTTGCGAAACCTTTTTGCTTGGACTGCTAAATCCCATGTCATTGCATTATTCAAAGACTTTTTAGAGGAATCTAAGCATAATCAAGTTGACTGCAACAAGAGATTGATCTTCAAAATCCTTCATGTGATGTAAGATTTCTGGTTCAAAATCTCCTAATAAGTGTGAAATATGTGGTGAAGAGGAAATCCTCTGAAGGCATTCTTCAAAGGGGTTAACTTCATCTTTATGAATCATTGGAGAGGATTTCGGATTGAGACTGCAATTATCTTTCAATAATGAATCCCAAAATTCTTTAGAATCATCTTCAAATAATGTCACTTCATGACTTGCAATTGGCATATCATCATCCGAATCGAAGAAAGCATAATCGTCTTCTGACTCAAAATTTGCAACTATCTCCTAATCTTTGTTTGGTAACGAAGTATCACTTGGAAAAACTTCTTGCTCAAAACATCTTTGTCTTCATCGATTGATTCAGGAGAAGTTAATAAATTAAAAAATTCATCAATTTAATTTTTGCATCTGCATCGAAAATCATATTTGTTTCATAATCCATTGTATCATGCCGTTTGACTTGTACATGTGAGGCTTGAATCACTCGTTCCGCATCATAAAGCCCGTGTAAAACCAATTCACGTCCATCTTTGAACAAATTGATAGTATGTCCTCGAAAGCTAATAGTTGGATCATATTGGAATAACCAATGTTGACCAAGAATCATGTCGTAATAAGATAGAGGCATGACTCCGGAATCTAGTTGATCTGCATAATTTTGAATATTGAATTGCAACTGCTGAACTGTCTCATCACAAGTTAAAACTGATCCATCTACTAATTCCACAACATATAAGTGAGATGTCTTTTGAGCTGGCAAGCCAAGATCTTGAACTATCTAAGTACTGAGAAAATTATTCGAGCATCTGTTGTCCACCAAAATATTGATGGAGCGACCATTGAGAGTTCCAAGAAGACTCAAATCTTGCTTTGAGAGACCTCCAAAATTGAAGAATCACATTGAGCATGCTTCATAAGAATAGTCATATCCTCTGAGACACAAATTGTGTGAAAAGCGAGCGTTATTTGAAGATTTATCACCAGGGAAAAAGTTCCTTGTAGGGTGTCAATTATCGCCAAGACGTTCCACATAGGCGATTGCAGCATCCAAGGTGGTAGGGTTGTATTGTGCACATCGTCCTTCAGGGTTGGTTCAAGCCCATCAATGAAGCTCTGTAATTTATCAGAGGGACTGAGATTCTCTATCTCGAGAGTTAGTTTCTGAAACTCTGTGATATACGTGGCCAAGCAACTTGTCTGGCTTAGGCGGCGAAGAGAGGACCATGCATGAAAATCTGCATTGGCAGGTTCGAATTGCCTTGCGAATAGCGCACCGGAATTTATCCCAAGAAGGTGTGTGTTTATCATCAGCAACCCGTCGTTGCCACCAAAACAATGCGGTGTCCTTGAGCAGAGAACTAGCAAGTGCAACTTTTTTACTCTCTACTAAGTCCGTGTTGGACAAGTAGACCTCCATTTTGAATAGCCATTGGTCCAGTACGCGCTTGTCGCGGCGACCATTATAAGAATCTGGTTGTTTAATATCCAATCTCTTCTTCTGTGCAACATTAAAATTTTTATAAAGTAATTGAAGTTCGCGATTGTCTACCTCATCGGTTGGATCTGGTTCGTTTTGTTCGTCCACGGAAGCTTTGGAAGGAGGTATCAAAGCAGCATGTGTAGTCCGAGGAGCAGTATGATCAGTGCATGATGAGTTTTTCGTTTACATCTGCTTAAGGCGAGTGTTGATTGAGGCGAGGCTCGTGGAAAGTGCTAGAGTGAGGGCATCATCTGATTGGCCTTCTCTATCTTGTGATGTTGGCATAGTTACGCCTCAAAGGGAACTCGAACATGTGGAGGAGCAGGTTTTGGGACGAGTACTTTGGGAGTGGGAAGTATGTTTGGAATGGGTTCGGGCTCTGGAACTTTCGGGCAAGGTGTCTTCAGGCAGTTCGTCTACGTAAGACAAATACGAAACTGGCACGTCATAGGCTTTGTCGTCCATGAGGAGTGCGAGGCCAACACGTGTGAATCACCGCGAGAGAAGGTGTTGGATGGTTCGTGCGTAAATAAATTTCGCTGGCTGTCATGCTGGTTGTTCGTTTTAAAAAGGAGGGTTCTCATTGTTGAAAACAAATTGTCTAGCGCTGGTGGGCTTTTCAATATATAACGCTGATGTGGGTTTTAATGTAGTGCACTGCTGGTTTTAATACATTGTGCGCTGTTGAGGTTTTACGTAAAATAAAGGCTAGCGAAGAGGTTTGCCAGCGAAAGGGTGTCACGAACGAGCATGCCAGCAGCAAGGAGCACCAGCACTTGGGATTTTCTGTGCGCAAAAGGTGCTAAACGCTTGGAGGGGTGCGATAAGGTTCAAGGGCTGCCGGGTTAGCACCTTTTCACCGGAAAAGGTGCGAGCACTCTAGGCAAAGGGGTGCCACCAGATGAACCGGTGCATGTGACTCTCCGGGTATGTCGGGTAGCGATTGTCCAGGTACGCCGCACACTGACATCCGTGGTACAATATAGCTATTAGTAGGTAATAAACAAATACCAATGTTACCTCATACGGTCGGGAGAAATATTGCATTTCATCTTTCTTCCGCTCCCATACAACTCCAAGAAAGGGGGTAGCGTGTAGCGGCGAGGGTGAGAGGCTCACAATGAAATCGGTCCGTGGGACGGTAGACGTTAGCTTTCACCCGATCTTTAACACTTGACTTTACGACACAAAGCAATGACTTAAAAGGAACCTGTAACTGAGACTGGAATTACACTTCAAAACAAAAGCACGGCCAGGAAGCTAGAATGCTCTCAGGCAGACAGCGACACCTGTAGGCCCCAAAGGTTGGCGCCCCTTTCGGTATTTCTTTATTCTTTAACAGAGGGAATAAAACATGTGATTTCCTACAAGCTGACCCGCACAATCTCGGCTGAATTCCATCTGTTCTGGCCCGATTTCCGCAGCATAACTGTACTAGGACGCCTCACAGCCAGTATCCCCACGCAATAGATGACTTTCCCGACGCATACGGACACTTTGCAAAACCTGGCGAGAATCTGCAGCACGCTGAATTCCCCGGAAATGTGCCATATCACCTCTACAACGGTCCCCTCTCGTCTCTGAACCTCTTGGGGGTATTAGAGACCGTTTAGGGCCGAAACCCTAAACTTGCAAAAATACACAGCAGGCTGTAATTCCCTGTTTCGGGCTCCGTTTCGCGTGCCGGTCGCATCCGTAGCAAGTCCTCGAGCTCCCGCACCTGTAGGGCTACTTGCCCTTTGAATCGGACGAGATTTCGCACGTGAAACCTCTCCGAATTCACCTGTACTTGCGGGGATTAGCTTCTAGCTAATCCAGTACCTGTGCTAGAGGCTCTTGCCTCGGCAATCGCGCATGAACCCACACAACTGTACATAGGTCAAATGAGAAGCCCACTTGAGGGGCATAATATAACTGCTCGTAGAGGTGAGAGAGAGCGGTGCTTAGCGTGCAGGGCATCACTCTTGGCACCGCACTGTACATAAGAGGGAAAGGAAGCACTCCATAGCTCTTAACCTGTGACAGAGACTTCAAAAATGACGGGAAAGGAAGCACTCCATAGCTCTTAACTTGTGACAGAGACTTCTCTTGCATGAGGAAAGTGCACAGAAATGTGCCACTTGGCACAAATACACGCATTTTCCCGTTTCGGGGTTGCCGTCTATAAATCTCCCGACTGGTTGCCCAGTTGACTTCGCGGCAGAGTAATAAAATGTTTCCCTTGACATTCCAGAGCTAATGACGTGAACACTTTTTCTGGTCCAAAAATAGCAGTTCCCTAGATTTTAGGAGATGCTTCCATGGCACTCACACGGGTCGTCTGACCATCAATCACCACTGGAACCACATCGAAAAATACAATGTCGGCCAGCTATCAAGTGATTTACACTTGTAGCCCCACCGTGGCTAACCTTTGTCCATTTGCCCAACTTCAGTGCTCACTCGCCGTCCGGCCTAGACTCTCACTGTCCTCCTCAGACCATGCAACTTGGGCATTGGCATTTCCAAAGGGGTGCTTTAAAACAAGTCAAATAAAATTCCCCCAAAAAGAAATCAACAAGTAAAGTTGCCACAGACTCGTGACATACCCCCCTCTTGAAATTGCGAACGTCCTCGTTTGCATGAATATCAATCCATTAGTGTGTACAACACTTCGTGAACACCGTATCACGACTGTCAACCTTTTCGTGTGTACACACCTCGTTAACATGGTACGTGACATACATGCTCATAGTTAACACTCTTGTGTATTCAACACTTGTTAACTCATGTATGGTCTACCTGTGAGACTGTTCCATTGACATAGTGGATAGCTTTCACACTGTGCCACTGGCTTTAATAGAGTCCATAACTTTTAGTACACTTCGAATCCTTTCAAGCATAATATACTAGCAGTTTAAAAATGCGTCAACATGTACTCATTAGAAGCAAGTACTGTACTCTTGACAATTGACAAGACATACTTACTTCTATAGCACTAAACAGACTTTTGGACAAAACTTTTATTCCCCAAGGGCAATTGCCAAGTAGGGTACACTTCTATTGCACTAAATCCATAGATACATGAGAAGTGCTAGCTCCTCGATCACCCCCCTCTAGCGGAGGTCTCTTTCCTTTTGACCTTTGCTCTACTTGAGTTGGAGAATACATAGGTGCTAAACCAAAGGCTTCAAGGTAAAGTTGCAATACATTTGGTGACTCTAACTGCTTGCTCTCTTCCATCCACTTTGCTTCCATAGGTGGATAGTTCTTGAACTTCACCAAATATGGTCTTGTAACCTTGTCTTTGACTTTTCTTTCCTTGTGTGCCATGATCTGTTCTGGGACCAACATTTAATCAAGCTCTTCAACTGGCATATCCTCTGGCATCACCAATAAATGGTCTGAGAAGACCCACGTGAAAAGCATTGTGAATCTTCCAGTTCTCAGGCAATTTCAGCCTATAATTGACGTCATTGATCTTCTCTATTACTCGAAAAGGCCCATAGTAACGCATACTAAGCTTTGTAAAGAGACTTTTGTTGCCTTTTCGCTTCTTTAAGCATGCCTTTTCAAACCGCAATAGTACCCAATCACCAAGTGAAAACAACAATTCATGATGGTGGAGATCAACAAATTTCTTTTGTTTTGCCTGTGTCCTTTCAAGGGCATGCTTCATCTTCTGGTACATTTCATCCATATTCTGTACGTATTGATCTGCCTGAAAGATCTTTTCCTTGGTATGCAAAATGGGAGGAACTTTCACATAACCTTCGACAATTTCAAAAGGTGCTTTGCCCGTTGAAGAATGCACTGTATTATTGTACCCATATTCAACCAACGACAAAAACTGCTCCCACTTCGCCTTGTGTTCTGACACATAACACTTAAGCAGATCCAAGACAGTAGAATTTTCCTCTTCTGACTGCCCATTTGTCTGTGGATGAAACGAGGATGAGAACTTAAGCGTAGTGCCCATATTCTCAAATATGCCTCTCCAGAATAGACTTGTCATCGTGGGTCACGGTCACTGACAATTGATTGTGGCATACCATGGTACTTAAAGATATTGTACATAAAGAGATGTGACATCTGAGATGGTTTTATCTTCTTCCTAACAGGAATGAAATGAGCTTGATTGCTGAATTTGCAAATAATGGTCCAGATTCCATCATTTCTTGTCTGTGTTATGGGAAGATCAAAGATAAAGTCCATAGCTATGCTTTCCCATGGTTTATCTGGAATCGGCAATGGCTATAAGAGCCCTGATGCCTTTTGGCTATCAAACTTGACCTTTTGGCAAATCACGCATGCTCGCACAAAGGCATCCACATCTCTGCTCAAGGTAGGCCAATAAAAGAATGTCTCAACCGCTTTCACTGTAGCATCTATACCACGATTCCCTGCATACAGTGGGACATGACTCTCTACCATGACCTTATGTTGCAATGGCCTAGTGACACAGAGTCCGCCATGCATCATCATAAAACCATCTCTGAGGAGGTAGTGCTCATGACATTGTCCTTCCTGTAACTGTTCGAAGATCCTTGCAAAATCTTCGTCACTCGCATATTGTTCCTTCATATCATCAAGCTCATGATGATAAGGAATTGACACAGCTGAAATTTGTGGCTTTCTTGATAACGCATTAGGCACAACATTCTTCTTGCCTTCCACATGCACAATCTGGAAGTGAAACATGGAGAGAATGTTTGCCCATCGCATATGCTTTTCCGATAGCTTTGACTGTGTCAGAAAGTATCGCAAGGTCTGGTGATCCATTTGGACAACAAAATCAACACCTAGCAGATAGTGTTTCCAATTTAAGAGGGCATGAATCACAGCCAGTAACTCTTTTTCATAGACCTGCATGGTCATTTCTGGCCCTTGCAAGATTCTGCTCTCATAGGCTACTACCCTGCCATCTTGCATTAGCACTGCACCAATGCTATTGCCACAAGCATCACACTGGCCCACAAATGACTTCTTGAGATCTGGCAAAACAATGACTGGATCTGAAGTCATCTTTTCCTTTAAGAGATTAAAAGCTGAAATCTCTTTCTGGGTCCATCTGAAAGTGACCTCTTTCTTTTGCAAAGCATGTAAAGGTGAAGCAATCTCTGCAAAGTTGCAAATGAATCTTCTGTAGTAAGAACATAGCCCTAAGAAGCTACGGACATTGTGCACAGTCCTTAAAGCTGGCCATGTCTTGATTGCTTCTACCTTCGCAGGATCCATTCGGACACCATCCCTTCACACAATGTGTCCGAGAAGAAGAACTCGCTTTTCTTGCTATTGATGAGCAATCTGTTCCTGTGCAACTCTTCGAACACAATGGTCAAGTGATGCCTATGCTCCTCTTCATTCTTCGAGTAGACTATCATGTCATAAAAGAATGTGCCAACAAAGTTTTGATATGCACGGAAGATCCTATCCATCATCCTATTGAACGTAGCAGGAGCATTCGTAAGACCAAATGGCATCACGAAGAACTCGTAGAGACCAAATGTCGTTCTAAACGTAGTCTTATGCACATCCTTAGGCCTAATTCGAATCTGATGGTACCCACTTTTAAGGTCGATCCTGCTGAAAATCGCCGCACCCTCTAGGCGGTCAAGAATATCATCAATCCTTGGAATAGGAAACCTATTCTTGATGGTATTCTTATATTACGCATGGTAGTCAATACACATGCGCCACGAGCCATCCTTTTTCTGTAGTAAGAGCACTGGAGAGCAATAGGGTGACGAGCTAGGTTGAATCAACCCTTTCTCTAAGCGCTCCTCCACTTGGCTCATAATCTCTTTCCGCTGCGCCTCACTAACCCTATACAGTGGCCTATTTGGTGGGCTACAACCTGGCACCAAATCAATCGCATGATCCTCGGGCCTCTCTGGCGGTAGTTGAGACGGTAATGAATCAGAAAAGCAGCCATTAAACTTTTGCAAAAATGCTAAGCTGTCTTTATCTAGCACATATAAATTTGACTGACAACTATCTGAAACATCACGTGCAAAAATCAAGTACGCAGAAAGATGATTCTTTATTACAGAAGTGATAGCAGAAGCAGATACAATAGGGACTGACTCTCCTTTTAGCTTTACATCCAAGATGTGAGTTTTGCCCCTATGCTGTACAATGATCTTTTTGTTGTAGGCATCCAAGACTCCATGCACTCGGAACATCCACGGGATCCCCAACAAGACATCACATCCTTCCAACGGCATGATGTAGAACTCTTGTGTGTCCACATACGATTGAATATGCAGACGCAGCTTTCCAATGATGGGAGTAACGCACTTTGCCAATCCTGCCTCTGCGCTATACCCCATCTCTTCAGCTCTGATGGCCCAGCTTTATAGCTAATTCCGGTGTGATAAAGTTCGCTTTGGCACCTGGATCAAAGAAGATAAGTGCCATCTGGTCTCTAACTTTACCCCACGCTCTGCATAAGTCACTGGCATCTGTACTAGGCCTCTCGCCCAACATGTTTGGCACTAAACCTGCCGAGGGCATAGGCTTCTTTCCTTTTCTGTCCCCTTTGTTATTTGGGTCAGCTGGCCTTTTCTTTTGTGGACAATTGGTTGCAAAATGACCAGTCTGTTCGCATATAAAGCACTTGTTTTCAGCCATCAAGACCTTCTTTTCCTCGGGCATCTTACGCATAAAAGGCTTCCTTTTCTGCTTCTTTGCCTGCGCTCTAGAAGTCTCGGTTGAACCTTTGCCTTTATTGAACCTCGTTGGCCCCTCGGACGCTTCAGGAGTCACTTTCGTAAAGGGCTGCTTTGCTGAATTTTTCTTTTGCTACCCTCCTTTCTCGTTGCTCGGAAAACCACTGTCTTCTCCTTTCAACAAGGCAAGACCAGTGTTAGCAACTTCCATAAGCTGAGTGAGGGTAGCCACTCTGTTCTTGGTACAGTAATCGCGAAGCCCTTTAGGCAGCCCACAACAGTACTTCTCTAGCTGCTTTGTCAATGGCACAAATTTGTAGGAGGTCACTGAGAGTAACGCTTTACAAAACCTCCTATTGTACTCCAACAATCTCTTGCATGTAGCCGAAGTAAGCTGGTGCCAATCTGTCATGACGTCGGCTTCAAATTCATTTGACAGCCAAGCAGATGCAAACATTTGCTTGAAGTAAACCCAAGTGGCAGGTGCCTATCCTTGCATTAACAATGTCGTCCACCATGTAAGCGCATTGTCCTTTAAGAAAGTGGCAGCTTTTTTTACTTTAGAGGCCTTTGTAAAATTCCCTCCTGCATAAGCTGTATCAAACTGCTGGAGGAACGTGAGAGCCTTTGCTTTATCCTCGAAGCCACTAAAGGTGCTGAACTTCACAGCTGCACCTCCTTCTTTGTATGGTTTTGGCTTCTCTATTGGCCCCAAATTGTCATAGGGAAGCGTCTGCAGCATGGGCACTATAGTAGGGACCATCTGTGCCCCTTGGTCATTGCGATTCTGCATCAAAGGTGCCATATCTGGCTGCTGTTCATAAAAACCAGCCATGCCAAAATTGACTTGTGGCACTCCAAATTGGCCTTGATTGCTCTGAAAGCCTTGCTGCATGCCAATGTTACCATACATGGGGTTTGGCGTCATGCCATGCATACCAACCCCAAACACTGTTCCAAGCATGTACTGCTGGTTTCCAGGCGCATAACCAGCCATACTTCGGAACACGGATCCATCCCCGAAATACCCAGGGTGTACCGTGGGTATTGGAAAAACCTGATGCATTGCCTGGAGACTGGTTCCCTGTCCATTCAATGCAACATTTTGACCCTGAAAGGTGGCCGGCTGAATTGGCAAAACCTGTGGAGTAGGGATCCTCGCCACGTGTTCATGGACAAGAGGGACCTATCTTGGAGCCCCTGACTCCGCAACATGCGAGTGTTCCCTATCCTGCTGAGTCGCATGGGGGACCCGGGCTTGAGCCTCAACGTGCTCTGTACACTGAGGGCATTGCCTTGCCTGCTGCGACTTTGATGGTGCTTGCAGATAATCCATAACTTGGGATTCTGCATCAACTGAGTGAAGACATTCACAAGCAGCAACTAACTGTGTCTTGAACGCATCCTCTTCAAAGTGCCTAGTCATGAATCCTTGAACCTGTTCTCACTGTGCATTCACACGAACAAAAGGTGTAGACAGTGGCGGTCGTGAACTCTCGCCAAGTTCATGCTGTAAAGGAATAGCGTGTCTACCCTGGGAAGAGGAACCCTCTTCTCTAGCATTGTCTGTCCTGTCAGCCATAGTGTAATTCCAAGTTCCTGTGCTTTGTGTCTTCGCCGCAAACCAACCCAGGCTCACTTCTTAAAGAAAAAGTGATCTTATCCTGGTGCCAGAACCATGAAACTGGCCTGTGGGGCGGTCGACGTTAGCTTTCACCCGATCTTTAACACTTGACTTTACGACACAAAGCAATGACTTAAAAGGAACCTGTAACTGAGACTGGAATTACACTTCAAAACAAAAGCATGGCCAAGAAGCTAGAATGCTCCCACGCAGACAGCGACACCTGTAGGCCCCAAAGGTTGGCATCCCTTTCGGTATTTCTTTATTCTTTAACAGAGGGAATAAAACCTGTGATTTCCTACAAGCTGACCCGCACAATCTGGGTTGAATTCCATCTGTTCTAGCCCGATTTCGGCAGCATAACTGTACTAGGACGCCTCAGAGTCAGTATCCCCACGCAATAGATGACTTTCCCGACGCATATGGACACTTTGCAAAACCTGGCGAGAATCTGCAGCACGCTGAATTCTCTGTTTTCTGCCCCGAAAATGTGCATTCTACAGCGGTCCTCTCGCGTCTCCGAACCTCTTGGTGGTATTAGAGACCGTTTAGGGCCGAAACCCTAAACCTGCAAAAGTGCTCAGCAGGCTGTAATTCCCTGTTTCGGGCTCCGTTTCGCGTGCCGATCGCATCCGTAGCAAGTCCGCAAGCTCCCGCACCTGTAGGGCTACTTGCCCTTTGAATCGGATGAGATTTCGCACGTGAAACCTCTCCGAATTCACCTGTACCTGCAGGGGATTAGCGGCTAGCTAATCCAGTACCTATGCAAGAGGCTCTTGCCTCGGCAATCGCGCATGAACCCGCACAATTGTACATAGGTCAAATGAGAAGCCCACTTGAGGGGCATACCATAACTGCTCGTAGAGGAGAGAGAGAGCAGTGCGTAGCGTGTGGGGCATCACTCCTGGCACCGCACTGTACATAAGAGGGAAAGGAAGCACTTCATAGCTCTGAACCTGTGACAGAGACTTCAAAAATGAGCCTCCCAGCTATAAATTCAGCGTTACCTTCTCTTGCATGAGGAAAGTGCACAGAAATGTGCCACTTGGCACAAATACACGCATTCTTCCGTTTCGGGGTTGTTGCCTAAAAATCTCCTGACCGGTTGCCCAGTTGACTTCGCGGCAGAGTAATAAAATGTTCCCCTTGACATTCCAGAGCTAAAGACGCGAACACTTTTTTTAGTCCAAAAATAGCAGTTCCCTAAATTTTAGGAGATGCTTCTATGTCACTCACACGGGTCGTCTGACCATCAATCACCACATCGAAAAATGCAATGTCGGCCAGCTATCATGTGATTTACACTCATAGCCCCACCGTGGCTAACCTTTGTCCATTTGCCCAACTTCAGTGCCAACTGGCCGTCCGGCCTAGACTCTCACTGTCCGCCTCACACCATGCAAGTCGGGTGTTGGCATTTCCAGAGGGGTGCTTTAAAACAACTCAAATAAAATTCCCCAAAAAGAAATCAACAAGTAAAGTTGCCACAAACTCGTGACACAACCTTCGGGTCCGGGGAAAAAATTTGCTCTGATACCATTGTGAAGAACATGCTTACTATGCATGTTTATTCATAATTGAACTTAGATAAAAACTGAAGAACGAAACTAGAAGACAAGAGACTCAGAGACTGATTGATTGAACTGTGTTACAAGGGCGTTCTTATATAGAAACTGAAGAGACATGACCATAGGTCAAAAGACATGACTCATTCGTGCCGAAGTGCTTATGATGAGTATTTAATTAAATGGAAGGGTCATCTGAAAAGTTTGCTACTTGGGAATCAGTTAGAGCTTTGAAAGCTCAATATCCCCCCTTCATTGATGAGGACATCAATGGTTCTTAAGCAGGGAAGTCCCGCTTACGAGAGAGGGGATCTATTCACCGTCTAGATGGGCGTCCGGAAGGACTTAGCGTGAACCCGGCCAATGTGGTTGGCTACTTCTATAAAAGGGAGGCCAAGGCCTCATTTGTAACTATCAACCCCCATTGGCAGAGCGCTAGTGGTTAGCCCGTGTGGCTAGGAGTGCATGAGGTCACCTTGAGGAGGTGAGGCCGGGTGGTATGGGATGGTCGGTCTTACAGGTGCACGCCTTTGTCCTTGGACGTTGGCCCCGACACGGGGGTGCTGCGGGATGGTGGCTATGGTTGGGTGGTTCGTCCAGTGCGTGTCTATAGGCGGTCCATGTAGCCGAGAGATCCTCTCCGAGTGTTCATATCTGTAACCCTTTTTGAAAGGCAATATTCGCGTAGTGGTGAAGGCAACCCAATAGTGTGTCTGGTTTTCTAGTCTCTAGAGTCAAATTTTGGGTGAAGGAGACTGTGAAATACATGTCCTGAAATCACTAATTATAATGTTTAAAGTGTCGATGGAACTATGCTTAAGTTGTCCTAGTCTACAAGTAGTACGTCAAAGTATATTTTTCAAAGCTTGCTGTCTTAAGAAATTCGGTTCAATAGATAGGTAACTTCACCTCAGCATCATCCTTGAGTAATGTGATGAGCGCGCGGTGGTGTGTGCAAGTGAAAGAGCACGCGAGGAAGTGCAGTGTGTGTGTAGAGAGGGGCGGCGAAGAGCAGCAGGAGAGGAAGCGCTAGCAAAAAAGAGAGGGAGAGAGAGAGAGCTCACGTTTTTGGGGAAAACTCAATAAGTGAGTTTTGGGTTTTCCCACTTTTATTATAAGTGACCTTTAAAAAATGTGTCTAGGTTCAATATGAACCTGGACAAAGTATAAAAATGTACAAAAAGGGGTTATTTAGGCCTTTAACCCAACAACCTCCCACTTAAAGGCATAAATGGCGCCTTTAAGCTACGTGACTCCCACCATCTCTATGCATAGATGATGTTGTGCTTTGGGTAAGCACTTAGTGAGAGCATCGGTTGGATTTTGTGATGTATGGACCTTAACCAATGTAATAAGGCCATCCTCAAGCACTTCTCGTATGAAGTGATACCGCACATCAATATGCTTTGTGCGTGCATGAAACATGGCGTTCTTTGCCAGACACTTGGCACTCTGGCTATCACAACCAAGCATAGGTGCCTTGGCAGGCAAACCAAACTCACTGCATAGGTGTGCTAACCAAATAGCTTCTTTGGAAGCTTCAGTGGTTGAAATATATTCAGCCTCTGTCGTAGACAATGCAACAATCTTTTGCAATCTAGAACACCATGAAACAACACCTCCCGCAAGAGTAAATACATAGCCACTTGTGGATTTCCGTGTATCCATATCACCAGCCATGTCAGAGTCACAAAATCCTTTTAATTCCATTGGTCCTGTACCATAGCAGAGGCATTTGTTTTTAGTCCCTTTCAAGTACCTCATAATGGACTTTACTGCATCCCAATGCAACCTGCTTGGATTAGCCATAAACCGGCTCACAACTCCCACTGCATGGGCTATGTCAGGTCTAGTAGCAACCATAGCATACATAAGTGAACCACAAGCTGAAGCATAAGGCACACTTTGCATGTCATTGACTTCTTCCTTTGACTTGGGACAATCATCCTTGGAAATTTTAACATATGGCTGTAATGGCACACCAAGAGGCTTTGCTTCAGCCATGTTAAATCTGTCCAGCACCTTTTCAATGTACTTTTCTCGCGACAAATACAATAGGCACTTGTCCCTTTGCCGTGTAACACGCACTCCAAGTATATGTTCAGCTGGCCCAAGGTCTTTCATTGAAAACGCAGATTTCAGCTGCCCTTTAAGAGCATCAACAGTGCTTCTTTTCTTTGCAGCTATCAACATATCGTCTACATAGAGCACAAGAATGATAGGGTTGCCATCCTCATCATGTTTGGTATACAAACAATGGTCTACATGGCTTCTTTTGTAACCATGTTTAAGCATGAAGCGATCAAACTTCTTGTACCACTGTCTACATGATTGTTTCAGCCCATACAAGCTTCTATTGAGCATACATACCAAGTGTTCCTTGCCAAGGATGACAAAACCCTTGGGTTGCTTCATGTAAAGCTCTTCTTCCACATCACCATGCAAGAAAGCGGTATGTACATCCATTTGGTCCATTACCAAATCAAGAGCACCCACAATGGCAAACAATACACGCAAAGTGGTCATCTTCACAACAGGAGAGAACACTTCCTGAAAGTCTATGCCCTTGGTTTGAACATATCCCTTTGCCACAAGCGTTGCCTTATACTTGGGTTTTGCATCAACAGTTTTGATTTTATACACCCATTTGTTAGGAATAGCCTTCCTTCTTTTGGGCAATTCAACCAAATCCCAAGTATGATTAGCATGCAAAGCTTTAATCTCTTCTTGCATAGCAAGCTCCCACTTGTCGCTGTGCGCACATGTCTTTGCCTCTTTATACGTAAGAGGCTCTCCCTCATCTGTCAACATAATGTAATGCAAAGAGGGGTCATATCGACTCACAGGCCGTCTTTGACGAGTAGACCGCCTCACTCAATGATCCACATTATCCGGCAATGGGTTTACATCAGGTGGCACTACAAAATCATCAACAATGGGCTGTTGTACATCATTTTCAGCACCATTTTCAGCATTGTTTCTTGGCTGCAAATGCCCTTCAGGAGCCTCAATTTGCTGTCCAACATCATCTGGCTCAAACACCACTGGATCATCTACATTTTCAGCCATTTGTGGTGCATCCTGAGGGTCAAAAATAGGCCTAACAGGTGGCTGGTCATGCTGAAATTTCACCCTTTTGTAGCATACATGATGGCCTCAAGCCAATACGAATGTGATAAAGCTTTGAGGCACAATTGTTTTGAAGCAGCCTTGCCTCATTAAAAACAACATCCCGGCTGCTTACAACCCTTTTGAGCTGAGGTAACCAAATCGTGTAACCCATTTCGCCTTCTTCACCATATCCCATGAAGAGGCCTTTAATGGACTTCGCATCTAGTTTACTCCTCAACTCCGGTCTTACATGCACAAAAGCTTCGCAACCAAAAATGCGTAAGTGATCATATGAAGCAGGCTTGCCAGACCAAACCTCTTCAGGGATGTCACCTTTCAAAGACATGTGAGGGGATCGATTGCATATATGCACTGCAGTTTTCAAAGCTTCTCCCCAAAATCCATGAGAGAGATTAGCTGTGGACATCATGCATCTCACCCTCTCACAAAGTGTCCTATTGAATCTTTCAGCCACACCATTAGAAGAGGGGCTGTATGGTACAGTAAGCTCCCTCTTAATGCCCAAATTTTCACAAAACTTGTTAAATTCAGCACTTGTGTACTCGCCCCCATTGTCTGTACGCAAGCATTTTAGCTTTCTACCAATTTGGGTGGTCACAAATGCATGAAATCTCTTAAACGCAGCAAAGGCTTTATCCTTAGACTTAAGCAAATAAACCCAAATTTTCCTAGAATGATCATCAACAAAGGAGACAAAATAATATGCACCACCCATAGACTTAGTAGGCATGCTACATACATCGGAATGTACAAGATCAAGCACACAAGATTTACGAGAGACACCAGAGTAATAAGAACGCTTTACTTGCTTGCCATATTGACATTCATTACAAAGTCAAGCTTTGTGCCTTTAGCATCAAGCTTGTTCAAAGTACAAAGCTTAGAAAGGCCCTTTTGGCTCATATGGCCAAGCCTCTTGTGCCACAACTCCATGTGAGAGTTAATTTCAGCCAATGCAATAAACTTGCCCAACACGGCCTTTCCATGCATGCAGTAAAGTGTCCCTTTCTTTGTGCCCTTTACAATCAACCTTGAGGCTTTATTCATTTTCCATGACCCTCTCTCAAACAAGATGCTGTAACCATGCATATCCATCTGACCAACAGTAAGCAGACTCTTCTTGATTCCCGGCACATATGGAACATCATGCAAGACAAGCTCATTTGTGCTATCTATGGAGAGATGCACAGTGCCAATACCCTCAATGGAACATGCATGATCGTTTCCAAGGTATACATGGCCACGCTTGCCCGCATCAAAAGTAGAGAAACACTCCTTGATAGGAGTCACATGAAATGAAGCACCGGAATCAACAATCCAAGTCTGGGACAATGCATCATTCACAGTTAACAAAGCATCAATAAGGTCACTCTTAGTGATCTGCATGTCCTGTGTATGAACATAGAGAGAGGCATCAAACTCATGAGCATCATCAGCTGACAAAGTAGCACATAGGATGTCCTCTACATCTGACAACTCCTCAATAACAACACTAGAGGCCACATTGGCCTTCTCCTTGTCCTTAGAGCTATCCTGTGCATCTGTCTTGACTTCTTTCTTCTCTTTCTTTTTGTCTCCGCCATTCTTCTTTCTTTCTAACTCTGCCTTATAATACCTGCAATCGGGCTTCTTGTAACCTTTCCTACCACATTGATAGCATGTCACATCACCCTTGCCTTTGTTGGCATTTCCCCTTTCCTTGCTCTTACTCTTACTCCTCTGTGCATAGTTATTCTTCTTCTCTGTCCTGCCTCTAACGATGTTGGCTGAGCTGCCTCCCTCTCCACCTGCTTTTCTCCTGATGTCCTCATTGAGAATAGAACCCCTAACACCATCAAAGGTCAGATTGGGGTTATTAGACAGTGAAACCACCAATGTCTCCCAAGAATCAGGTAGGGTCATAAGCAAGAAGATAGCTTTCAGCTTATCATCAAAGGGAGGCATGCTTGAATCCTGCAACTGCGACAAAGTACTTGTAAACGACGACAAGTGCTCTACAGGGCTCTTTGACTCATCCAATTGCATGCCAACAAGTTTTCGCATCAAATGCACTTGATTGACCGGCGTTGTATTTTCATACGTTGCCTTCAACTTTGCCCACAAACTAAAAGCAGTCATAAGACCTTTGAGATCTACCAAGTTCTCGTCAGAAACGGCCATCTTTATGTAAGTAATGGATTTCTTGTTCAAAGTGGCCCATGCATCATCAGACATGTCCTTTGGCTTGTGTTCCTCTAATGCCCTGTCACAGTCTTTAAGGAAGAGAATTCCTTGAATTCTGTCCTTCCATAGGTCAAAACTTGTACCTTCGAAGCGCCGGATCTCAAAGAGATTCTTCACGTCCGAGGAGGATGACGCCATAGTTGCACAAAAGGAGAGCTAACTTGCTGAAATTTTGGGCAAAACGCACCAAAAACGAAGTACAGCCTCACAGGAGTGTGTACAACAACTCCAAATAGTCACAGGAGCAATTCGAGGCAAAACAGGTCAGTTTAGGCACAAAAATCGAGTTCTGAATTTTCTGCGCAGAAAATTTCAGCGAGCTAATTTGTGCCCAAAAACAACAATTTTGGTTGTTTTTACCCTCACAGGACATACATAAGGCTAAAACACAGCCTTTAGAAGCATGTATGAGCAAAAGCCCCAATTTGTTGCATCAATTTTGCATGAAATTGGCCCACAGATGGTCATACATAGGCAAGACGAGGAAAATGTGCATAAATTAGAGCGATTTGCACTTTCCCCATTGTATATACATCGAAATACACTTGCAAAAAACTTGCGCAAATCTGAAATTTGTTGGAAACACCTGTTTTGACGACCTGTTTTCGGCAATTTCAGTGTTTTCGGGCAGTGATGACTGAGGGAATGCGAACCCACACCTTAATACATGCTTTGCAATACCTGCGTTTTGCTGTAATGACCTGTAATTTGCAGATTTTTACCTGTTTTCAGCCTGTTTTAGGTCGAAAGTGCAAGCCCGGGGGCCCACTAGTGTCCGGGGACGATCCCTTGGCGATGAAACGGCAACTCTTTACGTCAAAGTTGATCCTCTTGGCTGAAAATCAGCATTTGCAGGTTTTGGGCCAAACCCTAAATGGGCTCTGATACTAGTTGATGAGCGTGCGGCGGTGTGTGCAAGTGAAAGAGCACGCGAGGAAGTGCAGTGTGTGTGCAGAGAGGGGCGGCGAAGAGCAGCAGGAGAGGAAGTGCTAGCAAAAAAAAGAGGGGGAGAGAGAGAGAGCTTACGTTTTTGGGGAAAACTCAATAAGTGAGTTTTGGGTTTTCCCACTTTTATTATAAGTGACCTTTAAAAAATGTGTCCAGGTTCATATATTGAACCTAGACAAAGTATAAAAATGTACAAAAAGGGGTTATTTAGGCCTTTAACCCAACATAATGCTACTGAATGAGAAATTTTAGACTCCTCTGTGTGATGTCCTATAGAATAGATGTTGTCAAACTCTTTAAGAAATTGCAAAGATTTCTTTGTGTCTTTAACTCGAGAGAAAGTAAAGAACTCGAAAGTGAGATTACTATCCGAAGTCTTTGGTTGTGAAGACATTGCCTTGTGGATGTTTAGAGAGAAACTCGACTAACTTGTTGAGGATGGTCCTTGTAACCTCTTCTTAATCCATAGTTCCAGCTCTAGGTCTTTAGGGAGGACCAATTTGTTTGCTTGAAAAGCAAACTGTTCTAATCCCATTTTAATCGGAAGGCACACGTGTCGATGAGAAAGATCGACTGGAAACGAAACGAACCTTATAACAAACGGAACAACTTTGCAAGCACTCCAAATACTAGAATTGAAAGAGAACTCAACAATTGAGATGAGACATAGTGAGGTGGAGTTCCCCACTCAAATGCATTGGCCCCTCCAATACTGACTATTCTCTTCCTGTTAGGCTCATTTAAGCTCTTCCCCTTCTCTTCCAGTTTGGTGTAGCTCATGCCACATCACCTAGTTGTTTAACGTTAGAGTTCAATTCTTGTCCGATGGTGGCTCTAGTATCTCCCATGAGCAGATTAGAAAGTGAGGGCTGTTTTGTGGCTGTGCTCGACCGTATCTGTGGTAGCGGTACCTTTTCTCGGCGATGCAGTCCATAGTATTGCCCATGCGATAGGCTGGCATGAGGCAGGACCCTCGTTCCTAGTGTTTCCCGGGGTGAGAGTCTTGAGTGTTCTATAGTTGTGCTACAAAAATGTGTCTCTCTGGCCACTTTAGCGAGTTTACAGATTTTTAGCATTTTAGTAGCCTTTTTTAGGATTGTGGGTTTTGGCCTAGGTAGGGCAAATTTCAGTTTGTTGCCCCCCCCCCCTCCCCCCCCCTTCACAAAGTGATGACGTAGCGTGCCCAATTGGAAGAGAAATGAGCGAGTGGACAAGAGAAACTGAGCCAACCAATTGAAAGAACCTTTGAAGCACTGGTGGTAGGGCTCGAAACCCTAAAAAGACCAAAAGCTTGAACTTGGAGGATTTCCGTAAATTGTGCTGACATGTTGCCGTGGCAAATCGTACGGATGCTGACGTGGCAAGGTTGTACGGATTGTTTATGTTTTGCACTAGCTGTGCCACATGGTAGGTTGTTCGGAATTCCGCGATTTGCGCTAGCTTTTGGGAGCAAATGCTTTTGGGGTTGAGTGCTTTTGAACATAATGCTTTTGGGGCTTTGCTTTTGGACATCCCTTGTACTCTTTATAGGAGCCCTTGGGGCCTCACTCTGCAGACCATCTGGACGCAGAGTTTGAGAGGAGAGGATTCTCGACGTTGTACCTTGTTGTGATCAATAATAAAGAAATACCAAGAGGGGCGCTAGTCTTTGGGGCTAGTGCTTTTAGGCGCGGAACTCCTCCGTGCAGTGTCGAGTCTCTCTCTCTCTCTCTCTCTCTCTCTCTCTCTCTCTCTCTTTATTAAAGTTCAGTGATTTTGAAGTTTCTATTCGTGTGTTGCTATTGACTTCTCGCTTGGAGTGTCTAAGACTGTAACAATGGTATTAAAGCTCAGAAAGATTCTTCTTCTACCGAGGATCCAATTTCTTTCGCAGCTCACACAGATCCTCGAGGAGAATATTATAGAATAGTCAAGATTTTATTGTGAAAGAATCTTCGTGTCTTGACCTCGGATTTATTAGCCACTCCCATCCTTCGTCCGTCGCGCATCGGGCGCGCTCACGTCTTCATTGCTCTGCCTTAAAGGGCATAAGCCATAAAGAACCCTAGATTACATATGGGTTCTCACAGAGAATCTGATAGAGATAACTTCTCTCAGGGGGGAGGCAATGTCACAAAGTGATGACGTGGCTACCGACAACAGAGACCCTAATTTCCTGCAAACCCTAATTTCTGCCAAAAACCCTAATTTTCAAAAAACCCTAATTTTTGGAAACCCTAATCCTAACTGCTGGCTGGAAACCCTAATCTGGCGCCAGTGCCACGTGGCAACAGTTCCGGGATTTGCGGTGTGAATCATGGAGGTGGGGAAAAGCACTAGTGATGCAATTTTTGATTGCTTTTTGCTACGCAAGGAAATTGGAGAGAGTTTTGCTTTATTTTACTTGCTCTCATTGAGAGAGAGAGAGAAACTGCTTTTGATTTCAAGCTTTTGGGGCTCTGCTTTTGGGCATCCCTTGTAATCTTTTTATATGCGGTGAGGGCCTCACTTCTCAGAGCATCTGGACATAGATTTTGAGAGTGAAACCCTAACCGCTCTTGTACTTTGACATTGATTTAATACATAAAGAAGTACCGAAAGGGGCGCCAGTCTTTGGGGCCAATATCTCTAGGCACGGAACTCCGTCGGGCCAGTGCAAATCTATTGTGATCTGTGAATTGTTTTGAAGTGGTTATTTGGTGCTGTCGCGATTGATTCTTGACTTGGAGTGTCCAAGTCTGCAGGCAAAGAAAAGTTCAAATCCGGCACGGGAAAATTTTTGACGGAGAAGTTGCCAGAGCGGAGTAGAAGCGTCAATTGCAGGTTGACACGTGTGTGAAAAGACTGATTAAGTACTCCAGAGACCCGAGATTTGCAACACACTTGAAGAATTACTCGATTGATGAGATTCACTTGAGATGGCGTGAGGCCATTGATTCTTCTCTCAGGTTTAGAGGAAAGCTGAAAGGACAAGCGAGTGCAGAAAATCGGAAGCTGTACTCGCGGGAAGAGTTGGACAGAGCTCTTGACGAGAAGATGAACCAGATAATGAAAGGCTCGAAGCACTCTCGAAAGAAGAGGAAATTGATGGATTTTCCTTGTTATTTGGTCCGAAAGGAGAGTTTCGAGGTGGCAAGCAGATCCAAGAAGCGTGCGCTCGTTTTGAGGATGACTCAGATTTTTCTTCGTCTTTAGAGAGTTCTGAGAGTTCGTCCTCCTCTAGTTCTAGAGCGGATGAGAAAAGGCGGAAGAAGCGGAGAAAAAGCAAGAAGAGCAGATTTCTAGAAAAAGTCTAGAAGGCATGGAAGGCCATCCAGTAGTTTGGAGGAGGAGAGCTCATCCTCTTCTAACAATGAGTAGATGAGCAAGAAGACCGAGGAGTTCAAGGAAGGGGGTCAGGCCGTCAGGTCTGAGACGTTTTCACGCTACCAGGACACCCTTCGAGCCCTTGAGTATGTATAACAATTCGACATCACCAGGTCACCTTCTTTGGAGGTCGGTTCCCAGAACACTCGAAGGTGTGAAGGGCGGCATCTTACTTCAGAGGAACTGCACAGACATGGTGGTCCACGTTGTTACGCAGAGAAGCACGTGTGACGTGGTTAAAATTCAATAAAAATTTCACGTCAACTTGGATATCAGACGAATATGAACGAGATGTCATCACGGCTTGGCATCACTTTAGAATGACTTAAGAAAGATACATTGGATGACTACTGCCAGAGGTTTTGGGATACTTATTTGCCAGTGTCTTCGTTTCGGAATATTACTTTGAGAGACTAGATTGAGCGGTTTTGCTGTGGTTTGCCAAAAGAGATTCGGGACTATTGTCTAAACCAAAAGTCTGACTCTATTGAGAGACTTATGGGATATGCTAAGCAAGATTTGGAATGTATGCTGGCTTGTTGACTTATCCAATGGACAGGGTAGTATCCACCTCAACAGGGCACGAGTCTGCCAGTGAAGAGAATGAATTAGGGGAACCGGATAACTCATCATAGGATTTTGGAGCAGTAAGAGAATCAGATGGTAGCACATCTAAGGGTTCGGACGAGCTAAGGGAACCAATTACAAGTTCATTAGAGGATTCCGGGGATCAGATGATAGTGCGTCTCTGGGTTCCGACGATTGAGATTGACGTGCCAACAGACAGGGAGGCCAGAAGGGCTACCGATAGGTCACAAGTCACGAGAAAAGTACAGAAAGGTAAAGTGATACAACGGTTCTTAGTTTAAGAACTATTCGGCATTGGATGCGAAGTGGATGGAGGACCTAGGAGATACTCCTCAGATTTTGGAACTTTACCTTGGACCATTCCAAGAGTTCCTGAGGATGGGTTGAATCTGGTGCAACTAGGACTGCACAAGAGGGGTTCCTTTGTCACAGATTACCTAGATGGTATATAGTCACTAACTTCCGTTGTGATTTGAGGGATTCTGATGGGTTGACAATATTTTGCTGAATGACTTTATGAAAGAAGTACTTCGAAATGGGAATTCCTGAAATGAAACTGTTATATGCACTCTCTCATGTGAGTAGTGTTTGAGTGCTATTTTTGAAAGACGAAATAACTGCAACATTTTGGTCTTGTTCTCCTGAGAGATGAGGTGGACATGATAGTGACAAGATCTAGTCAATCAAGATATCTGTGAGAGATTAGTGAGATTTGGATGTGATTGCTAAATACGTTACAATAGACCATGATTCCCATCCAAGATCTCGATAGGGATAGTGATGTGAATGTGATTTGAATGTTCAGTGACTGTTGTCTTTGTGCAAGCGTTGATTATGTGTTGTCTAGTGCGGCAATACTTAGAGTCTGTGTCTTCAACTAGTTTCTGGCTTATGTCGGTTTTGCAGGCGTAATCGAGGGTGAGTACAATTCTTTCAAGAGGGCGGAATGTCACAAAGTGATGACGTGGCATGCCCAACTGGAAGAGAAATAGCGGAGTGGACAAGAGGAACTGAGCCAACCAACTGAAAAAACCTTTGAAGCATCGGCCGTGGGGCTTGAAACCCTAAAAGACCAAAAGCTTGAACTGTGAGGATTGCCATAAATCGCATTGACATGTTGGTGTGGTAGATCATACGGATGCTGACGTGGCAGGGCTGTATGGATTTTTTGCGTTTTGCGTTGGTTGTGCCACGTGGCAGGCTGTACGGAATTCCACGACTTCCAGTAGCTTTTGGGAGCAGATGCTTTTGGGATTCACCGCTTTTGAACTTGATACTATTGGGGCTCTACTTTAAGGCATCTCTTGTACTCTTTATAAGAGCCCTTGGGCCTCACTCTGCAGAGCATCTTGACGCAGAGTCTGAGAGCAGAGACCCTCGGGAGTTGTTTCCTTGTTTTGATCAATAATAAAGAAATACCGAAAGGGCCGCCAGTTTTTGGGACCAATGCTTTTGGGTGCGGAGCTCCGCTGTGTAGTCTCGTCTCTCTCTTTCTCTATTAAAGTTCTGTGATTTTGAAGAAGTTAATATTACATTTCATTTCATTACATTCTCTCTCTCTCTCTCTCTCTCTCTCTCTCTCTCTCTCTCTCTCTCTGTGTAAGGTGCTGCGGAATGAATGTTTGCGCTTTGCTCAAGATGAGTGCTCCGAACTGTGCTCAAGGTTCCTTTTGTTCTTATGGAAGGGAGAGCCTTCCGTTCTTAATGAGAGAATGCTATGATCACAAACAAAGTGAATGGACACTGTGCGTGCAAGTGTATGAGACTGGGAGTTAGAGAGAGAAGAGAGATACGACACCAGAGACGTTGTAAAACCCTCCTCCGAAGGCCCCACTCTCGTCGGCGAGAGTGGTCTACTTATGATTGCACAAACTGGTACAAACCGAATGCATGGGACTGATGCAAGTCTAGGCTATGTCGGTGATGACGACGGGGATAACAACACCGACCTAAGGGCTGAAATCTGCAATCTTTTATCTGCTGTCCGAAAACGCTATGGGCTGAAATCTGCTACAATCCAAAACGCTGGTCTTGGGGCTGATTCTGTTGGTCTTTGTCGCTGAAATTCTGCAGGTCTTAGGGCTGAAAACTGAGGGTCTTTGATGGCTGAAAATCACCTGCTGAAAATGTCCAAAGGCTGAAAAATGGGGCTCCTTTTGCTAGGATCAAAAACGCTAGGCATGGGAGTTCTTTTGGAGATGACAAGGGCTGAAAACGCTGATGTTTGCAGCTTTGTCGGCGATGAAGCTAATGCTGAAAAGGCTATGCATGAGGGACTGCTTGCGGTGACTACCTGTTGCAAAAACGGCAAGGGCTGGGACTTGCTTGGCGATGATGCCTTGTTGCAGAAATGCTATGGACTGGGATTGTGTGGGCGATGACCACCTTGATGAAAACGCTAGGGATGAAGCTAGGTGATGATGCCTTTGCTTGGAGAAAAGTCCACCAATGGTCTTGCTTGAGAAGTTACTTGCTGAGCTTGGCTCCTGTTGCCTCTTCTGCCATTTAGTGCTAGTTTAGGTTTGCTTATATACAACCTCACTCAATTTGCCCTACCTACTTTCCAACAAAAGTCACTTAAAAATAATAAGTGAAAAATGTCAAAAATAGGTAAACTAGGCTAAATGCATGGAAAATTCCCCTGAAGGATTCCGATGGATTCTAATGGGAATGCTTATGATCATGCTGTGTGCAACCAGAGGATATGCATCTACACTAAGTGACTGGGCATGCACGGTCTACGAATAGACTCACAAAAGTGCCAGATCACTTCTAATCTAGACTGACTGGACTTACTGCTGTTGTTGCTTGTCCACGGACACATAGGGTTGGATGTGTCACGTGACATCCCCTCCTTGAGGTACTGGTACCGAACTGTATGGCGTCGAGGGAGATTGCCAATAGCATCCGGAATCCTGGAAGGGACTCTTCGCCGGCCCACTCGGATATGTGGGTCGTGCGGTACTTGAACTTCATAAAGGTATGCAACGCTTGCTTCTTTGGGCCGCGCCGAAAGCGACACAAAGGCTTCTGTGGCTCCTTCAATGCTTCAACTTTGTCTATGGACGTAGGTCCACCTTCTTCAAGAATCTCCGAGGCTGAAAATTCCTGAAACCACTTTCAACACAAAAACATGAACATACCCATTCCATGTAAAGCGAGTGGAGAAAATCTCGTCTTCCTCAAAGACTGTGCATGCAATGTAGATGAACAATTAGACGGAGTGCCAAACCGTTCACAACACACAGGCAAACAATGAGATCGAATCTTGTCTTGCTGATCTAAAGCAATCAACTATGGCAATTCACAACGGAAATGCCCATGCTTGGTGCTCATACTTTCATGTGCTCGTTCTATGAATGTGTTATGCCAAGGAAGAGACATGGAATGTGACTTCCTTACATACATACTTTTCAGCTTTTCATGAAAAATCTGTATACATTTGTGCTTATTTATGAGTGAAACGTGCTCAACGTACAATATGTCATGCCTAGGAAAAGGGATCACATAAAGATGCTGACGAAAATACAGGAAACGATCACGAATGAAACACTCGTACAATGCGTGTTGACTAATCATTCGAACACATAATACTTCTTGTGAGGGTTCTTTGGACCTAGGCTCCAGAGCCAAAGATCGGTTCTTCCTGATTGATCGAATCTGCAATGAGGTTAGCTTCACTAGACAAAGTATCAACTAAACCATCATGCTTGTGAACAATCACATCTTTATCCTACAGATCATCATGCTCGTGAGAAGTCACATCTTGATCATGCAGATCATCATGCTCGTGAAAAATCACATCTTGATCATCGTGCAAATCATTGTCATTCAAATCATCATGCAAATCATGTGTGTCTTGCTTTGGAAAAGAAGAGACTGAGAGAATCTCCTTTTCCTGAATCTCTTGCATTTGTGCCTAAACTTGAGAAAAGAGTCGCAAGAACTCTTCCATGTGTTGGTCACTCTTTTCTTTGACAGCGGCTGCCATTCTTTCTTGGTGTTTGCGTTCCATTTTTGCTTTTCTATCTGCTCTTCTTTCTGCGGGTCTGCGATCCATTTTTGCTTTGCTTTCTTTGCATTCACGATCAAATTCTGCCATTCTTTCTGCATTTCTTGCTTCGCGTTCTAACTTCCTTTTCATAAACATCTGCTCCAAAGCCTCTATAGGAGTTAGTGCAATCCTTGACGTAGATGGGGAAGGGGGAGGGTCGGAAAAACCTCTTGGTGGGGAAAATTCTTCTTCGCCTCTCTCATGCTCATCACCTCCAAGCGAAGTATCTATTCCGCTTCGAGTGATGACCATCCACTGAAGTCTTGGGTTCTTGTGGGTTCTTGTGGTCTTGGGTTCTTAAGTTCATGAGGAACTTGGGTTCTTGAGGGTCTTGGTTCTTGGGGTTCTTGAGTTCTTGAGGTTCTTGCGGGTCTTGAGGTTCTTCTTTTGCTTGCGATCTATGTTAGAGAAGGATCTTCTCTTCACCCGAGTTCAATTTTTTTTAGTGGGCGCAGCCCTTGGCGGCCTTGCTCTCACACCAAGGTTGCTTTTTCCCACCTCACGTCGATTGGCCGGCCGCTAAGTGCACGGTCCGCTCTCAATGAGTGAAAGGAGACACAAGGGGAGGCTGGACAAGCCCTTCTTTCTTGAGATTCCTGTCTCTCTTCAAAAACACGATTAGGAATCGACACGCCCAAGTGAACTTGGGTTCGTGCGACCGCAACAAGCAAAAAAAATTCTTATGTTTCTTGTGGTTCTTTCCTTGAGTGATACAGAACACATCCAAAGCTCTGATACCAATGTGAGGTGCAGTGGAATGAATGTTTGCGCTTTGCTCAAGATGAGTGCTCCGAATTGTGCTCAAGGTTCCTTTTGTTCATATGGAAGGGAGAGCCTTCCGTTCTTAATGAGAGAATGCTATGATCACAAACAAAGTGAATGGACACTGTGCGTGCAAGTGTATGAGACTGAGAGATAGAGAGAGAAGAGAGATACGACACCAGAGACGTTGTAAAACCCTCCTCCGAAGGCCCCACTCTCGTCAGCGAGAGTGGTCTACCTATGATTGCACAAACTGGTACAAACTGAATGCATGGGACTGATGCAAGTCTAGGCTATGTCGGTGATGACGACACCGACCTAAGGGCTGAAATCTGCAATCTTTTATCTGCTGTCCGAAAACGCTATGGGCTGAAATATGCTATAGTCCAAAACGCTGGTTTTGGGGCTGATTCTGTTGGTCTTTGTCGCTGAAATTCTGCAGGTCTTAGGGCTGAAAACTGAGGGTCTTTGATGGCTGAAAATCACCTGCTGAAAATGTCCAAAGGCTGAAAAATGGGGCTGCTTTTGCTAGGATCAAAAACGCTAGGCATGGGGGTTCTTTTGGAGATGACAAGGGCTGAAAACGCTGATGTTTGCAGCTTTGTCGGCGATGAAGCTAATGCTGAAAACGCTATGCATGAGGGACTGCTTGCGGTGACTACCTGTTGCAAAAACGCCAAGGGCTGGGACTTGCTTGGCGATAATGCCTTGTTGCAGAAACGCTATGGACTGCGATTGTGTGGGCGATGACCACCTTGATGAAAACGCTAGGGATGAAGCTAGGCGATGATGTCTTTGCTTGGAGGAAAGTCCACCAAAGGTCTTGCTTGAGAAGTTACCTGTTGAGCTTGGCTCCTGTTGCCTCTTCTGCCATTTAGTGCTAGTTTAGGTTTGCTTATATACAAACTCACTCAATTTGCCCTACCTACTTTCCAACAAGAGTCACTTAAAAATAATAAGTGAAAAATGTCAAAAATAGGTAAAATAGGCTAAATGCACTGGAAAATTCCCTTGAAGGATTCTGATGGATTTCGATGGGAATGCTTATGATCATGCTGTGTGCAACCAAAGGATATGCATCTACAGTAAGTGATTGGGCATGCAGGGTCTACGAATAGACTCACAAAAGTGCCAGATCACTTCTAATCTAGACTGACTGAACCCTGTTATGCTCTAGCTTGTGTCCACGGACACATAGGATTGGATGTGTCACGTGACTCTCTCTCTCTCTCTCTCTCTCTCTCTCTCTCTCTCTCTCTCTCTCTCTCTCTCTCTCTATTAAAGTTCTGCGATTTTGAAGTTTTTGTTTGTGTATCACTATTGATTTCTCGCTTGGAGTGTCCAAGTCTATTCGCCCCCCCCCCCCCCCCCCCTCGTATTATGGGCATGTTATGCAGTGCAGAGTTCGAACGTTTTGGGCACACTATCTCTCTAGTAGTTTCTCTTGCTATCGTTTTTTGTGTGTGCAGTCTCTCTCGTGTTTTTTTTCATCACCAGATCTCTCTCTCTCTCTCTCTCTTTTAATGCAGCGATCTCTCTTCCTCTCTCTAGCGCCCCCCCCCCCCCCCCCCCCCCCCCCCCCCTCTACGTGGACAACCTATATGCGGTGTTTGTGCTTGCAAGTGGTTGCAATGCCCGTATAGTGGGTGGTTCGCACTAGGAGCTTGTGTACGAGGAGATCTATCGTGAGATCCGAGATCCGTTGGCTGCCCAATCCCAAGAGGAGGTTTGCTCGCGGATGTAGACGAGATGATCATCCGATTCACCCTTTTCCACTGCCCCTTTGACAGTTGTGACATGTTACTCCTATGAGGCGTGTTGCGTTGCAAGTGTGATCCAACCATGCTACTCCATGAGGGTTTACATCAACAAGGTGCAATCATTGCAGCAAGAGATCCTTCGGATGGGAAAGAACATAGACTTGGATGACATGGCCATTTATTTGATGTCCTAGTTATGGCTTTGTACTTGAGTTTCTACTCTTCTTTGAATTCAAGTGGAGGACCGAATACTATCACGTGGGAGGAGCTAGTTGCGATAGTACTGGACCAAGAAGAGCAATCTAGAGCCCAAGCTAGACCGAGAAATGTTGATTCAACCCAGTGTTTGGCTGGAGATTCCAAAGGGAAACATAAGGTTGAAGAGAGTGGCCCAAGTTCTTTGAAGACTGATGTAGAGCAGGATGGCTTGAATGCTGAGAAACAGTGCCACAAGCGTGGAGAGAATGGCCATCATTGGAGGAAATGTCCTTTCTGAAAAGTGGAGTGTTTAGCAGCGACTCTGACACCTGCCTTAATTGCATAGATGGAGATCCCTCAAGATTGGATCGCTTTTGAGAAAGAGGGGGCGTCACCTTGCTTGACTCTCATGATTTGATGGTGCCATTAGGCACATGATTTCTTGTGATTCAATGTCTGATCTAATGCCGTACAAAGGTCAAGTTATATTTGGTGTTTAATCCTCTTTTGTCAGATTTTGACTCACACTCAATAGATGTTACTCTGAGGCAAGCTACTTCGAACTAGATGTTACATGGTGTGCTAGACAAGTGGTTTCGTTGCGGGGAGCAGCGGTGTGGTTTAGTTGATTCTGCGCAGATGGTGGAGATACCGGAGTGGATTTGGATTACTCTCTGGGACATCGGCGTGTTAGATTTGTCTCTCCACGTAATGGATGCTGTGGTGAATGATAATGGCTTCACTTACAGCAGATCAAGGTGTTGTCCTTCCTTGGATACAACTGAAGGACTTCAAAGATTTGTTGCAAATACAACTGAATTTCTCTGCATGGGAACCACCACGTTTTTGTTGAAGAACTGGAATTTGGAATGTGGTTTTGTATTAATGTTTTCCTTTAGCACATAGAAGTTTTAGGAATGGATAGGAGAGCAGGAAAGAGCGTGGGTGGCATGCATTTCAACTATGAAATTTGTGCTGCACTGGAACCATCACGTCTTTGTTGAAGAACTGGTTATGGGCAAGCTTCATAGTAATTGCCTTCTTCTCAACCTTGACTATGAAATGATTGGGTCTTCAAGTTACTGGGTTTCTGAAAAAGCCCTAGAGATGAAATACACTTTTGGAATTTTTTTTTGAAGATGAGATCAGCTGATGCATGGTTATCACTTGTTCTGGGTATCAGACCAACAATTATCTATCTTTGTTCTGCTCTAATTTGACAGACTCAGAATGGAAGGTCCATATTCTAGATTCAGAGGAAAACGGAGCTTTTCTTACCATGACCGTGAATATGAAGACTACAATGGCAGGCAAAAAAGGCACATGCCAGGAGATTCACGAGCTGGTGGTATTTTGCCAGTACCACCACCTGGACTTAGACCACAAGCACATGGTGAGACAATCTTTCGATTAATATGCCCAGAATCTAGGGTTGGATGCGTAATTGGAAAAGGTGGCAGCATTATAAAAAGCTTGAGGGCAGAGACAGGTGCAAAGATTATGATTGCAGATGCAGCAGAAGGTGCAGATGACAGGGTCATATTTATCTCTTCTTTTGACGGAGACAAGCGCAACGGCAGGAGCAGAGATAATGGTGATGCAGAGAAAGCAGGAGTGGAACCTGAGAAGAAGGACAAAGAGGAATTTCTGTCTCCTGCACAGGAAGCACTGGTAAAGATTCATTCACATATTGTCGATGGTGGTGACCATAAAGGAGAAGAAGATGCTTCACAACTAATTGTAACTCGATTGCTGGTGCCCAACAGTCAGGTTGGGTGCTTGCTTGGGAAAGGGGGAAGAGTCATAGAGCAAATGCGTGAAGATACCAAGACTCGCATTCGCATTCTGCCTCGGGATCAGCTCCCATTTTGCTCATTGCCGTTTGATGAGATATTGCAGGTATCATTGAGAGGTGCACATTCTACTTTTTAAATGCCAGGTTTAATAGGCAAAAGCTCGTTGATGCCTAACAATTTTGTGAAATTGTGCAGATCGTTGGAGATGCATCGGCTGTAAAGAAGGCAATTCGTGTCGTAGCTCAGCGGCTTTATGAGAATCCTGCTCATGAACATATACAGTTTGCTGCATTAGCTCCACCTCGTTCTGCAGCTGGCAGGCCCCTTTCACCAGAAGATATGGATGTTCATTCCAGAAATATCATGAACGTGCGCAGGAATGTAGATGTACATCATCAAAGGCCTTTCACATCATTTGCAGATTTAGAGACAAGCAACTCAAGCCATTCCCGTGATATACAGAGTGGGGCACATGATATCAGTTGGACAGCGAGAGGTAGCAAAGATGAGCTAGTCTTTCGCCTTCTATGTCCCAATGAGAAGATTGGGGGTATCATTGGCAGGGGGGGCAATGTAATTCGTGGTTTGCAAGAAGACACAGGTGTTAGGATTAAAGTTTTGGACCCTGTTACTGGCTCAGCTGAGCGCATTATTGTCATCTCATCAGTTGAGGTACTATTATTACAATGTTTTTTTTGATATTATGCTTGGGCATTTTTAAAAACGGGCTACTCTTTAAAGTTCCTTTAGTAGTGACACGTGTATAGCTTCCTATTTAGATACTTGATGTTTACTCTTCATTTGTCAAATACTTGAAACCTTGGTTTTTTTGGTATTATATTTGTGCATTTTAAAAAATGGGCTATTATTTGAAGTTCCTTTGTAGTATACATGTGAAAACTTCCTATTCAAATACACGATGTTTACTCTTCATTTGCGAAATACTTAACTAAGAAACCTTCGCTTAGGAAATCTGAGAGAGAAAAATGATATACAGAAGGCCAAAGTGACCTATGAGACCCAAAAAGTTACAAGTGGTGAATCTAGTACATTGTCTGAGTACAACTAAAAAGGGGGGGGATTTTTTGAGAGGGGGGGGGGGGTCACACGAAATCCCTCATCGGTCGGTGACGAATCTCGTCAATATCCTCCATAGTCAGTACTCTGACTGGGCGCCTCCCATGTCGAGCTAGGGTGATCCGATCCTCCGCGCGCGGGAGAGAGAGAGAGAGTGAAACCGGCCCGTGGGGCGGTAGGCGTTGGCTTTCACCCGAAATTCTTTACTTTAGACACACACACAGAGCACTTTGCAAAGAGAACCTGTGACGGGAACTAACACTTGAATACACACACGGCTCGGAAGCTAGAATGCCCCAAGCAGACGCCGACAACCTGTAGGCCCCAAAATTGGCGCCATTTTCGGGATATCTTTATTCTTAGAGAGGGAAAATTACAAAGTAAGGTCCTTGGAATCCTTTGTCTATATCCAACTAGATACCACTTGATTTGGCCAAAATTCGGCAGCATAACAGTCCCAAAACTTGCGCGAAACCAATTCCCTTGCTGGAACTCACTTCCACTGGCATAAACCCTCTGATTCCTGCCCAAAAACAGTAGATTCAGCACGCTGTATTTACTGGTTTTTGCCCTGTTTTCAGCCCCAAACAGTCCCCTAACTGTCCTCCGCTAGTGGGGCACTATTCCCAATGGTTGGCGTCCGTCTGGCTGAAAAAAAGTCAATTTACAGCGCATACACAGCGGTGAAAACGCACTTGTACGGTGAGGTTATGACCCTCACCGGTGCCTGCTTTGGAGTAGCAGTTAGCTACCCCCGTTCTTGCTCAAGGAGGCTCTTGCCTTAGCACAAAAGCATGAAACCACACAGCTGTACATCAGTCAAAGGAAGAGCCCTCTTGTGGGGCATCACATAATTGCATGTAGGGGAGAGAGAGAGCAGTGTGTAGTGTGCAGGTCATCACTCCTAGCACCACACTGTACATAGAGAGGAAAGCAAGCACTCCATAGCTCTTAACCTGTGATAGGTTCTCAATGAAGAATCCCCCCAGCATAAATCGAGCGTCCCCTCTTCTGCCCTTGACCTGTAATGCAATTGTGAACAAATAGATGCGAAAAGGAAAAGATTTCCATGTCTGCCAAAACCTACGTATCGCTGAAAACGCAGCAAAACCGCCCTGTCAACACGCATGTGATGCCTTCCAATGCTGAAAATGAGCTCCTTGGTCCAAGGTAAAGTCATGGGAAGCTGAAAAATGGAGAGAAATGGCTGAAAATCATAGTTATCAACCTCCAAAACTGCTCCAAAAAGTCAGTTACGAGTTCTCTTCTCCCAGACTTGGTAAATTGGCCATAAAGTGCCACTTGGCACTCCTACATGCAATTTCCCCGCATTGGGCTTCCTGCTTAAAAATCTCTCAACTGGTGCATCAGTTGACTTTGTAGCAGAGTAATAAGATGTTTTCGTGGTCATACCGAAGGTAATGACGCCAACACATTTCACGACCCAAAAGAGCAGTTCCCTAATTTTTAGGAGATGCTTCCATTGGGCTCCCATTGGTCATCTGACCATCTATCCTCATTGGGACCGCATCCAAAAGTGCATTGTGGCCCAACTGTCGGATACTTTCTGTTGGTAGTCCCACCTCGACTTTATGCCTTTATTGAGTTCACTTCCTAGTATCCACCAACTTGCTAAGTGCGACGAGGGGACCTACATGATCTTGAACTGAGCCTAAACATCCTTTTTGTTAGGTGCAGCGGAATGAATGTTGTATTTTCTCAAGATTAGTGATCTTTATTGCTCAAGGTTCCTTTTAGTTCTTAGGGAAAGAGAGAGCTTTCCGTCTTGTAGAGTTCTGTGGTCACGAACAAAGTGAGTGGATTGTGCGTGCAAGTGAATGAGACTGAGAGAAGGAGAGAGAAGAGATACGACACCAGAGACGTTGTAAAACCCTTCTCCGAAGGCCCCACTCTCGCCAACGAGAGTGGTCTACTTTGATTGCACAAAGGTGTACAATGTGAATGCAATGGACTGATGCAATGGGACTATGCCGATGACGACGACGGTGATGACGACGACGATGGCTGAAATCTGAGATCTTCTAATCGCTGAATTTCGGGACTGTTTCGGTGGTTGAAAATGACTGTTTTGGCTGCGTTTTCTTGGCTGAAAAATGAGGTTTCTTAGGGCTGAAAACTGATGGTCTTTACGGGCTGAATCTGCTACACTTTAGGTGAATGATGCCGGTCTTAATTTGCTGCTGAAATCCAAAAACGCCAAGGGCTGAAATTGGTCCTTCTGTCGCCGGGATTCTGCAAATGCAAAAACGCTAGGCTGATCTGCTGTGTCGTGATGACGCCGGGGCTGATCTGTTGTGCACAAATTGCCAAGGCTGATCTGATGCAAAAACGCTAGGTCTTCTGTGGAGAAAACGCCAGAGTAGTCGCAGGGGTTGGTCTTGCTGAGAAGTTGCCTGTTGAGCAAGGTGCTCCTGCTGCCTCTTCTGCCAGAAAGTGTGAACTTTGGTTTGCTTATATATTAACTTAGCAAAATTGCCCTACCGACTTTTGTAGGAAAGTCACTTAAAAATAATAAGTGAAAATCCCAATAAATAGAAAATAGGCTAAATGCACTGGAAAATTCCCCTAACTGATGCTAATGGATTCTGATGGGAATTCCGATGATCATGCTGTGTGCAACCGGAGGATATGCATCTATGCTAAGTGACTGGGCATGCACGGTCTATGAATAGACTCACAAAAATGCGAGATCACTGGTAATCTAGACTTGACTGAACTGACTGAACCCTGCTATGGTGTAGCTTGTCCACGGACGCATAGGGTTGGAATGTGTCACGTGACACTTTTACTTTACGAGTTCCAGTGCTGACCAACTTCCCGTCGGCAGGTGAAACTACCATTCACATTGGCCTTACAATGTCCGACCATTTGCAACTTCAAAAAGAGGGTCTCAAAAACTAAACAAAAATCATTGGAAAGAAACCAACAACTAAGGTTAGCGGTTGCCACGTCCTTGTGAGATACCCCCCTCTTGAAATCGCAAACGTCCTCGATTGCATACCATAAATACATGCCATAGATGATCTTGTGTGGTAAGCACCCTTTTATCATCGCATGTATCCGCAAGAAAGACTGTCAAAACATGTGTACAAATGACTTAATGAGACCTTCATACTTTTGTCAAACTGTACACTGCTATTGCACTGAATCCATGAGTACATTTGATGTGCTAGCTCTATCATTACCCCTCCTTTGCACACGTTGGGTTGGGGCATAGGTAGGTTGTAACCCAAAGGCTTCAAGGTAAAGCTGCAATACATTTGGTGACTTTGACAGTTCATGCTCTTCCATCCACTTTCCATCCATACGTGGATAGTTCTTGAACTTCACCACGTAGCATCTTGCAACCACTCCCTTAACTTTTTACCTGTGCAGGAGGCTCTTGCCTCTAGAGGCAAACGAGCATAATTCCACAACATTGACGTACCACCCACGACCAAGCAAGCTCAAATTTCAAGATGATTTACCAATGCGTCATAGAATCCAAGCAATCGCCTTAGAGAATCGGTAAGCAGCGTGTCACTTGGCAGACCCACATCACTCCCGCGGGAGATCTAGTGGCCAATCTACCACCGTGAGACCTCTCCCTATCTCATCTTGGTTCATACTTGCAAACCCTAAAAACACAGCAGAAAATCAGTCCTAATTTGACCACTTTTTGGCAAGGTGAACATGTGGAATTTCCTGTCTGTCCTGTGAAGAGGAACCCTCTTCCATAATGCCCTTCCCTTTGTCGGCCGCAGTATAATCCCGCGTTCTTGTACTTTGTGTCTCTACCTAAAACAACCGAGGCTCACGCTTTGAGGAAAAAGTGATTGATATCCCGGCAATGGAACCTTGAAACCGGCCCGTGGGGCGGTAGGCATTGGCTTTCACCCGAAATTCTTTACTTTAGACACACATACAGAGCACTTTGCAAAGAGAACCTGCGACGGGAATTAACACTTGAATACACACACGGCTCGGAAGCTAGAATGCCCCAAGCAGACGCCGACAACCTGTAGGCCCCAAAATTGGCGCCATTTTCGGGATATCTTTATTCTTAGAGAGGGAAAATTACAAAGTAAGGTCCTTGGAATCCTTTGTCTATATCCAACTAGATACCACTTGATTTGGCCAAAATTCGGCAGCATAACAGTCCCAAAACTTGCGCGAAACCAATTCCCTTGCTGGAACTCACTTCCACTGGCATAAACCCTCTGATTCCTGCCCAAAAACAGTAGATTCAGCACGCTGTATTTACTGGTTTTTGCCCTGTTTTCAGCCCCAAACAGTCCCCTAACTGTCCTCCGCCAGTGGGGCACTATTCCCAATGGTTGGCATCCGTCTGGCTGAAAAAAAGTCAATTTACAGCGCATACACAGCGGTGAAAACGCACTTGTACGGTGAGGTTATGACCCTCACCGGTGCCTGCTTTGGAGTAGCAGTTAGCTACCCCCGTTCTTACTCAAGGAGGCTCTTGCCTTAGCACAAAAGCATGAAACCACACAGCTGTACATCAGTCAAAGGAAGAGCCCTCTTGTGGGGCATCACATAACTGCATGTAGGGGAGAGAGAGAGCAGTGTGTAGTGTGCAGGTCATCACTCCTAGCACCACACTGTACATAGAGAGGAAAGCAAGCACTCCATAGCTCTTAACCTGTGACAGGTTCTCAATGAAGAATCCCCCCAGCATAAATCGAGCGTCCCCTCTTCTGCCCTTGACCTGTAATGCAATTGTGAACAAATAGATGCGAAAAGGAAAAGATTTCCATGTCTGCCAAAACCTGCGTATCGCTGAAAACGCAGCAAAACAGCCCTGTCAACACGCATGTGATGCCTTCCAATGCTGAAAATGAGCTCCTTGGTCCAAGGTAAAGTCATGGGAAGCTGAAAAATGGAGAGAAATGGCTGAAAATCATAGTTATCAACCTCCAAAACTGCTCCAAAAAGTCAGTTACGAGTTCTCTTCTCCCAGACTTGGTAAATTGGCCAAAAAGTGCCACTTGGCACTCCTACATGCAATTTCCCCGCATTGGGCTTCCTGCTTAAAAATCTCTCAACTGGTGCATCAGTTGACTTTGCAGCAGAGTAATAAGATGTTTTCGTGGTCATACCGAAGGTAATGACGCCAACACATTTCACGACCCAAAATAGCAGTTCCGTAATTTTTAGGAGATGCTTCCGTTGGGCTCCCATTGGTCATCTGACCATCTATCCTCATTGGGAGCGCATCCAAAAGTGCAATGTGGCCCAATTGTGGGATACTTTCTGTTGGTAGTCCCACCTTGACTTTATGCCTTTACTGAGTTCACTTCCTAGTATCCACCAACTTGCTAAGTGCGACGAGGGGACCTACATGATCTTGAACTGAGCCTAGACATCCTTTTACTTTACGAGTTCCAGTGCTGACCAACTTCCCGTCTGCTGCAGGTGAAACTACCATTCACAATGGCCATACAATGTCCGACCATTTGCAACTTCAAAAAGAGGGTCTCAAAAATTAAACAAAAATCATTGGAAAGAAACCAACAACTATGTTTAGCAGTTGCCATGTCCTTGTGACAAAGAGAGAGAGAGAGAGAGAGAGAGAGAGAGAGAGAGAGAGAGAGAGAGAGAGAGAGAGAGAGAGAGAGAGAGAGAGAGAGAGCTGTGTACATTTTTCATCCTAACCCTATTCTTTGAGCGCTGTTGTTGCCCCAACACTAAAATTACGACCTCTGTTGCAGAGCTTACCTTATTGCCATTCCTCGTTTCGTCGCCTGGCTGCTCACTCGAGGCGTGCCTTGTTCATCGCCTACACATGCGCACATAGCTTCTGCTCTGTGTCTTGAGCCTTGTACCACCGTGTTGCCTCCATTGCCTACTCAAGCACGCCCACCTAAGGCTCCTATTGCAGTCCAACATTGCGCCTTTGATTTGTTCTTATGATTTGTAATGCCTTGCATGAGAAATCCTAAGGGATGAAATCACATCATTAGAAAAAGGTGATGGCTATGACGAGTGTATTAGAAGCAAAAAAGGAAGAGAGATATTTTTAAGCGATAAAGTCGAGAAAAGCGTATCTTTAATTTGGTGGCCTGTCTTGTAATACAAAAGAAATACGGAAAGAGGCGCCAAGGTTTTGGGGCCAGTGCTTCCGAAAGTGGAACTCCGCCACTCCGTGTCTACCGAGTGGATTCCCTTTGTGTGTGTGTCTGTGTTCAGTTTTTGTTTGAAGTGCTAAAGTCTGTTCCTGTTCTGTCTTATCGGTTGGCACATGGTGCTCCTGCCGGTTACACTCTCTCTCTTCTCCAAGAGAAATGAGTGGTCTTGTAAGGAATAGTTGTTGTGGGTCCACTTTGGGGATACATAGATGTAGGAACTTGCGTCTGCAATGTCTCTCAGCTGCAGAAAAAGGGCTTAGTGTCGATTGAGTGACATTTTCGAGAGCAATGACACGAGCATTTATATTGTTACAGGCGTGGACATTCCAAGCGAGAAATCAATAGCAACACACGAACAAAAACTTCAAAATCAGTGAGCTTTAAAAAATATATATATATATATATATATATATATAGAGAGAGAGAGAGAGAGAGAGAGAGAGAGAGAGAGAGAGAGAGAGAGAGAGAGGGGGGGGGCACGACAAGGTTCCACGGCTAGAAGCACTGGCCCCAAAGAATGGCGCCCCGTTCGGTATTTCTTTATTATTGATCACATCAAGGTACAACTCCTAAGGGTCCTCTGCTCTCAGACTCTGCGTCCATATGCTCTGCAGAACGAGGCCCAGAGCTGTTTTAAAGTTATAAGGGATGCCCAAAGCAGAGCCCCAAAAGCAATCAGGTTTAAAAGCGCTAAACCCCAAAAGCGTGGTCCCAAAAGTTAGTGCTGAAATTAGCCAACGTGATTTGCGGAAATCTGTACTACCTGCCACGTCATCATCGCAAAATGCAACGGCCGTTCGTACAATTGCCACGTCATTTGCGCTATTTACGGTGAATCCCTCCAGAGTTCAAGCCTTGGGTTTTTAGGGTTTTTGGCCCCATGGCTTTGAGTTGGTTGGTTCGGTTTCTCGTCTACGATTTCTCTTCCAGTTGGTCATGCCACCTCATCACTGTGACATATATTCTGGATACTTCCCTCAAGAGACAAGAGATGAACATTCGCTTGAATATCCTTATTCTCAAGAGTAGTCAAACGTTGATCCAAATTTTGCAATGTAGTTGTGATCCATTGATAAAGTGCGTGAGTAAATGGAATTTGTGTCTTACATGAAGTACCCTCATGGTGCGTATCAGAGCTGGAGGAATCCATCGTGAAGCTTTGAATCAAAAAGCTGTTTTTTTGCTAAAAAACCTCTTATATTGAGGTTTATCTTCTTGTTATGGTGGTCATGTCAGCGGGGAGCGTTTATAAGATTGTAGGTGATGGCGGGATCGTGGGAGTGAGAGTGGAGGCTTGGGAGAGAGAAATGAGAAGTCATGAGAGTTTTTTAGCTCTCTGGAGCAAGTTTTAAGTGTTTGTAGGTTTCACATATAAGTGAGCTCTTTTTTAAGGAGGTTGGGCGGCCAATTTATTTTTTTACTTTTTATTTTTAGCTCTCTGGAGCAAGTGTTAAGGTAGGTTTCACATACAAGTGGGCTCTTTTTTAAAGAGGTTAAACAAAAAAACGCTGAATCTTAGCTTATAAGTAGAAAACATGACTTGAGAACTGGAGATGGGGTGAGGTGGGTTTCCTCTAGCACCCATGTGGGTGTTGTGCGCTCCAACATGTGCACACACTTACCCTTGGTGATTGATTGACTCTCCCTCTCTCTCCAGAAGCAAATTGACGACTCTCTCTCTCTCTCTCTCTCTCTCTCTCTCTCTCTCTATCTATCTATATATATATATTTGTAGTGCACGCTGGAGTTTCTATCTTCTCTACACTGCAATTCTCCCTCCCTCTCTACCCTATGTTGGAGTGACGGTCACTCTCTCCTTTTCTACAGAGAGAATCTCTCTCTTCTCACCAGGGAAATAGAAGGAGAGTATTCCTGTACAAATACACAGTGAGTAATTAATCTTTGAATTGTGAAAAGGAGCAAATTTAATCTACTTGATCGTTTTTTAATCGAAAATCAGAAAAGTCAACCGAAACTCATCAAAATTGGGTTGAGATTGTCTGATTTCAGCCAATTTTCAGCTAACGCAGCTATGGAAACATCAATGTCCATGTAATTTCAATCAAATTCAGCAAGTGCACATGTAATTGGCTGATTTTGATCACAAATCAGCAAAAGCACATGTTAACTCTTTGTTTTTTCTTAAAAAAAAACCAGTAAAAATCAGGGAATATACCTGCAATTTTCAACTGTGGAGTTGCCCACAAGAAGAAAATCAGTAGTTTAATGTGTTTCGATTAAAAAACTACATGAGAATTTACCTTTTTGACTTGACTTTTAGCCATAGCTGTGCACATAATGCATTCCGTAGCCAAGCCGGCTCTGTAATCATGAGTCGTTTTAAAGGGGGGATCTCCTGGCTACCTGGACCGCCTATGGAACATGCATTGGACCAACCACCTGACCATAGCCACCATCCGGTACCACCTTTCTAGTCAGGACCAATGTCCAAGGACGTGTGCGTGCACTTGTAAGACCGAGCGTCCCATACCACCTAGCCTCACCTCCTCGAGGCGACCTCGTGCACTCTTAGCTTCACAAACTAACCACTAGCACTTTGCCAGTGGAGGGCATTATCTACAAATGAGGCCTCGGCCTCTTTGTATAAAAGTGACCGCCCACATTGGTCGGGCTACACTACGTTCGCCCGAACATTGGATACCCATCTGGAAGGTCTCATAGACTAGATCCCCTCTCCTACAATGAGGGCATAACAAAGCTGATAAGAAACATCTTCTGAAAAGCAATCTTTATACTTCTCTAGAAATTTTAGATGCGCTTGTGTTGATGCATGTCACAAATTGCTGGCGTGGCAAAGCCACTGAAGAATGGAGCAAGCTTGCAGATCCCGGCCGAGGGGCATAAACCCTAAGAAGCAGCAATAGAAGAAGTAGCAGAAGAAAAAGTTTTACCAACTTGCAAAGTCTTACCGAGTGGCCTATTTTTGAAGAAGAGTTCCCATCAACTTACGGTACTCCGTCTGATGGGGCCCAAGTGTCTAGAGCTCAATAAAATAAAGCAGCACAAACACTGAAGACTTATGTGCCCAGTTGATGATGTGGGTCTCGGGATTTTCTCTGGATTGTGACGTGGCAGATGTACGGAAATTTTCCGCGTTTTACGTTGATGGTGCTGACGTGGCAGCTGTATGGATTTTCATGAAATGACTTGGCAGCTTTTGGTGCTAGTGCTTTTGGGACCAGATGCTTTTAGAACTTGAAGCTTTTTATGTAATTGCTTTTCATGGCCAAGGGCCTTTAAATATGAGCCAAGGGCTCATTCTCTAGCACTCTTCCGGTGAAGCTGCAGAGTACCGGCATTGTAATGTGTTCAAGCAATATGAAGAAATACCGAAAGGGGCGTCGACGTTTGGGCCAATGCTCTCTTGGGATGGAACTTCGCCATTCTGTGTCTCGTGTGTCGTGCATCTCTTTCAGTTCAGTATTATTTGAAGTGCTTAAAGTTGTTCAGTCTATTCTATTTCGTTGGCACGGTGTCCGTTTCCGTTACAGAGATCCCTCCTTGGAAAAGAGTAATCGCTCACAACATATCTCCAAAACAACTTAAGTTAGCTCAAAAATTTCCGAGGGTCATTCCGGGAGAATTTAGTTTTCTCATTCCAAATTGGAGCTCTTGATATCTTGGGTCGTTGACTTCTTTCTCTATGGCGGCCACCACACCTTCATCGGGCGTCACGATGACCGTCCCTGCACCCTTCACCTGGACATATGACTTGACTATAGAGAACCTAGCTAGTATCGAGGCAGCCACTAGACATTACTTGGGCCGGACATTGGTTAGGCGCATGGTGGGCCTCTCCCCTTCACACAGTAGAGTTCAAGAGTGGCTCCATCTGCCCTCGGTGGCTTCAAAGGCCTTGGAGCTCATCATGCTGGGCCGTGGCATCTTTCAGGCTGTGTCGACCCTCTCTACAATCGCTCTCCTATTGTAGCAGGGACCCCGTTGTTGGTTTTAGAGTGCTGGATACCAGACTTTGATGTTGAGGAGTTTGATCGCCAATAGCGGATTCCTCGTTTTATGGTTACCCTCTCTTTTCCATCGCTCCCAGTCGATCTTTTAGGTTGTGTTAGTGGTATAAATACTAGCTTGGGCTTGATTATTGCTGTTCACTAGCTACAAAGATCATCACACCACGGATATAGGTTTATGCTCCGGGAGACACCCATTTCTCGGATACAGTACGACTTCACGATCCCGCCACAGAGCAGGTCCGTCTACAAAGGTTGGTGGACACTGGTCGTCCGGACTAGTGTCTTAGATGCCATCAGTTTGGACACATGGTGAGAGAGTGCCCTTCCCACCTTCCTTGTCGCCCTAAGCCACAGAATCTCCCACCCCAGAGTACGCGTAGCCGAGGGTTGGCATAAGGCCCCTTATCGCCATACTTTTCGCCGGCACCGCCTCTTGCAGCGCCACACCCACCACTTCGACAACTTGCCTCCCCGAAAATCTTAGTTTTAGCTACTCAACTGACTCAGTCGATGCTGGGCATACTCTCTACCTCGTGGCATCCGCCCAGATCTACTTCACATTTAGCTATGGGAATTGACTTTCCACCTTTGCCATCTTCACCAGCCCCTCCCTTCCATTGCGCCCCCACCCACTGACACGGCAGTTCCACCCCATGCCACCCACCCCAACCCCCCACCCCTTACCCATGGTACATCACCCTCCACCTCTTCTGTGCGCCACACCACCCCCCGCCGTCAACTTAGCAATTTTCTAGAGCTGAGTACAATGGTGATAACATTGGTCCATTTATCGGCCGTACATTTTACGGCGTGCACAGAAGGAACGCTCTTTCCTAGGTAGTCGGCAAAGTCCCATGCTCTCCTTGTTTCTACCTTTTGATGGCACAAAGACTTGGACAGAGGTGTCTGTGATGGATTTTGATATTCGCCACACCTTGCAGGCTATCCAAACTTGGGCAGGTTGCATTCCGTCATGCATTGCTACATATAGCCTGGCATGGAGCATAGCAGCTACAGAGTGGCTACACACTATTGTTCACTATTGGTTCTGTCGGTGGACCATAATATCCCGATCCCTCGCACCGTGTGAGTATGGTCGGAGCTCTACACTAGGATGCCCTTCTGACTTCTTTGGCTCTTGGTTTACAACTGCTCGCTCCTTTGCCCCAGGCCGGCTTGTACGACCACTTCCACATGACGAGGGTGCGCTTCCATTGGCTCTTGTCCAAGGCTTCGGCCAGGGATCAAAAGAGCTCAGCATTGATCCTCAATCTTGTAGTCACAGTTGATGTATGTCTTTGAGGTTCTTGACTCATCATTGATTGACACATGGATTTACATATTGTTCCTTGGAATGTCAATGGCTTGTATCACACTAGTGTCGATGGTCCTAGACAGAATTTATGTTGTAGAGATTTGAGCTCTCACGTAGACCGAGATGTGGATATACTCCTTGTGCAAGAGCACGAGTTATGTATAGATAGTTATCGTAGATGTGGCAAGTTATTACTTGGGGATTCTCATACATTTTGGGAAATTGCGATCGGACAACAATATTCTAGTAGTGGAGTATGCATTTCTGTGGGACTCCGGCGCCATTGTGTAGTGATCAGGGTGCTTTAGTACATGGTAGAGCGATGTGGATTACTCTAGAGATTGATGATACCGCGGTTGGTGTGTTATGCATCTATGCCGAGTTTTGGCAGCAGATTGTAAATGTATTTCCTATTGTGGATTATTAAAGACCACTAAGGATTGGAGAGTCATTCAACTCCCATCTTTACCATATGTAGCACAATGTGAGAGAGATGCTTGGGATAGATTCTTTTTGCAGTTTTTGGTACAAATGCTTGACATACTTCATCTGAGGATCACACTCCGCAGAAATTGCAGTTTGTGTTGGGCTTTAGAAGGCAGTCCAGTCGTCTGCTCGAGCGACTAGATAGATTTTATGTGGGCCCTTGGGGAGCATCTCATGGTTGGATAGTTACGATTTGGCTTGGCATAGTGCTCTCTGATCATGCCCCAATTTCTTTGCGTTTGAGATTTGAGACCTCCTCTATGTCTAGACAAGGATCGCACATACTTGACTTGGTGTTACATGATGCTTCATTGTTTTAGTTGATTCAGGATGTTTGGACATGCACTGTTTCCGTTGACCCGGCTTCCCATCTTGTTACATGCATCATGGCGTCTTTTGAGGCTTGTAGAGAGACAGCTACAGAGAGGTGACGAGGCCTGTTCCGCGGGGAGCGAGTGCAACAAGACTGTTTTAATAGCATTCACTACCAACTGCAGGAATTTCTAGGATGAGTTCCCGGGAGAGCGTGAGGTTGACTGTCACCAAGAGGTGTACTTTTCCTGTTGCCTTCCGTAAATAAGTACTAGATATTTTTATTTATTTTTATTTTTACTTGTTTCCCCGGGACCCTTGAAAAGGTGCAAGTGTACATTGCATGGCCAGTGTGAAACGGCTGCGGCTGAATAGGTTTCTCACATCGGGAGTCTGGGTCGGTCAGTCTGGGACTGGTCGGGCCAGTTAGCACTGAATTCTGATGAGTATGGAAGCCTGTTGCGCCAAATGAAGTCTGGGCCACTCGGAAAGTCACTTATAACTTTATAAGTCGGTGGGAACTAGAAAATTAACTCAAAAGGGGCAAACTGGACACATGGCGGCTTCTGGAGAGTTTGCTACTTCTAGTTGAAGAGGGGGCGCCCAATTTGAGAGAGGAGGCTGATTTTTGATCATAAGTGAGCTACAGTGTGTGTGTGAGTAGTGGGTGCAGGTCTACAGCTTTAATGGAAAGCTTGCCTTCTCCTCTGTCTCATGTAGCGCGATGACTTGCTCTCGTGCATCTCTCTCTCCCCTTTGGCACATATGGTAATGCCCCACTAGTTGGGCTACTCAGATGAACATGTACAGTTCTGGGGGTTTATGCGCGTTTGCTAAGGCAAGAGCCTTCTGAACAGGAACCGGATTAGCTAATTGCTAATCCCCCACAGGTACGCACAGTTCCATCGCGAAAGATTGCGAGTTCGGAGAGTTTTCTCGCGTGAAAACTCGTCCAATTTACATGGGAACTATCCCATTGTGTGCGGGAGCCCTTGGGACACGCGTAGGCGTGTTCGCTCCGCTAAAAACGATCTGAAACAGCGAATTACAGCCTGCTGCGTTTTTCTGCAGGTTTAGGGTTTCGCACCTAAATTGCAAGGGAACACCGGGGGAGCCTCGTGAGAGCCTTGGGATGTGTGTATAGGCTTTTGGGCACCCGGCAGTGAAAAACAAAGAATTACAGCCCGCTGAATTTCTGTGACAGCTCACCAAAAAGCTTCCAGATAGCGAGGGAATCCGTCCTAGACAGGTGCTTTCGACGTACAGGGGTTTTTGCGCCGTTATGCTACCAAAATCAGGTCGAAAACCTGCGTTTTCAGCCCTCGCCAGGTTTGGACAGCTTTGTGAAAGCTTGTGCGAAGTGGTCGGATCGTCTACCTTAATTTGAATAAAGAAATACTGAAAGGGGCGCCAGTCTTTGGGGCCTACAGGGTGTCGGTCTCGTGTGCGCAGTGACATTCTAGTCACTGGACGCAACTGTGTTCTGTTCCCTTCTCAGTGCTCTGTGTAAAGTTAACAAGTAATTGAAATAGTACCGCCCTCTACGTTGTACAGGCCGGTTATATTGACACCAGGGAGACAGAAATCTAAATTGGCCTTTCATGCTTCGGTCTGGACATGGATATCCAAAGCAGATAGGAGGGGATTGGTCTTTAGCATTGCTGAGACTCGACATTATGGACGTCACATTAGATTGGAGTTTCAAAGTGAGGTTCCACTTGATCAATAGTTGACTGTTTATTGGCAGCCTGTTAGAGTGGTAGGCTCTTTCCAGAGAAGGACATGTGTTGGCCCTGTTTTCTCTATTGAGGAGGCACCACTTTGGAGATGGTGGATTTGGCAAGGAAGCTGCTTGTTTAGTTGGACAGGGATCCTAGTGAGTGGCAGTGGCCTTCGTTGAGTGACGATGGAGCACCTCTATCCTCTTTTGAGTACACAATTTGCCTTGGGAGGAGGCTTCTTTTGCATGGCACCCAACTCATCATCCACGCTAGTCAAAGGTATGGCAAGATCAGCGCATCCTCCCCGCTTTCCTAAGACAGTTTTGGTCATGCATCTGGACGCTCTGGATCAGCTACAGGATATGTTTTTCCATGTGGATTTTCACAAAGTGATAACTTGGCATGTTTACCGGGACACACCCTAGAGAAATTGACCAGACTTATAAGTAAAAGTTGTTCCAACTGATGGGTCTCGTTCAATGGGGCCCCGGGGGGACACTAGCCATTAAAATAAAGCAAGGAAATAAATCGCGTGGACTTGCTGAAAATCGCGACACACATGGATTCGGTTGTGTCGACTCATAAGGGGATTACGAACCCATTACGGACCACCTCCGCCCACGGAGTATGAACTAATGGGGATGCAACACCAACAACAGGTTGATGCTTGTGCTCGACAGATGCTCCTGTATTCCAAAGTCAGTATGCGAAATTTTGGACCAAGCGCCCGAACGACGAAATGCATTCTTGATGGCGTACGGCCATCAATTGAAAATTCACCTTTGAAGCCAGCTTTGAAGAAAATACCTATTCTACGGGTGTATTCAGAGGATGAATTTGACGAAGCAGTAGAAAGGGGAGTCAGTCGACTCATGAAGACCAAGAAGCAGCCAAGGAGATAGAGCCCAGCAACAGACTATCCTGTCTACTTGGGTCGGAAGTCTACTTTTGCAAATGTACGAAAGATAAAGAAGCATATACGCTTTGAGGGTGTTTTCAGTTCATTCTCATCCTCTTTTGATAGTTCCGACAATTCTTCCTCCTTTGACTCTAGTGATGAGGACAAAACGAGCAGGAAACGAAGAAAGACTCGAAGGCACAACAAGAACAAGAAGAAGGCTAAGAAGAGCAGATCCCACCAAAGATCTTGGAAGTAACTCTCTTCTGAGAGTTCGGACTTCTATGAGTAGACGTTTTACTCTTAAGAGGAAACATTTTTACCAAGCCAACCAATATGATTTTCTCGAGGATAAGGGCAAGAAGACCAAAGATTTCAAGGAGGGTGGAGAAGCTCTAAAGTTTGATAATTTTTCGGGTTTTCGAGATACTCACAAGGCCCTTGCTTTTATCCAACAGTTCGACATAGCTTACTTTGGAGGACGCTATTCAGAGCACTCCAAGGTCAGGAGGGCTCTAAATTTTCGGGTTTTCGAGATACTCACAAGGCCCTTGCTTTTATCCAATAGTTCGACATAGCTTACTTTGGAGGACGCTATTCAAAGCACTCCAAGGTCCCGAGGGCAGCATCTTATCTGAAGGGAACCGTGCAAACATGGTGGTCGACCCTTTTGTTACGAAGGGAAGCACCAACAAAGTGGCTACAGTTCAAGCGACTTTTTACCTCTTCTTGGCCCACTCAGGAGTACGAACGTGATGTGATCACCGCTTGGAATCATCTTCGGATGACCAAGGAAGATACTTTGGACACTTACTGCCAGAGATTTTGGGATACTTTTCTGTCAGCCTCTTCTTTCAAAAAGATCACCTTTAAGCAACAGATTGAGCCATTTTGCTGTGGCCTACCTAAAGAGATACGGGATTATTGTTTATTGCCAAAGTTCGAGTACATACAATTACTTATAGGACGTGCTAAGGAAGGGTTTGCAATGTATGCGGATACTCTTACGTATTCCACTGATCAACTCTTGACAACAAGGACCAGACAAAATTTGAACAATGGTAACAGAAGAAGAGTAAAATATCAAAAAAAGAAAGAGTCATGCCCTCGGTTGACAGCAGAAGAGCGAGTTGAGTATCTCAAAGAGGGGAAGTGTTTCGGTTGTGGAGAACAGGGGCATGTCTTGGCTCGGTGTTGAGTATCTCAAAGAGGGGAAGTGTTTCGGTTGTGGAGAACAGGGGCATGTCTTGGCTCGGTGCCCACACAAGGCAACCAAAGGACAACCAGAAGACAAGCAAGAGAGTTCTAGAGCAAGCCGAAGAGCGGTGAAGAAAAGGAAAGACGAAAGCAGGACTGGTACTAGACTGTGTGGAAACCGACCCTGATATGATGGACAAAAGTACCGAACTTTGCAGAGCATGGGAAAGTGCGCGACTAGGAAGCTCGTATTTTCTTTGATGGAGGATCCAAGGGCCAAGACCAACGTCATTTTAATCGAACTGGCGGCTCGACTAGGAAGTACGCCTGAGGAAATGGGGCCACTTGCCTGGGCAGTTCTTGTGGCACCCCGACGGGATGTTGCCATTACACCTGTCATTGACAAACTACGGTTGCATTGTTAGGGGTATTTAGGGCATGATGACTTTTACATCATGCCTTTGGAAGGGTGTGACGTCCTCCTAAGAATCCCTTAGTTCCACAAGAATAGCGCAGTGGTCGATTATAGGGCATGGAAAGCCATCTTGAAGAATGAGAAGGGCAAAGAGAGTGTACTTGATGTACAACTCAAGGGTGAGTTTGTCCAACTTGTATCGGATTTAGCTATTTCCAAATTAATGAAATCCAATCTTTTTGTTTACTCGATCTTCTTGAATGATAATCAAAGGTCATATATGTCAGACCTCAAAAGGAACAACACGATTTTTCGCAAGCAAGCCTGAAGACCTCGAAAAGGAACAACGTGATTTCCGCAAGCAAGCTCAGGCTGACTGTTTCTCTGAAGGCTTACTAGGCGAGTTACCTCATCCATGTCCTGGAGATTACATGATTGACTTGATTCCTGATAGTACACCAGCGAACCGGCCACCTTATCGAGTTAGCCGAGCCCAAAATGAAGAAATAAAAAAGAACTTCTTGAGAAGGGTCTCATCTAGCCTAGTAACTTCACCATTTTGTTCACTTGTGTTGCTGGTTTAAAAGAAAGATGGACCTTGGAGAATGTGCATTGACTATAGAGCTCTCAATAAAATCACCATCAAGAACAAATTCCCTATCCTGAGGATCGATAATATACTAGACAAACTTCAGGGTTCTACTTGATTTAGTAGAATCGATCTGAAGAGTAGTTATCATCAGATCGGAATTGCTTCTGGGGATGTCTACAAGACAACTTTCAAGATGACTCTTGGTTTGTACGAGTATTTGTTCATGCCCTTTAGTCTTACAAATGCTCTGGCTACATTCAACCGCATGATGGATATGATTTTTAGAGAGTACCGATTATTTGTGGGCATCTTTTTTGACGACATCATCGTCTTTTCCAAGAGTGAGGCAGACCACAGACACCATCTGTTACAGGTTTTCCAGGCACTACAACAACACAGATTGGTAGTAAATGCGAAAAAGAGCGAGTTTTTCTTGCGAGAGATACACTTTTTAGGACACATTGTCTCGATGGAAAGTGTAAAGATGAACCCGGCCAAAGTTAAGACCATTCGTGATTGGCCTGATTTGAAGAATGTTCATGAAGTTCGAAGCTTCTTGGGTTTGTTCTCATATTATCGACGGTTCATTCAAAAATTTGCAGAGATAGCTCACAATTTTATTTCCAGATTGTCCATGTCTAGGGACAGAAGAATTTAGTGGCAGCCGTATTGTCTCGCAAGCCCTTGGTTCTCGCTATTTCCGCGATTCATCATAGAAACTTTGAGGATATGGTAGATGAGTACACAACCGATCTTGATTTTGCAGACCTCTTTAACCGGTTAGAGAGTGGGGAGATAGTTACATGCTATTCCATACGGGACAACTGTTTGATGCGGAAAACGATATTGTGTGTTACACAGCCTTGGAGGAAAAAGGTTTTTACAGAGTCCACCTTTTTAATTTGAATGTTCAGTGACTATTCTCTTTGTGCAAGTGCTGGATATATGTTGTCTAGTGCGTCAGTGCGTTGAGTCAGTGTCTACTAAATTGAGTCAGTGTCTACTAAATTGGTTTTTGGCTTATGTAGGTTTTGCAGGCGTAATTAAGGGCGATTACAATTCTTTCAAGAGGGGGGTATGTCACAAAGTGATGACGTGGCATGTTCGCCCAAGCACACCCTAGAGAAATTGACCAGACTTATAAGTATAAGTTGTTCCAACCTATGGGGTCTTGTCCAGGGGGGGACACTAGCCATTAAAATAAATCAAGGAAGTAAATTGCGTGGACCTGTTGATGTGGCAGCGTCGTACCGACCCCATTAATTTGCGAAAGCAGGTTGACGTGCCACATCGTACGCAATCCCGTGATTTGTGGCGCAATTCATGGAAGGCAGTGCTGGTTGCTTTTGAAAGCGGGATTTCCGTGATTTACGTTGGCAGCTTTTGGGCATCGCTTTTGGACCAATTGCTTTTGAGTGTGAAGCTTTTCATGTAATTTTCTTTTTGGGCCTAGGGCCTTTAAATATGAGGCCATGGGCTCATTCTCTGGCATGCTTCTGGACAAAGGTGCAGAGGATGGAGTGCCGGCTTGTACTTCCATGATGCAATATAAAGAAATAACGAATGGGGCGCCAAGTTCGTTCTTTTCTATTGGCACATGGTGCCCGTCTTGTGACACAGGGCAAACTCAGAAAGTGGTACGGCTCATTGGTGCTTTTCCAGTGACTATCCAAGATTATCATGGAAAAGCCGATTTTCACATTATGAAGTTGGGCAATTGCGACGTTCTCTTGGGCATGCCTTGGCATGACAAGAAGGATGCGACTTGTGAGTGACTGTCACAAGACAGACACCACGTGCCAATAGAAAAGAACAGACTGAACAGACTTTTAGCACTTCATTAACAACTGAACTGAAAGAGAGAGAGAGCACACGCGACATGGAGTGGTAGAATTCTACCCCAGAGAGTATTGGCCCCAAACCTTGGCACCCCTTTTTGTATTCCTTTATATTACTTGAACTTAGTACAATGCCGATACTCGCGCTTTGCACCTGCTCTGATACCGTTGTCACAAGATGCGCACCACGTGCCAATAGAAAAGAACAGACTGAACAGACTTTTAACACTTCAATAACAACTGAACTAAAAAAGAGAGACGACACACGATACGGAGTGGCGGAATTCCACCCCAGAGAGTATTGGCCTCAAACCTAGGCGTCCCTTTATATTACTTGAACCTAGTACAATGCCGATACTCGCGCTCTACACCTTCTTACTGAAGCACGCCGGAGACTAAGCCCTCTGCAGTTATTTAAAGGCCCTTGGCCGGAAAAGCAATTACAGCGAAAAGCTTCAAACTCAAAAGCAATGGTCAAAAGTGCCAAAGTTGCCAGTGCGTTTTGCGAAAATCTGTACAATTGCCACATCATCAACGTAAAACGCGGAATCCGTACAACTGCCGCGTCAACATGTCAGCACAATTAGCGGAGCATCCGTACTGCTTCCATGTCATTAGCCGCTTTATTTTAATGTCTGGGGGTTACTTGGGCCCCATCGGACGGGGTCCCATAAGTTGGTGGGAACTTCTCTTTAAAAATAGTCCACTCGGCAAGACTTCGCATGTTGGTAAAACTTCTTTTGTTGCCCCTGGTCATCTCGGACTATGTAAGAGTTAGAGAGGGTGCATCCAATGAGAACTGGAAGCGGGGCAATCTGTCCATGCTGAACCCATGTACCTGAAACCATGATGTCATCTCCATATACTAGCATGGTGTGTCTCCCCGCAAAGCTAACTGTTGAGAGGACTCAAGTGCTAGGCGGGCATATGTCTTTGGGGAGGTCATACAAGCGGTGTAAAAAGGAGACTGATCTGGTAAACCACTAGTGGGGGGGCAGCTAGCTCTGCTCGAATAATGTCTTGTGGTACGGAAGCCTTGGCTCTAATAAGCCGCGAGATCATAGAGACTAGAGACTTCTCCATGTCTCCCCATCCATCAGTGTGACCCGACCTCCCGTGATGGTCCAATGAAGGCCCTCATATTTGAACTTCATAGAGCAATGCAGAAGCCACCGAAGTGTCAAAAAGCTAGAGCTTCGCCCGAGGCTCTTGAAACTGAATCTGTGAACACATCCTCTCCAATCCACCCAATGCTACATGTGCTCTAGTCAGTCTAGTGTTTGCTCTCAATGAAATTGCTGGTCCACTAAAGACCACCCCAAGGTAGGTGTAAGCATTTGTATACTCCACTGTATCATGGCCGTATGTGAATGTGGGTGCTGATCTCTTGGTCCATTGTGGGGTGGTGTTAAACACCATAACCTTGGTTTTACTAAAGTTGACAGGCAGACCATTGTCGTGTGAGCAAATCTATGCAAAGCATCCAAGTGATGTTGCATCCCCTCCGGAGAGTCGGACATCAACACAATATCATCAACATATAACAATAGTGGAATCCATGTCCCTGCCAACTGTACACCTCTCTCTCTCTCTCTCTCTCTCTCTCTCTCTCTCTCTCTCTCTCTCTCTCTCAATATAGTCAGAAACCTCCTCCACGTACATACGAAATAGAGTAGGAGAGAGCGGGCAGCCCTGCTTCACCCTGATAGTGGAGTGAACTAATGTAGATAACCCCTCTGGAGTGCGTACATGCCCCACTACTGACCTGTATAATGCCATAATCCCCCAAATCAGCTATGTGGGTACTCCCATCTCCTGTAGTCTGCGCATCAATCTAGCTCTGGGCACTGTGTCAAATGCTTTACGGAAGTCCACAAAGCTACAATACATCCGTCTCCCATGTGATCTGTCCTCCTCAATATTGGCTCTTGAGTGTCAGAATCTGGTCAAGAGTAGAAAAACCTTTGAACCTTGCCAACCCGGTTACGCGTATACCCTCCTTCTCTGCCCATCTACCAGATGCTGCTCAAGAATGGACGCGTACAACTGTGCCAATGTGTGTCCAATCATGATAGTGCGATGACTCCCAAGCTCCATAGGGTCTCTTGACTTGAAGATAGGTACAATATTAGATAAACTCCAAGTATCAAGCAAACCCTCACACATGGCATAGTTGAACATCACTGCTAGAAGCTCTGCGAGCAGATCCTTGGCATGTATAAAATGCGCAGCTACTAAGCCATCATGATCATATGCTCTCGCAGGCCTCATTCTATCAATGGCCTTCTTCACCACCTCAGCGGTGAAAACAGTACATGTGTTGTCCAAGAACTGTGTAAAAAGATGACGCATACTGGCCCCAGGCCTCTGTTGAAGTAATGGCAGGAGGGGAGGAGTGCTCATGAAAGAGTCGCCATGCCTCACTTGAGTCCTGACTCAGAAATAGTTGATATAGATCCTGCTCTAGTTGAGCCAAAAATACCCTCTTCTTCCGCCGCACTAGGCGTTGGTAGGCGGTCTGTGACTGTCTATGAGTGATGTCCCCCAAAAGCACCTCCCTCTGAAGCCTGGCTCTCGCCTCGGGGCACTCCTCATCGTACCAACCGTTTTGGGGCATGCTCCAAGAACGTCGTCTCTGCTCAGGCTGTGTGTGTGGGTATGCCTCTACTGCATCATGCAATGTTTATGTCAGTATAGTAGTAAGCTCCTATAGAGGTTGCCCTGGCTCCTCAATGCACAGGCGTCTGTAGATCCCATCTATGTAGATAGAGCTTGTCTCCTGTGTAAAGGTGTAGCGAGTAGGGGCTGCTATCCATTGTATGTGTGCTACACTAAACTGGAAAGAGATGGTCATCGACACTAGGGCATGATCTACTGCCACACCAACATGTCTAGGTCCAACTGTGACACACACACACACACACACACACACACACACACACACACACACACACACACACACACACACACACACACACACACACGCACGCACGCACGCACGCACGCACGCACGCACGCACGCACGCACGCACGCACGAGGGAGGGAGGGAGGGAGGGAGGGAGGGAGGGAGAGAGACCATCCGTGTCGAATCAATTGAAGCACTCGGTGAATGTAACCAATCTCTTCTGGCACTCCATGTTACGAGAGAGAGAGAGAGAGAGAGAGAGAGAGAGAGAGAGAGAGAGAGAGAGAGAGAGAGAGAGAGAGAGAGAGAGAGAGAGAGAGAGAGAGAGAGAGAGAGAGAGAGAGAGAGAGAGAGAGAGAGAGAGAGAGAGAGAGAGAGAGAGAGAGAGAGAGAGAGAGAGAGAGAGAGAGAGAGAGAGAGAGAGAGAGAGAGAGAGAGAGAGAGAGAGAGAGAGAGAGAGAGAGGAGAGAGAGAGAGAGAGAGAGAGAGAGAGAGAGAGAGAGAGAGAGAGAGAGAGAGAGAGAGAGAGAGAGAGAGAGAGAGAGAGAGATCCACCATCCGTGTCGAATCAATTGAAGCACTCGGTGAATGTAACCAATCTCTTCTGGCACTCCATGTTACATCTGGTCTGAAGTAACTTGCCTGAGAGTAAACTCTGGTATGTGTGAGACCAAATCTTATAAAAGAGGATCAAGTTGGTACAATCCACTCACCACACACGAGAGAGAGAGAGAGAGAGAGAGAGAGAGAGAGAGAGAGAGAGAGAGAGAGAGAGAGAGAGAGAGAGAGAGAGAGAGAGAGAGAGAGAGAGAGAGAGAGAGAGAGAGGGAGAGAGAGATCCACCATCCGTGTCGAATCAATTGAAGCACTCGGTGAATGTAACCAATCTCTTCTGGCACTCCATGTTACATCTGGTTTGAAGTAACTTGCCTGAGAGTAAACTCTGGTATGTGTGAGACCAAATCTTATAAAAGAGGATCAAGTTGGTACAATCCACTCACCACACACACACTTTTGACTTCCAAGCTGGAGACTTGATGTCGGATTACAACCTATGCTCGTCAAATATGACCACCATGCCAAGTCTGCAAAGCTTGTGCACTGACAAGATTTGGTACCCAAGACGAGGCACATATAAGACAAACGGAGATACACATTCCCCCTTGGATATTTGGAGTAAGCTCTATAGCCCCCTAAATGTATACTGGAGCCATTGATTAGTCTACGAACATAATTAGACCTTTGTACGGCATCAAATGGTACATCAATTCACAAGAAGATGTCATGTGCCTTACATCAGCACTATTAATAATCCAATGACGAGAGTCAATGGAAGGTAAACTCCCTCTTTCTATCTTATGTGATCCCAAGCCTTGAATCGTGGAAACATTACTTATATTGAAGGAGAGTTTTGTCACTAAGATAGATCATCGGAATCTTTGTTACTTCATAAAACTAACAGATTTTTTTGAAAGCACATATGGTAGCAATCTTCTATCATGTACCTAGATTTAGACCCTTCAAGTAAAAGGGACAATCAACAAGGTGGCACTCTTTCTTGACGTAAGTCACTTGACTCTTCAAGTGTTGTCCGCAATGCATTGACAAGTCGTAGTTGAGTAGCTGCGACAACTCGGGCGGCAATTACTGTAGTATGCTGGCGAACAACAATTCTAAATGAAATATTGTATTGTTATGAGAATCAATGGCTCCTCTCCATAGCTGGGATCCTATCTTCTTCTGCCACTACCTTGTCTTCAACACCAACACAATCTAGAGAACTTGATGGAATGGCCTTTGTTGGAGGCCTCTTGATAGTTTTAATAGAGATGAGATTCCTCTTGCTGTGCTCGTGACACAACACGAGGAGTCTTCTTCTTATTTGACAGGGTTCTATATGTTAGGAGATCTGAGACGTTGAAAACCCAAAAATAGTTCTGGTATTGGTTTGATGTATCTCTACATAGGTGGGATTCGAATCTGAATCTTTGTAATTTTTTTCTTGGGGTACATGCCCTTAAGATGTTTGAGTAATAGAAGGCTATTTTTTGTGTAAAAAAAAGATATAACCGGCCTGTAGCCTTGAAAGGGCAGTAAACTTTAGCTCTCACTCGTAACTACGTTGTACATAAAAAAACTTCACAAATGATATAACCGGCCTATACAACGTAGAGGGCGGTACTATTTCAATTACCTGTTAACTTTACACAGAGCACTGAGAAGGGAAGAGAACACAGTTGCGTCCAGCGACTAGAAGGTCACTGCGCACACGAGACCGACACCCTGTAGGCCCCAAAGACTGGCGCCCCTTTCGGTAATTCTTTAATTTAGATAGTGGGAATTACAAAAAGAGAGTCCTTGGAAGATAACACCTGCATCCAGCTAGTACGCTCCAGATTCGACAGAATTTCGGCAACATAACGGTACCGAAATTAATCCGAATCAGTTTTTAAGCTCAAGACTCTATCCCACTGACGTTATCCCTCAGTCGGGAGCACAAAACAGTAAATTCCAGGGCGCTGTAATTTCTGGTTCAGTCCTGTTTTTGACCTGATTTGGGCACACGACGGTCCCTACACTGTTCCCTGCACCTTGGGCTTGGTGCCCCTTGATTCTGGAAGCATTCCGGGCACAAAACAGTCTCAAAACAGAGTAAAAACAGCAAGCATCAGTGCTGAATTTATTGCGCAATCGAGAGGTTATCAACCTCTCGTGGACCTGCTTTGGTGCAGCAGCTAGCTACACCGGTTCCTGTGCAAAGAGGCTGTTGCCTCGGCATTAAAGCATATTTCCCCACAGCTGTACATAGGTTAGATGAGAAGCCCACTAGTGGGGCATAACATACTGTACGTAGGGGAGAAAGAGAGCAGTATGTAGTGTGCGGGGAATCACTCCCGTCACCATACTGTGCATAGAGGGCAAGGTAAGCATTCCATAGCTTCTGTACCTGCTACAATCCACCTGAGGCTGAAAATGGCGCCCCCTTTGTTGATATGCAGCTCGTTTTTGCCTCCCAGAGTGGCAGAATCGCTCACAGGCTAACACGTCGCCTAGTTTCCGAGTTTGGGGTTTCCCTGCTAAAAATATCTCAACTCTAAAAATATCTCAACTGGTGCGTCAGTTGACTTGGCAGCATAGCAATAAAATGTTCCCCTTGTCATTCCAGAGCTAATGACGCAAACACATTTTCCGGTCAAAAATAGCAGTTCCCTAAATTTTAGGAGATGCTTCCATGGCGTCCCTATCGGTCTCCTGACCATCATTGAAGACTAGCATTTGACCAACATCTACAATGTGGGTTAATTTATTGTCCCCTTTCAACTTATAAAGTTGCAGTGACTTGACGAGTGGCCCAAATTCCAGTTTGGCGCACACGAGCTTCCATACTCATCAGAATTCAGTGCTAACTAGCCCGGGCAGTCCCTGTCTGACCGACCTAGATCCCCGATGTGAGGAACCCATTTGGCTGCAGCCGTTTCACACACTGGCCATGCAATGTCCACTTGCACCTTTTCAAGGGTTCCGGGACAAACAAGTAAAAATAAAATAAATATATCTAATAATTACTTACGGAAGGCAATAGGAAAAATACACCTCCTGGTGACAAATGAACCTATAACTGGAATTCACCTTTTTAAAACACTCACAACTTGGTAGCTAGAGTGCTCCCAAGTAGACAATGTGTAAGGTGCAATGGAAGTGAATGTTGAACTTTGCTCAAGATGAATGCTCCGAATTGTGCTGAAGGGTTCCTTTTACTTACGAAAGGGAGAGCCTTCTGTTCCTTTAGTGAGAGAGTGCAATGGACACAAACAAAGTGGTGAACACTGTGAATGAAGGTGTTGAGATCGAGAGATAGAGAGAGAGAAGAATACGAAACCAAAATGTTGTCAAACCCTCCTGCGAAGGCCCCACTCTATGGTGAGAGCGGTCTACTATTGATTGCACAAATCCCTACAATGTTTTGGACTTGCCGACGATGTCGACGAGGATGAGACGGCTGAAATCTGAAAACGCTAATGGCTGAAATCTGCAAATCCTGTATCTGCTGAATTTTGACTCTATGTGGGTGACGATGTCGATGGCGACGATGCGATGACGACGCGGAAAAAACGCAGATTCTGATTAGAATCTGCATTTTCCGGGCTGAAACTGCAAACGTCGATGGATCTGACCGTGCGGCGAGGATCTGCGAGGTTCGGGACTTCTACTGTGGTGTCTAACTGCTGAAATCTGAAAACGCTGGTCTAGGTGGAGGAACTGTCGCGGTAGATCTGCAAAATGTCGAGGTTGATCTGCAAATAAAAAAGCATGGCTGAATGGGGGTCTGTTGCAAAAAAGCTAGGCTTCAGATGGTCCTGCTGTTGCCGGGGCTGATCTGCAATGCAAAACGCTAGGCTGATCTGCAAAGCTGAAGAAACGTTGGCTGTTCTTGGTTGAAAACGCTAAGTCTCCTGCCCGGGGGGGGGGGGGGGTCTTGCTGAGAAGGTGCCTGTGGAACACATGGTTCCTACTGCCGCTTGTGCCAGAAAGTGCTAGCGCTAGGTTTCTTATGTACTTGCTTATCAAATTGCCCTACCTAGTTTCGCAACAAAAGTCACTTAAAAATAATAAGTGAAAATTGGCTAAAATAGGGAAAATAGGTCTATGCACTGTAAAAATGCTCTTGATGGGTTCTTACTGTAATTTGATAATCATGCTGTGTGCAACCAGAGGATATGCATCTATTCTAAGTGCCTGGACATGCATGGTCTGCGAACAGACTCACAATAGTGCCAGAACACTTCCTAAGCTAACTGAACCCTAGTCATGCAATAGCTTGTCTGCGTACACATAGGGTTAGATGTGCACGTGACACAATGACACCGTGTAGGCCCCAAAGATTGGCGCCTCTTTCGAATATTTCTTTATTCAATTGCAAATAAACGATCCGAACACTTACACCAAATTCTCACCAAGTTGTCCAAACCTGTCAAGGGCTGACATTGTAGGTTTTTGACCCAATTTAGGAAACATAATGGTGCTAAAGTCTCTATAGGTCAAAAGTACACATCTAGAACAGTTTCCCTTGCATTTTAGAAGCTTTCCGATGAGCTGCAGGTCAATTCTAGCATGCTATAATTTTCTGCTTTGGTCACTGTCAGGTTCCCAAAGCCGTGTATAAGGCTTAAGCACCCCAAGGCTTCCCTGAGGCTCCTGCTCTCTTGGTGTTATTTTGCAGTTTAGTTGCAAAACCCTAAGCCTGTAAATAAACACTGTTGGCTGTAATTCGCTGTTTTGGATCGTTCTAAGCGGAGTTAAAAACATGTCTACGTGTGCCTCAAGAACTCTCACACACAATGGGACAGTTCCCCTAAGGTTTGGACGAGTTTTCACGCGAGAAAACTCTGTTTTCGCAATTTGTCACGATGGAACTGTGGGTACCTGAGGGAGATTAGCGATTAGCTGATTTGGTTCTTGTTCAAAAGGCTCTTGCCTTGGGGAATGCACATAATGCCCATAGAATTGTACATGGTCATCTGAGTAGCCCAACTATTGGGGCATTAGGATATGTGCAAAGGGGGGAGAGAGATGCACGAGAGCAAATCATCGCGCTACATGAGACAAGGGAAGAAGGCAAGCTTTCCATTAAAGCTTCATACGTGAAAATCCACTCACAAAACTGAAATTCAGCCTACCCTCTCATATTTGAGCACCCCTAGCTGGGATGAGACCTTTTGGGAGTGTGTTGGCTTGCAGGTTTCTCTCCTAATGCCATGTGTTTGCCCCATTTGGTTTAATTCCTAGTACCCACCAACTTATAAAGTTTCGCCGAGGAGCCTAAATGACTTTAAGTGAGCCTAGCCACTCCTTTACTGTCAGATTTCAGTGCCGATCGGTCCAATCATCTCATGGCTGCCTGGCCTTTGCTTCAATGGTTGAAACTCTCGGCCAACTGCTGTTTCACATTGGCCATGCAATGTCCGGGCATTTGTGATTTCAAAAAAAGGGTCCAAAAATCAAATAAAAATCAAGGGGAGGAAACCAACAAATATAGTTAGTGTTTGTCACAATCTCGTGACACAAGATGGTGGTCTATTGCATGCAGGAATATCTGCCATAGTTTTAAGGGTAGTTGATTGTCAGTTCTTGCAAGTTTTCACAATCTGATCTGATTTTGTGCAGCGGCCAGATGATGATATATCACCTGCTCAAGAAGCTCTTTTACATCTGCAAAGCAAGATCGCAGATTTAGGACCTGATGAGGATGCTGTAATCACATCAAGGCTGTTAGTGCCTTCAGATTTGGTCGGTTGCCTGCTTGGCAAAGGTGGGAGCGTCATAACAGAGATAAGAAGGTCTACCAGAGCAAATATTCGTATCTTGGGCAAGGATGATCTGCCCAAGTGTGCCCTTCCAAATGATGAGCTTGTACAAGTAGGTGTCTTTGAATTCAGCCTATACGATGTCTTTTCAGCTTCATTGACTTTTGCTAAGGTTTGCTTGGTGGATTTTCAGATTGTTGGTGATATACGAGTTGCTCGTGAGGCGCTCATCCAGGTGACAGGAAGGCTCAGAAGAAAATCTTTTGAAGAAAGATATGCTGCCAGTTCTGGTGAAAACATCAATACGTCCTTGACAAGACCAGTGGTTACAAGACAGAATGAATTTGGCTCTCCAAGCAGATTGGAATTCCCGAGGGCTGGCGTTGATAGCCTTGGACCTCTATCAACCAGTTATCAAGCTTCAACGTCACCTTGGATGGGTCAGGTGAGGCAGCTTTGGGTTTCTTATTATGTCTAGGCTTTTGAGTGTAACCTAAAGGTCTCGTTATTGGTTGCGTGCTGTTCATGGGTTACATTGTGCTAGCATTGCTTTGAGTCTCTCTCTCTCTCTCTCTCTCTCTCTCTCTCTCTCTCTCTCTCTCTCTCTCTCTACCCAAAGAATTTACTTCTATCGATTAAACATCTTGAGGGCACGTTGTGTCACCTATTTTTGATGTGGCGTGGTCCCACCGTACTGAAGAGACCCGAGAGCAGAGAGAGGAGAGATTGTGGATTGTGCTGACGTGGCATTCCTGTACAGAGTGATGATGTGGCATCTGTAGGAACCTAGTGATGTGGCTCACTATACAGTTGATGGTATGACAATGCATCCTGTCTGAGGTTGTATAAATATGCTGACATTTGCATGTCTCTATGCATATTTCACTGTAAAGCCCTATATGGATTATTGGCCTAAGTTGCTTTGGGCTCCAGTTGTAAACAGAAAATTCTTTTGATTGCTTTTGGGCCCCTAGGACCTTTTAAGTAAGAGGCAAGGGTGCCAGGTGTACATTATGTGAAGGGGCTCTCTGATACACATGATTGCTCATTTAATCTATAAGGGGTACCTGTTGAGGGGCAAGTGCTTTTGAGAGGGGAAGTCCACCTCTCTGTCTCTCGAGCAAGCTGTATTTCTGAAGTTGTGTCTTATGTTTCGAGTTTAGTATGTGTTGTTTGCAGTAATATCATCACCTGTTGAAGAAGCACGTTTCAGTGGAATTTAAGAGGGCCGGTCTGTTTCTCTTTTTGTAGTAATCCGATCCTGAATTGCAGCAACTCACCATGGAAGCAGAACCTTCCAACCATGACCATCAGGGTGAGGAGGAGGAATTGGAAGAGGCCTGGCAGCAAGAAAGGTTCCAATTCTTTTGCCAACTAGCAACGACACCAGATGCAACAATGCAGCGGGCACTAATTTTACTTTATTAGATATGGCAGCCAAGTGCCAGTTTTGGAGGCCTCCATGGGTCTATGGAGCAGGTGGATTTGGACCTCGTGGATCAGAAATGCCTGGCTACATGGGAGGGATGTGTGGCACGATGCCTTGCATGCAAGGATACCCTCAAGGGATTTCATTAGGATGGGATCAAAGGCATGTATGGAGGGTGTATGCCACTGACTTTTGGCAATGAGGAAAATACACTTCTACATCCAAATGCCTATGGTCAGTTTACCCTGACGGAGGGTCAAAAAAGATTACAAGGAGGCCAGAATGTCAAGTTCAAGACTTTTTTATGGCCTAGAGTCAAAGAGAAAGCACTTGCTTTTATCTAGCAGTTTGATATTGTTGCTAAATAGACTATTTTCTTATTTTCTCGAGTAATTTCTTTTTATTGAAATTAGGATATTTAGAGATGTGCACTTGAACCGTAAGGTTAGGAACTGTAGATCTACTGGAATTATTAAAAGCCATCAGGAACGGAAAACTCTGATGCGTCATATGATGGGTGACATTAAGCATCGCGAAGGGGTTTTACCGTTAGTTGGGTGGGAGAGACCGGGAAACGAATATTCCTGATGCGTCACGTGATGGGGTGACGGGAGCATCGGAAAGGGAATATCTCGTGGGTCTGGCAGGAAACACGAACTGGAAAGAGGAATACGTGTAAAGACGCAAGCACAAGAATAAAGATGGGTTCAGAGAAGCTTTTCTTAAAAAGCGGAATATTTTAACGAGTTTTCCGGGAAGAGCAAACGCTTTCCCGCAAGGAATCTATGTTTGCATTGCATTCATGCATGTGGTTGCATCCAGGGACGCCTGGGAAATGTTGTGCAAGGCATTGTTTTTAACTTATAAGGTTTTATTGAGTTTTGAATAGGTTCAGACCAATTTTAAAAATATGCCGGCCGCCCACTTAATAAGTGGGCAGCCACTTAGAAAATAAAGCAACAAAACCAGCCAGCGAATTCTCTCTCCCTATTTCGGGTAAAGCAACGCAAAAAAAATAAATTAAAAAAAAATAAAAATTGGCCGCGATCTCTACGCGAGCAGCTATTCGTGCCGTGGCCAAGGAGGTATAAAAGCACCACGTGCCCTCACTGAAAGGGAGGTTACAAACGTCAGCAAGAGAAGACTCTACCGCAAGAGATCGCGAGACTACAAAGCACGGAAGTCGCTTTTCTCGTGCAAGAGCGACAGGTATCTATTGTGGATTCGCCATACAAATTGTTGTCGCGTGTTTGTGTGTGTGTTTGCAGGTACTTCATCGCGAAGGAGAAGCGAGAAGGCTTCGGCCCTACGCTTGGGAATTCCGGGAACGGAATTCGGAAATTGTCTGCGGAGTCTCGACTCCGAGTACAGACGGAAAAAGGATTGAGAGCTCGTCTCTCGGATTTCCCTTACGGGAAGGAACGACCATTGAGTCAGAGATTTAGAACGGAGGGGTTTTTCTCCGGTTCTTGTGCTTGTAGAAAGATTCTCCCTAATAAATGATTCTCTTTAAGGGGGGGGGACCAGCCCATCTTTTGGTCCCAAATACTGTGTCGAACTTCTCCCTCAACTTTATTTAGTTGAAAGATTATTTATTTTCATCTTGTTGATTATTCGTGTTCGCTCCCGTTTGTGACAGTGGTATTAGAGCTCGGATTCCTCTCTTTCTCTGCAAAGAAGGACAATTCCGAGAAGGAACGGGAAGAACCATGACAAGCCACGGAAGAACTGCTGAAGACGAACTTCAGCAAGTGCGAGCCCAACTCGCGGAATTGCAACAACTAATTTCGTTGCCGGCTGTCCAAAAGGCTTTGGACGGAATCAAGAAGCCACAAGGAACAGATGCCGATGGGCGTCAGGAAAATCCTGTTAATGGAAGCAACCAACAGGTGGATGGTGCGGAAAAAGGTGCTGAAACACACAAGGGATCTCCGGATCAGGACAAACAGCCTTCTAAGAGCAAGGGCCAGGAAAAAAGAACTCTCTCTGCTTAATGAAAGCAAGGATATCTCTATCTCTTCTCCATCATACTCTCCTGATTATACTACTACATCTACTTCTCATACAGTATCTAAATCTTCTCCCAAGAAGAAAACTCCTACTACTTCCCTACATGCTACTAAAGAGAAGCCCCAGTTCAACAGGGATAACCGCAGACGTCACCGCAAGATGTGGATTTTCAAATCCGGTGACAAGGATGTGAAGTTTGATAACTACACAGGACGGAGAGATATCTCCAAGGCAGTCTTTCATCAGGCAGTTTGAAGTTGCTTTTGCCAACGGAAACTTCACAGAAAAATCCAAGTTGCGTCATGTTGGGATGCATCTCAAGGAGACTGCAAGCAACTGGTGGCTAGCCAAAATTCTGGAAGGTACTCAAGCCAGAACCTGGGCTCAATTCAAAGCTGAATTCTATGAACAATTTCTTCCACCGGATTTCGAGAAGGACATTCGGAAGGAATGGACTGGCTCGCCCAGAAGGAACAAGAGAAAGTCACGGCTTATGTTGACAAGTTTTGGTCGGTTCTTCTAAAAGTTACGCCTTTTATGAAGATTTCCGACGAAGAGAAGATGCGAAAGTTTGAAGCAGGTCTTCAACCACCACTTCGGAAGAGCATGAAGGTGTACCCACATGACACCCTTCAGCGGATGATGGAGTCGGCAATCATTGCCAAGGATTTACATTCCACTGGTACCCCCAGACGGATGGAACATAGCACATACTGTGCAAGGCAAAGAGCGGTCTATGATGACCATGGCAACCAAGGCAAAAAGCGTTCCCCAGAGGATCCGGATGAGCCTAAGAAGCCAGAGGGTACTGGAAAACGCCTAAAGTATCTCACACCAAACCAAGTACAAACCTTCAAAGAGCAAGGAAGGTGCTTCTACTATGGTGAAAAAGGACATATGAAGCCCGACTGCCCTGTTCGGCAGCAACGGCAGGAACAAGCATCTTCGAAGAGGGAACAATCGAAGAAGGAACCCGCTCCACCGAGCTTGAATTCCATTCCTGATGTGCAAGGGAATACAGAAACCGAGAAAGGGAAGCGCCAGCTCCTTAAAGGCTGGGGATCTGTGAATAACCAGCGGGTGTTGATCCTCTACGACCCTGGATCGACGGACAACTTCATTTCACCAGAAATTGCAGAACGTTTGGGCCTTACACCGGCTCAGCTTGGAACTCCAGTCACTTCCGGATCGGCATTTGAGGGGTTGATCACCAATGCAACTCCTGTGCAAGGACAACTCAATCTCCGGATTGGTGAATACAAGGACCGCGAATGCTTTTTGATGGCACCTATGGAGGGATGTGATATCATCTTGGGTATGCCATGGCATTACCATATGCAACCGGTCCCAGATTATGTAGAAAAGACCCTCGCTTTTGAGCATGAGGGCAAGAAAATTAAAATTTTTGTTGATGCAGGGGATTGGCTATTCCCTATTGTAAGCCATATCTCCATTAAGAAGGAAATAAAGAAGTGCGTTTTTGCTTACGTGATTTTCGCACGTGAAAGAGATAAAACTAATGAGGGTTCGCTCTCTAGTTTGGAAATTAAACGTTTTCAATTTCTTGAAAAGTATAAAGATTGTTTCACGGATACTCTACCAGACAAGCTACCTCCGGAACGTCCGGAAGATCATCGCATTGATCTTGTACCTGGAGCTCTCCCCCAAACCTACCCCCTTATCGGGTTAGTCTTGCTTAGCAAGAGGAAATTTTGAAGCAAGTCAACGAGCTTCTGGAAAAAGGTCTAGTACGACCAAGTACTTCGCCTTACTGCTCTCCAGTTCTACTGGTGCAGAAGAAAGACGGCACGTTTCGAATGTGCATAGATTATTGATCTCTAAACAAGATCACTATCAAGAATCGCTTTCCAATACCCTGGATTGATGATATTCTCGATAAGCTGCAGGGAGCAAGCATCTTTAGTCGCATTGACTTAAAAAGCGGGTATCATCAGATACGCATAGCCCCTGGAGATGTCCATAAGACTGCCTTTCGCACCACTTTTGGACTTTATGACTTTTTGGTAATGCCGTTTGGCTTGACCAATGCTCGTGCCACATTCAATCGAATGATGGACCGAATTTTCAGCCCACACCGAGCTTTCACAGGAGTGTTCTTTGATGACATACTCGTCTTTTCAAAGACCGAGGAGGAACATCGGAAGCACTTGGATATAGTGTTTCAGGAATTGCGAAAGCATGAGTTGCATGTGAATGCAAAGAAGAGTGAGTTCCTTCTCACTGAGATACACTATCTCGGCCATATAGTCTCACACAACCAAGTGAAAATGGATCCCGCAAAGATCCAAGTCGTCCAAGATTGGCCAACTCCCACTACGGTACATGATGTACGAAGTTTTGTGAGATTGTGTTCTTACTATCGGAGGTTTATCTGAGGCTTTGCTCAAGTAGCAGGACCACTTCATGACCTAACAAGGAAAAAGATCCCTTTCAGGTGGGGATCGAGACAACAAGGTTCCTTTGGTAGGCTAAAGTACCTATTAAGCCATGGACCTATTTTGATAGTGCCAGACTTAAGGAAACCATTCGAGGTTCACTGTGATGCTTCAGGTGATTGCATTGGTGCAGTGCTTAACCAAGAAGCCCATGCAGTGGCTTATGAAAGTAGACGACTTAAAGGATGCAGAATTGCATGCCTCGATCTACGAGAAGGAACTTATGGCTGTGATCCACGCCTTGTCTACTTGGAAGCATTATCTTCTAGGAGCGGATTTTGTGATCAAAACCGATCACTAGAGTTTGCGGTATTTTCTTACGCAACGGAAATTATCTGAGAAGCAAATGAGATGGGCCAACTTTTTGTCCATGTTTCACTTCCAGATCCTCCATACGGCTGGGAGTAAGAATGTGGCTGCAGACGCATTGTCTAGACGGCCTAGGGTGAACGCAGTTACTTTTGTGTATCACCAAGAATTGGAATCACTTCCAGAGTTGTATCCGAATGACCCAGACTTCTCCTCCACTTGGAATAAATTACAGAACGGAGAGGATGAATATCCCTATTCTATTCGGGATGGTTACCTCTATCACCACCAAGCAATTTGCGTGGCAGAACCATTGAGAAAGAAAATCATGGAAGAAGCACATGCTTCACCATATGCAGGTCATCGGGGAATTCTCCCTACTACCTTAGCATTGGAAAGATATTTCTTTTGGCCAAGCCTTAAAGCAGACATTGATCAATATGTCAGGGAATGCTTGGTTTGCCAAAAAGTACAGTATGATCGGCATAAGACGCCTGGGTTACTCCAACCTTTACCTGTGCCTGATCAACCCTGGGAGAGTATTGCCATGGATTTTATTATGGATCTCCCAAAGACTCAAACTGGAAATGATGCGATCTGGACTATCGCGGACAGATTTAGCAAGCAAGCTCACTTTATTCGAGTTAAGAAAACAATCAAAGCAGACCATATGGCTAGAATTTTTCTAGCACAGATCTTTAAGCATCATGGGCTGCCCAAGTCTATTGTGAGTGATCGAGATCCTCGCATGACAGGCAACTTTTGGCGTGCCTTGTTTGATAACCTTGGCACAAAGTTGAATTTTTCTTCTGCATATTATCCTCAAACGGATGGGCAGAGTGAGATCGCTAATTCCACAGTATTGGATATGCTGAAATCTTATGTGTCAGAAAGACAGTCTGACTGGGAGAAGTATTTGCCCCTTGTTGAGTACGCGTATAACAATACCGTACATTCGTCTACGGGGAAAGCACCTTTTGAGATCCTTTATGGTAAGCCTTTGATTCCACCGATCCTTGTCACTAAGGATAAGATTTTCGCAGCAGATGAGTTTGTCCGAGATTTGGACACGGCCTACGGGCAAGTTAAGAGAGCAATTTTACGCTCTCAGGAAAAACATAAGAAAGCTACGGACGAGCACAGAAGGAATCTGGACTTAACAGTCGGTCAATTAGTCTTACTCAAGTTTGAGAAGGCAAGACTAAAGAAACAAGCGACTCATAAAGGGAAAGTGGTAAAACTTTCCAATCGCTATTATGGGCCGTTTAAGATAATTGACCAAGTGAACGATGTGACGTTCCGATTAGACTTACCATCTAATTGGAAGATCCACAATGCTTTCCATGTTAGTTTACTCCGGCCATATGTCGGACTGCCTCCAAGTCAGCCTATTGCTGAGGAACCTCCTGAGGTTGAGGAAACGGAAGAAATACTCCAACCGGAACAGATCATTCATCATCAGGAGCGGCCACTTAAGTCCGGGAAGATTACACGGAAGTATTTGGTAAAGATTAAGAATTATTCAACTCTAGATGCTCAGTGGATGACCGAGCAGGGATTAGCACCCTATCCCGAGGTTCTGGAAGGATATGTACAAGCACTACAGTTGAGGACAACTGTTTAGAAGCCAGAGAGATGTTGCTAAATAGACTATTTTCTTATTTTCTCGAGTAATTTCTTTTTATTGAAATTAGGATATTTAGAGATGTGCACTTGAACCGTAAGGTTAGGAACTGTAGATCTACTGGAATTATTAAAAGCCATCAGGAACGGAAAACTCTGATGCGTCATATGATGCGTGACATTAAGCATTGCGAAGGGGTTTTACCGTTAGTTGGGTGGGAGAGACCGGGAAACGAATATTCCTGATGCGTCACGTGATGGGGTGACGGGAGCATCGGAAAGGGAATATCTCGTGGGTCTGGCAAGAAACCCAAACTGGAAAGAGGAATACGCGTAAAGATGCAAGCACAAGAATAAAGATGGGTTCAGAGAAGCTTTTCTTAAAAAGCTGAATATTTTAACGAGTTTTCCGGGAAGAGCAAACACTTTCCCGCAAGGAATCTATGTTTGCATTGCATTCGTGCATGTGGTTGCATCCAGGGACGCCTGGGAAATGTTGTGCAAGGCATTGTTTTTAACTTATAAGGTTTTATTGAGTTTTTGAACAGGTTTAGACCAATTTTAAAAATATGCCGGCCGCCCACTTAATAAGTGGACAGCCACTTAGAAAATAAAGCAACAAAACCAGCTAGCAAATTCTCTCTCCCTATTTCGGGCAAAGCAGTGCAAAAAAAATAAAAATAAAAAAAATAAATCGGCCGCGATCTCTATGCGAGCAGCTATTCGTGCCGTGGCCAAGGAGCTATAAAAGCACCACATGCCCTCACTGAAAGGGAGGTTACCAACGTCAGCAAGAGAAGACTCTTACCGCAAGAGATCGTGAGACTACGAAGCACGGAAGTCGCTTTTCCCGTGCAAGAGCGACAGGTATCTATTGTGGATTCGCCATACAAATTGTTGTCGCGTGTTTGTGTGTGTGTTTGCAGGTACTTCATCGCGACGGAGAAGCGAGAAGGCTTCGGCCCTACGCTTGGGAATTCCGGGAACGGAATTCGGAAATTGTCTACGGAGTCTCGACTCCGAGTACAGATGGAAAAAGGATTGAGAGCTCGTCTCTCGGATTTCCCTTACGGGAAGGAACGACCATTGAGTCAGAGATTTAGAATGGAGGGGTTTTTCTCCGGTTCTTGTGCTTGTAGAAAGATTCTCCCTAATAAAGGATTCTCTTTAAGGGGGGGGACCAGCCCATCTTCTGGTCCCAAATACTGTGTCGAACTTGTCCCTCAACTTTGTTTAGTTGAAAGATTATTTATTTTCATCTTGTTGATTATTCGTGTGCGTTCCCGTTTGTGACAGATACGGTTCTCTTTCGGGGAAAATTTTATTGAAGCCTTTAAATGAGAGAGGAACCCTCTTCTCTCAAGGGGAATGCTCAGCAATGGTGGTGAACCTTATTGTGGCATGGACACGTGCCTTGCACATGGAAGGGATTCAGACAATTGTTTGCTTCCCTACGGTTGGGACAAGCTTTTAGGATAGACATCTTTTTTGCATGAATCACCTCAGATTCAAGAAGATAGATACCCTTCACACACACAATCAGAAGTTTTGGGATGCCTTTCGACAAGTAGCTTCTTTTTGGCTTGTCAAATTTGGACTAGCAGATGAAGGGGTATTGTTGTGGGCTGCCTCAAGTTGAAGAGGTACTGCTGTGGGCTGCTTTTTGAGTTGAAGAGGTATTGCCTACAGCAGAAAGCCTTCAGCATTGAGGGGATGATGGCGCATGCTTAGAACGACTACGCACTACTCATAGGGAAGGTGGCTCTTGAAAATGAAGATTCAAATGAGGAGCCATAAAACAAGGAGCAAAAGCAAAGCAACAAAATGAAAAAAGGATTTACTAAGAGAAAGTTTGGCCAACAGGCATGAGCTCGTTGCTTGTAGTTTGTGCCTGAGTGTGTCGTGGATGGAGCCTCACATACACGCACAGACACAATAACCAAAGAAGAAGTGACGAAACCCTAAAAATAGAGAGAGAGAGAGAGAGAGAGAGAGAGAGAGAGAGAGAGAGAGAGAGAGAGAGAGAGAGAGAGAGAGAGAGAGAGAGAGAGAGAGAGATTGACTCCGCCATTCCTTCACAGTGGGATGCAGTCATGTGAGGCACGGTTCAGATGCCTCCACATTGTGGCTGGGAAGGCCTCTTTGCTCAGAGCACTCTCTTATTAGTTCGTTTAGACACCATGCTCTTCACAGTTGCTACTGACCACTCTCAGGGGATTTATGCTAGATTGACATATGACGCCACCTCTCCGCATCCTGTCTCCCCCGGCGCTCGATGGGAGGCCATATGAGTAGTCGGCTCCCGCGGGAAGCGTCGTTGTGTTGACCCCCGTTTCGCTTCCGCTGATGCTGCACTTTGGAGGCTCTGGGTGTGGGAGGGTCGTGCCCTATCTCAGCTTTATTGGGACCCAGGAGAGTGGCATTGGCCTGACTCTAACCCCACCGGTGCACTTGTATCATTCTTTGAGGACACTGTCAGGATTGGAAGGTTAGCATTGATGAGACAGCAACCAGAGTAGCCCACTCGTATGCGTTTCTGGTTACATTCAGGTCTCTCCCATGCTTATCTACAGCAGTTTTGGCCAGCCATCTGGGATTTACATGCGGCTCGTCGTATTTCTTTTTTCATGTGGATGACTGCACATGCAGGACTTCCAGTTGGGACTTGGCTAGCTACTTTGGGTCATGATCCGCTATGTACTCGCTGTCCTTTGCGACTACTTGAGTCACCTGCACACTGTCTTGGGTCTTGCCCAACTTCTCATGTAGTGTGGCTTGCAGTTTGCTTTTTACTTAGCAGAGAAGGTGTTCAGCATGGATTTCTCACTTGGGGATTTGTCTCATGGTTGATGCCGATGCCCGGACCGCATCTTTTCTACGAGGGCTCAGACACAGATCCAGCCCTTATGCTTACCTCGACTGGTTACCGGCGAGGGACTTTGGCTATGTTACCACAGATTGCTTGGCAAGGGGATCCTCAGACACGTGATGAAGTTTTCTCAGTCATCACTAGCATTACACTATGGAATGTTTGGAGAGCTCGTTGTCTTCACATTCTCAGTGCGGCTCCACAGCTCCTCCAGGATACCCTCACTGCCATTTGGCTGGACATCATTCACACACTGATTTGGCAGTGGGATTCTTCCTCAGGTACATCTCGAGCAGCCGAGGCTCGTCGATTTGACTTCCTTGGGCGTTGGGCCCGATTCCCACTCTTCTTCACACTTACAGGTGGCCAGATTACTTGGCATTATGCCCCTCCTCGGTGGTTTCTCCTCCACTCATCACACTGACCACCATGAGATTGTTCTAGTCGAGTTGTCACTATAGTGGCTATCATTCTTACATTCAGCTTGTACACCCCACGTGATAGGCTATTTTGGCATCCGTTGGGGATTATATTGTACTTAGTAATATACAGCCCTGACTTTTCCAAACAAGAAGAGAGAGAGAGAGAGAGAGAGAGAGAGAGAGAGAGAGAGAGAGAGAGAGAGAGAGAGAGAGAGAGAGAGAGAGAGAGAGAGAGAGAGAGAGAGAGAGAGAGAGAGAGAGAGAGAGAGCTTTATTTACGTCTTCCAAAGGCCGAAGTCGGCCTATGAGACAAATCAATGTACATCTAGTGGTAGTCCGGGTGTCCGGAAAAGAAAATACTGAAAATAAAATGTTGAAATGAAAGCTAATCTAGAACCGGGATGTGCAATGTGGTGGTATGATGGTAATGTGTGGTGGTATGGGTATATATGGCTCTGGCACCGCAGATACTGACCATATGAATATATGGTTGTGGATGTAGCTCTGTCACAGCAGAAAATGACTACCTCGTGCTGAGTGAAAGTAAAAGTGTGAGGGCATACCCGTATCAGAGCTGGCTAGTAGTGTGTAATGGGTGATGGGTATAAAAAGTGGTACATGGGGGGGAGGGGCTGAAAAACCCGATGTAAGTGGGTGCTCCAATGTGTGGTGGAGCGGGCCCTCTCCAGCTGCTGCTCATGAAGTGTATGGATCCTCAGTATATCCTGCTGGTATAGATGGGCCGTCGGTATCCTGACTCCCGGGGTCGGCGTCGTGCTCGCTGTGCCTCTGCCTGCTCGAGTGTCAGCCCAGTCGACGTCGGCAGTGTGGGATCCCCTGAAGTCATTCTCTGGAAAAACTGAGTGATCGTCTGCTGAACACCTCCAGTGTCATGTGGTCGTGGTCGTGTAGACTCCTCACGTATGTGGAGTGCTCCTGTGATGAAATGGCCCACATGAGTATGGTCTCTCCTCCTCATGCATGTCTGGAGAGTGCCCTCAATCCCAAATCTCTGTCTAAGCTCTGAGTAAGCTGGGCATCGTAGCATGAAGTGCTCCTCCGTCTCCACCTCTGTGTGACACACTGGGCAAGTCTGGTTCTCTCGTGGTATGCCTCTGACTCTGCCCCGCTCAATCTCAAGCTGGCGTGATGAGACTTGGAGCTGGCCGATGGCTACCCGTAGGTGATGTGGCATGTATTGCTGCATATACTGAGGGGTGTCTATGAAGCCTTGATCTGATATCTGGAGAAAATGCCCATGGTAGTGGAGCATTTTCGTCGGTAGTGGCTGCCTGGGGCTGATCCATGTCCTCTCAATGTAAATATGCGAAATCTCCTGCCTGATGATCCTATTCCTCTCCTAATGAGTGAGAGTATAAGTAGGTGCATGGATGTGGTAGTCGATCTATATCAAGCTCATGTCTAGTGAACCACTCGCTGGTCTGTGCATACCAAGAAGAGGCATCTCCCGCCAGTGCCATAGACTGTGATTCCTGTAGTGCTCGATAGGCAATGCGGTCCCTATCCATACTCTGTAATCTATGTAACAAGCAAACAGTCTGAAACAGTGGCTCTACTGGCATAGGTGGGATTGCTAGCTCTGCTCTGACTATATCATGTGGAACGGACGGCTTGCTGCGGATCATCTTGGAGATCATCAGTACCTGTGGGCGCTCTATCAAAGGCCAGATCGAGTCTGCCAAGTGAGGTCCCCATATGGCTGCCCCATACATAAGAGCCGGTGGAACCAAAGTGTCAAAAAACCACCCCTTCGAACCGGGCTCCTGAAAGTGTGCCTGGTGGCACTGTCTCTCCATCTGTGCGAGTGCGGAGTACCCCCTGGTCAGTCTGTCTCTGGCTGCCTGTGTCATGGAAAAGGCCCCTGATACCGCGGTAAAAGTCACCCCCAAGTAGACATATGAGCCTACAACCTCGATACTACCCCCTGATGCTGTGAAAGAGCTCTCTCGTCTGATCCGTGCTGATGTATGAAAGATGAGAACTTTGGTTTTCCCAAGGTTCACTGAGAGCCCTCGTTGCGCACAAAAGCCATCAAGCCCAAGTAGATGCTGATGCAGCCCCTTTGTTGACTCTGATATGAGTAGAATATCATCGGCATATAATAGTATATGGACTGTGGTGCCACCCATCTCCACCCCATCACCTCCTCTATGCTGAATAAAATCCACTATCTCATCAATGTAGAGCCCAAAGAGTGTAGGGGAGAGTGGACATCCTTGTTTCACACCAATGGTGCTAAACAAGGTCTCTGTAGTGCCTCCTGGAAATCGTACTCGCCCACATACCTGCTCATAAAGTGTATATATGCCCCATATCATGTCCTCCTCAAGCCCAAGTGAGAGTATTTGCCTGAAGAGTCGCTCACGTGGCACCGTATCAAATGCTTTGCGAAAGTCCACAAAGCAACAGTAAAGCCTCCTCTTCCTCACTCGTGCCTGGTCGATCAAGCAGTGTAGCGTGAAGATATGATCGATGGTAGAGTATGTGCGGCGGAACCCAGCCTGTCCTGCAGCTCGGATGCCTGCTACCTCTGCTCTGGTGCTAAGCTCCTCCTCTAAAACCGCGCCATAGAGCTTGGCCAACATGTGGCCAATCATAATAGTCCTGTATGTGTTGGGATCCATGGTGTCTCCAGACTTGTGTATAGGTACAATGATGTGATGTGTCCACGAGTCTGGAAATCCCTCCACAAGTGTGCGGTTAAAGAGATGAGCTATGAAAGGTGTCAAGGTCTCTCTCCCATAAATTAGATGCTCGGCCTGTAGCTCGGTTTGGTCTCGAGCTCTACCATGCTGTAGATGCCGGATGGCTCGAGCTACCATCTCTGATGTGAAGAAGGACGAAGTGGTGGGGCGTGGTCCCTGTGGCAGGGGTATCGGTGGCTGTCCTGGTATCTGGTAAAGGTCCTCTGCATAGCGGTACCATGTGTCCGGGTCCTCGATCGATGTTGGTGGCCTGCGCTCGCGGATGCGGCGCCATGCCTCTGCACTATCTCGGCTCATGAGCAAGTGATATAAGTCCCAGTACTGTTGCTCCTCATATTCCCGCTTTTTACGGCGGGTGAGAGATTGCATCTGGCGCTGAGCCTGGCGGTTTGTGAGTACCCCGCGGGCCTCATCCTCTCTGAGCTGACGTCGTAATGCCCTGCAATCATCGTCATACCCGCTGTTCCGTGGCATGGAACCTGTGCGGGGTGCATGTGTGTGTGTGTGGTGAGGGAAGCTCTAAATGGTAGATGTGTGAATCATGGAGGTAAGATCTGACGTGAGTGATTCTAGGGGGGCTTGTGGGTCGAGAGATAGGAGATGGGTGCGGAGATGGTGTGCAGAGACATGAGAGAGCTCGTGTGTAAAATGAATAGTGGTATGTGGCTGTGTGAGTGGGGTGGGTGTGTGACAAATGGGAGGTGAGTGTGAAAGTGAGGAAAGTGTGGTCTGCGCCGATAGGACGTCTCCCGAAACTGAAAGATTGGAGAAGATGGGCCCCCAGAAGACTCCGAGAAATGTAGTCGACAGTACTTTCTACCCCCCTGTGAGGGAAGCAAGTGAGCCCGCTCAAATCTGGCCACCTCTGCATCCCGTTATAAATAACGAGATGATGTCGGCTACCAAGCTCCAATAGGTGACTGCCGTACCCGGTGGTATCCTGCCCTGAGTCTACTGACAGTCTGCTAATCCCCATCTCCTCTGGGTTTAAACTGCTCATAATCTCTGGGTGGTCCATATCATAGAGCTCGCACTGCCTGGTCTGGGTGCGCCCGTTGAAGTTTCCCATAAGGAAGACCTCTCCGAGTGCTGAGTAGCGGAGTATGTCATTTGAGAGTGGTGTATAAGGGGAATCCCCCTCCCGTGCATGCCCATCAGTGCTCGCATATGAGGAGCCTCGTGGTGGAAAGTAGCAAATGGCGATATAGACCCAATGCTCGTGGTCTATCTCCAGGCATACCCATAGAAAACGCGCCTTCTCATCTCGGCCCACAATTTGTATATGACTGTTGATGGAACGGCGAAATAATATGGCCACCCCACCGGATCCTCGTGAAGTGCCGCGGCGAGTGGTAGCTCGAAAGACTGACTCCCATCTGAAGCTTGCAATGGCTGGTAGCCCCCTTTCAGGGCTCTCATGGGTCTCAGTGATGCAAATGAAGTCGTGGTCCTCTATAAGCTCCTCCAGTCTGTTGGGGCGAGTCCACAATGACCCATTGCAGTTCCACACTACTCCTCTGAGAAGTATCTCCGGTCGCAACGTCGTCCCATAGGCCGCGTGCCCCTATTTCATGGGGCGCCCATCCACGAAAATACGACCATCTCTGTAGAAGGCCTTTCGGCCCTCTCTCCTCGCCTGTAATATCTGAGGCATGCAGGTACGGTGGTGCTTGACTTGCATCCTCGTAAGATCCTCGTCGATGTAGATGGGGCTGCCTGGAAGCGTGCGGATCAGGAGTCGCTTTCGAAAGAAAGCGACTCTCCTGCGGGGACCGCATCTGCAGCACCAAAGCCGGTGCTCTCGAGGAGTCCCGTCCTGCTCTCCATGCACGGGTGAAGGGCATGGTCTCTCCAAAGCCGAGCCGTTTGCACAGCTCCTCGGCATCTCTCTTTGGTGAAGGTCCCTCTGCCAGGCCGGTCACACGGATGTTGAGGCGTCGAGCCTGCCTCAACCTCTCCTCGTCCAAGGTGTCCTAGATTCTGATGTGCTCCTCACGTAAGATTGTGTGTGTGTGTGTGTGTTGGGGGGGGGGGCGCTGTTTTTAGGGTTTCGAAATTGCTTTTTGGCTGTTTTTAGGGTTTTGTCACTGTTTTTTTGCTGTTTTTCAGGGTTTTGTCACCGTTTCATGCTGTATTTTAGGGTTTCGTCACTGTTTTTTGGAAGAGAAGAAGGAATTCTTCAGAAAGAGGCTTACTCTCAAGAAGACAGGTATTTTCCTCGGTGATGATCTCACTCTCTCACAGCTTGCGCATATGAGAGAGGTAATGCCAGAGATTACGGCGGCAAGGGAGAAGGGAAAGATGGCCTTTTACAGAGATGGTCTGGTGGTGATTGTAGAGCGGCACTCTACATGACGATGTGAAACCTATGGGACCACCCTGAAGACGGCCTACTTGGAATTGTAATGGATCTACGAGGTTGGACGTTGGTGCCTTTAAGGACAGTTTCAGAGACAGCTTATCAAGCCTCTGGACAGCTTATGCCACATGTGGTGGGATATAGCCCATAGGAAAGTTGCGAGATGTGAGCATGGGAGTAGAGGTTCAGGAGGAGTAGCAGTGCTATTTAGGGAGGAGTTACGGCCACTACTACATACTGTACGGAGAGATGATCATGCTAGATACATGTGGGTGAGGTTGAGAGTTGACACATGCCGATTTCTATACATTTCCATATGTTACTTCCCCCGAGTACGTCAGTATATACTGCATCCAGAGGACAGTCGCCTTTCTCTATACCAGATGATGATATATGGGAGTTTTCTAGGGATGGTGGTATCATCCTCTTAGAGGACTTCAATGTCCGAACGGGCAACTTTGTTTCAGTCTTCTACGACACTTCAGATGAGATGCTTAGAGAGCTGGACGTTGGTGAGTTGGGGCTTGACAGATGCTCACATGACAGAGAGCAGACAGAGTATGGGAGATACCTCACGGAGATGATGACTACACATGGGTTAGCCATACTTAATGGCTTACAACGATTTCCTGGAGCAGCCGGCTTCACATGCTTTCCACACAGACACGGGGCCAGTACAGTAGACTATGTTATGGCGCAACCGAGCTTTATTTCTTGTATTCATGATTTCATAGTGAGAGCCAGACCAGTGGACGTAGCAATGGATCATGCACTTTTGACATTGTCTGTTTCATTTGAGTATAGTACAACCCAGACATCAGGAGGCAGGTCACATACCCGTTATACATTTGCACCAGACACTGACTCGGTTTGTACAGAGGAGATCTATAGCCGTCTATGCACATCTGGTCCTGGCCTCTCAGTGGAGGGCTGCACCACTTTACTGACTGAGACACTACGTGGTGCAATATCTGAGACATACCCACACACTCAGCCGGGTTGGAGGCGATATTCTGGGAGCATGCCCCAAAAAAGTGGGTATGATGAGGAGTGCAGAGAGATGAGAGCCTAGCTTTAGAGGGATCTTCTCTTAGGAGTCATCACTTACAGACAATCTCGGATTGCTTCCCGACGCCTTGTGCGACGGAAGAAACAAGCTTACTTCGCCCAGATAGAGCAAGACTTGTATTAGTTATTCTTGAGTAGAGACTCAGAAGAGGCATGGCGATTCTTTCATGAGCACTCCTCTCCCCCATTGATTACTTCGTCTGATGTGTGGGCAGTATGCCTCATTGTTATATACGATCTTGGACAAGACCCCCTTCCAGATCCTACAGAGCCGTGCCCACCTATCAGCACCTTCTTTACCTTTGAGATGGTAAAGAGAGCCATTGACAGGATGAGGACCAGCAGGGCATATGATCATCATGGTCTAGTAGCAGAGCACCTTACACATGCTAGAGATATGTTGGTAGAGGTTCTTGCAGTGTTGTTCAATCGTGCCATGTGTGAGGGGTTACGTGGGACTTGGAGATTGTCTACTATTGTGCCAAGCAGGTGATCCTACAGAGCCTGGGAATCACCGCACTATTATGGTTGGGCACACATTGGCACGGTTCTATGCATCCATTCTTGAGCAACAGTTGAGTAATTGGGCAGAGGGTGAGGGTGTACGAGCAAAGGGCTAGGCCGGTTTCAGGAGGGGTTTCTATTCCGAAGGTAATGACGCCAACACATATTCAAGTCCCAAAATAGTAGTTCCCTAAATTTTAGGAGATGCTGCCATTGTATCTTTCTAGGTCATCCGACCCCCTTTGTACACTGCAGCCACACCCAAAACTGAAATGTAGCCTCTGTAGCAAAGGATTCCGCTTTGGCTAGTCAATGACCCCACTTGGCTAACCATAGTCCTTGTCCAACCTTAGTGCTCTCTTGCCCTCAGGCCTGGACTCCCTCTCGACAGTTCCACACTAGCTATGCAATTTAGGGCAGTTAGATTTCCCGAGCGGTGTTTCCAAAAAGTGAAAGCAAATAGACAATAAGAAAGAAATCAACAAAAACGATAGATAGTAGTCACACGCTGGTGACATACCCCCCTCTTGAAATCTCAAACGTCCTCGTTTGCATCTATGTTGTGCATGCTTACAGTCAACATTGATGCATTCAACACCTGTCGACACATGTACGACACATACATGCTCATTGTCAACCGTGGTGTATTCAACACCTTGTCGACTCATGTATTGCCTGCGTGTGAACCCTGTCCCAATGACGTAGTAGTAGCTTCGCACTCTGCCATTGCTTTGAGTCACTAACTTTCCAATGACAAAATGGTAGCTGCACATTCTGCCATTGTCTTATAGTACACGTTGGATCCCGTAACACTCTCAAGCATACCCAAACCGACAGTTTAAGAATGCAGTTACACATGTACTCTTTAATAGAAGCAATTACTGTATCCTTGACAAACTGACAAGAAATACTCACTTCTAGAGCACTAACCAAACTTTTGGACATTCCATAAGAGCAATTGCCAAACTGACAATCTGTACAGCTCTAACATTCATGTAACAGGCATTTCATTTGAGCTCACTTTAAATACCATGTACATCATTTGTTTCAAAAGCCATTGTCACACTGACAATCCATGTAGCTCTGAAACTCAAGGGGTCAAGGTAGGTTGCAAATCGAAGGCTTCAAGGTAAAGTGATAACACAGTTGGTGACTCTGCAAGTTCACCTTCTTCCATCCACTTAGCATCCATTGGTGGATAGTTTCTGAACTTTACCAAGTAACGCCTAGCAACCTTGCCTTTCACTTTCCTTTCTTTGTGTGCCAAAATCTGTTCAGGAACCAAGATCTCGTCAAGTTCCTTGACTTCCGGCTGATCTTCAGCGGGCATATCTTCTGGCACATCACCCACATAGGGTCTGAGAAGACTCACATGAAAGGCATTGCGAATCTTCCAACTGTCAGGCAATTTCAGCCTATATGCAACATCACTGATTATGTTGCATACTTGAAAAGGCCCATAGTAACGCATGCTGAGCTTTGGAAACAGTCTTTCCTTGCCCTTCATCTTCTTTAACCTTGCCTATTCAAAGCATAAAAGCACCCAATCACCAAGTGAATATACCACTTCACGACGGTGACGATCAGCTGCTTTCTTTTGCTTTGCCTAAGTCTTTTCTAAGGCCACTTTGACCTTCTTGTACATTTCATCCATGTCTTGAACATACTTATCTGCTTCAAATGTCTTGTCCTAGTATGCAGTATGGGAGGAACTTTCTTGCCACCTTCAACTATCTCAAAAGGTGCCTTGCCAGTTGATGAATTCATTGTATTATTGTATGCATACTCCACCAATGGCAAATACTGCTCCCACTTTCCTTTATGCTCTGACACATAACAGTTCAGCAGATCTAGGACAGTAGAATTTGGCTCTTCTGACTGCCCATCTGTTTGAGGATGAAATGACGAAGAGAATTTGAGCGTTGTGCCCATATTCTCAAACAAGCCTCTCCAGAACAAACTTGTCATGCTTGGATCACGGTCGCTAACAATCGACTGTGGCATGCCATGATACTTGAAAATATTGCTCATAAACAAGCGTGTCATCTGATCTGGTTTTATCTTCTTCCTGACAGGAATAAAATGAGCCTATTTACTGAATCTGCAAATAATGGTCCAAATACCATCGTTTCCTGTCTGCGTTCTCGGAAGATCAAAGATAAAATCCATAGCAATACTTTCCCATGGTTTATCTGGAATAGGTAGTGGTTGCAATAACACTGGTGCCTTTTGCCTGGCAAACTTGACCTTCTGGCATATTAGGCATTCTCGCACAAAGGCATCCACATCCCTTCTCAATGTAGGCCAATAGAAGAATGTCTCAACCGCTTTAACTGTAGCATCGATACCATGATGCCCTGCATACGGTGGGACATAACTCTTCCATAACTTTGCATCGCAATGGCTTTGTGACACACAATCTGCCATGCATCATCATGAACCCATCTTTGAGAAGATAGTGTTCATGACGTTGTCCATCCATTAGTTGCTCGAAGACTCTTGCAAAATCTTCATCATTTTCATACAGTTCTCTCATATCATCAAGTTCATGATGATAAGGAATTGACACAACTGAATTTTGTGGCTTCCTTGACAAGGCATCAGCCACAACGTTCTTCTTGCCTTCCACATGCAGAATCTGAAAATGGAACATGGACAAAATATTTGCCCATCGCATATGCTTCTCAGATAACTTTGTCTGTGTCAAGAAGTATCGCAAGGTCTGATGGTCCGGTTGGACAACGAAATCTGCACCTAGCAAGTAGTGTTTCCAACTTAAGAGCGCATGAATCATAGCTAGTAACTCTTTCTCATAGACCTGTATGGTCATCTCTGGCCCTTACAAAATTCTGCTCTCGTAGGCTACTACCCTGCCAGTATGCATTACCACTGCACCAATGCTACTACCGCAGGCATCACACTGGACCACAAATGCCTTCCTAAGATCTGGCAACACAATGACTGGATCTGAAGTCATCTTTTCCTTTAAGAGATTAAAAGCTGAAATCTCTTTCTGTGTCCATCTAAAGGTGACTGCCTTCTTTTGAAGAGCATCTAAAGGAGAAGCAATCTAAGCGAAATTTCGGATAAACCTTATGTAATAGGAGCATAGTCCCAATAAACTTCGGACATCATGCACCGTCTTCAAATTTGGCCATGACTTGATCGCTTCAACTTTTGCAGCATCCATTCTGACACCATCCTTTGAGACAATGTGTCCCAGAAAGTGAATCTCTTCCAGAAAAAACTCACTTTTCTTTGCATTGATGAGCAACCTATGACTGCGTAGCTCTTTGAACACAATGGCCAAGTGATGCCTATGCTCCTCTTCATTCTTTGAGCGGACTATCATGTCATCAAAGAATGTACCAATAAATTGCTGGTGTGGACGGAAAATTCTGTCCATCATCCTATTGAACGTAGCAGGAGCATTTGTAAGACCAAAGGGCATCACTAAAAATTCGTAAAGGCCAAACGTTGTTCTAGAAGCAGTCTTGTGCACATCCTCTGATCTAATGCGGATCTGATGGTACCCACTCTTTAGATCTATCGTGCTAAACATAGCTGCTCCTTCTAATTTGTCCATAATATCATCAATTCTCGGTATAGGGAACCTATTCTTGATGGTATTCTTGTTCAGTGCACGGTAGTCGATGCACATACGCCATGAGCCATCCTTTTTCTGCACCAACAACACTGCAGAACAGAATGGAGATGAACTGGGCTGAATCAGTCCCTTTTGTAACAGCTCCTGTACTTGGCCCATTATCTCTTTCTGCTGAGCCGCACTAACCCTGTACGGAGGCTTATTTGGTGGGCTACTGCCTGGCACCAAATCTATCGCATGGTCCTCGGGTCTCTCTGGCGGTAATTGAGACGGTAATGAATTGGAAAAACAGTCACTGTACTGTTGTAAAAACATTGACCTTTCTTTATCTAGCATAGATAAATTTGATTCATCACAATCTGACACTTCATGTGCAAAAACCAAGTATGCAGAAAGATGCTTTTTCATTACAGAAGTAATAGCAGAAGCTGATACAGTAGGAATAGACTCCCCTCTAAGCTTTACATCCAGAATGTGAGTCTTTCCCCTGCTCTGTACAATGATCTTTTTGTTGTAGGCATCCATGATTCCCTGTACATATATATCATCATCCGTCTGTGGTGGTCTTGAAGACTCACCCACTTCATGTGTCTGTTCACTCTGTGAAGAAGAAACCTCTTCAGGCACAGCATCTGGTCTGTCAGCCATAATTGCAATTCCCTGTGTCTTCAAGCCCAATCTGACCAAGGCTTACTTCTTTGGGAAAAAGTGATTTAATCCCGGTGATGGAACCATGAAACCGGCCTGTTCAATCCAAAAAGGGCGGTAGACTTTACTTCAAACCTTGATTTAGCTTTCACCCATTATTAGTCGTCTATTTTACCTGCGCTATAGTGACACAAGAGAGGGGAATGGGATACAGATGCTAGAATGCACCTGTATGAGAAGACCGACACCAGATTGGCCCCTAACTTAGGCGCCCCTTTCGGTATTTCTTTATTGTTCAAAAGAGGGAATAAACGCTGTGGTTCTTTCCAAGCTGCCCCGCACAACCTTGGCTGAATTTTGATTGTTTTGGCTTGATTTCGGCAGCATAACTATACTAGAACCCTTCTTAGTCAGTATTCCCACGCATTGTATTCCCACGCATTGACTGACCTTCCCGACACATACGGGCGCTTTGCATAACCTGGTGAGAATCTGCAGCACACTGAATTCTCTGTTTTCAGCCCTGAAAATGCGCTAGATCACCTGTACAGCGGTCCCCTTGCGTCCCCGAATCTCCTGGGGGTATTAGGGTCCGTTTAGGGCCAAAATACCCTAAACCTGCTAAAATACACTGCATGCTGTAATTTACTGTTTTGAGCTCCGTTTCGCATGCCAGTCGCATCCGTAGCAGGTCCTCGAGCTCCCGCACTTGTAGGGCTACTTGCCCTTTGAATCGGACGAGATTTCTGGCGTGAAACCTCTCCGAATTCACCTGTACCTATGGGGGGATTATCCGCTAGCTAATCTCCGAATTCACCTGTACCGCGCATGAACCCACACAACTATACATTGGTGAAATGAAGAGCCCACTAGAGGGGCATAACATACTGCCAAAGGGGAGAGAGAGGGCAGTGCGTAGCGTGCAGGGCATCACTCCTGGCACCGCACTGTACATAGGAGGGAAAGCAAGCACTCCATAGCTCTTAACCCGTGACAAATCTGAAAATGAGGCTCTCCTCCTCCTAAATTCAGCGCCACTTCTTGTTGCATGAGGCAAGTGCACGAGAATGTGCCAGTTGGCACATTCACAAGCATTTTCCCGTTTCGGGGTTGCCGCCTAAAAATCTCCCAACCGGTTGCCCAGTTGACTTCACGGCAGAGTAAGAAAATGTTCCCCTTGTCATTCCGGAGGTAATGACGCCAACACATTTTCAAGTCCTAAAATAGCAGTTCCCTAAATTTTAGGAGATGCTGCCATTATATCTTTCTAGGTCATCCCACCCCCTTTGTACACTGCAGCCACACCCAAAACTGAAATGTAGCCTCTGTAGCAAAGGATTCCACTTTGGCTAGTCAATGACCCCACTTGGCTAACCATAGTCCTTGTCGAACCTTAGTGCTCTCTTGCCCTCAGGCCTGGACTCCCTCTGGACAGTTCCACACTAGCTATGCAATGCAAGGTAGTTAGATTTCCCGAGGGGTGTTTCCAAAAAGTGAATATAAATAGACAATAAGAAAGAAATCAACAAAAAGGATAGATAGTAGTCACACGCTTGTGACACTTCTTCTGCTACTGCTTCTCTTAGGGTTTAGGCCTCTTGTTTGGGATCTGCAAGATGGCTATGGTGGGGTCTAGTCTTAAGTGGCTTGACACGTCTACAGTTTGTGGACATTTCCCCTTCTTGAAGGAAGAGTAATCTTTCATAATTACAATATATTTGCAAAACAGTTCAAGTCAGTTCAAAAATTTCCGAGGGACATCCCAAGGACAATCAGTTTTTCTCATTCCAGATTGAAGCTCTTGATATTCTGGCATAGCAAAATCACACCTAGATCGCGCCGATCTTGTGCTGGTGTCTCGAATCTCGATGCACTAAAATTACGTACTAGACAATCTCATGCAATTAGGAATATTCGGTGGTTGACACATCACAATGCAACACAAATGCTCACATATGCATGTTACAAGACACAACAAACATTGCTGCTAAGCACTCCACCGAGACAGGCAGTGAGCGGTATGAAGCAGCTGAACGACCACCTCATCACTCCCCTCGCAAATAACCTAAAAAGGTCTATCCGGGATTTGCAGGTTGGCTCCGTTCTTCAATTGGGACACGTTAGTAGTTATTGACATCCCCCCTTGGTGAAGCAATATAAAAGAAATACCAAAAGGGACTCAAGGGGTTTGGAGCGCGAGTGCTTTGGGAGTGGAACTCCACTCCGTGTCTACCGTGTGTACTCTCTCTCTCTCTCTCTCTCTCTCTCTCTCTCTCAATTTAGGTGTTTTGAAGCGCCAAAAGTCTCTTGCAATCTGCTCGCTTTACTTTGCATGTGCTGCCCTCCAGTTACACCCATGGCATAATTATTGGTAGTTGTTTCCACCACAAAGGGTTTGTTCAGATCCACAATTTGCAACATCGGTGCAAATTTAACTATTTGCTTCAATGGTTGAAAACATTGATCGAGCTCATCTATCGACATGATAGATGGACTAACACTACGCTTCCTACATCTAAGTCCCTTTAGCAAACGTGTAAAGGGTTCATCAATCTTCGTGTAATCATAATAAATGTCTTTAAAGATTTGGTGAAACGTAGAAAAGAGCTCCCTCTCCGCATGGTTAGTAAAACAGGCCACATAGGACCACTAGCACCCTTGTTGGGGTCAATTTGGATGCCATCTGCCGAGATGACATGATCGAGATACAACACCTTTGTGTGGAAAAATTCGCACTTGGATTGCTTTGGGCACAACTTCTCCCATCATAACATATTTAAGATGAGGTGAAGGTGTTGAAAATGCTCCTTGAGTGTTCGACTATAAATAAGTATGTTGTTGGTTAATCCAAAAGTTAAGACAAAAAATTGATAATGTCCATACTGTGTGCAGATTCCATTTTTTTGGGACATCATGCAAGTGTATCGATATGCGATGGTAACCAGAACCGAAGAAGGATCTTGGTGAAGTATTGCGCACCCGAGAGTCAATCCATGAGGTTATCCATCTGAGGGTAACGTATACTTATTCTTGACGATGGCCTTCTCGAGATCCTTGTAATCTATGCTGAAGCGCATCTCTCAATCCTTCTTTTTAGCGAGAAGATCCGTATTTGATGGTAGCCGGGATCGGAGTTGGATCTAGGTGAAGTATTGTGCACTTGAGAGTTGATCCATGAGGTCGTCCATCTGAGCGAACGGATACTTATTCTTGACGGTGAACTTATTGAGTTCCTCGTAATTTACGTCGAAGGACATCTGTTGATCCTTCTTTTTTTAGTGAGAAGAACATGAGCACATCATGGAGATCTACTAGGCTCAATATAACCCTTTGCAAGGTAGGCTTGGAGTTGCCTAGCAATCTCGTCTTGCTCTTTCGGGCTGATCCTATGAGGTAGCAAAGAAACGGGATGGCTATCGGGGGTTAAAAGCTCCATCTTGTGATCAAGATGGACCCTCAAGACGGTGGAAGCGCATCGGGTAATTCTGATGGAACACACTTGTGTGACATACTAGTAGGCTTCATTATTATATTCATTTCACGGCAGATTCTTGTGGATCTCATGCTCCCCCTTTATCAAGGCCTTATCTTTATAAAAGGACTGGAGAGGAATTGAACTCAGGCCCCTCAGCGTGTAGAATTTCAAAATCCTCAGGCCTAACCGCATGCACCAACATGTCGAGCTGCAAAATGCAGGCGATTCACTAAACTAAAAAACAAATGCAGCGACCTCTCCGCCTCAACATTCGGCTTCGTATCCTGTTTGCTGCACCCCTCCCCCCCCCTTGTTGCTGATTCGTCACTGAGCTTGAGGCCACCCAGGCTGGCTCTGCCCCTCCCTGCCTCTACTCGCTCCATTGTGTGTCTTTCCTTCGCAGCATCGTCATAAGATTCTGATCTATGTATCATTTTTTGAAATCGAGGACACATACTTTTTGAAAATAAAATCCAAGTATCTTCCTTCATCAACATGCTTAGACAAAAATACATCAACATTTGAACTTATTGAATGACAATGAAAAGAAAAATCAACATTGGAGCCCTTCACAAAACTAAATGAGACTTTAGGATCATGAGACCATGTATCAAACTCTTTTGCTGAAATAAGGTTTACATTAGAATCGGTGATGCTCGAGGAGAAAGCACCCTTGATCACACCATACACACCATCAAGCTCAAAAAATATAGTATGAGATGTATAATCCATAGAGAGAGAAGCTGTCTTGCTATAGAACGATGGCATGCCTAGAATAATGTCTTCTTGTTGTAAACTCATAAGGTGGAAGTCGAACGCAATACTCCACCAAACTGGCCACCTTACACAGTGGGCAAAAGCTGAGAATGAAGAAATCATGAGCCAAATGAAAGATCTTCACCTTCTTGTTCTTGAGTGCTACTTGCATTAAAGAAAGCTGGCTCTTCGATAATGGGCATTTAATACATGGCTCTTAAGGAGATCACCATCAAGAACAAGTGTACAATACCCAAGATCGATGATATACTTGATAGATGACAAGGTTCTTCTTGTTTTAGAAGAATCGATCTCAAAAGTGGCTATCACTATGTTAGGTTCTCTCCTAGAGATGTATACAAGATTGTGTTTAGGACATCCTTTGGATTGCATGCGTATTTGGTGATGCCTTCCGGTCTCATAAACGCTCCTGTAGTGTTCAATAGGATGATGGACATGATCTTTTGAGAGCATAGAGTTTGTTGGCATGTCCTTTGACGAAAATATCATATCCTCTAAGAATGAAGAACATTGCAAGCATTTGTTACAAGTGTTTAATGCATTGCGTGAACACTGATTGGTGCTCAACGGGAAGAAGAGTGAGTTCTTCCTACGAGAGATACACTTAATAGGACACATCGTTTGTCCAAGGGTGTTAGCATGGCCCAGCTAAAGTGGTGGCCATTCGAGATTGTCCTACATTGAAGTACGCACATGATGTTCGGAGCTTTTTGGGATTATGTTCTTACTCCCTTTGCAAAGTTTGTTTGCTCCAAACCCTAAGTCCCATTACTTTGGCAGTCTGGTGGCTGATTTTGCCAATTTTTACTGTGTGTTCAGCTGTTTAAGGCATCGTGTCTTCTAGTACAGCATTTTGTTCAGCAGTATTTTCTCTCCTTGGCATTATACTGTGCTTTTTAGAGGGCAGCAGATATGCTCCCTATATTGTCAGCCCTTGACTCATCTGGTGTTGTTTTGTATCTCTCACAAGGTTGCTAGCTACCAAAATAACCAAACACGAAACATAGTTCAGAAAAGGTCCCAGCCACCAATACAAGAAACACGTTCTGAAATTATACAAATCAATGGGTGTATACTAGTAATAGAGACTCCATCTATGTCACCATTTATGTCATAGTAGTGCACATTATGGCCATTTGAAGGCATTTGTGTAACTGGCTTGGCACTGAGAAGGCGGTAATTCCACAGCAACACATGAACAAGACGGAAATTTTTTAACACTTGAATAGTGAAACAAACTGTTGTCACGACAGGAAGTGCCAGAGTTCCAATTCCAGATGCCCTGGCCCCAAACTCTGGTGCTCCTTTTGGTGCTGGATTTACAAGAACGCAGAGTCACCCCTCTTCAGAGTGGAAGTGGATCTAGCTTCTAAGACTTGGCGAAACTACCATGTCAGAGTGGCAGAAAAAGGGTTGAGTAAGAGGACTTGTAATGTGATGAATTCAGCTCTGGCATGAATAATGAGGTGCCTCTTAAGCATGTACCAACACCTGCAGAGAAGAAGCCAGCAGATCGAGAGCAGAGCAGTGAGGAACCCTATGACTGGCTCAGATATAGTTTAGTTTGCTTTTCCTTACTTTTCTTTCAACTATAACTACTGTTGTTATCATGGTAGAATTCCAGGAGGAGATGATCATATCACTTTATTTGGCAAGCACTTATGGATGGTTCACCTGCAAGAGTTTCTCAAGCTCAGTCTGTATGGTCCTTGTGCTATGGCTGACTGAGGAGAGTAGTTCAGAAATGGTAATGTAATTACAAGTAACACTATGAAGGTCCTTGTTGGCAATTCTAGACAACCATGACTCTTTTCTTTGTTGGTTCTTGCTTTCTTTCTATGATATTCAGGTTGAGCTGGCAGGTCCACCACTCATCTTACCATCTTGTTTGTAGGATGCACTTGGAGGACGTACGTTGAGGGATTCAGAACCCCCTGGAGCCCAACAGGGACCCAACTTCAGGTATGCGCCTCTCTCTTTACCTTGGGATTGTTCCCGCAACCCTGAAATGTTAAATTCTCTCTCTCTCTCTCTCTCTCTCTCTCTCACACACACACACACACACACACACACACACACACCCACCATCCCACCCCCTCACACATTCAGAGATTAGCAGGATTATCACACATTCTTATTCAACTTAATACTATGAGGACTTGGTTGTCTCCATCCAGTAGTTGGGGACGGAGTGTAGATATGGGGGACTGAAATCAGCCCGTAGGATAGTAGACTATAGCTTTCACCCGAATCTTTACTTGATAAACTTTACTTGACCATACGACACAAAGGAACTTCACGAATAAGCCTGTGACTAGAATTCAACACTTCAAAACAAAACACGGCTTGGTAGCTAGAGCACCCCCAAGCAGACAGCGACACCCTGTAGGCCCCAAAGGCTGGCGCCCCTTTCGGTATTTATTTATTCTTACTAAACTTGATATAAAACCTGCAAGTTCCTACGAGTTGTCCCGCTTTTACCGGGCTGAAAATGGCCTACTCTAGCACGATTTCGGCAGCATAACCGCAGTAGGAGGCTTCACAAATAAAAATCCCCATGCAAAAGGTGACTTCCCCGGTGCATCCGAGCACTTTCCAAAACTTGGCGAGAATCTGCAGCACGCTGAATTCTCTGTTTTTCCCCGTACAACGATCCCATCGCTTCCCTAAAGCTCTTGGGGGTATTAGGAATCAATTAGGGTCAAAACCCTAAACCTGCAAAAATACACAGCAGGCTGTAATTCATTGTTTCAGACTCCGTTTGGCGTGCCGGTCGCATTTGTAGCAAGCCCTCGTACTCATGCACGTGCAGGGCTACTTGCCCTTTGAATCAGACGAGATTTCTTGTGTGCAATCTCTCCGAATTCACCTGTACTTGCGGGGGACTAGCAATTAGCTAATCCAGTAGCTTGACAAGAGGCTCTTGCCTCCGCATACGCGCATGAACCCACACAACTATACATATAGATGGAAAGCCTCGAGCAAGGTATTACGATTCTGTATTCAAAGGCAAAGAGGGGTGCGCAATAGCGGAATCATCGCGCTACATAAGACAAGGGAGAAGGCTAGATTTCCATTAAAGTTGTGATCACCTGCTCCCACTACTCACACACACTTGTGTTAACTTAGAAGCAAAAATCAGCCTGGACTCTCAAAATTGGCACCGTCTCTTCATGTAGACTTGGCAAATTGCGTTGGGAGCTGCCATGTGTCTCCTTTGCCTCTTTTGAGTTAATTTCCTAGTACCCACCAACTTATAAAGTGTAGCGAGGGGCCTTAATGACTTTGAACTGAGCCTAGACACCCTTTTACTGCTCGGATTCTAGTGCCGACTAGCCGGACTATCTCGTGGCGACCTGCCGTTCCGTACTGCACTGAAACTCTCAGCCCTCGGTCATTTCACACTGGCCACACAATGTCCGGCCATTTGTGACCTTAAAAAGAGGGTCCCAAAAGTCAAATAAAAATCAAGGGAAAGAATCCAACAACTAAGGTTAGTGGTTGCACAGCCTCGTGACATACATCCCTCTTGAAATCGCAAACGTCCTCGATTGCATGCCAAATATACATGCCATAGATGATTTAGTGTGATTAGTACCCATTTATCATCACATGTATCCGTACAAAAGGTCATGAAACATGGATACAAATGACTTCATGAGACCTTCATATTTTTGTCATTTTATCTACGATAGAAGTGAGCATCATACCTTTAGCATTTGTAGAACAATCTCCACTTCTATTGAATTGAATCCGTATGTACATTTGATGTGCTAGCTCCATAATTACCCTTCTTTCGAACACATTGAGTTGGGGCATACGTACGTTGTAACCCAAAGGCCTCAAGGTAAAGCTACAATACATTTGGTGACTCTAGCAATTCACACTCTTCCATCCACTTTGTATCCATAGGTGGATAGTTCCTGAACTTCACCAAATACCATCGTGCAACCTTTCTCTTAACTTTTCTTTCTTTATGTGCCAAAACTTGCTCAGGTACCAAGACCTCATCAAGTTCCTCAACTTCTGGTTGATCCTCATCTGGCATATCTTTTGGCACATCTTAAAGACTCGCGTGAAACGATCGAATTATGAATCTTTCAAGTATCAGGCAATATCAACCTATAAGCAACATCACTGATCTTCTCAAGTACTTGAAAAGGCCCATAGTAAGGCAACTAGCTTCGGAAACAACCGTTCCTTGCCCTTCATCTTCTTTAACCTTACCTTTTCAAACCGTAAAAGTACCCAATCACCAGGTGAAAACAACAATTCACGTTGGTGACGATCAACAACCCTTTTCAGCTTTGCGTGAGTCTTCTGCAAGGCAACCTTGATCTTTTTATACATTTCATCCATATTCTCAACATATCGATCTGCTTCAAAAATCTTGTCCTTTGTGCGGAAAATGGGAGGAACCTTTTTGCCACCCTCAACAATCTCAAAAGGTGCCTTGCCTGTTGACCACTGCAGTGTATTGTTGTACGTATACTTAAGCAAGGGTAGATATTGTTCCCACTTACCCTTATTATCTGACACGTAACACCTGAACACATCTAAGACAATAGAATTAGCCTCTTCTAACTACCCATCAGTTTGTGGATGAATTGAGGATGAAAACTTGAGCGTGGTGCCCATGTTTTCAAATAAGCCTCTCCAAAATAGGCTTGTCATATGAGGATCATGATCACTGACAATAGACCGTGGCATATCATGGTACTTGAAGACATTGTACATAAACAATCGTGCCATCCGATCAGATTTCATCTTCTTCTTGACAGGAATAAAATGGGCCTGCTTGCTGAACCTGCATATAATGGTCCATATATCATCATTGCCTGTCGGTCTCTTTAGAAGATTAAAGATAAAATTCATAGCAATGCTTTCCCATGGCTTGTATGGAATAGGCAGAAGTTGTAATAACCCTCGTGCCTTTTGCTTGTCAAACTTGACCTTTTGGGAAATCACGCATGCTCGCACAAAGGCATCGACATCTCTCCTCAAAGTAGGCAAATAAAAGAATGTCTCGACCGCTTTCATTGTCGCATCTATACCACGATGCATACAGTGGGACATGGCTTTCTACCATAACCTTATGTCTCAATGGCCTAGTGACACATAGTCTGCCATGCATCATCATAAAACCATCCTTAAGGAGGTAGTGCTCGTGGCGTTGCCCATCTTGCAACTGCTCAAAGATCCTTGCAAAATCTTCATTAGTAGCATACCGTTCCTTCATGTCATCAAGCTCATGATGATAAGGAATTGACACAACTGACATTTGTGGCTTTCTCGATAACGCATCAGCCACAACATTCTTCTTGCCTTCCACATGTTGAATGTGAAAGTGGAACATAGAGAATGTTTTCCCATCGCATATGCTTTTGGATAACTTTAACTGCGTCAAGAAGTATTGCAAGGTCTGATGATCTGTCTGGACAACAAATTAGCACCTAACACGTAGTTCTTCCAACTAGAAAGCGCATGAATCACGGCCAATAGCTCTTTCTCATAGATTTGCATGGTCTTTTTTGCCTCTTGCAAGATTCTGCTCTCAATAACCTCCTACAGGTTTGTGCCACCGAGAGAGCAGATTGAGAAGTATTGTTGTGGGCTGCCTAAAGGGAATCCCGTGGATGTTCCGTATATGTGGAATGTTGGATGTCTTAAACAAAAAGATCATCTTTCAGAATAGGGGCAAAACTCACATCCTTGGTGTAAAGCTTAAAGGGGAGTCTGTCCCTATTGTATCTGCTTCATCTATCACTTGTGTAATTAAGAATCATCTTTCTTTGTACTTGATTTTGTACGTGATGTTTCAAATAATTGTCAACCAAATTAATCTGTCTTCCCGGGTCACTTGGGTGAAAGCCAAGTATCCTAACCGGAGTAGATGTCAATAGAATAGGAGACTTTAGCTTTCACCCGAATCTTTACTGGATAACTTTACTTGACCATACGACACAAAGGAACTTCACGAATAAGCCCGTGACTAGAATTCAACACTTCGAAACAAAACACGGCTTGGTAGCTAGTGAAACCGGCCTGTTCAATCCAAAAAGGGCGGTAGACTTTACTTCAAACCTTGATTTAGCTTTCACCCATTATTAGTCGTCTATTATACTTGCGCTATAGTGACACAAGAGAGGGGAATGGGATACAGATGCTAGAATGCACCTGTATGAGAAGACCGACACCAGATTGGCCCCTAACTTGGGCGCCCCTTTCGGTATTTCTTTATTGTTCAAAAGAGGGAATAAATGCTGTGGATCCCTACAAGTTGCCCCGCACAAACTTGGCTGAATTTCAACTGTTCCGGCCTGATTTCGGTAGCATAACTATACTAGGACCCTTCACAGTCAGTATTCCCACGCATTGACTGACTTTCCCGACGCATACGGGCACTTTGCAAAACCTGGCGAGAATCTGCAGCACACTGAATTCTCTGTTTTCAGCCCTGAAAATGCGCCAGATCGCCTGTACAGTGGTCCCCTTGCGTCCCCGAACCTCCTGGGGGTATTAGGGTCCGTTTAGGGCCAAAACCCTAAAACTGCAAAAATACACAGCAGGCTGTAATTTGCTGTTTCAGGCTCCGTTTTGCATGCCGGTCGCATCCGTAGCAACTCCTCGAGCTCCCGCACCTGTAGAGCTACTTGCCCTTTGAATTGGACAAGATTTCTGGCATGAAACCTCTCCGAACTCACCTGTACCTGCGGGGGGATTAGCCGCTAGCTAATCCAGTACTTGTGCAAAAGGCTCTTGCCTCGGCAATCGCGCATGAACCCACACAACTGTACATTGGTCAAATGAAGAGCCCACTAGATAGGCATAACATACTGCCAAAGGGGAGAGAGAGGGCAGTGCGTAGCGTACAGGGCATCACTCCTAGCACCGCACTGTACATAGGAGGGAAAGCAAGCACTCCATAGCTCTTAACCTGTGACAAATTCTGAAAATCAGCCTCCTCTCTCATTTTAGGCGCCCCCTCTCTTGCCAGGAGTAGCAGAATGCTCACAGAGTGCCACATGGCACATTTTCCGACTTTAGGCATTCCCGGCTAAAAATATCTCAACTGGTGCGTCAGTTGACTTTGCAGCAGAACAAGAAAATGTTCCCTTTTGTCATTCCGGAGGTAATGACGTCAACACATTTTCAGGTCCCAAAATAGCAGTTCCCTAAATTTTAGGAGATGCTGCCATTGTATCTTTCTAGGTCATCGGACCCTCTCTGTACACTGCGGCCACATCCAGAACTGAAATGTAGCCTCTGTAGCAAAGGATTCCACTTTGGCTAGTCAATGACCCCACTTGGCTAACCATAGTCCTTGTCCAACCTTAGTGCTCTCTTGCCCTCAGGCTTGGACTCCCTCTGGACAGTCCCACACTAGCTATGCAATGCAGGGCAGTTAGATTTCCCGAGGGGTGTTTCCAAAAAGTGAAAGTAAATAGATAATAAGAAAGAAATCAACAAAAAGGATAGATAGTAGTCACACGCTGGTGACATACCCCCGTCTTGAAATCTCAAACGTCCTCGTTTGCATCTATGTCGTGCATGCTTACAGTCAACAGTGATGCATTCAACACCTTTCGACACATGTACGACACATACATGCTCATTGTCAACCGTGGTGTATTCAACACCTTGTCGACTCATGTATTGCCTGCGTGTGAACCCTGTCCCAATGACATAGTGGTAGCTTCGTACTCTGCCATTGCTTTGAGTCACTAACTTTCCAATGACAAAATGGTAGCTGCACATTTTTCCACTGTCTTATAGTACACGTTGGATCCCGTAACACTTTCAAGCATACCCAAACCAACAGTTTAAGAATGCAGGTACACATGTACTCTTTAATAGAAGCAATTACTGTATCCTTGATAAACTGACAAGAAATACTCACTTCTATAGCACTAACCAAACTTTTGGACATTCCATAAGAGCAATTGCCAAACTGACAATCTGTACAGCTCTAACATTCATGTAACAGGTATTTCATTTGAGCTCACTTTAAATACCATGTACATCATTTGTTTCAGAAGCCATTGTCACACTGACAATCCATGTAGCTCTGAAACTCATGGGGTAGGTTGCAAACCGAAGGCTTCAAGGTAAAAAAGTGATAACACAGCTGGTGACTCTGCAAGTTCACCTTCTTCCATTCACTTAGCATCCATTGGTGGATAGTTTCTGAACTTTACAAAGTAACGCCTAGCAACCTTGCCTTTCACTTTCCTTTCTTTGTGTGGCAAAATCTGTTTGGGGACCAAGATCTCCTCAAGTTCCTCGACTTCCGGCTGATCTTCAGCTGGCATATCTTCTGGCACATCACCCACATAGGGTCTGAGAAGACTCACATGAAACGCATTGTGAATCTTCAACCTGTCAGGCAATTTCAGCCTATATGCAACATCACTGGTTATGTCGCATACTTGAAAAGGCCCATAGTAACGCATGCTGAGCGTTGGAAACAATCTTTCCTTGCCCTTCATCTTCTTTAACCTTGCCTTTTCAAAGCGTAAAAGCACCCAATCACCAAGTGAATATAACACTTCACGACGGTGACGATCAACTGCTTTCTTTTGCTTTGCCTGAGTCTTTTCCAAGGTCACTTTGACCTTCTTGTACATTTCATCCATGTCTTGAACATACTTATCTTCTTCAAATGTCTTGTCCTAGTATGCAGTATGAGAGGAACTTTCTTGCCACCTTCAACTATCTCAAAAGGTGCCTTGCCAGTTGATGAATTTATTGTATTATTGTATGCATACTCCACCAATGGCAAATACTGCTCCCACTTTCCTTTATGCTCTGACACATAACAGTTCAGCAGATCTAGGACAGTAGAATTTGGCTCTTCTGACTGCCCATCTGTTTGAGGATGAAACGACGAAGAGAATTTGAGCGTTGTGCCCATATTCTCAAACAAGCCTCTCCAGAACAAACTTCTCATGCGTGGATCACGATCGCTAACAATCGACTGTGGCATGCCATGATACTTGAAAATATTGCTCATAAACAAGCGTGCCATCTGATCTGGCTTTATCTTCTTCCTTACAGGAATAAAATGAGCTTGTTTGCTGAATCTGCAAGTAATGGTCCAAATACCATCGATTCTTGTCTGCGTTCTCGGAAGATCAAAGATAAAATCCATAGCAATACTTTCCCATGGTTTATCTGGAATAGGTAGTCGTTGCAATAACCCTGGTGCCTTTTGCCTGTCAAACTTGACTTTTTGGCATATTAGGCATTCTCGCACAAAGGCATCCACATCCCTTCTCAATGTAGGCCAATAGAAGAATGTCTCAACCGCTTCAACTGTAGCATCGATACCATGATGCCCTGCATACGGTGGGACATGACTCTCTTCCATCACTTTGCATCGCAATGGCTTTGGGACACACAATCTGCCATGCATCATAATGAACCCATCTTTGAGAAGATAGTGTTCATGACGTTGTCCATCCATTAGCTGCTCGAAGATCCTTGCAAAATCTTTATCATTTGCATACTGTTCTCTCATATCATCAAGTTCATGATTATAAGGAATCGAGACAGCTGAAACTTGTGGCTTCCTTGACAAGGCATCAGCCACAACGTTCTTCTTGCCTTCCACATGCACAATCTGAAAATGGAACATGGACAAGATATTTGCCCATCGCATATGCTTCTCAGATTACTTTGTCTGTGTTAAGAAGTACCGCAAGGTCTGATGGTCCGTTTGGACAACTAGGTCTGCACCTAGCAGGTACTGTTTCCAACTTAAGAGCGCATGAATCACAGCTAGTAACTCTTTCTCATAGACCTGCATGGTCATCTCTGGCCCTTGCAAAATTCTGCTCTCCAAGGCTACTACCCCGCCATCTTGCATTACCACTGCACCAATGCTACTACCGCAGGCATCACACTGGACCACAAATGACTTCCTCAGATCTGGCAACACAATGACTGGATCTGAAGTCATCTTTTCCTTTAAGAGATTAAAAGCTGAAATCTCTTTCTGTGTCCATCTAAAGGTGACTGCCTTCTTTTGAAGAGCATCTAAAGGAGAAGCAATCTGAGCGAAATTTCGGATAAACCTTATGTAATAGGAGCATAGTCCCAAGAAACTTCGGACATCATGCACCGTCTTCAAATTTGGCCATGACTTGATCGCTTCAACTTTTGCAGGATCCATTCTGACACCATCCTTTGAGACAATGTGTCCCAGAAAGTGAATCTCTTCCAGAAAAAACTCACTTTTCTTTGCATTGATGAGCAACCTATGACTGCGTAGCTCTTTGAACACAATGGCCAAGTGATGCCTATGCTCCTCTTCATTCTTTGAGTAGACTATCATGTCATCAAAGAATGTACCAACAAACTGTTGGTGTGGACGGAAAATTCTGTCCATCATCCTATTGAACGTAGGAGGAGCATTTGTGAGACCAAAGGGCATCACTAAAAATTCGTAAAGGCCAAACGTTGTTCTAGAAGCAGTCTTGTGCACATCCTCTGATCTAATGCGGATTTGATGGTACCCACTCTCTAGATCTATCTTGCTAAACATAGCTGCTCCTTCTAATTTGTCCATAATATCATCAATTCTAGGTATAGGGAACCTATTCTTGATGGTATTCTTGTTCAGTGCACGGTAGTCGATGCAGATACGCCATGAGCCATCCTTTTTCTGCACCAACGACACTGGAGAGCAGAATGGAGATGAACTGGGCTGAATCAGCCCCTTTTCTAACAGCTCCTGTACTTGGCCCATTATCTCTTTCTGGTGAGCCGCACTAACCCTGTACGGAGGCTTATTTGGTGGGCTACTGCATGGCACCAAATCTATCGCATGGTCCTTGGGTCTCTCTGGCGGTAATTGAGACGGTAATGAATCGGAAAAGCAGTCACTATACTGTTGTAAAAACATTGACCTTTCTTTATCTAGCACAGATAAATTTGATTCATCACAATTTGACACTTCACGTGCAAAACCAAGTATCAGAAAGATGCTTTTTCATTACAGAAGTAATAGCAGAAGCTGATACAGTGGGAATAGACTCCCCTTTAAGCTTGACAGCCACAATGTGAGTCTTTCCCTTGCTCTGTACGATGATCTTTTTGTTGTAGGCATCCATGATTCCCTGTACACGAAACAACCAAGGAATACCTAACAACACATCACATCCGTCCAGTGGCATGATGTAAAATTCTTCAGCATCTACATAGGACTGGATATGTAGACACAGGCTCTGTATGGCCAAGACATGCCAAACCTGCTCTGCTGTATACCCCATCTCTTCAGGTCTGATTCCCAACTTTGAAGCCAATTCTGGGGAAATGAAGTTGGCTTTGGCACCTTGATCAAAGAAGATAAGCATTATTTGATCCCTGACCTTTCCTTATGCTCTGCAAAGCTCACTTGCATCTGAATTTGGCTTGTCGCTCACCATATCTGGCACTAGACTAGCCATGGGCTTCTTTCCTTTCTTGTGTTCCTTGTCATCAGAATCAGCTGGCCTTTTCTTTGTAGGACAGTTGTAAGCAATGTGGCCAGGCTGCTCACATATAAAGCATTTGTTCTCTGTCCTCAGGACCTTCTTTTGCTCTTCTGACTTGCAAGGAAAACGTCTTTTCCATTTCTTCGCTGGTCCCTTTTCTGATTCAATCGTAGCTTTATCTTTCCCTGCGTTGGCTGACTCCTAAGTCCCTATAGGAGCCTCATTGGGAACGTGCTTCTTGGCTGAATTTTTCTTGCCTGATCCTGCCTTGACGCCAGTGTTTAATTCACACTCTTCTCCGTTGAGCAAACCATTGCTAGTGTTTGCTACCTCGATGAGCTGCGTCAAAGTAGTGACTTTTGTCTTCGTACATTACTTTCTCAATCCTTTAGGTAGGCCACAACAATATTTTTCAATCTGTTCTTTCAATGGCACAAACCTATAGGAAGTTACTGGAAGAAGAGCTTTCCAAAACTTCCGATTGTAATCATCCAGATTTCTGCAAGTGGCAGCATTAAGCTGGTGCCATTCTGTCATGACATCTGCTTCGAAATCATCAGATAACCATGCTGCTGCAAAAATCTGCTCAAAGTAAATCCATGTGGACGGAGCTTGCCCTTGAAGCAATAAAGTTGTCCACCACTGTCCCGCATTCCCTGTCAAGAAAGTGGCTGCCTTGCGGACCTTTGAAGCCTCTGTAAGGTTTCCCCCTGCATAGGCCTTGTCAAACTATTGGAGGATTGAGAGAGCCTTCTTCCTATCATAAAACCCTGTAAAGGTCGTGAAAGACACACCTTTGCCACCTTCTTTGTACGGAGTTGGCCTCTCCAGCGGCGTTAAATTGTCATATGGAAGTGACTGAAACATGGGAACACTGTTAGGGTTCATTTGTGTTCCTTGGCCGCTATTAACTTGACCTGGAAACGCCATATTTGGCTGCTGATTTGTAATTCCAGCCATACCAAAATTTGCCTGTGGCATCCCAAATTGGCCCTAAGTGCTCTGAAACCCTGGTAGCATGCCCGTGACACCATACATGGGGTTAGGTATCATCGTTTGAGCACCCCCGAACACTGTTCCTTGCGTGTAAAACTGATTTCCAGGTTCATGACCAGCCATGCTCTGGAATACCAATCCACCTCCAAAATAGCCAGGGTGTACCGAAGGTGGTGGGAAGACCTGTTTTGTAGCCTGTAGGTTGCTTCCCTGCCCATTAGAACCAGCTATAGGCTGCTGAAAGGTTTCGGGCTGAACTGGTATAGCTTGAAAGATTAGCAACTCAGCCACCTGTTCTTGCACCTTAGGCACAGGTTGTGGAGACTGCATGTTCTCCGTCAAGTGTACAGGTGTTTCCATTCACTGTGCAGTATGAATCACCTGTGCTCGAGCCTTAACAGGCTTTTGAATATGATCCCGTGATCCAACTTGCTGAGACGGAACAGGAGGTTGCAGAAAGGCTAAAAACCTCGGATTCTACATTACTTGTGTGAACATAGCCACAACAGTAGCCAACTGGGTCCTGAATATATCGTCATCGGTCTGTGGTTGTCTTAAGGACTCACCCACTTCATGTGTCTGTTGACCCTGTGAAGAGGAAACCTCTTCAGTCACATGATCTGGTCTGTCAGCGATAATTGCAATTCCCTGTGTCTGGTCGATGATCCCTTGTGTCTTCAAGCGCAAAATTGACCAAGGCTCACTTCTATGGGAAAAAGTGACTTAATCCCGTCGATGGAACCATGAAACCGGCCTGTTCAATCCAAAAAGGGCGGTAGACTTTACTTCAAACCTTGATTTAGCTTTCACCCATTATTAGTTGTCTATTTTACCTGTACTTTCAAGACACAACAAAGGGGAGAGGGATACAGGCTGCTAGATTGCACTTGTATGAGTAGACGGACATCAGATTGGCGCCTAACTTAGGCGCCCCTTTCGGTATTTCTTTATTGTTCAAAAGAGGGAATAAATGCTCTGGATCCCTACGAGCTGCCCCGCACAAACTCGGCTGAATTTCCACTGTTCCAGCCCGATTTCGGCAGCATAACTGTACTAGAACCCTTCACGGTCAGTATTCCCGCGTATTAAATGACTTTCCCGATGCATACGGGCACTTTGCAAAACCTGGCGAGAATCTGCAGCACGCTGAACTCTCTGTTTTCAGCCCTGAAAATGCGCCAGATCGCCTGTAGAGCGGCCCCCTTGCGTCCCCGAACCTCCTGGGGGTATTAGGGTCCATTTAGGGCCGAAACCCTAAACCTGCAAACATACACAGCAGGCTGTAATTTACTGTTTCGGGCTCCGTTTCGCGTGCCGGTCGCATCCGTAGCAAGTCCTCGAGCTCCCGCACCTGTAGGGCTACTTGCCCTTTGAATCGGACGAGATTTCTGGCGTGAAACCTCTCCGAATTCACCTGTACCTGCGGGGGGATTAGCCGCTAGCTAATCCAGTACCTGTGCAAGAGGCTCTTGCCTCGGCAATCGCGCATGAACCCACACAACTGTACATTGGTCAAATGAAGAGCCCACTAGAGGGGCATAACATACTGCCAAAGGGGAGAGAGAGGGCAGTGCGTAGCGTGCAGGGCATCACTCCTAGCACCGCACTGTAAATAGGAGGGAAAGCAAGCACTCCATAGCTCTTAACCTGTGACAAATTCTGAAAATCAGCCTCCTCTCTCATTTTAGGCGCCCCCTCTTTGGCCAGGAGTAGCAGAATGCTCACAGAGTGCCACATGGCACATTTTCCGACTTTGGGCATTCCCGGCTAAAAATATCTCAACTGGTGCGTCAGTTGACTTTGCAGCAGAGCAAGAAAATGTTCCCTTTTGTCATTCCGGAGGTAATGACGTCAACACATTTTCAGGTCCCAAAATAGCAGTTCCCTAAATTTTAGGAGATGCTGTCGAAAATGCACCAGATCACCCGTACAATGATCCCATCGCTTTCCCAAAGCTCTTGGGGGTATTGTCACAAAGTGATGCCGTGGCTACGGACAACAGAAACCCTAATTTCTGCCAGAAACCCTAAAATTCCTGCAAACCCTATAATCTCCCAAAAACCCTAATTTTCAGCAAACCCTAATTTTTGACTGAAACCCTAATTTCCGCAAACCCTAAATTGTCGGGGAAATGCTACGTGGCAGTTGGTACGGATTTCCGTGAATTGCGGCGCGTTTTGCGGCCAACCGTACCACAGTTTGCTTTTTGTTCTCTTTGCAATGAGAAAGAGAGAGAATGCTTTTGCTTTCAAGTAGACTCTCTGTGAGAGAGAGTGTCACAAAACGGGAGCGTACACGAGCACTTAGAAAATCTGAAATATATAATTCTTTGAAAACATGAGAGAAGGGAGAAGATCGACAGAGTATTGGGGACCAGAAGATGGGGTGGTCCCCCCCCCCCCCGTTAAGAGTATTCTTTTGTTCAGGGAGAATTCTTATACAAGCACGAGAACCCGAGGTAACTCCTCCGTTCTGTAGTCTTAGACCCGAAGGTCGTGCTTTCCCGTAAAGGGCTTGGGCACAAGGCCGTTCCTTCCCGTGAGGGACTTAGGCGCGAAGCCGTACTTTCCCATAAGGGACTTAGGCGTGAAGCCGTACTTCCTGTGAAGGGCCTTCCCGTGAGACGGGAGATTCCTGCAAAACAAACCACACAAAGAAGCAATTCTCAATGCGTATCAACACCTTATACTTGTCGCTCCTTGCTCGGAGAATCAACCTCCGTACTCAGTCGTCACGCGAGCACTTACAAATTCCGTCGCCAGTCTCTGCTCCAAAATCCTAGCGCTTGCACTTCTTGCTACTTCCAGCTCCCCCAAACTGAAACGCTGGCTACCCTTTTATAGGGTCTGACACTCGGCAAGAATAGGGGTCCAAAAGCAGAGCTTGGTGCTCCTAGAGCGAGGAGAGAGAAAATCGCGTTTTCTAGAGAGAAAAGAGAGAAAATCGCAATTCAGCCCTCCCTGCGTTGGTTTTAGCGCTGGCTTTTTCTATAAGAGCCTCACTTGCTTTATTTTATTAATAAAGGGGCCGGTCACTTTAAAGTGACCGATCACTTTATAAAATAAAGTGTGAACCTGTTCAAACTTTAAAAACTCACTCAGTTAGTGAAAACAATGCTACACGGACACATTCCAGGCGTCCCCGGGTGCAGGACACGACACAGATGCAATGCAGACACAGACTCCTCGCGGGAAAACATCTGTTCTCCCGCGACTGTTCCTGCTTTTCGTAAAAAGCTTCATTGAACCCATCTTTATTCTTGTGCTTGCGTTCTTACGCGTATTTTCTTACTCAGTTCGGATTTCCTCCTTAGCCTATGGGATGCCCCCTTACTGATGCACCCGTCACCCATCATGTGACGCATCAGAGGCACTCGTAACCCGGCCCTTTCCACCGAACTTACGGAAACTCCTTCACGATGTTTACCGTCACCCATCAAATGACACATCAGAGTTGTCCGTTCGTGATGGCAGTTCCTGTAGCTACAATCTTTTTAACAGTTCTTAGTGCACATAATAAAATATCCTAAAAAAGAGATTTAATCATTAAAAATAAGAAAATAGTCCAATTAGCAACATCTCTCTGGCTTCTAAACAGTTGACCTCAACTGTAGTGCTTGGACATATACCTCCAATATCTCGGGATAAGCTGCTAATTCCTCCTGCGTCATCCACTGAGCATCTTGATTCGAATAGTTCTTAAGCTTAACCAAATACTTCCGTGTTATCTTTCCGGATTTGAGACCGCTCCTGATGACTTACTATTTGCTCCGGTTGGAGTATTTCTTTTGTTTCCTCAACCTCAAGAGGTTCCTCAGCGCTAGGCTAGCTCGGAGGTGGTCCCACATACGGCCGGAGTAAACTCACATGAAAAGCATTATGGATCTTCCAATTAGGCGGTAGCTCTAATCGGAAAGCGACATCATTCACTCGCTCAGTAATCTTAAACGGCCCATAATAACGGGTAGAAAGTTTTACCACTTTCCCCTCATGAGACGCTTGTTTCTTAAGTCTTGCCTTCTCAAACTTGAGTAAGACTAACTGTCCGACTGTTAAGTCTAGATTCCTTCTGTGCTTGTCTGGAGCTTTCTTATGCTTTTCCTGAGAGCATAGAATAGCTCTCCTAACTTGCCCGTAGGCGGTGTCCAAATCCCGGACAAATTCATCTGCTGCAAAGATCTTATCCTTAGTTAAAAGGATGGGTGGAAGCAAAGGCTTACCATAGAGAATCTCAAAAGGTGTTTCCCCGTCGATGAGTGTATGGTATTGTTATACGCATACTCGACAAGAGACAAATATTTCTCCCAATCAGATTGCCGGTTTGACACATAAGCTTTTAACATATCCAATACTGTGGAATTGGCTATCTCACTTTGCCCGTCCGTTTGAGGATGGTAGGCAGATGAAAAATTCAGCTTTGTACCAAGATTATCCATCAAGGCACGCCAAAAATTTCCTACCATGCGAGGATCTCGATCACTCACGATTGACTTAGGCATTCCATGATGCTTAAAGATCTGTGCCAGGAAGACCCTAGCCATATGATCTGCTTTGATCGTTTTCTTGACTGGTATAAAGTGTGCTTGCTTGGTAAACCTGTCCACAATGGTCCAGATCGCGTCATTTCCAGTCCGAGTTCTAGGGAGGTCCATGATGAAGTCCATGGCAATACTTTCCCAAGGTTCATTAGGCACATGCAAAGGTTGTAGCAACCCAGGCGTCTTATGCTGATCATACTTCACTTTTTGGCAAACCAAACATTCCCTGACATACTTATCAATGTCTGCTCTAAGGCTAGGCCAAAAGAAATATCTTGCCATTGCTAAGGTCGTAGGGAGAATACCCCGATGACCCGCATAAGGCGAAGCGTGTGCTTCATCCATGATCTTCTTTCTTAATGGTTCTGCCACACATATAGCCTGATGGTGGTAGAGATAACCGTCCCGAATGGAATAGGGAAACTCATTCTCTCCACGATGTAGCTTTCCCCAAATGGTGGAGAAGTCTGGATCATTCGGATACAAATCCGGTAGTGCTTCTAATTCTTGGTGATACACCGAAGTGATAGCGTTCACCCTTGGCCGCCTAGACAATGCGTCTGTGACCACATTCTTACTACCAGCCGTGTGAAGGATCTGGAAGTGAAACATAGACAAAAAGTTTGCCCATCTCATCTGCTTCTCAGATAGTTTCCTTTGCGTAAGAAAATACCGCAAACTCTGGTGATCAGTCTTGATCACAAAATCCGCTCCTAGAAGATAGTGCTTCCAGTTGGATAAGGCATGAATCACAGCCGTGAGTTCCTTTTCGTAGATTGATGCATGCAACTGTGCATCCTTAAGCCGTCTGCTTTCATAAGCCACTGCATGGCCTTCTTGGTTTAACACTGCTCCGATGCAATCACCTGAAGCATCGCAGTGAACCTCAAATGGTTTCCTTAAGTCAGGCACTATCAAAATAGGTCCATGGCTTAGCAAGTACTTGAGCCGATCAAAAGCTCCTTGTTGTCTCGATCCCCATCTGAACGGAATCTTCTTCTTTGTCAAATCATGAAGTGGTCCTGCTACATGAGCAAATCCTCGGACAAACCTTCGATAATATGAACATAATCCCAGAAAGCTACGTACATCATGTACTGTAGTGGGAATAGGCCAATCTTCTACCACTCGGATCTTGGCAGGATCCATACTCACTTTATTGTGGGAGACTATATGGCCGAGATAGTGTATCTCAGAGAGAAAGAACTCGCTCTTCTTTGCATTCACATGCAACTCATGCTTTCGCAATTCTTGAAACACTAAGTCCAAGTGCTTCCGATGTTCCTCTTCAGACTTAGAGAAGATGAGTATGTCGTCAAAGAATACTCCCGTAAAAGCTCGATACGGGCTGAAAATGCGGTCCATCATGCGATTGAACGTCGCAGGAGCATTGGTCAAGCCGAAAGGCATTACCAAGAATTCATATAGTCCAAAGGTTGTGCGGAAAGCAGTCTTATGGACCTCCTCAGGGGCGATCCGTATATGATGATACCCACTCTTTAAGTCTATGTGACTAAAGACACTTGCATCCTGCAACTTATCAAGTATATCATCAATCCGAGGGATCGGAAAGCGATTCTTGATTGTGATCTTGTTTAAAGACCGATAGTCTATGCACATTCGAAACGTGCCATCTTTCTTCTGCACCAGTAGAATTGGAGAGCAGTAGGGTGAAGCACTTGGCCGTACTAACCCTTTCTCTAGAAGCTCGTTGACTTGCTTCAAAATCTCCTCTTGCTGAGCAAGACTTACCCGATAAGGGGGTTGATTGGGAGGCGAGCTACCCGGTATGAGATCTATGCGGTGATCTTCCGGGCGTACTGGAGGGAGTTCATCAGGAAGTGTTTCCGTGAAACAATCCTTGTACTTTTCAATAAATTGAAGACGCTTAATTTCCAGACTAGAGAGAGAGTCCCTACTAGTTTTATCCTTTGCAAAAATCAAGTAAGCAGAAACACACTTCTTCATTTCTTTCTTAATGGAGATATGGCTTACAATTGGGAACTGCCAATCTCCTGCATCAGCTTGAATCTTTATTTTCTTACCCCCATGATCAAAAGTGAGGGTCTTTTTCACATAATCGGGAATAGGTGTCATGTGAAAGTGCCATGGCATACCCAAGATGATATCACATCCCTTGATGGGTGCCATCAAAAATGATTCGCGGTTCTTGTACTCGCCAATCCGAAGATTGAGCTGTCCTTGCACGAGAGTTGCATTGGTTGTCAACCCCTCGAATGCCGATCCGGATGTAACCGGTGTGCCAAGCTGAGCCGGTGTAAGGCACAAACGTTCTGCAGTATCCAGGGAGATGAAGTTATCCGTGGATCCTGGATCATAAAGAATCAGTACTCGTTGGTTGTTCAAAGACCCCCAGCCCTTCAGAAGTTGACGCTTCCCTTTCTTTGTTTCTGTGTTTCCTTGAACATCTGGAATTGAGTTCGAGCTTGGTGGTGCGGGTTCCTTCCTTGCTTTCTCTTGCCTCGTAGAGGCTTGTTCTTGCCGTTGCTGCTTTAGCGGGCAGTCCTGTTTCATATGTCCTTTCTCGCCACAGTAGAAGTATCTTCCTTCCTCTCTGAAAGTTTGAAGTTGAGTAGGAGAAAGATACTTAGTTCGCTTGCCAGTGCCCTCTGGCTTTTTAGAATGATCGTCTCTCGTTGGAGGACGTTTTCTTCCTTGGCCCCCTTGGTCATCGTAACCCCTCTTTGTTTTGCACGGTAAGTGCTATGCTCCATCTTTCTGGGCGTCCCAATTGAGTGCAAATCCTCAGCAATGATTGCTGACTCCATCATCCTCTGAAGAGTATCATGCGGATACACCTTCATACTCTTTCGAAGCTGCGGTTGGAGACCCGCTTCGAACTTTCTTTTCTTTTCCTCGTCGGCAATCTTCATGAAGGGAGTGACCTTCAGAAGAACCGACCAATACTTTTACACATAAGTCGTTACTCTTTCATGTTCCTTCTGGGCAAGCCAGCCCCATTCCTTCCGTATGTCCTGCTCGAAGTCAGGCGGAAGAAATTGTTCATAAAATTCAGATTTGAAGCTCTCCCAAGTTCTGGCATGAGAACCTTCCAGAATCTTGGCTAACCACCAATTACTTGCCGTTTCCTTGAGGTGCATCCCCACATGGCGTAATTTGGATTTTTCTGTGAAGTGCCCATTGGTAAAGGGGACTTCAAACTGTCTGATGAAGGACAGTGCTTTGGAGATGTCTCTCCGTCCGTTGTAGGTTTCGAACTTGATGTCCTTGTCGCCTGATTTGAAGACTCTCATGCGATGTTGAGACTTGCGACCTTGCTTCTTGAATCGAGGCTTATCTTTAGGTTGATGTATGGTAGTGGCCGTAGTAGCTACTTCCTTCTTCTGACGAGATGATCGAGAAGTAGAAGTATAATCAGGAGAGTAAGATGGAGATGAGATAGAGATGTCCTTGCTCTCGTCTAGCAGAGAGAGCACTTTTTCCTGGCCTTTCCTTGAAGTAGGCCGTTCATTCCGATCCGAAGATCCTTTGTGCACCTCGGCACGTGCTTCTTCTCTTGCCTCCTGTGGTCTCACGCCAACAGTGTTGTCTGGATGCTTGGTTGCATCAGTTCTATTCGTTTTCTTCATTCCGCCCAAAAGCTTTTGGACGTCCGGCAAAAATAAAATTTGTTGCAACTCCGCAAGCTGAGCTTGCACTTGTTGAAGTTCCTCTTCAACGCTTCTCCCTTTGCTCGACATGGTTCTTCCCGTTCTTCCCGGAATCGTCCTTCTTTGCAGAGAAAGAGAGGAGTCCGAGCTCTGATACCACTGTCACAAAACGGGAGCGTACACGAGCACTTAGAAAATCTGAAAATTATAATTCTTTGAAAACATGAGAGAAGGGAGAAGATCGACACAGTATTGGGGACCAGAAGATGGGCTGGTCCCCCCCCCCCCCCCGTTAAGAGTATTCTTTTATTCAGGGAGAATTCTTATACAAGCACGAGAACCCGAGGAAACCCCTCCGTTCTGTAGTCTTAGACCCGAAGGTCGTGCTTTCCCGTAAAGGGCTTGGGCACAAGGCCGTTCCTTCCCGTGAGGGACTTAGGCGCGAAGCCGTACTTTCCCGTAAGGGACTTAGGCGTGAAGCCGTACTTCCCGTGAAGGGCCTTCCCGTGAGACGTGAGATTCCTGCAAAACAAACCACACAAAGCAGCAATTCTCAATGCATATCAACACCTTATACCTGTCGCTCCTTGCTCGGAGAATCAACCTCCGTACTCAGCACTTACAAATTCCGTCGCCAGTCTCTGTTCCAGAATCCCAGCGCTTGCACTTCCTGCTGCTTCCGGCTCCGCCAAACTGAAACGTTGGCTACCCTTTTATAGGGTCTGACACCCGGCAGGAATAGGGGTCCAAAAGCAGAGCTTGGCGCTCCTAGAGAGAGGAGAGAGAAAATCGCAATTCAGCCCCCCCTGCGTTGGTTTTAGCGTTGGCTTTTTCTATAAGAGCCTTGCCTGCTTTATTTTATTAATAAAGGGGCCGGTCACTTAAAAGTGATTTAAGTGATCGGTCACTTTATTATAAAATAAAGTGTGAACCTGTTCAAACTTTAAAAACTCACTCAGTTAGTGAAAACAATGCTACACGGACACATTCCAGGCGTCCCCGGGTGCAGGACACGACACAGATGCAATGCAGACATAGACTCCTCGCGGGAAAACATCTATTTTCCCGCGACTGTTCCTGCTTTTCGTAAAAAGCTTCATTGAACCCATCTTTATTGTTGTGCTTGCGTTCTTACGCGTATTTTCTTACTCAGTTCGGATTTCCTCCTTAGCCTACAGGATGTCCCCTTACTGATGCACCCGTCACCCATCATGTGAGGCATTTGAGGCACTCGTAACCCGGCCCTTTCCACCGAACTTACGAAAACTCCTTCGTGATGTTTACCGTCACCCATCAAATGACACATCAGAGTTGTCTGTTCTGATGGAAGTTCCTGTAGCTACAATCTTTTTAAAAGTTCTTAGTGTACATAATAAAATATCCTAAAAAAGAGATTTAATCATTAAAAATAAGAAAATAGTCCAATTAGCAACAGAGAGAGCGAGCAGTTGCTTTTGATTTTGAAGCCTTTGGGGCTCTGCTTTTGGGCATTCCTTGTAAACATTTAAATAAGTGGTTTGGGCCTTCACTTCTCAGAGCATCTGAACGCAAAGTCTGAGAGTAAATCCCGACCCACTCTCTTGTACTTTGAACTGATTAATACAAAAAGAAATACCGAAAGGGGTGCCAGTCTTTGGGCCAATATCTTTAGGCACAAAACTCCGTTGGGCCTGTGCAAATCTATTGTGATCTGTGAATTGTTTGAAGTGGTTATTTGGTGCTGTCGCGATTGATTCTTGACTTGGAGTGTCCAAGTCTGTTACAGTGGTATCAAAGCACGGCCGATTTCTCTTCTACGGGAAATCCGATCCCCAAATTTTTTTTTCGTGGCACTTATGGCTTCACGCAAGGATCTGTCGACTCCCTCTGCATGTGGAGATGCGGGCAGGGATCACAACGAAGATTCATTCAGAGAGTATGGCCCGCCTCGGCCTACTCAGGCGGAGCGGCGAGAGATGGAGTGTCGCTAGTTGATCGGCGATACAACGAAGATGATGCTCAATTTTGCGAAGGACCCAAAATTTGCAAAATATATGAGCGAGACTTATTTTCAAGAAGTGCATGAGCAGTGGCAGAAAACCACTACACCACCCCCGAAACCCACTCTCAAGAAACCTTCTGGTCACAAGAAATATTGAGAGAAGGAATTAGAAGAGGTGGTTGATGCACGGACTGCCCAACTTTTTGACGCACAAAAGCACGACAAAAAGCAGAAGAAAAGCATTGACCTCCCAGGATATTTGGGTTGCTAGTCAACTTTTGACAAGGCAAAGAAACAGAAGAAGCGTGTTCGATTTGAAGGAGTACCCAATTCGTCTTCTTCTTCTTCTTCTTCTTCTTCTGACAGTTCTCTAGCTCTTCAGATTCGAGCGAAGAAGACAGAAAGGTAAAAAGAGAAGCAAGAAACAAAGCTTCGGAAAGGGCAAGAAAAAGGCAAAGAAGGCTAAATCTTGCCTAGAGCCTGACAATTCTACTGAGGACTCCTCTATAGACAACTCAGATCTGATGATGGAAACTTCTATTCGAACAAGAAGAATTTTTACAAAGCCAACTAGTATGACTTTCTCGAAGATAAAAGCAAGAAAGTACGAGAGTTTAAGGAAGGTGGCCACTCGATCAAGTTTGATACCTTATTAGGATACTCAGATGCTTCGAAGGTATTGTCGTTTATACAGCAGTTTGACATTCCTTTCGTGCGAGGACGCTATTCAGAGCACTTCAAGATTCGGAGACCTACCTCTTACCTCAAGGGGAATGCTCGTACTTGGTGGTCCATGCTTCTTTTAAACAAGACTGCGCCAGTTAAATGGTTGAAATTCAAAAAGCTTTTTATTTCTTCTTGGTTAACGTAAGAATGTAAACGAGATATACGACCTGCTCGGAACCATCTTCGGATGACCAAGAAAGATACAATCAATGCTTATTGTGAAAGATTCTGGAGCTGTTTTCTACCCGCCTCTTCATTCAAGAAGATCACGTTTAGAGAACAGATTGAGCGGTTCACCTTGGGTCTACCTACAGAGATTTGAGATCACTGCTTGGAGCAGAAGTCAGCTTCTATTCAGGAGTTGATGAGTCATGCGAAGCGGGGCTTTGCCATTCACTCCGGCAGTCTGACTTACCCCACAGATGAGAACATGACACGAGCCGAACAGACTTCTGGGAATGAAAGTAGAAAGAAGAAGAGCAACCCAGAGAAAAAGGATGCACGACCCAAGCTTACTCTTCAGGAGCGAGCTCGATTCATCAAAGAGGGGAAGTGCTTTGGATGCGGGGAACAGGGACGCATCTCCGCGAAGTGCCCTAAAAAGGCACTGAAAGAACAGAATGATAAGGATGACGATAGGCTTGAGAGTTGGAGAGCAGCTGAGGAACGTGGACGAAAGGGCAAGATGAAAACAGGACCGGTTCCAGATTGTGTGGGTACCGATCCCGACACCATGGATGAGAGTATAGAACTTTGCCGAACTTGGGGCAAAGTGAAAGAACAAGAGGAGCCAAGGCCAACTTCATTTCACCGGAATTGGCGGCGCGGCTCGAGATAACTCCCGATCGGATGAGACTACTTGCAGAGGCAGTTCTAGCGGCACTCGGCAAGGACGTAGCCATTACACTTGTTATTGGCAAACTTCGGCTGCATTGTCAGGGGTATTTGGGGCATGAGGACTTCTTCATAATGCCTTTGGAGGGTTGTGATGTTCTCTTAGGGATTCCCTGGTACCACAACAACAACGCCGTGGTCGATTATCGGGCGAGAAAAGCGACTTTGACTACAAAAAAGGGCAGAACAATTGTACTTGATATAAAATTGAAGAGCGAGTTTGTCTCTATTGTATCGGCTTCGGCCATTTCAAAATTAATGAAATTCAGTCTGTTTGTTTACTCTATCTTTATGAAAGAATTGAGCGATAAGGATAAGACAAATATGTCTAAACTTGATAAAGAACGCCAAGATTTTCTCCACTCTCACGCCTATTGCTTCTCAGAGGGCCTACCAAGAGAGTTACCCCCTACTCGTCCTGAAGATCATACCATTGATATGATACTTGGAAGCACACTACCGAACCAGCCACCTTACCGTGTGAGCCAAGCACAAAATGAAGAGATTATGAACCAAGTGAAAACCTCTTGGAAAAGGGTCTTGTCCAGCCTAGTACTTCACCGTATTGCTCTCCAGTGTTGTTGGTTTTGACGAAAGACGGACCTTAGAGGATGTGCATCGATTATAGAGCTCTCAACAAAATCACCATCAAGAACAGATTTCCGATTCCTAGGATCGATGATATACTCGATGAAACCGGCCTGTTCAATCCAAAAAGGGCGGTAGACTTTACTTCAAACCTTGATTTAGCTTTCACCCATTATTAGTGGTCTATTTTACCTGTACTTTCAAGACACAACAAAGGGGAGAGGGATACAGGCTGCTAGATTGCACCTGTATGAGTAGACGGACACCAGATTGGCCCCTAACTTAGGCGTCCCTTTCGGTATTTCTTTATTGTTCAAAAGAGGGAATAAACGCTGTGGTTCCCTACAAGCTGCCCCGCACAAACTCGGCTGAATTTCCACTGTTCCAGCCTGATTTCGGCAGCATAACTGTACTAGAACCCTTCACGGTCAGTATTCCCACGCATTAAATGACTTTCCCGACGCATACGGGCACTTTGCAAAACCTGGCGAGAATCCGCAGCACGCTGAATTCTCTGTTTTCAGCCCTGAAAATGCGCCAGATCACCTGTGCAGCGGTCCCCTTGCGTCCCCAAACCTCCTCGGGGTATTAGGGTCTGTTTAGGGCCAAAACCCTAAACCTGCAAAAATACACAGTAGGCTGTAATTTACTGTTTTGGGCTCCGTTTCGCGTGCCGGTCGCATCCGTAGCAAGTCCTCGAGCTCCCGCACGTGTAGGGCTACTTGCTTCTGAATCGGACGAGATTTCTGGCGTGAAACCTCTCCGAATTCACCTGTACCTGCGGGGGGATTAGCTGCTAGCTAATCCAGTACCTGTGCAAGAGGCTCTTGCCTCGGCAATCGCGCATGAACCCACACAACTGTACATTGGTCAAATGAAGAGCCCACTAGAGGGGCATAACATACTGCCAAAGGGAAGAGAGAGGGCAGTGCGTAGCGTGCAGGGCATCACTCCTGGCACCGCACTGTGCATAAGAGGGAAAGCAAGCACTCCATCGCTCTTAACTTGTGACAAATCTGAAAATAAGGCTCTCCCCCTCCTAAATTCAGCCTCACTTTTTGTTGCATGAGTCAAGTGCACCAGAAGGTGCCACTTGGCACATTTACAAGCATTTTTCCGTTTCGGGGCTGTCGCCTAAAAATCTCCAACCGGCTACCCAGTTGACTTCACGGCAGAGTAAGAAAATGTTCCCCTTGTCATTCCGGAGGTAATGACGCCAACACATTTTGAAGTCCCAAAATAGCAATTCCCTAAATTTTAGGAGATGCTGCCATTGTATCTTTCTAGGTCATCCGACCCTCTTTGTACACTATGGCCACATCCAGAACTGAAATGTAGCCTCTGTAGCAAAGGATTCCACTTTGGCTAGTCAATGACCCCACTTGGCTAACCATAGTCCTTGTCCAACCTTAGTGCTCTCTTGCCCTCAGGCCTGGACTCCCTCTGGCCAGTTCCACACTAGCTATGCAATGCAGGGCAGTTAGATTTCCCGAGGGGTGTTTCCAAAAAGTGAAAGTGAATAGATAATAAGAAAGAAATCAACAAAAAGGATAGATAGTAGTCACACGCTGGTGACATACCCCCCTCTTGAAATCTCAAACGTCCTCGTTTGCATCTATGTCGTAGATGCTCACTGTCAACACTGATGTATTCAACACCTGTCCACACATATACGACACATACATGCTCATTGTCAACCCTGGTGTATTCAACACCTCGTCGACTCATGTATTGCCTGCGTGTGAACCCTGTCCCAATGACATAGTGGTAGCTTCGCACTCTGCCATTGCTTTGAGTCACTAACTTTCCAATGACAAAATGGTAGCTGCACATTTTTCCACTGTCTTATAGTACACGTTGGATCCTGTAACACTTTCGAGCATACCCAAGCCGACAGTTTAAGAATGCAGTTACAGGTGTACTCTTTAATAGAAGCAATCACTCTATCCTTGACAAACTGACAAGAAATACTGACTTCTATAGCACTAACTAAACTTTTGGACATTCCATAAGAGCAATTACCAAACTTACAATCTGTACAGCTCTAACATTCATGTAATAGGTATTTCATTTGAGCTCACTTTAAATACCTTGTACATCATTTGTTTCAGAAGCCATTGTCACACTGACAGTCCATGTAGCTTTGAAACTCATGGGGTCAAGGTAGGTTGCAAATCGAAGGCTTCAAGGTAAAGTGATAACATAGTTGGTGACTCTGCAAGTTCACTTTCTTCCATCCACTTAGCATCTATTGGTGGATAGTTTCTGAACTTTACCAAGTAACGCCTAGCAACCTTGCCTTTCACTTTTCTTTCTTTGTGTGCCAAAATCTGTTCCGGGACCAAGATCTCGTGAGGTTCCTCGACTTCCGGTGATCTTCAGCTGGCATATCTTCTGGCACATCACCCACATAGGGTCTGAGAAGACTTACATGAAACGCATTGTGAATCTTCCAACTGTCAGGCACACTTGGAAAGGCCCATAGTAACGCATCACTGATTATGTCGCACACTTGAATAGGCCCATAGTAACGCATGTTGAGCTTTGGAAACAGTCTTTCCTTGCCCTTCATCTTCTTTAACCTTGCCTTTTCAAAGCGTAAAAGCACCCAATCACCAAGTGAATATACCACTTCACGACGGTGACGATCAGCTGCTTAGTTTTGTTTTGCCTGAGTCCTTTCTAAGGCCACTTTGACCTTCTTGTACATTTCATCCATGTCCTGAACATACTTATCTGCTTCAAATATCTTGTCCTTTGTATGCAGTATGGGAGGAACTTTCTTGCCATCTTCAACTATCTCAAAAGGTGCCTTGCTAGGTGATGAATGCACTGTATTATTGTATGCATACTCCACCAATGGCAAATACTGCTCCCACTTTCCTTTATGCTCTGACACATAACACTTTAGCAGATCTAGGACAGTAGAATTTGCCTCTTCTGATTGCCCATCTGTTTAAGGATGAAATGACGAAGAGAATTTGAGCGTTGTGCCCATATTCTTAAACAAGCCTCTCCAGAACAAACTTGTCATGCGTGGATCACGGTCGCTAACAATCGACTATGGCATGCCATGATACTTGAAAATATTGCTCATAAACAAGCGTGTCATCTGATCTGGTTTTATCTTCTTCCTGACAGGAATAAAATGAGCCTGTTTACTGAATCTGCAAATAATGGTCCAAATACCATCGTTTCCTGTCTGCGTTCTCGGAAGATCAAAGATAAAATCCATAGCAATACTTTCCCATGGTTTATCTGGAATAGGTAGTGGTTGCAATAACACTGGTGCCTTTTGCCTGGCAAACTTGACCTTCTGGCATATTAGGCATTCTCGCACAAAGGCATCCACATCTCTTCTCAATGTAGGCCAATAGAAGAATGTCTCAACCGCTTTAGCTGTAGCATCGATGCCACGATGCCCTGCATACGGTGGGACATGACTCTCTTCCATAACTTTGCGTCGCAATGGCTTTGTGACACACAATCTGCCATGCATCATCATGAACCCATCTTTGAGAAGATAGTGTTCATGACGTTGTCCTTGCATTAGCTGCTCGAAGACCCTTGCAAAATCTTTATCATTTGCATATTGTTCTCTCATATCATCAAGTTCATGATGATAAGGAATCGAGACAGCTGAAACTTGTGGCTTCCTTGACAAGGCATCAGCCACAACGTTCTTCTTGCCTTCCACATGCACAATCTGAAAATGGAACATGGACAAGATATTTGCCCATCGCATAAGCTTCTCAGATAACTTTGTCTGTGTTAAGAAGTACCGCAAGGTCTGATGGTCCGTTTGGACAACTAAGTCTGCACCTAGCAGGTAGTGTTGCCAACTTAAGAGCGCATGAATCACAGCTAGTAACTCTTTCTCATAGACCTGCATGGTCATCTCTGGCCCTTGCAAAATTCTGCTCTCCAAGGCTACTACCCTGCCATCTTGCATTAGCACTGCAGCAATGCTACTACCACAATCGTCACATTGGACCACAAATGACTTCCTCAGATCTGGCAACACAATGATTGGATCCGAAGTCATCTTTTCCTTTAAGAGATTAAAAGCTGAAATCTCTTTCTGTGTCCATCTAAAGGTGACTGCCTTCTTTTGAAGAGCATGTAAAGGTGAAGCAATCTCAACGAAATTTCGGATAAACCTTCTGTAATAGGAGCATAGTCCCAAGAAGTTTCGGACATCGTGCACCGTCTTCAAATTTGGCCATGACTTGATCGCTTCAACTTTTGCAGGATCCATTCTGACACCATCCTCTGAGACAATGTGTCCCAGAAAGTGAATCTCTTCCAGAAAAAACTCACTTTTCTTTGCATTGAAGAGCAACCTATGACTGCGTAGCTCTTTGAACACAATGGCCAAGTGATGCCTATGCTCCTCTTCATTCTTTCAGTAGACTATCATGTCATCAAAGAATGTACCAACAAATTGTTGGTGTGGACGGAAAATTCTGTCGATCATCCTATTGAACGTAGCAGGAGCATTTGTGAGACCAAAGGGCATCACTAAAAATTCGTAAAGGGCAAACGTTGTTCTAAAAGCAGTCCTGTGCACATCCTTTGATCTAATGCGGATCTGATGGTACCCACTCTTTAGATCTATCGTGCTAAACATAGCTGCTAAACATCAATTCTAGGTATAGGGAACCTATTCTTGATGGTATTCTTGTTCAGTGCACGATAGTCGATGCACATACGCCATGAGCCATCCTTTTTCTGCACCAACACTACTGGAGAACAGAATGGAGATGAATTGGGCTGAATGAGCCCGTTTTCTAACAGCTTCTGTACTTGGCCCATTATCTCTTTCTGCTGAGCCGCACTACCCCTGTACGGAGGCTTATTTGGTGGGCTATTGCCTGGCACCAAATCTATCGCATGGTCCTCGGGTCTCTCTGGCAGTAATTGAGATGGTAATGAATCGGAGAAACAGTCACTATACTGTTGTAAAAACATTGACTTTTCTTTATCAAACACAGATAAATTTGATTCATCACAATCTGACACTTCACGTGTCAAAACCAAGTACGCAGAAAGATGCTTTTTCATTACAGAAGTAATAGCAGAAGCTGATACAGTAGGAATAAACTCCCCTTTGAGCTTTACATCCAGAATGTGAGCCTTTCCCCTGCTCTGTACAGTGATCTTTTTGTTGTAGGCATCCATGATTCCCTGTACACGAAACTACCAAGGAATACCTAACAACACATCACATCCGTCCAGTGGCATGATGTAAAATTCTTCAGCATCTACATAGGATTGGATATGTAGACGCAACTTTCCAATGATGGGTGTCATAGCCTCTGTATGGCCAGGACATGCCAAACCTGCCTCTGCTGTATACCCCATCTCTTCAGGTCTGGTTCTCAACTTTGAAGCCAATTCTCGGGAAATGAAGTTGGCTTTGGCACCTAGATCAAAGAAGATAAGCATTGTTTGATCCCTGACCTTTCCCCATGCTCTGCAAAGCTCACTTGCATTTGAATTTGGCTTGTCGCCCACCATATCTGGCACTAGACCAGCCATGCGCTTCTTTCCTTTCTTGTCTTCCTTGTCATCAGAATCAGCTAGCCTTTTCTTTGTAGGACAATTGTAAGCAATGTGGCCAGGCTGCTCACATATAAAGCATTTGTTCTCTGTCCTCATGGCCTTCTTTTGCTCTTCTGGCTTGCGAGGAAAACGTCTTTTCCATTTCTTTGCTGGTCCCTTTTCTGATTCAGCCGTAGCTTTATCTTTCCCTACGTTGGCTGACTCCCGAGTCCCTTTAGGAGCCTCATTGGGAACGTGCTTCTTGGCTGAATTTTTCTTGTCTGATCCTGCCTTGACGCCAGTGTTAAATTCACAATCTTCTCCGTTGAGCAAACCATTGCCAGTGTTTGCTACCTCGATGAACTGCGTCAAAGTAGTGACTTTTGTCTTCGTACAGTACTTTCTCAATCCTTTAGGTAGGCCACAACAATATTTTTCAATCTGTTCTGTCAATGGTACAAACCTATAGGAAGTTATTGGAAGTAGAGCTTTCCAAAACTTCCGATTGTAATCATCCAGATTCTTTCAAGTAGCAGCATTAAGCTGGTGCCATTCTGTCATGACATCTGCTTCGAAATCATCAGATAACCATGCTGCTGCAAAAATCTTCTTGAAGTAAATCCATGTGGACGGAGCTTGCCCTTGAAGCAATAAAGTTGTCCACCAGTGTCCCGCATTCCCTGTCAAGAAAGTGGCTGCCTTGCGGACCTTTGAAGCCTCTGTAAAGTTTCCCCCTGCATAGGCCTTGTCAAATTGCTGGAGGAATGAGAGAGCCTTCTTCCTGTCATCAAACGCTGTAAAGGTCGTGAAAGACACACCTTTGCCACCTTCTTTGTACGGAGTTGGCCTCTCCAGCGGCGTTAAATTGTCATATGGAAGTGACTGAAACATGGGAACATTATTAGGGTTCATCTGTGTTCCTTGGCCGCTATTAACTTGACCTGGAAACGCCATATTTGGCTGCTGATTTGTAATTCCAGCCATACCAAAATTTGCCTGTGGCATCCTAAATTGGCCCTGAGTGCTTTGAAACCCTGGTTGCATACCCATGACACAGTACATGGGGTTAGGCATCATCGTTTGAGCACTCCCGAACACTGTTCCTTGCGTGTAAAACTGATTTCCAGGTGCATGACCGGCCATGCTCTGGAAAACCAATCCACCTCCAAAATAGCCAGGGTGTACTGAAGGTGGTGGAAAGACCTGTTGCATAGCCTGTAGGTTGCTTCCCTGCCCATTAGAACCAGCTATAGGCTGCTGAACGGTGGCGGGCTGAACTGGTACAGCTTGAAATACTGGCATCTCAGCCACCCGTTCTTGCACCTTAGGCATAGGTTGTGGAGACTGCATGTTCTCCGTCTAGTGTACAGGTGTTTCCATTGACTGTGCGGTATGAATCACCTGTGCTCGTGCCTTAACAGGCTTTTGAATATGATCCAGTGACCCAACTTGCTGAGACGGAACAGGAGGTTGCAGAAAGGCGAAAAACCTCGGGTTCTGCATTACTTGTGTGAACATAGCCACAGCAGTAGCCAACTCGGTCCTAAATATATCGTCATCTGTCTGTGGTGGTCTTGAGGACTCACCCACTTCATGTGTTTGTTGACCCTGTGAAGAGGAAACCTGTTCAGTCACATCATGTGGTTTGTCAGCCATAATTGCAGTTCCCTGTGTCTGGTCTATGATCCCCTGTGTCTTCAAGCCTAAACTGACCAAGGCTCACTTCTATGGGAAAAAGTGATTTAATCTCGTCGATGGAACCATGAAACCGGCATGTTCAATCCAAAAAGGGCGGTAGACTTTACTTCAAACCTTGATTTAGCTTTCACCCATTATTAGTTGTCTATTTTACCTGTACTTTCAAGCACAACAAAGGGGAGAGGGATACAGGTTGCTAGATTGCACCTGTATGAGTAGACGGACACCAGATTGGCCCCTAACTTAGGCGCCCCTTTCGGTATTTCTTTATTGTTCAAAAGAGGGAATAAACGTTGTGGTTCCCTACAAGTTGCCCCGCACAAACTCGGTTGAATTTCCACTGTTTCAGCCCGATTTCGGCAGCATAACTGTACTAGAACCCTTCACGGTCAGTATTCCCACGCATTAAATGACTTTCCCGACGCATACGGGCACTTTGCAAAACCTGGCGAGAATCCGCAGCACGCTGAATTCTCTGTTGTCAGCCCTGAAAATGCGCCAGATCACCTGTACAGCGGTCCCCTTGCGTCCCCGAACCCCTGGGGGTATTAGGGTCCGTTTAGGGCCAAAACCCTAAACCTGCAAAAATACACAGCAGGCTGTAATTTACTGTTTTGGGCTCCGTTTCGCGTGCCGGTCGCATCCGTAGCAAGTCCTCGAGCTCCCGCACGTGTAGGGCTACTTGCCCTCTGAATCGGACGAGATTTCTGGCGTGAAGCCTCTCCGAATTCACCTGTACCTGCGGGGGGATTAGCCGCTAGCTAATCCAGTACCTGTGCAAGAGGCTCTTGCCTCGGCAATCGCGCATGAACCCACACAACTGTACATTGGTCAAATGAAGAGCCCACTAGAGGGGCATAACATACTGCCAAAGGGGAGAGAGAGGGCAGTGCGTAGCGTGCAGGGCATCACTCCTGGCACCGCACTGTGCATAAGAGGGAAAGCAAGCACTCCATAGCTCTTAACCTGTGACAAATCTGAAAATGAGGCTCTCCCCCTCCTAAATTCAGCGCCACTTCTTGTTGCATGAGGCAAGTGCACCAGAAGGTGCCACTTGGCACATTTACAAGCAATTTCCCGTTTCGGGGTTGCTGCCTAAAAATCTCCCAACCGGCTGCGCAGTTGACTTCACGGCAGAGTAAGAAAATGTTCCCCTTGTCATTCCGGAGGTAATGATGCCAACACATTTTCAAGTCCCAAAATAGCAGTTCCCTAAATTTTAGGAGATGCTGCCATTGTATCTTTCTAGGTCATCCGACCCTCTTTGTACACTGTGGCCACATCCAGAACTGAAATGTAGCCTATGTAGCAAAGGATTCCACTTTGGCTAGTCAATGACCCCACTTGGCTAACCATAGTCCTTGTCCAACCTTAGTGCTCTCTTGCCCTCAGGCCTGGACTCCCTCTGGACCGTTTCACACTAGCTATGCAATGCAGGGCAGTTAGATTTCCCGAGGGGTGTTTTCAAAAAGTGAAAGTAAATAGATAATAAGAAAGAAATCAACAAAAAGGATAGATAGGAGTCACACGTTGGTGACACTCGACATGTTACAGGGATCCTCGTGCTTTAGCGGGATTGACTTGAAGAGTCGACATCATCAGATCTGAATCGCCGCGGGGGACGTCTACAAGACAGTCTTTTGGACTACTTTTGGGTTCTTTGAGTTTTTGGTGATGCCTTTTGGCTCCTGCGACATTTAACCGGATGATGGACAGGATTTTTCGAGAGTACAAACTATTTGTTGGCACTTTCTTTGATGACATCATGGTTTTCTCCAAGAATGAGGCAGAACACAGAGATCATCTGCTTCAGGTCTTTCAGGCATTACGAGATCACAAGTTAGTGATTAATGCAAAGAAAAGTGAATTTTTCCTACCAGAGATACACTTTTTTAGACACATTGTCTCAGCAATCGGAGTGCAAATGGACCCGGCCAAGATAGAGACTATCCGTGATTGGCCCGATTTGAAGAATGTCCATGAATTTAGAAGCTTTTTGGGACTGTGTTTGTACTACAGGCGGTTCATACGAAAGTTTGCAGAGGTTGCTTCCCCTTTGCATATCTTGACACAGAAAGGAGTCCCTTTGTCGTGGGGATCCACAGAGGTGACTGCCTTTCGGACCTTGAAAGAGAAATTGACTACGGGACTAGTTTTGACTTTGCCGGACTTGCAGAATAAGTATATTGTGATGGTTGTGGTCGTAGTCTGGGTGCGGTCTTGATGCAAGAAGGCCATGTCATTACTTACGAGAGCCGATTGTTGTCTAGGCCGGAGATGACAACACAGATATATGAGAAAGAGCTTTTGGCGGTTATCCATGCTCTTACTCAGTGGCGGCATTACCTACTAGGAGCGGATTTTACTATCTTTACAGACCATCAGAGTTTGCGCTACTTCTTGTCACAGAAGCAGCTTTCGGAAACCAGATGTGGTGGGCGAACATCTTGTCACAGTTTCACTTCCAGATTGTCCATGTTCAGAGACAGAAGAATGTGGTGGCAGATGCTTTGTCTCGGAAGCCGTTGGTTCTGGCTATTTCCGCGATACATCATAGGAGCTTCGAGGATATGGTTGATCAATATGCCACAGATACAGATTTTGCAGATATTCACACAGATACGGGATGGGGAGACAATAGCTGGATACTCCCTTCGGGAAGGCTACTTGATGAAAAAAGACTATGTTGTGCGTTACATAGCCGTTGAGGGAAACGGTTATGACTGAATGCCACTGTCCACCTTTTACGGGTCACCGCGGCATTGCTACCACCATGAAAGGGGTAGAGAGATACTTCTCTTGGCTGAGACTCAAGAAGGATGTGGAAGAATTTGTGCGTAGTTGCTTGGTATGCCAGAAGGTCAAGTTTGACTGGCATAAGGCACAGGGATTGTTACAGCCTTTACCCATACCCACCCGCCCCTGGAAAAGTATTGCGATGGATTTCATTTTTGATCTCCCGAGAACACAGAGTGGTCACGATGGGATCTGGAATATTATTCACAGATTTAGCAAGCAGGCTCATTTCATTCCAGTGGAGAAAACAGTCAAGCCGGATCATTTAGCGAGCTTGTTTGTGGCCCAGATATTCAGATTACATGGCATGCATGAGACAATTGTCTCCGCCAGAGACCCCAGATTTACGAGTTTGTTTTGGAAGGCAATTTGGGAGAACATTGGCATGCGGTTGCAGTTCTCGTCATTGTTCCACCCGCAGACTGATGGGCAATCTTGAGATTGCAAATTCAGTGATTCTAGATTTATTGAAGTCCTATATCTTAGATCAGAATACTCAATGGGAAAGATACTTACCTTTGGTGAAATTTGCCTACAATAACACGATACACTCTTCGACGGGGAAGGCACCATTTGAGATTGTTGAAGGTGCTGCGAAGGTTCCACCCTTCCTGAGCACGAAAGATAAGATCTTTGAAGCGGATGAATATACGTGAGATTTGGATACGGCTTTTGCCAAGGTTCGCGAGACTTTGCAGAAGTCTCAAGAACGACAGAAAAAGGCAGCGGATCGCCATCGTCGTGACATGAAATTGAAGGAGGATGATTGGGTGCTCTTACGTTTTGAGAAGGCACGCCTACAATAGAAAAAGGGAAAGGAGAGCTTTTTCCAAAGCTTAGTATGTGATACTACGGACCTTTCCAGATCACTGAAAAGATAATGATGTCTCCTTCCGATTGAAACTGCCAGATACTTGGAGGATTCACAATGCATTCCATGTGAGTCTCTTGAAACCTTTTATAGGTGATGTGCCTGATGATGGGGAGCCTGATGAGCAACCTGAAGTGGAAGAAAACGAGGAGATCCTTGTTCCTGAATAGATTTTGGCACATAAAGATACGGAGACTAAAGGTAAAGTCCGAAGGCGGTTCTTGGTTAAGTTCAAGAATTATCCTGCACTAGATGCGAAGTGGATGGAGGAGGAGGACCTAGCACATACTCCTCAGATTGTGAAACTTTACCTTGATGCTTTTGGTTTAGCATAGTCTACTCCAAATGGAACCCAAAATTCAGCTTGGTCGAAGATCTGGTGCAGTGGGATGCACAAGAGGGGAGTCACTCCTCTCTTTTGTCAACAGATGCCTTGATGTAGATACTAGAGTCACTGATGTCTCTTTGAGCTTCAGGGATACTGAGAGCTGACAATATTCTGCTATATGACTTTATGAAATGGAATTCCTGATAATGATACTGATTTGTTTCTTCACTTCTTTTGAGTGCACGAACTGATAGACGAAATGACTGCAGCATTTTGGTCTGATTGATCTCGAATAGACATGGTTGCAATAGGGGTTAGTCAATCGGACATCGGTGTCTTCACTTCTTTTGAGTGCAGGAACTGATAGACGAAATGACTGCAACATTTTGGTCTGATTGATCTCGAATAGATATGGTTGCAATAGGGGTTAGTCAATCGGACATCGATGAGGTCCCGATTGGACCTAGATGCGATTGCTAGCTACATTGCCGATAAATCATGCTCTAAGATCCGAATGAATATTGAATGTCATGTGATGTCCTATGATGTCTGGTGATGTCATGTGATGTCTTGTGATGTGACTGTCGATTTGGTACATGTGCTAGATGTGTGTTCCTAGTACGTAGGTACTAAGAGTCAGTGTCTGCTAAGATGGTTTATGGCTTTTGTCGGTTTTGCAAGCGTAATCGCAGTTGATTACAATGCTTTCAAGAGGGGGTTATGTTACAAAGTGATGACGTGGCTACGGACATCAGAAACCCTACTTTATGCCAAAAGCCCTAAAATTCCTGCAAACCCTAAAATCTGCCAAAAACCCTAATTTCTGGCTGAAATCCTAATTTCAGCAAACCCTAAATTTCCGGGGAATGCCACGTGGCGGCTGGTACGGATTTCCGTGAATTGCGACGCGTTTTGGGGCCCGCCGTATGGCAGTTTGCTTTTTCTTCTCTACGCAATGAGAAAGAGAGAGAGAATGCTTTTGCTTTCAAGTAGACTCTGAGAGAGAGAGAGAGAGAGAGAGAGAGAGAGAGAGAGAGAGAGAGAGAGAGAGAGAGAGAGCAGTTGCTTTTGATTTTGAAGCTTTTGGGGCTCTGCTTTTGGGCATCCCTTGTAAACATTTAAATAAGTGGTTTGGGCCTTCAGTTCTCAGAGCATCTGGACGCAGAGTCTGAGAGTGAATCGCGACCCACTCTCTTGTACTTTGAACTGATTAATACAAAAAGAAATACCGAAAGGGGTGCCAGTCTTTGGGGCCAATACTCTAGGCACGGAACTCCGCCGGGCCAGTGCAAATCTATTGTGATCTGTGAATTGTTTGAAGTGGTTATTTGATGCTGTCGCGATTGATTCTTGACTTGGAGTGTCCAAGTCTGTTTCAAGTAGACTGTGCGGATTTCCGTGTTTTACGCTAATTGTTGACGTGGCAGTTGTACGGATTTCCGTGATCGGACGAGATTTCTCATGTGAAATCTCTCCGAGCTTACTTGTACTTGCGGGGGGATAGCAATTAGCTAATCGAATACTTGGGCAAGAGGCTCTTGCCTCTGCATACGTGAATGAACTCACACAACTGTACGTACAAATGGAAAGCCCTTCAGCGGGGTATTATTATTCTGTATTCATAGGGGGAGAGAGGTGCTTGAGAGCGGAATCATGGCGCTACATAAGACAAGGGAGAAGACGAGTGTTCCATTAAAGGTGTGATCACCAACACCCAGTAGTCACACACACTTGTGTTCACTTAGAAGCAAAAATCAACCTCTACTCTCAAAATGGACGCCCCGCCTCCTCTTCATGCAGACTTGGCAAATTGCTCTGGAGCCGCCATGTCACCACTTTGCCTCGGCCCCTCTATGGAGTTAATTCCCTAGTACCCACCAACTTATAAAGTGTAGCGAGGGGCCTAAATGACTTTGAACTGAGCCTAGACACCCTTATACTGCTCGGATTCTAGTGCCGATTGGCCCGACCATCTCATGGTGACCTGCCCTTTCCGACTGCGGCTGAAACTCTCGGCCGTCGATCGTTTCACACTGGCCATACAATGTCCGGCCATTTGTGACTTCAAAAAGAGGGTCCCAAAAATCAAATAAAATCAAGGGAAAGAAACCAACAACTAAGGGTAGTGGTTGCCACAGCCTCGTGACAAGGGCCTAGTCTAGATTATCATAGTAGATCAGGACGCACATGATGGATGGAGGTCCATGGAGATACCACTTGTCTCCATGATCTCTAGGCTGATCCGGGCGAAAGCCTTAGTGCCACATATGATTATCAGAGCTGAGATAGTGCATCGCCAATTATAGTGGAGGCTCTTGCTAGATCACTGTCTTTCATTCATAGCACATGGGAAATGCCCCCTTTTAGGATGGAGAGGCTGCCCCCTTTTCAATATTCCTTGCATGCACCATCCTAACCCCTCACACATTCAGAGATTGGCAAGATCATTAGACATGATCTCATTCAACGTGACACTATGAGGACTTCGCTGTCTCCATCCCATGAGTTGGGGATGGAGTGTAGATATGGGGCCCTAGCCTAGATCATCATAGTAGATAAGGGCGGACATATGATGGATGGAGATCCATGGAGATACCACTTGTCTCCATGATATCTAGGGTGATCTCCATGATATCTAGGGTGATCTGGTGGAAAGTGTAACAAACTTGGACACCCCAAGTCGAGAATTTGGTACCGTCACAAGATGGGCACCACGTGCCAACGGAAAAGAACAGACTGAACAACTTTAAGCGCTTAAATAACAACTGAAAGAGAGAGACAACACGGGGAGTGGCGAAGTTCCACCCCAGAGAGTATTGGCTTCAAACCTTGGCGTCCCTTTCGGTATTTCTTTATATTACTTGAACTCAGTACAATGCCGGTACTCCAATCCCTGCACCTTTACACTGAAGCATGCCAGAGAATGAGCCCTCTACACATATTTGAAGGCCCTTGGCCTCAAAAGCATCTGGTTCAAAATCTGTGAGCGCAAATTACGAAAATCTGTACAGTGCCGCGTTAGCACCTGTCAACCCAATAGGCGGAAAATCCGTACACTGCCACGTTAGCACCTGTTTGCGCGAAATACGGACGTCCGTACAGTTGCTACATGAGCATGTCAACGTAAAATGCGGGGTTCCGTACAACTTTGCCACGTCATCAGTCTTTATGCAATTCTTCTTCAGTTGCTTCATCTTATTCTTCTGCTTCTTCTAGGGTTTAGGCCCCTCGATCGGAATCTGCAGGTTGGCTTCATTCTTCAGTGACTTGACACGTAAGCAGTTTGTGATAGGTACGACATAGGGGAGAATCACTTAAAAACACTTCACAACTTTAATCATAGTTTACTTGCGTCGACACGACCCCTTTCGGTATTTCTTTTTTATATTAATGCTTGAGCAAATTTAGAGAGTGTGGGGGTCCTCTCTGCTCAGTTGCTTGTCAGCAAGACTGAGACAAAAGACCCTCTCAGTTTCTATTTAAAGGCTCTAAGGCCTCCCAAAAGCAGTACATGAAAAGCTTAAACTGAAAAGCCTCAAGTCTCCAAGAGCTGGCAGCAAGGCAAATCACGGAATTTTCGTACGGTATTCAGTGTGAAACATGGAGCGTCCATAGAGTTGCCACATAATTTTTTTCACGATCTCTCTTACACTAATCATCTAGTGTCCCCTAGGGCCCCATCAGAGGGGACCCTTCCAACTTATAACTTTAGGTCTGGACATGCCACGTCATCATTTTGTGACAGAATTGTAATCACCCTCGATTACACCTGAAGAAACAAATAGAAGACATAAACCAGTTCAGTAAACACTGACTCAAGTACCGACGCACTAGACGACACAAATCTAGCACTTGCACAAAGACGACAGTCAATGCACATTCACATCAAATCACATAAAATCCATCCAGATCTAAGATCATGATTTTTGGCAACAGATTTAGCAATCGCATCTATATCCACACCGGACCTCACTGATGTCGGATGAACTAATTCTTATTGCGATCATGTCTAGATAGAATCTCAAGACCGAAATGCTGCCGTCATTTCACCTTTCAATCCTGCACTCAAATAAAATCACATGAGAGAGTACACAAATCTGATTTATTTTTGGGAATTCCTATTTTCAAGTTCTTTATTCATTAAGTCATACAAGAGAATATTGTCAGCACATTAGTAACCCTGAAATCCAAAGGAAAATTAGCGACTTATTCCATCCAAGTAATTTGTGACAAAGGAGCGGAGTAACTCCCCTCTTGTGCAGTCCTGTCTACAACCAGATTCAACCCTGTTGATTTGCGGGATCTCTCGGAATAGAGGTAGTTAAACCGAAAGCCTCAAGGTAAAGTTCCATTATTTGAGGAGTATTTGCTAGGTCCTCCTCCATCCACTTCGCATCCTATGCCGGATAGTTCTTGAATTTCACTAAGAATGTTGAATCACTTTACCTTTCACTTTCCTTTCTTTGTGAGCCAGTATCTATTCTGGAACGAGTATATCCTTGCTCTCTTCCACCTCAGGTTGCTCATCAGGCTCCCTGTCAACTGACACCTCACCCTTAAAAGGTTTCAAGAGACTCACATGAAAAGCATGGTGAATCTTTCGAGTGTCCGGCAACTTCAGTCTGAAGGATACATCATTTATCTTTTCTTGAATCTGGAAAGGGCCATAATACCTCATGCTGAGCTTTGGAAAAAGCCACTCCTTTCCCTTTCGTTTCCTTAGGCGTGCCTTCTCAAAGTGTAAGAGCACCCAATCATCTTCCTTCAACTGCGAGTCGCGTCTATGTTTATCTGTTGCCTTCTTATGCCGAGCTTGAGACTTCTCTAGAGCCTCGCACGAACCCTTGGCAAAAACAGTGTCCAAATCCCTCGTGTACTGATCTGCTTCAAAAATCTTGTCTTTGGTGCTTAGAAATGGAGGAATTTTCTTAGCACCTTCGATTACTTGAAATGGCGCCTTCCCTGTTGAAGAGTGAACTGTGTTGATGTAGGAAAATTCCACGAAAGGCAAGTACTTTTCCCATTGAGTCTTCTGATCCGAATTGTAAGACTTCAATAAATCCAAAACCACTGAATTGGCGGAACATTTATCTGCCAATACCCAGCATACTATGATCCGTGAGTGTTTTCGTTGCTTATTTAGAGAAGCCTTTGGCTCCTTATCCCGCATCATGGACTACTATGATCAGCCATGCCCATTGCCTAGGTCTCTTCTTACTGGAGATCCGTAGGACTTAAGAGAGACTACCCTCAGGAGCAGTGGAGCTACACATTAAGGATCGTGACAGAATTAGATCACTACTTTTTACAGAGGGACTACTTGGGATGGCCCACCACAACTTACCCAGTCACACCCTCATTGGGGCATCCTTCTTGAGCGAGCCAGCCAGCTTGGCCACTCACGACACCAGAGAGTTCGAGGATCTTCACATTGTAGGCGAGGTCTGTATTGGAGGTTATGGAGCATTATTGAGCGATATCGAGCACGCCACCTAGAGAGCTGACCATGGAGGGACATTGAGGCCATACTACACAGAATCATGAGGGAGTTGATGGGATGATCACCATCGTATACTTTCTCCATTGTACTCCTTATTAGCCCTTACGTGATTGTACTCCTCCCATATGTTTTGAGAGTGTTATGTGATGCTGATGGTGATATGTAGGGTAGGCTTACATACCTATCCACTCTAGGTACCCTCATTTATTTTAATTTCACACAAGGATGTAACCTTTTGGACTCATAGGTCATTTTGAAGACGTTAATATAGCATTTCATGTCTCTCTCTCTCTCTCTCTCTCTCTCTCTCTCTCTCTCTCTCTCTCTCTCTCTCTCTCTCTCCCCCCCCCCCTCATCGGCTAGATCTTTAAGGTCTCTTGGGATAGTTTCCTACAACGTTAAAACTCTCTTCTTCTCTCTCCACACACATTATTGCTGCAGGGTGACAGGTGCGCTGGTGACAAGGACTACGATGGAAGTTGTAATTCCTGCTCATGCTATAACTGCAATCATTGGGGATGGTGGCAGCAGAATTGTTAGAATTCGGCAGGTAATCACTGTTGTTAAGAGACTGAAATCGGCAAAAGGGATTCTCGGTATGTGCTTAATTGAAAGTTAACGTCCTGTTTTCCAGATATCTGGTGCGAAAGTTGATTTACTTGATGTCAGATCTGGAGCATCAGAAGGTGTGGTCAAGATATCGGGCACTCCGGAACAAACACAAGCTGCTCAAAATTTACTACAGGAGCTGATTCTAAAAGGGCGACTACCTCACGGATATTCTGGGGAGTTCTATCCATCTTGAGAGGGAAGTGATGGATCACATTGGGCTCTCTGGTCTGTTGGGAGAGCACATCGGTAAATAGGCGGTGCCTTTTGGTGTTGTCCTCCCATCAGTGAAACCTTTGGGAGGTGTACTTGCTTTGCCCCTTGTTCATTCTCTGTGCAAAAAACATTCAGAATGTTTTCCATTTTGAGAAGAGTTTCTCCTGGAAATTAACTTCATAGCTTCCATTCATTTTTTGATGCTGACATCTGACTAGCTAGAGCAGCTGTAATGTCAATAGTTTCTGGTCTTGAGCATTGCCGGTCGCCAATGGTGTTTCATAACTAGTGAGCTGTCTTAATGGCTAGAAAGGCAGGACTTTTGTAACACACTCATGAAGTCGATCTTTGTTGTTGAAGTTTGAGAATGCGAAGCTCGCATTGGGAGTGCTGTCCATCAGACGCACAGGTGTATTTATGAAGAGAGCAGGGTGCTTCATGTTTCAATTTCAATATGGTTGTGTTGACAAGCACCTTGTTGGTTCGTTGGGTTCTCTCTCACTCGGTTAGTAGATTCAATCCTGGGCAGGTCTAAATGGTCTACAGTTAAGTGGCATATTTGTAGAGTCGCCACGTCCTGCAAGCGAACAATTCAAGTATTGCAATTATACCGATTTGTGCAACTCGCATATATTCACACTTCTTGTTGTGTGAGCCTCCATTGCACATTTCCTTCAGTGTGGGGTTTTCCTCAGTAACATTGAGAGAGAGAGAGAGAGAGAGAGAGAGAGAGAGAGAGAGAGAGAGATGAAATCTCATATTAATGTCTTCTAAAGCCCAAAATGACCTATGGGACCAAAGACGTACATTGGGTGAATCTGATACAAGGTCTTGATAAAAAGAAAGAAACTAACCAAATAGAAACACTACATGAGCCGAAAAACGTGGGTATCAAGAGCCTGAGGGGTACCATATACAGAAGGTGTTTATCTATATCAGAGAAAGATACAAAATGGTGAATGTGTATCAGAATCCCAAGATGGATGGCAGCAGAAGATGGATCGTAGCAGTCAATGCGTGATCGCGTCGATGTCCTCCATGGTGAGAGTCTGCAAAGGGCGTCTCCAATGTCTTGCCAATATAGATCTGATCGTCTGTTGCAACCTCCTCTCGTGATGGGAGCATCCCCTCATCTTGGATCCGCCTAGCTCTGCCGTTCGATCACTAAGTATCTCTTTGAGAGAGAGAGAGAGAGAGAGAGGCTTCCACAACATCAATGTCGCAATGTCAATTCCAACCCATTCATGCTGGTGTCTTGCATCCAAGCCCTCCCTCACAGGCTGACATGCTTTGCCTCCCCCCTTGACCATTTTAGTTTTTTCTTAATGTGGGGAGAAGGGAGAAAATTGTATAAATTTTTTGGTTTATAAGTAAGCGAAATATTTTTCACCTTGTTTTCATAAAAATGAATGTCTGCTCACATTGAGCTAATGTCCTTGTATTTTTGGCTTGCGTATTTTTTGCTTCTGTTTTGCTTGTATATGCTGGATGGGCAATGTGTTGTATATGCTTGTATGCAGTTGACTGCTTGCACGCATGGTGTGGTATCTGTGTCTGTGCTCTCATTTGTCTTTTCTATTTTAATGTTTCTTTTTAGTCTTTTCTTTTGGTCACTTTTTGTATGCTTCCCTTGTCTTGAAAGTGTCCATGTTCAGGGGATATCTTTCTTTGCCGCATGCGAACAGTCAAAACATTCTTAGGAGGCTTGGTTAGAGTTGCAGGAATGTCTTTAGCATACACTTAATGGTACCAAAAACATGAGATAAACAAGATGATGATGCAAGAAGTTAGCTTAACTACTAGATATGAGTGGGAAAATTTATGGGATGCTTGTGTAGATGATGCTTGGGGAAGAGAATCTTGGAGAGATTTGATAGTTTAAGATGAGCCTCCTATAATGAGGGGTCAGCCTACATTGCAAGGGATCCTTCTTGGTTTTGTGGGTAACTACTTTGCTGAAGTAGGTTCCTAAAAACTTTCTTCATGGGTCATCATCTCACAGCATTCTTCATACAATATATTATAGGTTTTAAGAAAGGTGCCCATTTGCAAGAGATCACCTAGCACTCTCACCTTAAGCTTTTAATTTTAGTGCTCCTAAGTAGTGCGATCCTAAGAGTAGCTCTCTATTTATCTACAAGGGTTCAAATAGTTCATACTGGAGGATGTCACTTTCATGTCATCATTGTGGTTCACTAGGAAAAGATCAATGTAGCACAATCAATAAACCTATGCAAGCACAAATTTTAAGCACATATCACTCTCCTTTGTGAGAGAAATGGGCGACTCCAGAGAGGTTCCTTTTTTAAGAGCATTTATTTTGGCTTTACATTTTTCTTTTGACCTTGACGTGCTTGCTCTTGCTCCATGTCTTTGTCTTTGTGCAAGCACCTAAAACGTGAGTTCCTTGTCCTCTATAATGGATTACATTCTTTGATATTGAAGCACTCCTTTGACCGCCTTGAATTGGTTCACTAATAAGTTGTAATGCTAGCGACTCCTTGTTTGTCTCTTGTATTAAAATTCTTCTCCTCTGCAAAGTAAATGACACGCTCAAGGCTAGGGTTAGCTCCTTTCCTTCGAGTAGGGCGACAATTTACTTGGAGTCTTTTGGAAGAGCTTTCAAAAGAACTATATTTTATCCTCCCAACACTAGGTGACTGGACATACACTTATTGGATGCAAGAATTATAGTGTATCAAGAAGGTTAGATAAGTCCTCTCCATCCTTCATCACATGAGCTAACGTAGTTGCCTTTATAATGAGATTTTTGAATGCATTACATTTTCCCGAAGAGTCCTTCAGGGGTCTACCAAGCACTTACAATAGTGCTAGCTTCATCTAGATAATCTATATAGTGTATCAATAAGGCTTTATAAGTTGTCTCCATCCTTCATCATGACTTGACTTAGTAGCATTTATAATGAGATTTTTTGAATGCTCGGCATTTGCCCCAAAAGTCCTTCAGGGGTCTACCAAGCACTTACGACAGTGCTAGCTTCATCTAGATCATCCTTGCATTGAATTTGTGCAATGGTAGCATGTGTTTTGAGTGGCCTCTATTGGATAGGTTTAACTACACTCCATGCGTTCTTTTTCATGAACGACCCTTTTCCTTTCAAATAAGGAGAGACCACCAACAACCTAGCATGGGGAGATGCATAATCACTAAGGCTAATCCCTAATAAAATCCTCCACAAGAAAATTACGATAGCACTTGTTGGCCTATGGAGGATTATTTAATATTGCATTCATGTGTTAAAGTTAAACTTCGTCACTTAAGCATGCGATGATGCACAAAGTTGGCTTACATACTAGGTTCCTCATAGTGCAAAAAGAGTATAATGAGCTTGTGAGAAAGGATGATTGGCAGTGTGAAGCATGGAAAGGTTTAACATATTTTAGGTGCACCTTCCATGTAATAAGGGGCTGGCCCATCCTTGTTGGCTTCTAGGTCATCTTCTTTTTAGTTGGTATATGTACCAGCCTCGATGAGTGAGAGTAATAGCAAGCAAGAAAATGGAGTATGCAATCTTAGCAATTACCCTTTTAAAATGCAATTAGTAAATGTATGGACACTTACAATCTTGATATTTTCTTCCCTTAATAAGGAAGTAGAATTTAGCACTAGTTGTTATATACGTTGCAACCCAAACATAGACTTGTCAAAGCAAAGCATTTTTTTATTTGGAGAAAAGTTGTCAAACCATACACACAATTCCAACAAAATACAAAATGTAGATGTCTTTTTTAGCCATAATCTTCCTTTCTATAGCCAATGGATATATCCAAGATCTTCCCAAATCAAGTAACATGCAAAAGGATGATGTGAGAGTGTATGGGAAAGCATAGATTGAAGGGCATCTGTGTTGAAGAATGATGTAAAAGTAAAGATATCAATTTGTATATGTGAGAACCTATGTAAAAGGCACAAATATTAGTAAAACATGTACTCGTATTTGACTTATTGATCTGTCTACATATGTACTTTGTGTAGTTATGTTTTCTCGGCCATTATACACAATTGAGTGAGCTTCAAACTACCATAGACTTCCTTCGAAATGACTAAGGTCCATTGGGATTGTTCTATGGCGTCAATAATCTTCTTTACTTCTTCTTTGGAAACTATTGAGAAGCCTATATCTACTTGTGAACCCTACTTGCGGCTCAAGTTTCTGATTTAATGCTTTTTTGGTAAAAAATTTAGTAAGAACAACAATACAACATCCCATGAGCTAGACATTTGTACTTGTTTGCAAAGTGATATATAAAACATGACTATTTAGATTATTGTGGAGCCTCTACAATCTTGTGAAGCTTATCTATGAAGTCAAAATACAAGTAGTATTGGAAACTATAAAATCCCAATCTACTTATCTATCCGTACCAATTTATAAAAGTAGTTGGCATATGATTCTTTGTCAAGAAAATATTCCTGTAATTTTGTAAGCATAAGGAGGGGATTCTAGGTATTGCAATCACATTAGAGCCCAAAATGGGTAAAATAGGGGATGTGTTAGAAAGTGATTAAGTTGTTCATTTAGCAAAGGTTTGACAATCAAAATAGCCCCAAATATAGTTGCTGAGTTCATTTAAATATAGTGGCATATATTCATTCATATCTTCATGTAGAAAGTAGAAGTCACTTTCCTTGTTTTCGTGGTTAAATTTTTCTCGATCTTTGTGAATTTTCAATTACTTTAGCAAAAAATATATTTTTAAAACCTTGAAATGACTATTTCATGGCTGTTCTCTATGACTTACCCTTCTTTCTCAGAGCTTTTTCTCGTTTCTCAAAGCTCTATCATTCTTGCTCAAAGTTGTTTTACCATTATTACTCAAAGACAACCTTTTATCTCCTATAATGAATGCTTCAAATAACACATCGAGCAATAATCTCATATGAATATCAAGCTTAATCACCACTATACAACTACAAGAAGTGTGAACCAAAGGTCTCTCAGAGATGCAAACAAAGTAAATATACTTCACAATGAGGGAAAAAAACATATTGATCTTTGGATAGATGGAAGCATTTATCCAATAGACCCACCAACGACAAGGTACCCACCATTTCATCTTGCTCATGATTTGATTAGATTTGTTGGGGATGAAGTTGATGGTTTATTGGGTATTGTTCAAGGCTTTCTCAATCATAAAACCACTATACCCAATGTATCTCTGATCTAAAACATACACTTACTCTTAAAGGAACACAATCAAAGAACTTGCAGAACATTGATTGTAAGAAGAAGAATAAAATAAATGAAAGGTATGCACAGTTTAACAGATGGTTCTATAAAAAAAAAAAAGATTGAAACTATCCAGAGATCATATAATTAATTACTAAAACATGTACTCGTATTTGACTTATTGATCTGTCTACATATGTACTTTGTGTAGTTATGTTTTCTCGGCCATTATACACAATTGAGTGAGCTTCAAACTACCATAGACTTCCTTCGAAATGACTAAGGTCCATTGGGATTGTTCTATGGCGTCAATAATCTTCTTTACTTCTTCTTTGGAAACTATTGAGAAGCCTATATCTACTTGTGAACCCTACTTGCGGCTCAAGTTTCTGATTTAATGCTTTTTTGGTAAAAAATTTAGTAAGAACAACAATACAACATCCCATGAGCTAGACATTTGTACTTGTTTGCAAAGTGATATATAAAACATGACTATTTAGATTATTGTGGAGCCTCTACAATCTTGTGAAGCTTATCTATGAAGTCAAAATACAAGTAGTATTGGAAACTATAAAATCCCAATCTACTTATCTATCCGTACCAATTTATAAAAGTAGTTGGCATATGATTCTTTGTCAAGAAAATATTCCTGTAATTTTGTAAGCATAAGGAGGGGATTCTAGGTATTGCAATCACATTAGAGCCCAAAATGGGTAAAATAGGGGATGTGTTAGAAAGTGATTAAGTTGTTCATTTAGCAAAGGTTTGACAATCAAAATAGCCCCAAATATAGTTGCTGAGTTCATTCAAATATAGTGGCATATATTCATTCATATCTTCATGTAGAAAGTAGAAGTCACTTTCCTTGTTTTCGTGGTTAAATTTTTCTCGATCTTTGTGAATTTTCAATTACTTTAGCAAAAAATATATTTTTAAAACCTTGAAATGACTATTTCATGGCTGTTCTCTATGACTTACCCTTCTTTCTCAGAGCTTTTTCTCGTTTCTCAAAGCTCTATCATTCTTGCTCAAAGTTGTTTTACCATTATTACTCAAAGACAACCTTTTATCTCCTATAATGAATGCTTCAAATAACACATCGAGCAATAATCTCATATGAATATCAAGCTTAATCACCACTATACAACTACAAGAAGTGTGAACCAAAGGTCTCTCAGAGATGCAAACAAAGTAAATATACTTCACAATGAGGGAAAAAAACATATTGATCTTTGGATAGATGGAAGCATTTATCCAATAGACCCACCAACGACAAGGTACCCACCATTTCATCTTGCTCATGATTTGATTAGATTTGTTGGGGATGAAGTTGATGGTTTATTGGGTATTGTTCAAGGCTTTCTCAATCATAAAACCACTATACCCAATGTATCTCTGATCTAAAACATACACTTACTCTTAAAGGAACACAATCAAAGAACTTGAACACACAATTAAATGATTATTTATATGCTCTTGCAGAACATTGATTGTAAGAAGAAGAATAAAATAAATGAAAGGTATGCACAGTTTAACAGATGGTTCTATAAAAAAAAAAAAGATTGAAACTATCCAGAGATCATATAATTAATATTTCAAGGTTTGACATGTCTAAATGCTCAAGAAAGAGAGAGATTTATAAATGAGACAATAAATTTTTAGGCTTCTCATATCAGAATACCAAAACTTTAAGAATATCTTCTTCAAAATTTGTTGAAAGAGATGCAAGTTTTGTCTGGGAGTGAGCAAAAGGGAATATAGACCCATATCAAGGATTTGGCTTCAAGCTTTGAAATATTACAAAATTAAAGTATTTAGGTTGCTTAGGTCTCCTCAATGTAGAAAAAGTAAGGCTTCTATTGAAGAAACAAATAGTAAAATAATTTCAAGAATATTGCCACATTCAAGAAAAAATTCCATATGAGAAACAAAATAAAAACTCTTCTTTTGAGTATAATGCTTTCAATAGTAAAGATGGATGTAAAAAAAGTTCAAAATGTCAGTACAATGTTATGAAATAGATGAAATTGGGTGTGAAGAGAAATTGAACTTTGTAGCAAAGCTTGATGAGGATGAGATTCAAAAATGCCAAAAATTGAAAAGAATCAGTACTTCATTGATGAGCATAGCCTTCCATTATAGTGAAGGTAAAAAAGATACCCCACTCCACAAAGAGAGATAAAAATTGGAGTTAAAGTGAAATGGATGTGCCCAGGTACCAATAGATAAGCTTGACACATTGAGCTGGCTTCTCTCACAAAAAAATATTCCAAACACTATAGAGAGCTAAAATGTAGGTGAACTTCTCCATGCTGATTATGTCGGTGTCCTTATGATTAAATAATACATGATTGCTACCTTGAAAGCCTTAAAATACATATGTGATATATGTGGAGGTACATGTACAAAATACCCTTGTCTCTATTGTATGGCAAGCATCAGAATAAGAGGATGAACTGCTAAGAGTGAAGTTGGAAATCCACCCTCTAGAGATATTGTTGATTTATATGATAACCCTTTTTCCCTAATGATTTGGGATTCCATTCTTTCAATACAGTCTCAGAATGTGCATATATGTACATTGCATGTCGAGATCGAAATTCTAAAGAACTTACTACCCTTACATTTGGATTATGCATAAACAAAATCAACTAGTCTTGTACATGAATGCATTAGAAAAAGTGAAGTTTTGCTATCACGAATGGGCTCCCATGATGGACATGTATATTTGAAGAAAGAAATCCAAACATGTCCAAAAGGAATATAAGATGTTCGCCAGGATGTTTCAATGGGAGGAGCAAATGCTAAGAATAAACAAGTAAATGCAATGTGGAATTGTTGGAAGGAACTGTTCCTTATAACTACGTGTAAAGATTAGACATTAGGAAGAGTTTGAGGTCATTTTTTTTTCCTTGTAAGAAATGGTAGAGAGAGAAAATGATTTTCATTTAAAAAAATATAAGCAACAAATTTCAAATTCCAAAGTTTGATAAAAACCTCCACCTTTTTACCATTGCATGGGATGTCACTTTGTGGGCCCACACATGAAGTGCCACCTTCAAAACTCTTGGGAATGGGTCCCTTTCCCAAAACTTCTCCCTCTTAAAGCACCGCTTTTCTCTTTTGGCCTAAATTTTGAATTTTCCCTTGCTCAATTTTGTAGAGCACCTTTCTCTTCACCATATCCAACCCCATCATGTTCTTTCCCATAACCAAGCTTTGACCTTGGCATTATAGTCATGAATTCTGCTAAGAGGTATTTATTATCTCCATGTTGAGTTTGAAGATAAAAATTTTTCCCTTCAAAAACGAAATAGGAATTCTGAAATTTCTCCTTGACCATTCAAGCAATGAGATCAAAAGGAAAGAAGCACATTGACTTATAGACAAGTGGTAGAATGTGTCCATAGAACCCATCACCAAAATCACCCATATATTTTTAGTGCTTCATTGATGAGGTTTGTAGGAGATGGCATTACAAGGCTATCAAGCTATACACAAAATCTTACAGCAAAGAGAGACATTTGTAAGTTGGAAAACCATTTTTGCAACAATTGAAGGATTCTCTCAACCATCAGCTAAAGAAATCAAGAAGAAGGTAAAGAACCTGCAATTACAATCGTGCGAAAGAAGACACAGAGCTTGGATTCAGACAAAGACAAAGAAAGCTAAAGAATATTGAAAGTCTCAAGCGAGGAGATGGAGGATGTAATAGAAGAATCAAAGCAATGAGGTTAAACTTATTTTTCAAGTTGATATCTTTATATCTCGTAGATGCTATAGTCTTTCTTTGCGTTCACCTCAAGTCTCTACTTCAGACAAATTGTTCAAGGAAACATGAGAGGTGGATCACAATCATAATGGGAATTGATTCTACATATCCTTATTGGGAACCTATTGGATGAGAGAAAGTTCAAGAAGGATAAGGAGATGATATCTAAGGGACTATGACAAAGTTAGAATCAGTAGGGTGGGTTATTGATATCTATTCAATATCATGAATAGAAAGTGGAAGCACTCAAGGGTGAAGGGATCCTTGCTACAAAAGGTATTTGTTGTTTAACAGACAAGGCTTACAATTAATTCCAAGGTCATGGAGATGCTTTGGGATCCTTTTCACATCAATGACATATATCCTAATAATAACAAAGGCATCAATTTTAATTGTTTCAGCAATTTATTCTTTCACTTAACACAAATTTGGTACCAATAAAAGACAGTTTTAGTGTCCTTTTCTTATAAAATTAAATAGAATGGTATCTGAAATCTAGAATAGATCTCAAGAAATACTTTTGCAAACTTATAGAATATTAGCCATTAACAGTTGATGTTACACTAAAACACGTACCCTAGTCTAAGAAAAAAATGAGCACAGTGCATGCAATAATCCATGGTAATTATTATATATGTGCTTGACATTTTTGCAATGCTTGTGTGAAAAGAACTCTTTGTGGCTAGAATTAAATATAGAAAAAGTCTTGTGGGTCAAATATGCAACATTTGTGAATTGAATTAACGGCCACATAAAACATTTAGTTCATGCATTGTCTTATGTAGCATATATACAAGATGTTGGGTTTCCAAGCCCATGGGAATTACCCCATATGGAGCATGCAAATGAACTGCTTAGCAAAGTGGTGGTGATCTTGGTGGTTTTGCAAGTGATCAATTTAGAGTACACACAGATACTCCGTCTGGTTTTTAGTGTGCAACATGTCCAAAGGCACATGCTTGTTTTTGGTTGCTCGGAATGGCATGCACTTGCATGTATCCATTCTTCAATGATAGTATCCAAAGCTTCACATTGGATATGTATGCTACATATGACCAATTTTGTGGCTTTTCTTGTCAATCAAATACAAATAGCAATAAAGCTAGTGAAGACTCTTTCAACTATTTGCTTCAAGCACTCGGCATGTTAACAAATAAAACACATGAAGATCTGCTTCAAATTTGCGGTACAAGATTTCACAAACTATTTCCGTCAGTCATAGATTTGTCCTTTTTTGTCTATTGTCAAAACAATCATATGCTTTTCAATCAAAACCTTTGTTTAGCTTATAAATTGTCAGTTATTGTCATGCCAAATTTGTACGGGCTATAGACATTGCCACACATGAGTGGTAAGACCTCCCATAATATCAGTTTTTGTTCAAGTCCTATTTTGTTCTGCTTCTCATGAGGTTACTGGGTACACCTTAAACCCAAGGTTTGGTAGTGAACCGAAACTCCATTTATTGGTAGCTAATTTTTTTTTGACCTACACCCTATCTGTTCAAGGGGGGGTTTACTATCATAGCACCAGGTTATGGATACACCAGAAATCCTTGGTTATGAGAGAACCTAAAACTCACGGTTGGCAAGTACACGAAAAACTCGAGGTATCATGAGAGGATCTTTCTAGTTCGAGCTTGAGGGGGGGATTGTTGGGTTTCCAAGCCCGTGGGAATTATCCCTTATGGATCATGCAAATGAACTGCACTCTTTTAGAAGCTTTGCATGATTACCATCCTTTATATATTATAAACAATTTTAAACTAATACACAAATAGAGTTGCTTTTTATTTCTTGCAGTGTCAAATCTCTCTCTCCTCTCTTGTTCATCTCTCTCGCTCGTTCTGCTGTTTTCCTCACCTCGCCATGGCTTGCAGCAGGTGGCACCCACCCACCATAGCTCTGCTCCTAACACAAGATCTACAACTCCATTACTTAAGGTGATACTATTTAAAAGTTATTCAAGCCACATTTGGTGATTTATGTCATAACCCAAAAACTATGTATATTAAAATTCTTATTGTTTATTTATCAAAGATTAGCCTTAAAATAAAGTCACTTTGGATTTTTTTCATTCATCTCCTTTATTTGTATAGAAATATCTCATATGGACACAATTGGGGACACACACACATACACGCACACACATATATATGTATATGTGCGTGCGTATAAATAAATAAATAAATAATCATATATATATGTGTATGTATATATATATATATATATATATATATATATATATATATATATATATATATATATATATATATATATATATATATGTATGTATGTATGTATGTATGTATGTATGTATGTATGTATGTATGTATGTGTGTGTGTATGTATGTATGTATGTATGTATGTGTGTCCACACTTTCATTGGTTTTTCATAGCACTTAAAATTTTCTTAAATGAGCTTAAATGACCAGATGCTATAAGTTTAAAACCTTGCAAAATACTTATTTGATGGGTGTTGTCCTATAGACACATTACAGACATTAAATTTTTCCCCATAACCTCATCATGTTAATAAAAGAGGTATTGAAAGACCAAATGTTTTCTCTTTGTCATCGATTTCAACATTTTTTTTTTCATTATAACAATAAATTAGTCTAATAACTAAGCTTAGGTTCTTGTTATAGCAATTTTTTTCCTATACATGAAGCTTAAAATCTATACAAAATCTCATTTTGATGAGAAGTTATATTCAATTTATGAAACTTTTGTTAAAATTGCACTAAAGTTTTATGAATTTTCCATCTTAAAACTTAATACTATCATCTACGATGGTATTATTTGGAAAAATAAAAAATGGGCTATGTTCTTCACCTAATAACTGAACATGACCTATACTTCTTGTTTCTAGCTTCACTAAATAATTATGACAAGTCACTAGAAAAACAAGAATAGTGTCTCAAGACACATGAGTGTCCAATTACAGAACTAGTGTTAATTAGAAGAATTCATATAGAAAACACAAGTCTAAGGTAGAAACCAAAGGTAAATTTGATCATTTTTTACTTAGAATGAAGCATCCATGTCTTCATATATCAGACACGTCAGAGATGATCGATTTAAAAATGAACTTTTTCTCTCCTAAAAAAATCTACGTCTACACAAATGCATGAAAATATGAGAGAGAGATAAAATTAAGATCTCAAAACCTTAAGAGTAAATATCCATACATATCATTATGAACTTAAAGACAGAGTTTTGGACTCAAAATGAAGTGAAAACATTCAAAAAAGTTTTGCACCAGTTTAAACTTTTAGTATTGTTATGATTTGATAATTTTAAAGATACCATTGTGTTTGAAATGCCCATAAACGTAAAAACAATTGCCTATATGTTTCATTTTGACACTTGGAGATAGGGCTTCAAACCCAAATAAAAATCATGAAAGCGTCCCACGTCAACACAAAAAAAATTTGGGAGGCTTTAAGATAGTCTTTGACAAATTTGACGTCAACCTTGCATTGGCACACAAGGTTGTGAAAAAATTTCTCAAATTCCATCTTAAAAGCCCCCAAAAAAATTCTAGTATGTAGGGTTTGGGCCATTACATTGTGATCAAATTTCTCAAATTCCATCTTAACAGTTCTCAAAAGTATTTTGATATCCTAGGATTTTGAGTTGTTCTTGACACAACATTATTGTCAAATTCCATTTTAAAGACCCTCAAAAGTGTTCTGTGTTGATGTAGGACACTTTCAAGATATTTTTTGGGTTTAAAACCCCGCGTCTAGCTGTTAGAATGAGACCTATGCGATCATCTCTAGGATTTTGGGCGTTCCAAGTACAAAGGTGTAGTCGAAGTTGTCAAATTCCAACAAATCAAAAAACTTAGACTGGTACAAAGCCTTTTTGAAGCTTTTCACTGCATGATAAGACATATGGATATTTACTTTCAAGGTTTTTGGGACATCTCAATGCAATGGTTGTTTCTAAGGGCATTTTGAACGCAATGACGGATCAAAATTAAGAGTATTTCTCTTTCACACATAGTATTATGATAAAAATGAAGACTATATTATTTTACACAATACCTTGTGAGGTTTTAGGTCACATCTACATCTCTTTTGTTAAGGTTCAAAACAAAGTGTATTCATGGAATATAAGATTGAGATCAATGTCATTATTTTCTGTTGTTAGTTTGTAATTCACTCAAAATTAAAGCAAAACATTTTTTAAGCATACTTCATTGTAAATTGGGTTATATATCAAATGTATTTATTGTAGTCTTTATTGTCTCTACAGAGATGGATTCCAGGTCATTATGTAAAGGAATCTCTTCAATGTCAGCATGCATTTATTAATTAATATGAGTAGTCTTTAATCTACCCACAAATCAAGCTAGATGATTGGATTTCATGTTATGAATCCGCAACATCTTTTCAATGAGAGTATGAGCATAAATTAAAATTGTGTACTATACACCATCTTGTTTTTGTAAACATGTGGACAAAATAAGCTAGATGATTGGGTTTCATGTCATGAATCCGCAACATCTTTTCAATGACAATATGAGCATAAATTTAAATTGTATATTATACACCATCTTATTTTTGTAAACATTTATCCTTGATTAAATGTATGGCTCACTCGATATTTTGTTTTCTTGGAAAAGTTAGCTTGGGGTTTGGTAAAACTTGATGGGATAGCACTCCTGAGCTTATCATTTTTCTGAAGTTACTTTTCTTCCCTAGATATACTCTTATCCCTTATCATTCATCCAAGTTATGATTTTTCAATGCCTTCACTATTTAGCCTTGTTTTTCATTCATCAGAGCTACCTATACTTTCATTATTTGAAGTGGGTTTTCTCATGCTGTGAGTATAATTCACCCAATATCATTTCCAAAGGATTGGTATAATCTTATACAACATCTACGCAAATCTCCAAGCAAGTTTGATAAGCATTTTCTATTTTCAATCAATTTTTTCATATAATGTCCTATGCACGTGAATTGAATCTATGCGTTTCATTTACTTTTTTTTTTGCACAAGAGAGACATCCATCAATAAACACAATTTTCTTTGAGGGTGTCATACTATGCAGGTCATGGGATGGGCTTCTGCTTACTCTATTTTGCACAAGGGAGGCACCCATTAGCAAGCACAAACTTTTATGAGAGTGTCATCCGTATGCAATTTATGCTTTGATGGATGGGCTTTCACTTACTCTACTTTTTCACAAAGGCTGACATCCATTAGCAAACAAATAAATAAATTAAGGTTTAGCCCAAAAGGATTCCACCCCCTTTTGGGTCTCTTTTGGTGTTTCTCAAAAGAGGCAAGCTAGGAGTCATTCCTAAGGATTTTGGGCCCTTGGGACCCACTGATAGGATCAAAATCACCAAACTTTGAGCCACATTGTTATTTTTTTAAATTATTCTTGTTAATTTTAGTGTTTTGCATGAGGAAGTTAAGGGTACTCTAATTTTGCAAAAGGGGGACACCCTTTAGAAAACATGTACATTTATATTGGTGTCAATCTTGCAAGAAATTAGGCTAGGGAAGAAATTAGTACATTGCATGAGGAATTTAAGGGTACTCTAATTTTACAAAAGGGGGACACCCTTTAGAAAACATATATATTATATTGGTGTAATCTTGCAAGAAATTCCCTTGGATGAGAAAATTTAAGGGTACTCTAATTTTGTAAAAAGGGGACACCCTTTGTACAACATATATATTTTTATTGGTGTCAATATTACAAGAAATTAGGCTAGACGGGTTCCTCTCCAAGCGGTATATTCTTGTGTACTGACTCAATCCTTTGCTAAACGATCGTTACTCTAATATTGAACTTGAACATGGTCCACCTTCTTTGACAATTGAATATGAAAGGCAAGTATTATTCTAAACATATGTTTTTTTCACTTATACTTTGGCTAATGATTTAGGGAGTGAAAGTCATTAATAGAAAAGACCAAGAAAACTGCTAAGAAGGTCCCTATAGAGGAGATTAAGAAGGAGCAACAGCTTGATGAATCAAAAGAAAACCAAAGAAAGAGCTCAAAGCAAGAAAAAAAGCTTGCTTTTAGAAAAAAACACCTAAGAAATTAGTTGATACCCAGATCCTAATTAATCTTCTTCTAAGAAGAGAAAATTTTCTCAAAGAGTGACATGCTTCAAGGAGATTAGGAGAGCACAAAAGGCACACATTGTGGCAATTTTCAGGCTCTTTCTAGAGATTTTGCAAGTAGGTTGCAATGCAATCTAAAATAGATATGATGTGGATTATTTTGTAAAGGGAACATAACATTTTGTGATTAATGTACAATAATCCTCGTTTAAAACCAGCATTTGTATATCTATAAATCCCTTGTAAAATTGAACATTTTGATTATAAACTGAGGAAATAGAGGATATACAATTAAAGTGACCCAAAGGCTTCTAATCTTATAATTTCATTGACTTTAGATCTTGTGTAACTCCCAATATAGTCTTTCAATTTTACCCACAATCATAGCAACCTATGGGTTTGTTTTTGCACATTCAATCGAACCTAGTTGTGTTGAAAATAGAATGTCAAGCCCCAAAGCATATTCCTTTCCATCTTTGCACTCTATAGTTAAAGGGCCTAAATGCTCTACATGATCTGTTTAAGGTAAGTTGAGAAGATAAAAATTGGCTTTGAGTTTGGATCTACCTCGTTTTTCTCCTTTTTCTTGTTCTTATCTTCTATGGTCTTTTGATGATGACATTTGTCCTCTTTTTTCTTCTGCCTCTTCCTCACAAGACCCGAGGAAGAGCATCATGCATCCTTGGCCATATTTCTATCTCTGTTGCTCATTCTAAGTGTGAATGAGTGACTTTGGAAATCTAGGGCGAGCTATTGTTAGTTTCATGAAGCAAGGGAATGACAAAATTGTGGAATGACAGTGTTGTGCTTTTTTGGGCATAAAAGTTGATACTCTACTTTGTTTGCTTGAAATGTTAGCCTTTAACACTAGTTTTATAATTGGAGACTCAAGTGTCTTATTTTTCTAGCAACTTGTCATAATTATTTGGTGAAGCTAGAAACAAGATTTATAAGTCATGTGCATGACTTAGGTTAGTTAAGAGCTGAAGAATGCAGCAAAATTTTAAATTTTTCAAAAGTAACACCATATTCAGATTATCGTGATCTCGTGGGATGCATTATGTAATCATGTTAATGTACCACGTGAGTTCAATATAGGAGGGGTTTTAAAATGCAAAAAATTTAAGCAATTTAATAGAAAATTGTATTCAATTTTGAATACAATTCCTGAAATAAGGGGTCATTTTATTCATTCAATCATGTTAAAAAGGGAGTGTTTTAGTTACCCTACGAATGTACATTATATAGGGGGTACTGAATAATGCACCCCCGAGATGGTGATAAGTTTTAAGACGAAAAAATCATAAAAATTTAGTGCAATTTTAACAAAAAATCCACACATTGAATATAACTTAGAATAAGATTTTGCATATATTTCAAGGTTTATGGATAGGAAAAAAAGTATTATAGCAAGAAATCAAGCTTCATAACTTAGTGTTTAGACAAATTTTTTTAATAATAAAAAAACCATAAACTTGAAAACACTAACAAAGAGGAAAATTTTGACCTTTGAAGGCCTCTTTCATAAAGAGTGTGTTTTTTTAGCGAGCTTCTGATTTTGAACTTTTGCAATGAAAAACATTTTGCGAGCTTTTTCACATTTGATTTTGAGTCTTTTCTAACAATACAAAAAAGGTAACCAAAAAGTTAATCCAAACAAAAAAAAAAAGGCTCTCACCACTTGTGACTTGTACTACTGATTCAAGTTCATAGGTATACTCACCTACTCCCAATGTTTTTCATTGTGCAATGAAGTTTTGAAGCTACTTTACTAAGCTTTCTTTTTTAAGATTGTTTCAAGGGAAAGCATAAATGGAGCCAAAATAGTGTTTTGGTAGTGATTTTGGCATACATAGGTTGGTAGAAGATAAGTGTTTACAAGAAAAAAAGAAAAAATTACTTTTTGTGGTAGACATCACATCTTTTTGGAGGATCATTAGAAATAAAAAACAGGGGGACTAGAGCCTTTCTATTGTTCAACATGGCAAACACGTTTCAACCCTTGTTGGGTCTTATTAGGGTAAGTTACACAATATCTTCTGAGGTTTTCAACGATGTGAAATTGGGGTAGACTTTGACAATCACTACCAAATCATCTCCCTCCAATAAATATGTGAGGACATCTACATCATTAGAGAGCCATGCTAGCTGTGTGTGTGTGTGTGTGTGTCTAAAGGCACCAGTTTTTGTGAAAAACAAGGGGGACAGAGCCACCTGGTTACCCTTTGCTTTCATTTCACAAAAATATGGCATCCATAGGTAGGAAGAAGAGAAGTGTTTACAACAAATTTTTTTAAAAACTTTCTGTGATAGCCACCACAACTTTCTAGAGGATCATTGGAAATAAAAAGCAATAGTACTAGAGCTTTTCTATTGTCCAACACGGAAAACACGTTTTTGCCCTTGTTGGGTCTCATAAGGGCAAGTTACACAATCTCTTTTGAGGTTTTTAATGGTGTGAAATTGGGGTAGACTTTGACTATGGTTAGGTAAAGGTAAAGTACCTGCATGTAAGGAAATTATGTATCTCTTTTACACATTTGGTACAAAGATATTTTTAAGTAGTTTATGGAAAATGTGCTTCAAATCCTAAGAGCACTTAAAAACTTAGTTGGGGGTATATTACCTTTCTTTGTGGTCTGGTATCAAGAAGGTTGCTACACCTCTCAAAGACAAAAATTATTTAGACCTAACAATCCAAACGTTGAGGCAATGTGTAAGCCTTTGGCTAGAATTTCCATGGGGTTTGAATGTGATCCACAAAGTACATTTCTTATTGATGAGTTTCCTTACAAGGGATGTATTTCACCTGCCAATGATCTCATTTTTCCACCACAATTTGGTGGTGAAAAAATGGTTGACAATATGCTATTGGGGGAGCTGCTTCCCTATTTGTTTCAGTTTGATTAGAAATGTGATACCCTCTTTTCCTTTCCTAGCTTGGTTAGCTATTGAATCTTGCTTATGCCTATGTTTCAATAAATCCTAGATTGGACAAGTGGATGATCTTTCTTATCTCCATACTCCAATTGTGTGTAGCTTGGACAAGTGGTGGTACCTGAGATTAACACTTAGCTATCCATTTTGAGAGCAAAAATGTTTTAAAATGTGGATATTCCTATTTTCCACATTTGAAAGGAAACTCTAGTTCGGACAATTGGTGGACCTTGAAACCAAGCCCCCATTTCTATAGAAAACGGTGAGATAAAATACCTTCCATGATATAATATAACATAGGCTTATGATCCTCTATCAGTTTTCCGTGCTTAGCTTGGATAAGTGGTTGAAATTTCTTCTTTGTATGTTTCAGTAGAGTGTAGCTTGGATAAGTTTGTAATATTGCTTCTATCTGTGCTCCAATGAAGTCTAGCTTGGACAAGTGATGGGACTTGATACCAAATCTCATGTGCTAAAACATAGCATATCTTAATAGAGAATTAACACACAATGTAGTGGTTTCTATTGCTTACTTTTGACATTTGGTGAATCTTGTTTCTTTCCATGCTCAATGGAAGCATAGATTAGACAAATGGTAGGCCTTGCTTCTCTCCACCATAAAGAAAAGATTGGACATATGGTGGGCCTTAAAACTAAAATCTATATACTACAATGGAATACTAGTTGGACAATTGGTATACCTTGAGATCAACTTCCCATGCTACTAGAGATGATAGGTTGGATGTGTGCATAGATAAATCATTTAACCTAGCCAAGGGAAACTAGTAAAAGGTCCACTAATCAATCTCAAATGCATTGAAGTCCTAGTGAAGTATGAAGAGAAGCAAGGTATACTAATCTAATTGAATCATGAAGAAAAAAATGTATATCACTAAATAATCCAAGGTATGAGAAAGAAATTTAAGGTCCACCACTTGTTCAACCTATACTATGTTGTAGCATGGGCCTTATAAAATCTATAACATTAGATTGTACTTTTTTAGTTTGGGGAAAAAAAAAAAGATTAAAGTCTTTTTTCTTTAATTAAGTCATCGATTGCCTCATTTTTCTAGAGTTCTACTCCATCAAGAAAGTTAGAATCTAACGTAAACCAATTAAGACTCTTTTGGATCTTAGATTAGAGAAGTGGTGTCCTACTTAGATAATTTTTTTGTACAAGTGACAATTGATATTCAAAGGCCCTTTAGGTTAACACATTACATACCTAGTTATAACCTAACTTGGATGACTAGTGAGTGTTGCTTCTCATTATGCTGAACAAGGAAGGCTTCTTTTGACTTTAGATAGTCACTTTGCCCAATTATACGACATACCATAAATGGTGGGAGAAAATAATCTCTATGATGTAAGATAACATAGTTTGGACCAATGGTGTCACCTAGCATAGGTTGGGACAAATGGTGTGAGACCCTCTTTTTCTTCCCTAGCCTAGTTAGTTGTTGAATCTTGCTTTTGCCTATGTTTCCATAGATCCAACCTTGGAAAAATGGTTGATCTTTCTTCTCTCCATGCTCCAATTCTGTGTATCTTGGACAAGTGGTGGATTATCATGTTGAATTGGTTGCACAAGTATGTTGGGACCAATGGTGTGAGACCCTCTTTTCCTTCCTAGCTTAGTTAGCTGTTGAATCTTGCTTATACCTATGTTTCAATAGAGCCAATCTTGGCCAAATGGTTTATCTTGATTCTCTCCATTCTCCAATTGTGTGTATCTTGGACAAGTAGTGGATTATCATGTTGAATTGGTTGCATGAGTATGTTGTTTTGGCTATTTTGTTGACATTGATGAAACCAATGTGATATCTACTCAGCAAAGTGAAACGGGATATGTGCAAGGTGGCATTAGATTGAGATTGTGATCATATTACGGCCAAATTATGATCATTGTTGTCATCTAAAGATTAAGATTGTGATTAAGATTGTGATTAAGATTGTCATTGTGATTGAGAGTGAGAGTGTGATTGAGACTGAGATTGTGCACAAGATTGAGATTGAGATTTAGATAGCTCGGGGGTGGTCAAGAGGTTATGAAATGAGCTATGTTGTTCTTGTAATCATTATCTTATATCCTTATAGATTCTTTTTTTCATCTATTTATTTTGTGTACTCTGTATTTTTCACTATCAACGTATTTTGCTCTCCCGTGTTGCATCATAAGTGGTATCGGAGCAGTTTCGATTCTGCGACAGTGTGATGAAAGCCTTCAAGCAATGATCGAAGGAAGATACTGAGGGTATTATATGTCTCATTGAAGATCTTAACGCGTGTGAGAAAGCTAATAAAGGAAATGGAGTATCTGATGCAGAAGATAAAAGTGGAGGTAAATGATCAAAGGAGAAGAAGCGGAAAGAACGGATGACGATGATGAGGACTCCAATGCGGAGAAGCGGCAATCAAATAATCCTTCAAGAAGGCTAAGCTCAATGAGTTTGATGGTATAAGAAAGACATGCAAAGATTTAGAAGCGTGGATTGAAGAACTTGAAGATTTGGATTATGCTTTTAGTATGGAGAACAAGATCACCAAACTTTCGAATGCCCAAACAAAAGCAATCGATAAGGTAGTATGGAGTAAGATGACTAAAGTGGAGACTATTGGCAATGAACATGATAAAGGTGTGTCATTTGATCCTCTTTTCTAATGCCTTACGTCTTTGATGAATCCTTTAAAATCTTATGTGATCAAATTCATGCATAAAATTTGAGATTTGAAATTGAATTTCTTAATTGATTTAGGTAGTACACATTGATTTTATTCTCTGAATGGATTGAGAAATTAAACATGAAATTAATAGACTTGTAGATTTAACTTGTGATAATAAAAGGTTCACAAAATAACTAATTGAAAACCTGTCTTTTTCTTTGAATAGTCATAATCATAAGGGCAATTTTTATGTCTTCATAAACATGGGTATACATGATATAATTATTGGTATCAATTAGATGATTGAAAATCATGTTTTGATTGATTGTGAAGAAAGAAAAATATTTCTTAAATCATTTAATAAGGATAGTCACACTCTTCATGGGGAAGAAAGAGATTCTAAATTTAGTTTTGGCCATGAAATTGATAAGGTGACTTAAACAAGAGTGTGAGACTTTTATAACTTTTACAAATGAGTTAAAAGATAAACCTAAGGAAATAAAAAAGAAAAAAAAATCACTATATGTAGAAAAGCTTCTAGATGAATTTAGGGATGTTTTTCTTGATGACCTACCATGTATGCCTTCTCTTTGATCACTAGACCATGGGATAGATCTATATCCAAAATTTAAATTGTACTCTTGATCTCCTTATAGATTCAACATAGATGAACTTAAGGAACCAAAACTCCAACTAAACGACTTGCTGAAGAAAGGGTTAGTCAAACCTAGTGTATCTCTTTGAGGTAGCCTTGTTCTTTTCCTCCAGAGAAAGAAGGATGGGACTTATAGGTTGTGCATTGACTACAGGGATCTTAATAAACAAATTATTAAAAATAAATATCACCTTTCATACATTGATGAGTTGTTAAGTCAACTTAGCAGTGTGTAATTGTTTTCAAAGATTGACCTTTGATTTGGATACCAATAGATCAAAACCAATAAAGGATATATTTTCAAAACTGCTTTTCATACACGATATGGGCACTTCGAGTTTACAGTTTTGGCTTTTGGTTTGACTAATGCATCCATGACATTCATGTGTTTAATGAAGAATATATTTCATTCATATTTTGATGACTTTATTTTGGTGTTTTTGGATTATATGTTTTTTAAGAAAAATCTAAGAATGAAAAGTATTATAAATTGCATTTAAGGAAAACACTTGAAGTAATGCTCGAACATCAATTATATGCTAAATCGAGTAAGTGTTTCTTTGCCAAGGAAAGAATTGTATATATGGGAAGGGTAATCTCTCAAGAGAGCATTCATATTGACTCTAATAAGGTCAATATGAATGCTCTCAAGAGAGTAAGCGTTTATTTGCCAAGGAAAGAATTGTATATATGGGAAGGGTAATCTCTCAAGAGAGCATTCATATTGACTCTAACAAGGTCAAGACAAATGAGGAATTGCCGATCCCAAAAACTATGAGAAATATGAGGAGTATTTTGGGGTTAGCACAATATGAGTGAGCACATATTAAGATTTTTTCTAAGATTATGACATGTCTAGCTAAACTATCTTGTGCATGATTGAGAATTAGTTAAAAATATATCTGTTGATGATAGTTTCATCGATTACCACATAGTGCTCTTGGTTTAGAGCAGATGTTTTGGCATCATTTGTACTTTTTCTTTTCTCTCTCATGGACACATTGGTCTTTACGTGGGAGGTTGTTGGGGTAAAGCCCCATGTGGCCGGTTAGGCCAAGTGCCCACCCACTATACTTATTCATTATGTACATAATAGAATAAGAGGGCTCACATGCAGAGAGTGAGTTTTAGCCCCTGCAAACACAAGGTCTCCTCTTCTCCTCTCTTCTCCATTGCTGCACACACTCACACACGCTCTCGCTCGCCCACTTCAACTGGTATCAGAGCTCAGGAATTGGGAGCACCATTGGAGCTCAGCGGAGAAGCAGACAGAGAAGCAACAAAAGTTGCAGCACGTTTTTTCAGATCTGTTTTGGCCTACCAAAACGTCTTCATTCGTTGGCTGAGGTCATACTTGTGATGGCCTTGTACAAGTTTTGTACGGTTTTCTTTTCTCTCTCACGACCACATTGGCCTTTACGTATACCAATTGAAGTGCGCGAGCGAGAGCGTGCGTGAGTGTGTGCAGCAATGGAGAAGAGAGGAGAAGAGGAGACCTTGTGTTTGTAGGGGCTAAAACTCACTCTCTACATGTGAGCCCCCTTATTCTATTATGTACATAATGAATAAATATAGTGGGCGGGCATCTAGCCGAACTGGCCACATGGGGCTTTACCTCAACAACCTCCCACATAAAGGTCAATGTGGCCGTGAGAGAGAAAAGAAAATCGTACAAAACTTGTACAAGTCCATCAAAAGTATGACCTCAGTCGACACCCTCTGGCTCACTCAATCTGTGTGCATCTAGCTCTAATTGTAGAGGAAGTATAGAGCGTTCAACACCATAATCCTCACCAAAGCCGCACACATCTTGCAGGTATCTCACCATGCGCTGCAAAGTGCCCCTATGCTCAAGCCCAACGTCAGTCACTGCATGAATAATTGCTCCCATTGCAAATGCACCTACTGCAAATGCAATCTCGGGTCTTGAGATGAGTATCTCGTACATGAGACTCCTGAATGCTGATGCAATCCTAGCAATATCTGCCAATTTGACCATCTCAGTCAAATCTGGCTCAGAACTCCACTCATGGAAATCACCCTGACACCCAAACTCCGATCCTTGGAATCCATCCTTGTGTCCATTGCATGTCACATGTGCACCAAGAGCATCTGTCGGTCCTGAACCTTGTATGGTAAGAGCAATGCCTAGCTCTAACTCACATACATAAGCCTATGGCCTAAGCATATCCATGAATGACTGAATCATGGATGAATCCTCAACACTCAAGCCATCCATATCTGTCATCATATCCATGAATGACATGCCCTGCTGCACAAATGTCTGCACAACTGGCTCAACATGCTCACAAACTGGATCATGCAACCTATCCGCAAAGGAGACATGCCTCGTCTCTCTGCATGGCTGCATACTCACGAAGACTGTGCCGTCTCCTACGTGATGTACTCACATCGCATGGATCGTGCCAACACTAGCACCTCTTGCTATGACTAGCTGTCCACACGATGCAATCTGAAACTATGCTCATCCAAGACTACTGGGCATCTACTATCTCGTAAACTGACTCACAAAGATCAAGCTCTACCTCAAACCTTGCACATGGCGTACATCTCGCAACACGTATGATGCACCACTCGGAAATGATAGTCAGACATCTTCTGCACCAATTATGTCATGCACTGAACCATCAGCTAGACACACAGGTCCAAGCATACCACTAGCATATGTGCTAAACCACTCACGACTCGGCGTGACATGAAATCTAGCACTCACATCTAGTATCCAATGCGAAGGTAACGTGTCGTCAAAAATCAACATAAGAAAGTCAAGAGTAAACATGGAAGCAAAGGCGATCTCCGTCATGTGTAGCCACATATGCCACATCTGCTCCCACATCATCCAAAGTGATAGTATCCCTCCTGTGCTATCTCATCCATCGAAAACAACATTTACGTACATGTCCTGTATGACCACAATGCCAACACACAACATCTCTATGTTTGCAAGATCGTCCTTTGACTATAGGCATCTCTCTAGACTCATTTGTGCCAAAAGCATTGCAAATCTTTGCCATAACTCTCTAGCTGTACATGCATCTGAACCAATGCGATAGACACACTCACCAAGGTGTAACATGATGGTCGAGTGTGCAAGATCATCCAAGTCCTCCCACTCATTATTAGTCATAGATTCTGGCCTAGCATCCATGCCCTGTAGTGGCAACACTTGCCCAACTGATTCAATGCATCATGCATACCTGCTTTCCAATGCTCAAAGTTTGAACCATCAAGCTTTGTATAGAAAAGCACAAACCCTGACAATGATGTACATGCCAAATCCATGGTGACAACCTATGACAAGACCGAGCACAAGTTGATCAACTGACAATAGCCAAAGCCTGGCTAACTTATACACCAAGTACTGTCAAAATACAACAAAAGCTAGCATAAGCTGTCTAAGAGAAGTGTCAACAAATATGGCAATCAATGTAACGAACAAGTCAGAAAAACCGCTCAAATGATGCTAAAACACCCGCTCTAATCCAAGAGCACTATGTAGTAATCGATGAAACTATCATCAACAATATCCCTCCTGAAGAGATTACCACATGTATGTCAAATGAAATGATCCGGTGAGCAAACACTCTCACAATGTGATGCCAAAACACTATGGCAAAGCAACCACTGAGTGCCAAATGCAATCAAAACACGATTGAAAACCATTCGCATAAACAAATAAACTCACAAGAAAAATCCGGCAGAGTTTCAACAGTATTTGGCTATTTAACCATAATAACCATACATGCCATAAACATGCTCAAAACCATGATCAAATCATGCGCAAAATCCGCACTCAAGCATACATGAGCTTCCCCAAAGTCTCAACTCCCTAAACTTGGAAAACAATCCTGCAATCCGAAACACAAAGTGCATCAACCGCACTCTAAACTTGAATACAAACCAACCAAAATATGACACAAATTGATGCTCAAAATAACTGAAAATCAGCCCACACATGCCATTGCAAGGCGAAGAATATCATCCACCGAAAAGTGCACATCATGTGCATTCACATGGCAATGTAAAGGAGCATCAACCATGTACCAAATGTGTAGCAAATGAGCATCCAGATCAGCTAAAAATTCAGCTCACAATCATGCTTAAAATGCTTGCCAATCTCTCTGCAAATCCGTGCACCACACTCTTGAAATTTGCTTAATCGCACAAGTCAATGTACAGAACCTGTGATGAATCCACTCTCGAATCCTGCGAGAATGCATACATCCACAAAGTGTTCTCAAGGTATGCACATAAATGTGTTGAAAATATCAACCCACACTCTCTTCACTGAGAGAAAAACATCAATGCACAAAACAAGAGAATAACAAAGCTCAATCTGAGCTCTTTGAATGGAGCAAATCACCACAATAGACATACATAATCTTCAACTTTCTGAATACCATGCAGCCGGTCAGCCATATCTTCCAAACCGCTCAGAATTTGCAGAAACTTCCTTCTACAAAGTTGTGGACCATGCGAAAACAGTTGGGTAGCATGTGAATGGACCTGAAATGTGTTGTTTTTATAGGTTGAAACCGATCTGTAAAAATCTGCACCTGTGTACCCTAGACATGCAGTCAGTCTGAATGATGTATCTCAACATTGGGGAAGATTTTGAGAAAACTTTTTTCTGTAAAGTTAAAGAGGACAAAACACCGGTCAAGAATCACGAGAATTGGCTTGAATGAAGATGTTTTGGTAGGCCAAAACAGATGTGCAAATACATGTTGCAGTTTTTGCTTCTTCTTTGCCTGCTTCCCCGCTGAGATCCAATGGTGCTCCCAATCCCTGAGCTCTGATACCAGTTGAAGTGCGCGAAGGAGAGCGTGTGTGAGTGTGTGCAGAAATGGAGAAGAGAGGAGAAGAGGAGACCTTGTGTTTGCAGGGGCTAAAACTCACTCTCTACATGTGAGCCCCCTTATTCTATTATGTACATAATGAATAAGTATAGTGGGCGGGCACCTGACCTAACCGGCCACATGGGGCTTTACCCCAACAACCTCCCACGTAAAGGCCAATGTGGCCGTGAGAGAGAAAAAAAAATTTGTTAGGGTAAAGCCCCATGTGGCCGGTTAGGCCAGGTGCCCGCCCACTATACTTATTCATTATGTACATAATAGAATAAGGGGGCTCACATGTAGAGAGTGAGTTTTAGCCCCTGCAAACACAAGGTCTCCTCTTCTCCTCTCTTCTCCATTGCTGCACACACTCACACACACTCTTGCTCGCGAGCTTCAACTGGTATCAGAGCTCAGGGATTGGGAGCACCATTGGAGCTCAGCGGGGAAGCAAACAAAGAAGCAACAAAAACTGCAACAAGTGTTTGTAGGTCAGTTTTGGCCTACCAAAACAGACGTCTTCATTCAAGTTGATTCTCACGACTCCTAGCTGGTTTTTCGTCCTCTCTAACCTTGCAGAAGAAAGTTTTCTCAAAATCTTCACCAATTTTGAGATACATCACTCAAACTGCCTGCACATCTAGGGTACACAGGTAGATCTGTACCTGTGTACCCTAGATGTGCAGGTAGTTTGAGTGACGTATCTCAAAATTGGTGAAGATTTTGAGAAAAATTTCTTCTGCAAAGTTAAAGAGGAAAAAATCGGTCAATAACACTAGGAATCGGCTTGAATGAAGACATTTTGGTAGGCCAAAACAGATCTACAAAAATGTGCTACAATTTTTGTTGCTTCGCTGCCTGCTTCCTGGATGAGCTCCAATGGTGCTCCCAATCCTTGAGCTCTGATACCAGTTGAAGTGCGCAAACGAGAGCATGTGTGAGTGTGTGCAACAATGGAGAAGAGAGGAGAAGAGGAGACCTTGTGTTTGCAGGGGTTAAAACTCACTCTCTACATGTGAGCCCCCTTATTCTATTATGTACATAATGAATAAGTATAGTGGACGGGCACTTGGCCTAACCGGCCACATGGGGCTTTACCCCAACAATATCTTCACTCGTCCATTAATCAATAATAGGTAGAAGCAATAAGTTCTACTATTATGTGAGTACAATTTTGATTATAAATATGTGTCTAGAAAGAGATAAGGTCACCAATGCTTTGAGTAGAAGATTGGTATGTAATATCATGTATGTGGCCGTATTAAGTTTGATGTGAAGTGAATAACGATTGTTTCTACTCTAGAATTATCTCTCATCTATCCTCATGTGGGAGATATATTTTAAAGGAAACTTTGTTTACATAAGAGTAACTTGTATTATCATGATTGATTATGTGTGTCTGTAAATTCCTCTTTGAAACATCAAATTTTGTGAGAATGCCAAAATATTTTTTTTTAGATAATCTTGTTTTTAAAAAAAGATATGAGATAGTAAAATAGTCATTCTAAAGGTAAAACTAGAGATCATTTTGATTGTAAAGGTAGGTAGCTTAGAAGAAGGATTCTTCTTGAAGTTTTGGTTAGTTGAGATGTATCCTATAAAAGATGCCTCTTGGATTGACTTCAATGTTTTGTATGCTAAAAATCCCTCCTTCCAACTCCGAGGAGAGAGTTAAATTTGATAAGGAGAGAATGTAATAGGACTTATTTATGAGAATTCTTAAAGTAAAAAAGAATGTAATAGGCCATATCTTTTGTTGAGCATGATTTAAAATATTGTTGAATAGTCTATTAGATAGAAAATATTAATCTTATATAAATGAGTTTCAAGTATTGAGAGAGAAAATATATTCTCTTCCTATTAAATTATACACTAAAGACATAGTTAATAAAGATTAACGAATAACATATAGTCTACCTATAAACAATACAATAAAAACGTAGTTAAAATTGATTTTTTAATTAATGTCAATGTTTTATTTTTATGTGTTTTAGCTTAAAATAAGTGGGCAAGATTAAAATAAGTTGAAAAGTTGTGGATACTATAGAAATAGCATATTTTTGAGTCGCTACCTAAAAGTTGCGTTTTTAGTCAAAGGAAGAAGTTTTTAGCCTTGTAGACCAGAAATGTTCCAATTGTTTTGAGTACGTGAAAGTCTATATTCTAAGTTCATATGACAAAGTAAAAACACAAAAAAAATTCCAATAGCAACAAGGTAGCCCACAAGAAGCAACAAGTTAGCCTACAAACAAATATACACAAGAATATCTCTTTTGTTTGATCCAACCAAGAAGTGATTATACTCTTTTAAAATGGTACAAAATTATGTTTCCTAATTTGATTATCATGTTGAATTGGTTGCACATGTTTTGGCTTTTTTGTAGACATTGATAAAACCAATATGATATATACTCAGCAAAGTGAAACGGGATCTGTGCAAGGTGGCGTTAGATTGAGATTGTGATCGTATTGCGACCCTATATTATGCTCATGGTTGTCATCCAAAGATTACGATTGTGATTGAGATTGATATTGAAGTTTCATAGCCATCCGATATGGTTTGGGTGTTCAAGGCCCATACTATGCACTAAAATGGGCCGTATGAGCCATACGACCCATTCTAGCGCATAGTATGGTATGAGACTAGCAAAACTATATTGGTTAGCCACAAGACTTTATATGGGTGGGGATGAGAACCATTCTTATATCCTTGCAAATTTTCATAGCCATATGATATGGTATGGGCGATTAAGACTTATAATATGTGTTAAAATAGACCGTATGAGACATACAGTCCATTTTAGCACATAGTATGGTTAGGGACCGCCTAAAACATATCGAATGGCCATAATAATTTGAACGGATGGGGGTGATCACCATTAATTCACCCCTACAATTTTACACAACCATCCCATATGGTATGGGTGGTCAAGGTCCATATTATGCGCTAAAATGGGACGTATGAGCGATACGACCCATTTTAGCGCATAGTACGGGTCGGGATTGCCCAAACTATATTGGATGGCCACAAGAATTTGCATGAGTAGGAGAGAGTATAATTTTTCCACCTTGAAATTTTTTCCAACCATCCGATATAGTATGGGCCGTCACAGTATGGGCAGTCACGGCCCATACTATGTGTTAAAATGAGACATATGGCTCATTCAACAAACTTTAGTACATAGTATGGGTCGAGACCTCACAAACCATATTGGATGGCCATAAGACTTTGCATGGGTGGGGTTTAATATTTCCTCACTTGTGCAAAGTCTCATAGATATTCGATATGGTTTGGGTGGTTAAAGCCTATACTATGCACTAAAATGGACCATATGAGCCATACAACTCATTCTTGCGCATAGTATGGTTCGAGACTACCCAAACCATATTGGATTGCCACAAGACTTTGCACAGATGGAGGTGAGAACTATTCTCCAATCCCTACAACCATACGGTATGGTATGGGCGATCAAGGCCCATACTATGTGCTAAAATGGGCTGTATGAGATATACGGTCCATTTTAGCACATAGTATGGTTAGAGGCTGACCAAAACATATCGGATGGCCACAAGACTTTGAAGGGATAGAGGTGATCACCATTAATTTACCCTTTCAATGTTACACACCCATTTGATATGGTATGGGTGTATAATATGGGCAGTCAAGGTCCATATTTTGCGCTAAAGACGTATGAGCCATACGACCAATTTTAGCACATAGTATGGGTTGGGATTGCCCAAAATATATTGGATGGACATAAGACTTTTCATGAGTGTAGAAGGGTATAATCTTTCCACCCTGCAAATTTTCCGAGCCATCCAATATGGTATGGCAGTCAAGAACCATACTATGTGCTAAAATGAGACATATGGCCCATAAAAGAAATTTTAGCATATAGTATAGGTTGAGACCTATCAAACCATATTGGATAGCCATAAGATTTTTTATATAAAGGGTTGAGTACTATTCCTCACTCGTGCTAAGTCTCAGGATATGGTTTGGGTGGTAAAGCCCATACTATGCGCAAAAATGGAACGTATGAGCCATATGACCCATTCTTGCGTATAATATGGTTTGAGACTACCAAAACCAAATTGGATGGACATAAGAATTTTTAGGGGTGAGGATGAGCACTATTATTCCATCCCTACAAAGTCTTGTGGCCATCCGATATGGTATGGACGATTAAGATCCATAATATGTGCTCAAATGGGCCGTATGAGACTTATGGTCTATTTTAGCACATAGTATGGTTAGGGAGCATCCAAAACATATCGGATGTCCACAAGACTTTGCAAGCATGGGGGTGATCATCATTAATTCACCCATTCAATATCACATAACCATCCCATATGGTATGGACGGTCAAAGGTTCATATTATGCGCTAAAATGGGATGTATGAACGATACGACCCATTTTAGCGCATAGTATGGGTCGGGATTGCCCAAACTATATTGGATGGCCACAAGAATTTTCACGAGTGGGGGAGAGTATAAATTTTGCATCCTTGCAAATTTTCCTAGCCATCCAATATGGTATTGGCAGTCAAGGCCCATATACTATGTGCGAAAATGAGTGAAAATGAGACTAAGGCTCATACAACAAATTTTAGCACATAGTATGGGTTGAGACCTCTCAAAACATATTGGATGGCCATAAGACTTTGCATGGGCGGGGTTGAGTACTATTTTTGCACTCGTGCAAAGTCTTACAACTATTCAATACAGTTTGCTTAGTTAAAGCCCATACTATGCGCTAAAATGGACTGTATGAGCTATATGACCCATTCTAGCGCATAGTATGGTTTGAGACCATTGAAACCATATTGGATGTCCACAATACTTTTTATGGGTGGGGATGAGAACTATTCTTTCATCCCTACAAAGTTTCATAGCCATTTGATATGGTATGGGGGATTAGGATGCACAATATGTGCTAAATGGGCCGTGTGAGACATACAGTCCATTTTAGCACATAGTATGGTTAGGGACCTCCCAAAACATATTGGATGGCCACAAGAATTTGTACGGATGGAGATGATCACCGTTACTTTACTCTTGTAATGTTACATAACCGTCTGATATAGTATGGGCGGTCAAGGCCCATATTATGCGCTAAAATGGGACGTATGAGTCTTACGCCCCATTTTAACGCATAGAATGGGTGGGGAATACCCATGCATGAGTGAAAAAGAGTATAATTTTTTCACCCCTAAAAATTTTCCCATCCATCTGATATGTTATGGGTAGTCAATGTCCATACTATGTGCTAAAATGAAACATATAGCTCATACAATAAATTTTTGCACATAGTATGGGTCGAGACCTCTCAAATCATATTGGATGGCCATAAGACTTGACATGGGAGTGGTTGAGTACTATTTACTCACTCGTGCAAAGTCTCACAGCTATTCAATATGGTTTGGGTGGTCAAAGCCCATACTATACGCTAAAATGGACCATATGAGCCATACGACCCATTCTTGTGCATAGTATGGTTCGAGACCACCCAAACCATATTGGATTGCCACAAGACTTTGCATAAGTGGGGGTGAGTACTATTCTCCCATCCGTACAATGTTTCATATCCATCCGATATGGTATGGGCAATCAAGGCCCATACTATGTACTAAAATGGGTAGTATGAGACATACGGTCCATTTTAGCACATAGTATGGTTTGGAACAGTCCTAACCAACCACAGACTTTTCACGGGTGGGGTGAGAACCATTAGTTCACCCCTACAATGCTACACAACCATATAATATGATATGAGCAGTTAAGACCCATACTATGTGCTAAAATGGGATATATTGCTCATACAACCCATTTTAGCGCATAGTATGGGACTTAACCGTCTGCATGGACATATACATGGTTAGCTTTGTAAATATTGGTTGTCTATGCGGATCATCAATACGACCGGCTAATGTCATCAATAGAGTTATCTTCATTGCTATCTTTTTATATGATGGATTAGGATATGATCGTCTTTATATGGATCTATGGAAATCTATATTGGACTCTAAATGGTTGTATCTATGACTATCTACATGGGATTTTTGATGAGGGAGCCATCGTTCAACCTCTTTGTATACAAGCAGTGATCCTCTTCGCTCCATCATAACCTTAGGATTAAATGTACTTTTCAAACTTGATGTAGCACTACCTTGAACCTTTCTTTAGTCCATACAAAAATTTCTTGAGTCTACTCTCTTTGGAGCAAAATTTTCTTGTGTACTACTGGGAGGTGCATCACTAGCACATCCAACATTCTACATGACTGGTGGTGAGGCAACATCCTCAAACCTTACGTTACAATATTCAATCTCTTTCATTGGCTCTCTATCCATTTTAGACTTGTTGAGTAACACTTGTGAGCTGCATATAGCCTTCTTAGATTTTGAGTGCTAGAGATGATATCCCATCTCTCCATCTACACCATATCTAATGAAGATGCTCTTGGGTGATTTGGGATCAAAATTTTGTTTAAGATATTTTGGCACATGTGAGAATGTCTGATACGCAAATACACGTAAGTTATCATAACTAGACTATTTGCCTGTTCACATCTCCTACAAAATCTTATACTACAACGGTGTACTAGGTGACCTGTTTGTCAAGTAAGCAAGTATCATAATAGCTTCCCCCCCAAACTCATGAGGTAAAGTGGCTGTAGACAATTGTGGGACGGGTGTCTAACCTCACTCCTATCTTATTGCAGACATAGCAAGAACCACGAGTAAAAATGTCAATCCATGGGACGAAGATGACTTGACTAGTGCATAGAGGCTATAAGAGGTTGTCAATCTCTTGGAAAACAACAAACAACTCGCATCTAACTCAAGCTACTCTCAAATGACTTATATCACCAAAAGCTAATCGCTCATCGACAAACAAATCACATCCGTTACAACATCAAACAACATCCAAACGTTATGAAATTTCTAGGACATGTTTATAAGGCCTAACCACACATGCTTATGGTCTCAAATCTCACTTTAGGTCAAGTGTAAAAATCACGATTATTAACAGCAGTGAGTTTTTGATCTAGTCGTTTTTGACCCAAAATGCATCTAAATGCTTAGCAATGATGCCCCAATACCCCGCCTATACTTAGTTTATGATTTTGAAGCTTAAATTCCTACTTATGATGAAATCAAGCCGCGGGTCGGTGATGCCAAAAACTATGGATTACCATGAAATGCTTATGTCAATGCGTAGAGCTCTTACTTGCGGTTGCAACGCAACAGAGTGCACTACAATGTGACAACTGGGAAGGGAGTAGGAAGCATGAGAAGGAGAGAAGCGAGCGCTGTTAGCTTATGCTGTGTTTATATTATCCAAAACGTAATAATAAACTTTACAAAGTTGGATTTTATACCTTAGCCAAGGTCTAAAATGTGTAATGCCCGACGCCCAAGACCTTTGAGGCTCCACACTTATTGTATCTGCAACCTAGATACACTAACTGACCTATGCTTTACATCTTGGAAATCTTATTGAGCCCGTAACACATTAACAATATTACAATGGCTTGAAATAAATCGAGAATTCACAATACAAGACCATTTTAGGAAAACGTGGAAAATGTGTAACTCCAATCTTTACTGCTTCTTCACTTTGATCTTCAATGTGCATTCATACGTCTTCAGTCTTTAGCAACTTCTGTTAACTAACCTCATCTCAGTTAACATTCCCCCCTTCCAATTTTAGTGCCCGTCCTCGGGCACTGTTGAAAAGTGTCCGTGGAGGCTGTGGAAGGTTTTTTATTGGTTATTGATGGGCTGATCGTCTTCATTTGTCATTGAATTTGTTGATGAGGTTCAATTTGCTACAACATCTTCATTGGTCCGAATATGTCTGATGTGAGAGATGATGTTGCATTTGTCCGTTGTAATAGCATAATGATGAGACTACTGTTTATTTATGAAAAGTATGTACAAGAGAAGTAAAATGATGAGGATCTAAATTAGGGTCTAATACCTGGAAGACCAAAGGGAGAAACTTAGTGGAAAAAAGTGTCTTGGAGATAAGCGATCATTGGAGTACTTAATTGCATAAAAAATATTAATAAAGTACTCAAGGGATTATTTGCTGATAGATACAGAATTAAAAAGACAGCAAATAGGAGAGGGTAACACAATGGAACATTGGTTTGCCTGTTGTAGTCCATTCAAGGTGCATGGGTGGAAGCAACAAAGAGTGTCTAATGCATATGTCCAATGATGGGACATCCTATTTATGCATACACAAAAATGCATGGAAAACAATATGTTCTGTAAGAAAGATTTTGAGGGGTTCTTCAGAAAGATTGTGTAGTTATAAAAGCACATGACATGGCTTTGTAAGATGGCACCCCTTTAAGAATGGTTTTTGTTGTCTAGAGTATGTGCTCTCATCTTACTGCACATTGTGCGTGAGTGTTGGACTCTACGACACTCCACCATTGGTAAGTTAATAGACTTCGACTCTTATGCTCATCTCATTCAGCATGAACAACATGACTTAGATATGCTCAACTCTTCCAGCTTGAGCGCAAGCCTAATAACTACGACTCTTAGCACAAAGTTTAATATGACTTGAAGCTTTGGGATTAATGCTTTGCTCGTTTTATGGCTCAGCAGTCCACCAACTCTAACTATGCCAAAGAGTGTTTTTTGCACCCTGGTGACTTGACTTTTTACATTCTTGTGCTTACTACAAACCTTTCTTCAGGTAAAAGTAAGCTTGAATCCTTAAAAAGAGGATTAGTGAAGGACCAAGTTGGCATTGAAGGTTTCTTTTGCCAAACCTGTTTTATCATCTTTGAATCTACATTCATGTTGGTTGGATTGTCCTTCTTTGACTGTGACGACTCCATTATCTGTTTGATTCTCCAATTAGGCATGTCGTAAGAAGTCTTTGATGTTGTTGTAGGCTTCTATTGATTGTTGACATTTGACTTTTGACTACAAGAATTGGAAGACTTAGGAATCCAAATCTCTTGAGGATCTTTGTAGCTCCTTTGTTGACTTTGCTTCGCTCTAGGTCTTGTTGAGTTCTTGACATATGCATGCAGGTCTGGTGTAGTTGCAGTTGGCTTGTGTTTGACTGGTAGTCAAATATTTGTATAACCTGTGTAGAACTAAGTTGCATGGTACGTTAGACGGTGTATGTGTAATACGCTTTAAACAAATATATTATATGACACGTATTTTTATTTGGCCGTATTATACGGTGCCACATCAGCAAAACCACCGTATTGTAAAATTTCTTATAATTTTGATTGAAATATTCATTTGATCAAAATATTAATTCGATCAAAATATTATTTAGATCGAAATAAAGCTCTTTACATACCGTGAAAATGGACTACTTTGCTCATTCTATTGATCTCTCTTTCCTCATCTCACCTATAGGTGAGCTTTACAACATCAAGAATAATATAAAAATGTTAGTTTAAATTTAGTTATATATTTTTTAGTAAAAATTTAGAGCCTTGGATAAATTTTTTTAAATCTTTGGAGTTTTGAGTTATTTGCTCCGTGTGAAGTATATCTTACACTAGGAGGTAAGTTAAGTAAGATAGTTAATGATTACTTATCTTTTGTAGAGGAAACTCACACTTGGAGGTGATTTAAGGTCGTTAAAGTTAGCAGTTATTTGCTTTGTGTTGAACTATGTTCACACTTAGAAGTAACTTTAGTTAGATAGTTAAAGTTAAGAGTTACTTATTGTCTGTTGAATTATGTTCACACCTGGAAGTAACTTACGTTAGATTTATCGAATGATTGTCTGTCATGTGTAGAGTAATACTCACACTATAGACATTTAGGTAGATTAAATAATAATCTCTCTCTCTTTGTGTAGAGGTATTCTCACACTTAGAAGAGATTTAGAGAAGTAGTGAATTTTGATTGCTTGCCATGTGTAGAGTTACACTCACACTTTGAGGTAATCTAGATAGGTTTTTAAAGATATCTTGATTTGTCTAGAGTTTACTCACACTTGGAATTTACTGAGATAGATTAAGCGATTTATTTATCATGATTCAGGTGTAAAGTGAAACCTCACACTTGAAAAAAAATTATTTTTGGTATTTATAATTTAAAGAGGTTGAAAATGTTAATGAATAAAGTAATGTAAATGGTATTAGAGTTTGATTATAGACGTGTATTTAGTAATTAGTTCTGTTTGAGTTTGCAAATTTGAAGAAGATGGTGAAAGAATACGAGTGGAACTACGTAGATGAATTTGTCAGTGGGAAGACTACATCGAAGTTGAGGTGTAAGACCTGTGGCTATAATTTTAGTGATGCTCATAGGATAAAAGAACATGTGTTCGAAATTCCTGGAAATGTGGCAGCTTGCAAAAACCCCCCAAGAGGTGTTTTCTTAAGCTTTGTTTAGAACAAATTCCCCAACCAAAAAATTTTAAATTTTTTGTGTGACCTCGTTTTGTGACAACATATTATGTTCTCTCTACACTGCAGCAGGTAAAAGCAGCCCTTGTTGAAACAGTGGTAGATAGAAGATGGGACATTTGGCTTGATAAATATCCCAAGTATGATCCTGCCTGCTGCCAAATGCTATCAGTTTTGTAAACTCTCCTGTTTTTTGGAGAAATGTTGACAAAATTGTTACTATCACAAAACCCTTCACTCATTTGATACGATTAGTGGACAAAGAAGCCTCTATCTTTGGACGGGTTTACTAGTACATGCATGAAGCCACTCGCATGTTAAAAGACAATACATCTTATGCAAGAAAAGAGGAAGCCATGATGATGTCATTTGTCAAAAGACGATGGGAGCAGGTGCATACTCCTTTACATGAAGCAGGTTTTGTGTTGGATCCCAAGTTCCAAATGCACGAGCAATCTTCAAACAATGAAGTTGTTAGCAGCAAGCTAACACAGACACCATTTTTCGGAGTTCTCTTTGTAAAACATTTATTATCTTGATAAATCGGAAATATTGTAACTCCTATTTTCTCGGATAAACTCTGTAATTAATGAGCCGGGGCTACAAGCTTCCATATTGTATCAGTCAGTCATTACCCAGCTTTGGTAGAACTCCAGATTATTAGTTTTGACCACCCAAAAACCTTGGCTAAGGTATAAAAGTCAAATTTTATAAGTTTTTTGGATAAGAAATGAGCTAACGATGCTCACTCCTCTCCTTCTCATGCTTCCTACTCCCTCCTTGGTTGTCACATTGCAATTGCGTTTGTTGCATTGCAACCGCAGGTAAGAGCTCTACGCATTGACGTAAGCAGTTCACAGTATTTTGTAGCTTTGGCGTCGTCGACTTGCAACCTAATTTTATTATAACTAGGAATTTACACTTTTAAATAAAAAACTAAGCATAGGCGGGGTATTGGGGCATCAATGCTAAGCATTTAGATGAATTCTGAATCAAAATTGACTAGGTCAAAAATCCATTACTGTTAATAATCGCGATTTTGGAACTTGACCTAAAGTGAGATTTGAGACCATAAGCATGTGTGCTTAGGTCTTATAAACATGTCCTAGAAGTTCCATTACGTTTGGATGTCATTTGATGCTGTAACGAATGTGATTGGTTTGCCGATGAGCAATTGGCTTTTGGTGATTTAAATCACTTGAGTGTAGCGTGAGTTAGATGCAAGTTGTTAGTTGTTTTCCGAGATATTGACAACCTCTTGTAGGCTCTATGCACTAGTCGAGTCAGCTTCGTCCCATGGATTGACAATTTAATCGTGGTTCTTGCTAATACTGCAAAAAGATAGGATGGTGAGGTTAGACATGCGTCCCATATTTGGCGCCACTGCCGGGGATGGAAGAGACCTAAACTAGGAAAAAACACGAGCGTCTTCTGAAGTTATCCTTTAACTTCCTCTAGGTTTGCCTAGACTTCAAAACTTTCTTTTTAGAAACCACATAGCTTAAGATTGTCGTCTTTTGCTATGTAGAGGTAGCTTGGAAGTAGTCGTACTTGTTGAGTGTCTTTAGGATTGTAGAAATAGATTAGGATTTTGAGAATGATTGGTAGACGAGACAAGTCTTAAGATCAGTGCTCAGAAAAACATAAAAGACAATAAAACAAGTGTTTGTGGATACTTTCCACAACCCCATTGCATAAGAATCTAGGAGTAGGGTAAGTAGGATCCGAGGTGGATTTCAGATCATTGCTCTCCCTGAAAGAATCAAGTGCGAGTTTCTATTGGAAGTTGCAAAATTTCAGGTCTACGCCTAGAAATAGCTCGAAAAGACTCGAAACCACTCAATCCGACTGGAAAATAAGCCTAAAAGTTGTTTGAACCAATTGGTAAGCTCAAAGACACTTCGAGGTAAAAATTTCAAGAGTTGACCAAAACTCAGATTATTTACTTTTTCTTGACATTTTAGGCCAAATTAAGTTTTGACTTAATTCATAGGCTTAAAATAGCTCATGTAAAGACTGTCTTTGAAAAAATTGCAAAAAAGTGTTCATTTCAAGCCTGAAGTTAATAATCGTGATTATTAACTTTTTGCTCTAAATTGACCAAGGTTCATAGCATTGACTCATTGCATGTGTACAAACAACTTTTGTAAAGGCCCAAGAGACTTGGATCACCAAACTGGCAAAAAACTGGGTAAAAACTAAAGTTTGTACTGACTTTTTGAATGTTGAGTGTAAATTTAGGAAAAATTTGTCCAAACTTGTTGAAAATTGATTTATAGGATTATATTGATGTGATAAACATGTGTACATGCTTAGTTGATAAAAAATTTGCAAAAAGTTATCATTTGTAAATAATCGTGATTATTTACATTTGTCTCATTTTTCAACTTTTTTGACCAAGTCAGCATACCACTAGTTTTAACATGTTGTAATAAGCCCAAAACCCAAATTTGGTAAGATTTGGATTACTGGATTGAAAATTGTGACCAAATTTGCAAAGTTAGTCTGCGGCGGACAAATAATTGATGACCATTTGACCAAAAACTGTCCAAACTTGATGAAACTTAGCTAGTGACCTTACTTAGAGGTGCTTAACAGATCTGTGTCAAATTTGGGACAAAAAGTTACAAAAATATAGATGGAGTAAATAATTATCTACATCAGTTTCAAAACTTGAGAAATTTGCAAGTTTAAGTGTAACACAAGGTCAAGCATATCAAGTAGACCTTACAAATCAATTTTGGTGAAATTTGGATCATAAAAGTGAGACTAAAGCCAGATTCTCAAAATCAGAGTCTGCGGACACAAAACAGTTGATAAACTTGATCAGATTTTGTCCAAACTTATTGAAACTTGTCCAAAGACTTTAACAAGTTGTATACTTGCCAAACCAATAAAAAATGTACAAAAAACTTACAAAAGTAAATAATTGCGATTATTTACTTTTGCTATCCAGAGACATCAATTTTGACTTTTGAACTTATACAGTGTTAGACCAACATAATATAAAGCCACATGGCAATTTTGGGTTCAATCAGATCAAAATTGATACATGTACACTCAGTTTCAATGTTGCATATCAAACCTTTGAATTTTTGCTAAAGTCAAATCTGAAAGTCAAATTTTGACTCCCATAGCTCGATTTGAAGTGATACACAGAGACCAATCACAAGAGTTATCAAAAGCTCTACTGTCTTTATAGAAGAATATCTAACTCGATCAAATTTGTACAGGAATCAGGTTGCAGACGAGGAATCAATGGCTTGACAAAAAGTTACAATTGACTCAAGTGGACATTGACGACAAGTCAACCCAAAGGTGAGTACTCTATCCAAGGCTTCATAAGTCTATATGAACCTTAGATCTGGTCGTGTACTAGGAAATCAGGGCATACTCGGAGAAACCTCCAGTAGAGTATCCACCAAAGAAAGCGTAAATCAAGGAAATTCCTTGCATACAATTCTTGAAGAAGTCTCAGACACTTTTTCAGATTCAACATCCGAAATGTGTTCTTACTCGACTCACTCGAAAACTGGAACGATCGTGCCCTATAAGCGTACACTATCTTTTTACAAGACTAACCGTCATGGAGCCCAGGTTTACTTGGACCCTAATGAGGAGTATGCTATTCGCATTGATGACCATGGTATTGAGTTCGAACAAGAGATTAGGAAAAACAAACAAAGAAAAATGTACATGGATCGAAATGGAACTCAGTATTTACAAGTCGAAAACCCTGACATGATAGACAAATGGGGGTTAGAAGTAAACACCATAGTCCCAGATATGTCAGCAAAAGAAGGACCACCAACTTTAGAATTCGAGGGATATGATCAAGTAGATTTGAAGCCTTTGAAACAGCTTAGTACAGATAATCCTAGGATCGGAGTCTATTGTTGGGAAGATAGAAATATAAATCTTCTGTGGACTTCTCATGCCAAACCAGGACAACTAACGGAGTCTATTGTTGGGAAGATAGAAATATAAAAGATCTTTTGTGGACTTCTCATGCCAAACCAGGACAACTAACGGCCATGAAGATCATCTATATCTTCAAGATCAAAGATAAGGGATCAACGGACCTACCAACCTACCTGTTTAAGGATTGTTCTAACAACAACTTTGTTATGATGACTCTTGAGGAGGTAGAACAAACCAAATACCAAGGGTATTCCATACGGGATTGGATATTGGGACAAGGACCAGAGAAAATTCCAAGAGATGAACACCGTGAGAGATAATCTAAGAGTAGTGTAAAGAAACTAGAAACCACCTCATCACGTAGAAAACCGGGTGACACTAAGGCTAGTCCAGGGCTACATGAGTCACTATTTCCAATAGAATAGTTTGAAGGACTCAGAACAGGACCAACTGCCAGGAGACCGGGAGTTGAACCAAACAGATGCGTCAAACCAGCTGATTTTCAGAAATGGATCAAAAAATACAGTGAATCATGGGATCCATACGACCACTTAGCAAGCTTTAAGAAAGTGCTAAGAGCAGAACGTATATTCGATTTCCATACCCAATTCAAGGGGTTTGGAATGAAATTAGAAGGAAAAGAATTGACATGGTTCCAAAACAATTCACCAAGGTCAATCATGGACTTGAACACATTAGCTCAAGGATTTGTAGCTGCATGTTCCAAAATGGGGATCAAACATAATACGGGTAGCTCAAATCTACAGCTTTAAACAGAAACATGGTGAGTCTGTTAGGGATTGTGCAACTCGAATGAAAAAATATATTGCCAGATGCCCAGGGCTAGAGATACCTATAGAAGAATGACTTGTATCGTTGTTTCTAGAGGGACTGCTAAACAAAGAACTTCATGCTATATTCTATAGTAAAAGGCATACAACCCTAGAAGAGTGTGTGTCAGATGCTATCGACTTAGGAGACAATTGTGATATTTTCAACGAAGAAGATGTCCCTAAGGATAACCAAAGCAAGAAAACAACATCCACTAAACCAGCGAAAGCCCCTATTTCAATATCCTTGCTAGGAGAGCAATCGAGTGCTCTTGACTTAGCAACCGCTAAGGCCAACCCTAAGAAAGCAACATTGCATCTAGCTCAAAGGACACCCCTAGCACCTCAATCCTAGATGGAGCATTCTTAAATGAGAACTGGGAGTACGAACTACAAAAAGAAACTCTAACCGACCTATACATAGGTCACACCTATCACGTGGGTTGGTTAGATGTCCTACAATCACAATGGGTGCTACTAGTGTGGAGGATCAACAACAAAGAGTTTGTGAGGTCATCCATAGGGTCATTGAGTTAGAGAGACAAAACAAGGGGATCAACATGCCTTCAACGGGTCTCATGAGATTCTTGGATACAGAAAAGGCTAAAAAACAAACCTTATCGCAAATGGAGACTCCCTCGATACGTCCGATGGATCCTCCATATGTTGTTTCTCCAGGGGTCTCAATGCAATCTGAGCCCACAAGTGATAGCTTTACCTTTCCAAGTCTAGCTCATCTTTCCCTTGATGACCCCACGACTACCATGCCTACCCCAATGATGGGCATGCCGAGAAACACGCCATGGACCTCATTTGTTAGTAAAGCACCACTACATGGTAGCTCAATGCCTGCAATAGTATCTACAAGTGTGTACCAATCGTATGCACCTATGGGTCATCGCACTCATGTAGTCCCTACCCCTCGCATTGTTTCAACTACCTATGCTCCACAACCACAACACCCAAGCTCTTATTTCCATGGGACTATACCGGCTAGCATTAGCATGTCACATCCGACGTCTGCTATGCCTAGGGCCACACATATGAACTATGGACCACCACATGGCATAATATCGTACCCAACGTGGAACCCAAGGGCTTCCTATGTGCCAATCCCAATGCCAATACCTACTCCACATGTAGTCTTTGGAGCACCTTCATCCACGGTGCCTGCTCACTTAGGTGACTTGGAAACATTTGCTCAAGCTATTGGTTGATCTATTGCTGAGAATATGCGTAACATGCCTGATAGAGAGCCTAGAAGTAAGGCAGTACAAATAGCCAAGCTCACACAAAAATTTAGTGGAGACGGGGATGTGAGAAAGCATATCGAAGTGTTTGAACAAATATGCGATTTTGTAGGAGAACACAATGACCTGCATAAGAGTAATGCTTTAAGCCTAACCTTAAGTGGAAAGGCTGGGGATTAGTATAGAACCCTAAGGGTGGAAGAAAAAACGATTTACCCTACTCTTAGGATATTGTTCTTGAAAGAATACATACGAGAGGGAGTGATTTGGGGAGTAGCCTCTCAACTCCAGAAAGCCCAACGAGAGGAAGGAGAGTCGGTGAGAGACTTTATTAGTCGCTTGAAGCATTTGAGTTCTCGTTATAATCCAAATGAGAACTTCAATAATAATCAATTGCTTGATAGATTCATTAGGGGGTTACGACATGAGGATATCTACAATGGCCTAGTAAAATTCAATGGGAATTGCAATGCCTGTGGAAGGTATGGTCATCAAGCTAAGGATCGCGTAGTTTTTAAGCGTGCGATGGCCAATAGACCAACCTTAGCATGGGCAGACACACCTCGAGTGCCTGCATTGATGCCGGCCCTACCTCTTGACAAACAACACAACACATGGTCCCTAGGGCCCAAAATGTTGTTCAAACAACACCCTTACCACCTCGAGTTCTAGGACCTCAACCACCACATCCAAGAATCACTTTTGTGAATCAAGTGGGTTGTGAGTCATCTATTGTTTGTTTGGAAGGCTGTGAGGAAGATATAGATCCTAATATTGCCTATGGGATGGATGTGCTTGAAGAAAGCCCACAATACTACATGGAGGACTATTGGGGACAAGTCAAATATGTATATCAAGTAGCTGCTCTTGCTGCGAGAGGCCAAAATATCAATTACACTGCCAAGAGACCACCTCTTCAATGCTATGAGTGTGGAGGTCCACATCGTGTAGCCGAGTGTCCTATTAGGCTACAAAAGAATGCCACACTAATGAAAACCAATCAAGCAAGCATGTCTACAATGCCGATACTCATGTGTAATTGATGTGGCATAGATCATTTGATTGCCCAATGTCCAAATAATTCAAATGCACCGAAGATCATGCCATTAAACTTGATTGAGGTTACCGAGGAGCCATCACAAAGTACACATGTGATACCAGTGAACGTACTCACACGATCGATGCTCCAAAAACAAAATTATATTCTTGAGGAAAGAGACACAACATCAATTGCCCAATCTCAAAAAAAGAAGAAAACACGAAGGAAGAGATCGCAAAAAGCAGCAACGTCAGACCCCAGTTCAAAGACCAACATAGAACTGGTGACGACCTCGTATATATGAACGACACTGAAGATGATTCTGATTCAGGTGAAACCATGGAGACCAAAACAACCACTAAGATAGAAACCAACAAGGAAGATTTTCATGAGCCACAATGGCCGGGATCCAAGAGGAAGATAGGAACTTATCCAAACCCTACAGAGGAGATCGAGCGAGTCAGGTAATTAAGGAGTTTGGTAGAAGATACCCAAAGGGATCTAGAACCAGCACCTAGGCAGATCCAGATTACAGACACTAGGTTCCCTACGCAACAACAACCTCACCAAGTCCATAGACCGTTAGCCATACCTAGTGTCATCCAAGAAGAAAGTGACTTAAAGTCATGGGAAAGTGGACGTACTCACTTCTTGATGGAAAGAATGTTTACAGAGGGAATACCTGATCCTATCAAAGAAATGGAGATCCCATCTTCCCCACGTCAAGGGACTGAAGTCCAAAAGGTTTCGTTAAACATTGCCAAATTGATGGATTTCATGTCTTCATAAGTTAGAACCACCATCATGTCCAAACTATATAAAGACCCTGAGCTAGTCTCAGCTCTTCGAGCCTTCCTCAATGGAGAACTAAAGTTTGGGCTACCACAATTTGCACAGATGGAGGGAGCTGGGGAGATGCCAATGGAGGAGGAACACTTAGATCCACAACCCAACCTAGATGAGAACCTTGCTATAGAAATACTTGTTAACAAGTTGGGACAATATGTTGAGGGTGATGAATCCAATGAGACCATACCAATCACTACTAAGGGATTAACTGTGAAGGGAATCCTTGATGGTGGCGTTGGGATTAGCATTGTGACTAAAAATTGATGGGAAACTATGGGAAGACCTCACCTTGTGACCACAACCATTGTAGTGAAGATGGCCAATGGGTCTATCGTGAAACCTATTGGGATGCTAGAAGATCTCAAGATCAAGGTCTTTGGACATAAAATAAGGATTACCTTCATTGTTATGGATTTCTCCAAACACATTATGGCATCGGAGATGATCTTAGGACGTCCTTTCATGCGGGAAGAAAAAATGGTCCATGACTGGTCTAAAAACCATGTCTATTTGCAGTTCCAAGATTCTCTCATTCGAGTGGATCTTGTAACTGGTCGAGCACAGGAAATAGGTTTATAATTGATCATAGATCTGACACCACAGTTCACTCGGCCCCATTACAGTATTGTTATACGTGTAAAGCGGACACTGATGTTGGGGAAGATTCTCCTTATATGGATGTACTACCTAGGATGACTGAGTCGGACAATGTGGATTGGGTCTGCCTAGCAGCAACCATAGACACTTGGGGAAATAGGGGGACGACCTGGGTAACACCTGAGGGGGATGAAATGCCACCACTCGTACCCTTAAATATGCTAGAAGCAATGCATATAGCTTCTGATAACTTACAAGATGAAGGTTTGACTGGCATTGGAACCAAGAGTGCCTCACAAGACTATAGCCCACATGATTTGGGGTCAGAATCATCAATTGAAATTGACTATGAGGACAAAGAATCTGAGTTAAATCTTAGTGCAAATGTGGGGACAAACCATTCAAGGCCTAGTGGTACCCTAGATGACAATCTATCCAAGGGAGCAGAGGACACAAGTAGTGATTCATCTAGTGACTCTTCACTAGAGATCGGCTGTAATCGAGAATTAAACAAGAAGAGTAAGAGGTATAAGAGGCGATGATATCAAGAAAATGTGCATGCTAGAATAAATGAAATGAAATCTACCATAGAATGGCTTAATTATATAGGGGCATGTGATGCTCATCGAAAGTTGGTAGATAACTGGGGTGAATACCTTCAAAGCATTATGTGGTGTAGTCCACAACCCATTGACATCGCACAACTAGAGGCTACAGAGAAGCCAAAGTTGAGCGGTACCGTAAGGAGACGACAAAATCGAGAGCTAGCTCAACAACAAAAGGAAATCACAGTCCACAGAACAACATGACCCCACAAACTTACACCCTGCACCTGAATATTTCAAATCCTATACCACAGAGGAACGTAAGGTTGTGTATATAAAGGCTCAAAGAAAACCTATCGATGGGAGCAATGGAGTTTATGACGATCCAGCGATAGTTAAGGAAATAGAGTTAGCAGACCCACGAGAAGAGTCCAAACCTGTTTTCATTGCCCAAGATTTGACAAAGACTAAGGAGTGTATACTTAAAGAACTTCTCAAGTAATTCAGGGATATATTTTCCTGGATATATCATGATATGAAAGGTGTTCCACCTTCCGTGGTGCAACACACAATCCCCATGAATAGCATGGCTAAACCAGTTCAGCAACGGCCCTACCCAATGAATCCTAAATATGCAAAAATCGTTCAAGAAGAGATTGAAAAGCTTGTGGAATGCGGATTCATATACCCTATTGAGCACTCAGAATGGGTGTCTCCAATAGTGATTGTGCCAAAAAAGAATTGGAAACTTAGATTGTGCGTGGATCTCAAGAAGGTCAATGCCGCTACTAGGAGGAGAGAGAGAGAGAGAGCTCGAGGTGCCAAATTGTGGATTTTAAAGTTAGAGATGTCGTGTTCCAAAGTAGAGACTTGGTATTTGCCAAAGAGGATGAGTTTGTAGCTTTGTGGATTAGTGAGTGGGAGCCACATCTTTCTTCTTGTTCTTCCTTCGTGAAATGGGAGCTCGAGAGTGGTTTTTGAGATCCATATATATGGAAAGAGGGGGGGTTTAGAGAAGTAGAGGTGTACCCAAGTGTATGGGTGGCTAAACCCTAATCCCTCATCCCTTGGTCTTTTCCCGAGTGGTTTGCCTTGTGGTAGATGGTAGCATTACCGGAGTGATTCTTATTGTGTGGGTGCGGGTAAGGGTGGTTGATGATTTTTTGTGGTGAAAAAGAAGAGGGGGAACCAAGGAAGATGGGTGTAGGATTGAGGGTTTTAAGAGGGTACATAGGATAGGCGGGGGTGTTGGGGGAAGGAGGAAATTTAGGTTTTTTAGATAAGGGGAATGGTTTTACAAGGGCGGGTTTGGAGGATGGTTGAAGAGGCCATTTGTTGGAGGTTACATAGGAGGTTTGGGGACGGGGGTGGCGGTGTGTAAAAGGGGGGGGGGGAGGGATGTTCTTGGAGGTAGAAAGGGTTTTTTAGGATATGGGTGGGTGGATTTTTTGGGGGGCTGTGAGAGCGGCTTAGGTGGTGAGGTGGGAGGGGAGGCTTGATACTTGGGGGGTAATGAATGGAATTTTTCCGTGACAACTTGTTCAACAAGTTCTTTGATGGTTTGTTCCTTGGGGAGTGAGACCAATTCTTTTTCAATGTTGTTAATGGTCTTCTTGCGGGTAGGTTTAGCTGCATCCTCTTTTGTGGAGGCAAGGTGTGCATTTACAACATGGGTTTGAATATCCAAAAGGAAACTTTGGAGGGATACAATTTTCCATTGTTGTAGCTTGAGGCCCCAAGCATGCTTGGAGACTAAGGGGATAGAAACTTGAAGGAGCTTAAGAAGGAGATCATTGAGCCGTTCTTCTACTAAAGCATGATAATCGTCGAGGTAGGTTTGTAGATTATTAATGAGGATGGTTTGTGCTTGTACAAGTGCTTTTGTGAAATCTAATTGATATCTTATGGTAAGGGAGGTAAACTTACCATTGAGCAGGGCTTGAGCTTGTGTATCCTCTAGGGATAGTTTGGGTGGCTTCATACATAGGCTATTGGGTGTTGTTTGATTGCTAAGGAGGTCTTTCAGGTGGTTAAGGAAGCTTTTAGCTTTACCAATTTTACCATAAATCTTCTTATATTCCAGAAGAGAGTTGGAAATAATCACCTCAATTTTGGGATTAAAGCCCAAGTGGCCTCTTATACGGATATGGCCGGCCGGCCGCCTAACTCACTTATCTCTAACTCTTTGTATATACTCACTTATACTTTTGTGGATAATAAGGTTTGGGAGATAACCCTTCAACGACTTCTCTGCATACTGTGTAAGCTCTGTGTGTGTGTGTGTGTGTGTGTGTGTGTGTGAGAGAGAGAGAGAGAGAGAGAGAGAGAGAGAGAGAGTCGATCCACGCTCCGCTCCGCGACTTCAATTGGTATCAGAGCTTGGTTCAGTGCGCATTTGCGTAATCGCGCGTGCGCGCAATTTTCAGGCAAATTCTGGATTCGGAGCTTGGAAATTCACACTCGGCGTTCGGGGAGTATTTCCTTCAAATGACCTGAGGTTTTATCCCCCTTTCGAAGCCGTTTATGCCCTCAGAATTTTGTTCTGAGCACTACTTCAGAAGATAGGTTTCAACCGCCACAAAGAAACCCATGTTGTGTAGATTGGCAAGTAGGAGGTGGTCGGGATCAATATCGGCATTGACATACATCACTCATTAGTCTTCAGAGCATCATCTATAGACCAGGTACACATATATATCATCAGATATATATTTTGCAGTCTGCATTTCTACTTCTTGTGCTTCCTAGGTTCCAGAGGAGGTGTGGCCATACGACGGCTTGACACCATTGGCATGTATTGCAGATTGATGTATTGTGATTGTGGGTCTGTTAGTTGTGAGTCACGCTAGCAGAAAGACTGCCGCAGCGGTCATAGGATAGTGATTGGTCTATTGTAGGATGTATGCTAGTTCTGGGCAGTTTGCTGAGACATCTGTGAGGGTCGTGTGTGAGGTTTTTTGAAGCCAAGCACTGGGGGTTGGGTTACCCAGTGTGAGGTGGATTAGGTTGCTGGAGTTCCCCTCTACACGCATCCTCTTCGGCGACTTTTATCCCATAGGATGTATGACTTTGTGTAGACACTGGATTGCATCTTATGCGTCGGGTCGTTGAGGCATTGTTCAGGGTTCAGTCTTGAGACAGATATAGGTTCTGTCATCGCCCAGACAGGAGACAGTGCATGCTTACAGGATAGCATATTACAGAGATTTTCAGATTTGTCACTGGTCAGCTATTTATGATTGTTTTTTGAGCTATCTTTTGGTTCCTAGAGCTCAGTTTACAGGGGAGACTCTGTCAAAAATTTTCAAAAATACTGATAGCTCCTGAGGAGAGGTGTTCAGCTTGTTGTTTACAGCTTGTTTACTGTGTACAGAGGCCAGTTTACAGGGGAAAATTTGCCGGATTTTTCCCAGGAGCAAACAGTTTGGCAGATATGGCATCTTCTCAAAGTGAGACTCTTTACAACATAAAGAAGCTGGATGGCACAAACTTTCCATTCTGGAAGAAGCATATTTGATAGGTTTTGGTGCAGAAAAAACAAGTGAAGCCATTGAAGCTCAAAGGGGAGAGACCAGAAGGTATGGCTGAAGATGAGTGGGAAGAGCTTGACGAGTTATCTTGTTCCACAATCATGCTGACACTGGCAGAAAATGTTTACTTCAACGTAGCAGAAGAGACTACAACGTATGGCGTATGGCAAAAGCTATGTGGTATGTACGAGAAACAAAGTGTTGCTTCTCAGATTTGCTGGCTCAAGAAATTGGTGGATTTGAAGATGAAGAAAGGGACAACCATGTCAAATCATCTCAATGAATTTCACACAATTTTCAGCTAGTTAACAGCACAGGAGATAGTCTTTCCAGATTCGGTAAAGGCTATGTTTCTCTTAATCACTTTGCCAGACAGTTGGGATACTTTTCGTACAGCATTAAGTAATTCTATCGCGCCAGAAGGTCTTACAAGTGCCAATGTAGAAGGAAGCTTGATCACAGAGGAACTGAATAGGAAGAACATTGACAAAGGCAAAGGCAATAGTGCTTTGGTCGTTCGAGGGAGACAACAGTCTAAAGAGAAGAAGGGTAAGAAGGCACAAAACCTAAGTAAGTCTCGTGACTCGAAGTCAAAGGATGACATAGAATGCTACCATTGTGACAAGAAGGGTCACATGAAGAGAGACTGTACAAAGTGGAAACAAGAAAAAGGCAAAACAAAGAGTTCTGAGCAAGATGAAAAGAAGAGTTCAGTGAAGATTGAAGAGGTGAATGTCACAGGATCTGGTTTAGACAGTGATTCTGGTATAGCAGCTGGTGACATGTCAGACATGTTCCAGCAATCTGAAAGAGCTTGATTAGTACAGGGAAGTTGGATGATGCGGGTTATGTGATAGTTTTTGGGAACAACGCTTGGAAGATCTCCAAAGGTTCGATGACTGTAGCACATGGTAGCAAGTCAGGAACTCTGTAAACTTTACATGTTTCAAAGGTTAAAAACCATGTAATTAATGTGATTGAGCAGCCAAGTGTGTCACTGTGGCATCGTAGGCTGGGACATATGTCAAAAAGAGGAATGGAAATACTTTCTCATTATGGTTATTTGCTCGGATTTTCATTTCAATATTTTGAGTTTTGTGAGCATTGTGTTTATTGTAAGCAAACACGGGAACCGCACATATCAAAGAGGAATCGTAGGGACGAACGGTTAACTCTTGTGCACAGTGATCTATGCAGACCAATGCCTAGTTTGTCACTAGGGGGAGCAGTGTACTTTTGTACATTCATAGATGACTATTCTCGCAAAGTATGGGTTTACTTCTTGAAGCACAAGGATGAGGTGCTCAAGGTCTTTAAGACATTCTTGCAGCTTGTGGAGAATCAGAGTGGTCAGAAGCTGAAGTGCTTGAAAACTGACAATGGTGGAGAGTACGTTTCCAAAGCTTTTCAAGACTTTTGTGAAGCAAAAGGGATTAAGCGGGAACTTACTGCACCATATAATCCTTCACAGAATGGGGTTGCAGAACGTATGAATAGGACCATACAAGAGAGGGTCAGAAGCATGTTGTCAAATACTGAGTTGCCTGATGGATTTTGGGCGGAAGCAGTGGCTACAACAGTCCATTTGATCAACAGGTCTCCTAGTAGGGTTCTGTATAAGAGTGCAGTGGCCCAGATGCTATGGACAGGCAAGGCACCTTTGTATAAGCATCTCAGAGTCTTTGGTTGTGAATCTTATAGCCATATTCCTAAGGAGTTCATGAATAAGTTAGAACCAAAGAGCAAGAAGTGTATATTTCTTGGCTACGAAGAATCGGGCGATATGGGTTGCCGGCTTTGGGATCCTGAGTCCAGAAAGCTTATTCATAGCAATGATGTGCATTTCAATGAAGCCAAGTTTCACGCTAAGCCAGAGAAGACAGAGGAGATCAGAAGAGTTGTCTTCAGGGAAGATGGACCTAGTGCTAGCACATCAAGACAACATGGTCAGGCTCAGGAACACCCTATAGTGGCTAGAGAGGCAGAATGAGCTGTGGTGAGACATTTTGAGCGTGTCTCCAAACCACCTGATCGTTATGTGCCATCTCTAAATTATGTCATGCTCACAGATTGCGGAGAACCATCTTGTTACAAGGAAGCATTACAAGTGGTTGAGTCGAAAAAAGGGCAGTTGGCCATGCAAGCAGAGATGACAGCTCTGCATAAAAAACTAGACATGGAAGCTAGTTAAATTACCACAGGGCAAAAAGGCTCTACCTTGTAAATGGGTTTACAGGTATAAGATCATCGCTCATGATAGTCAGCCAAAGTACAAAGCAAGGCTTGTTGCCAAGGGCTTTAAGCAAGAACAAGGCATTGACTTTGATGAAGTCTTCTCTCCAGTGGTCAAGGTGACTACATTGAGATGCTTTCTTGCATTGGTTGCCATATTGGATTTGGGGAAGAAAAGGCTAAAGTGGATAAGATTCCATATGCATCTACAGTGGGTAGTTTGATGTATGCAACGATTGCTACACGTCCGGATATTGCATTTGCAGTGGGAGTGGTTAGCAAATATATGTCAAATCCCGGCAAGAAACATTGGGAGGCAGTGAAAGGTATCATGAGATACTTAAAACATACAAAGAGTATGCACATATGCTATGGTAGTCAGGATTTAAGTGTCAGAGGATACACTGACTCAGATTATGCAGGAGACTTGTCTTTACATCAGGCTATGTCTTTACATTGGCTGGAGGTGCCATATCATGGCGATCTCGATTACAAGATTGTGTTACGCAGTCTACTACAGAAGCTGAGTATGTTGCAGAAAATGAGGCATGCAAAGAAGCTATTTGGCTTGGTAGATTGGTAGCAGACTTGGGAATCAAAGTAGATATGCCAGAGTTATATTGTGATAGTCAAAGTGCTATACAATTGGCAAAGAATCCAGTGTTCCATTCGAAGACTAAGCATATTGATGTGAAATATCACTTCATTAGGGAAGTACTTGAAGACAAGCAGATACAATTGCTGAAGATTCACACCAAGGACAATCCTGCTGATCTACTCACAAAGGGACTTCCAGGAGAGGGCTTTGTGCATTGCCATGAGTTATTGGGCATTGGATAGATGGCAGCCATGTAGATCTTTGTACATTTATGTTCATAGATTTAAAGTTACTTAAAGTGCCACATTGGAATTTAAGTGGGAGGTTGTTGGGATTAAAGCCCAAGTGGCCTCTTATACGGATATGGCCGGCCGGCCGCCTAACTCACTTATCTCTAGCTCTTTGTATATACTCACTTATACTTTTGTGGATAATAAGGTTTGGGAGATAACCCTTCAACGACTTCTCTGCATACTATGTAAGCTCTCTGTGTATCTATGTGTGTGTGTGTGTGTGTGTGTGTGTGTGTGTGTGTGAGAGAGAGAGAGAGAGAGAGAGAGAGAGAGAGAGAGAGAGAGTCGATCCACGCTCTGCTCCACGACTTCACTTAAAGTCCCGAGGTTGTTTGAGATGTGGAAGCACTTCTTCATTGGTATGGGAGTCGGTCGAGGGTAGGCCACCATGTTGAAGGGTTGAAAGCTTGCCGGCTTGGAGCGGATTGGTCGTAGGTAGAGAAGGGGTGCTTTCATTATGGTTTAGTTCTCGGCTTTCTTTTACGAGCACCGAAGAGAAATCAAAGGACTCCTCCGAAAGTTGCTACAACTTCCGTGATGTTCTCATAGGGGTTGGTTGTAGCGTCCTCCTTATTTATCAAAATTGAGTTCGGGGTGGTTGGGTGAGAAGCCGAAGTTTCCGCTCTTGCATAAACGGTTCCGAAATGAACCCGGGGAGTGAAGGGCCAATAGCCACCGAGGAAGAGGGATCCGAAGCGAGGTTGGCTTGTGCTTTTGGTGGAGCCGGGATTTGGTATCCATTGCAATAGAGCGGGTAACCCAAAGTTTATAGGACGTCCGAATGTAGGGTGTCCGAAAGTGGAGGTCTTGGGGCTTGGCGGGGAAGGGGGAAAGAAAAGAAAGAAGTAATTTGTGCAGTGTTTTTTGCATGATAGTGCCGGGGCTAGTTGCCAAGGTTAAGAACAATTGCAAATTGGGTAGCGTGAGTAGGACGCCGGTAAGGCGGGGGTTTGCTCTTCATTGGTAGGGTGGTGACTTTTTTTTAAAAAAATGTGCTTGAAGTGGGTACCTTAACAGCTTGAAACCGAAGCGATGGGGAAATTTGTGCTATGCATCCGGCTCATGAGGGAGAGAGAGTGTGCATAGAAAGAGAGAGATTGTAAGCATTGTTTGATGAAGGTTAAGCCTCTACAGAGGAGGTGACGCTTAATAGAGTGTGAGCGATTGTGCATTGTGGCGGCACGATAGTTGCGAGGCGGTTGAGTGTGGCGTAGTGGTGTCTCCCTCTTCTTCTAGGTGAGGAATCCTCCACGATAGCAAGTGTAGAGCGGTGAGTGACACACCATCGCCATCTTTGAGCTTACTAGTTTAGGCTTGTTTTGTGCTTGGAGCCATTTGTGGCTCGTACACAGTGTATCGGCAAGTTCCTTGCATTGACACATGCGGCATACGCGCACACACGTACAATGAAACATTTGCCAAGAAGATAAAAGAAGAGATTCAAAAACTAAAGGAAGCCGAATTCATTTACGAAATTGAACACACAAATTGGGTGTCTCCAATTGTGGTAGTACCCAAGAAGAATGGAAAATTACGAGTGTGTGTTAATCTCTAAAAGGTGAATGCAGCTACTATTAGAGAAAACGTTCCTCTTCCAATCACTGAGCATATTTTAGAACAAGTTGCAGGAAAAGAAGCTTACAACTTCTTAAATGGCTTTTCGGGACACAATCAACTTTTGGTTGACCCAAAAGATAATAAAAATGCTTTTGCAAGCAAATGGGGTATATTTGCCTATCGGGTTATGCCGTTTGGGTTAACTAATGCTCCAGCCACATTTCAAAGGTTGATGAGCCATGCTTTTAAAGAATATCTTAGGAAATTCTTAGAAGTATATATGGATGATCTATGCGTACATTGATCAACCCGGGTTGATCATTTTGGACACCTCAAAAAGGTATTCAAAAAATGTAGACTTTATAGGATTTGCTTAAATCTTGAAAAGTGCACATTCATGGGTAGACAAGGAAAAATTCTTGGATATATAGTATCTAAAAATGGCATAGCTATAGATATTGAAAAAATTCATGTCATTGGTGATTTGCCTAGACCAACAATAGTCAAGGGGGTACAAGCCTTCATGGGGCATTGTGGATATTACCGACGGTTTATCTACATGTATGCTATAATTGGAAAACCCATGTATATCTTGATTACACACTTTGAGTGGACCGAGGCATGTGAAGAATCCTTCATGAAGCTTAAGCAAGCTCTCACCTCAGCTCCAATATTGAAAGCACCAGATTGGAATAAGGTATTCCACGTACATGTAGATGCTTCAAATTTTGCTATCAGTTGTATACTAGCTCAACCAGGAGATGGAAAAATTGACTTGCCTATTTCTTATGCTAGTCAACAATTGAACATGGAGGAAAAGAACTACACCACCACCAAAAGGAAAGGATTAGGAATAATCTATGCCGTTAAAAGTATAGAAATTACTTATTAGCCAACAAGTTTGTGTTCTTTGTGGACCACCAAGCTTTGTTGTACTTGGTCAACAAGCCATGCAGCACAGGGAGAATAGTGAGATGGTTCATCATTCTTCTGGAGTTTGATTTCACTGTGGTTGTAAAAAAAGGCACTACACATCAACGAGCAGATCATTTGTCAAGGATTGTTTCAGGGGAATCACCTGAAGGGGTAGACGATGATCTACCAGATGCCTATTTGTTCTCCGTGGAAATGATACCTCGATGGTCGGAAAACATTGTGTCATTGATGACAATAGCTCAAGTGGATTCACAAATACCACTTCCTATCACAATCGGCTAATCAAGAAATCGGCTATGTATCAATTACTAGCTGGTAGACTATACAAAAGAAATCGGGATGGGATATTGCTTTTATGCATTAATCTTGAAGAAAAAGAACAGTACCTAAGTCAAGCACATGTTACCATAGTAGGACTTCACTTTGCGGAAGACCAAACTATGCAAAGAATCTTGAGACTTGGAGTATTTTGGTCGACTATAAGGAGAGATGTTAGATCTTTTGTAAAGGTTTGTCCTCAATGTCAAAAACAAACACCCATACCTCATGTAACATTGTTTCAAATGTCACCTGTTCCTAAGTGGAGTAATTATCTCGCTACTTACTTATCGAGCCGAACATTTCCTGAGGATATGAGTAAACACCGTCAAAGAGCAATTGAAACTGAAGCAAGAGACTATGCTCTTATTGGGAACCAATTGTATCGGAGAGGTAAAGATCAACATTTGCGTCTTCATGCAAATGAAAATGAGTATATTCCGATTATAGAACAAGCACATGCTGGATTAGCTGGAGGTCACTTTTCTAGCGAGACCACCGCAAGAGCAATCTTGATGGCAGGCATATGGTGGCCAACACTTTTTGCAGATGCCAAAGAATATGTTCGAAGGTGTGATGCTTGTCAACGAACAAAAATGACAACACGAGTAGACAACATGCCCTTAAGACCAATGATGGGGGCTAGAGCTTTCACAAAATGGGGTATAGATTTTGTTGGACCAATACAACTACCTGCTTATAGAACCCAAGCTCAATATATCATTATAGCTACGGACTATTTGACCAAGTGGGCCGAGGCTAAAGCAACTCAAAAGAATGATGCCAGAACCACTGCTGCATTCTTATATGAGTATGTATTCACAAGATATGGACTGCCAATAGAGATTTTCAGTGATCGGGGAACTCATTTCCTCAATGAGGTAATCGAGTATTTGCTTAATGAGTTTATGGTCATCCATAACAAATCAGCTCCCTATCACCCACAAGCAAACGGACAAGCTGAGCATACGAATAAAATTCTTATCTCGGTACTAACTGATGTGGTTAGTTCAAGAAGGACAGATTGGGAAATGAATCTCCATGCTGCTCTATGGGCTTATCGAGTTTCATTCAAAACAGCTTTAAATGCTACACCCTTTAACCTTGTTTATGGTCTTGATGCCATACTGCCAATAGAATTTCTATTTCCGACATTAAGGGTAGCACAGAATCTTGAGTGGACTGGACATGAATTTTCAGAAAGACTTGAATATTTGGAAAAGCTAGATGAGCAAAGGCTAACTGCTGTAGCTCACATATATGCATAAAAGTGGAAACAAAAACAGTTTTTTGATTCCCACTTAATTAGAAAAATCTTCAAGAAAGGGGACTTAGTTTTAGTCTATTCCCTGAAGCAACACATTTCCAAGTTTAAGAAAAAGGAAAATGGACCGTTTATCATTGAAGATGTATCTCCAAGTGGAGCAATAAAATTGCCCACCCTAGATGGTGAACCAATGGCTAATTGGATTAGTGCATGTCGTTTAAAGAAATACAATTTTCCACTAGCCAATAAATTGCTAGAAAGAATCCCGAAAGAATGCATGTAGCCAAGCAAAGAAAGATCAAACGACATCAGGTTTTTGATGAAGCCCAAGAGGAAGATCGGCTTCAGTTACTCAAGCAGAAAGCTGCTCTCAAGAATCAACAAATACCGATTCCTATCAACACTCTGGAAACAGATGATCAATAATGGGAATTACTTAAAGACGCAATTTCAACAGATGATAACTTGTTAGACGGAATGGACTTACGCATCAAAGTACAACTCAACAATCATAGCACTAATGCTTTGGTTGACACAGGAGCTAGAGTAAATGCAGTAAGTTATTCCATGTACAAGAAGGCAACAAGTCAAGCATTGACAACAGGAATAATGACAATCAAAGGATGCAACAAAAACCTAACTCCAACATTGGGAGTAGTCAACTTGAATGTGATAGTACATGGATGTTCATGCCCTCATCAATTTGTATGCTTACCAGATGAACACATGAATGAGACGATGATTCTTGGAATTCCCTGGATGCGAACATACAAAGCAGTATCAGATTGGGATACAAATCAGCTAAAGCTATCTCCTAAAGGAGGGCAGCTCATTGTTCCAATTGCACCAAGCAAGGAGGAATGGAAAAGAAGCATTCAGCAGACCAAACCACGAAGTAGTCAATCTTCTCCATCCCCTCGCCAATCAAATGCTACAAGTAGCATGCAAGGAGTCAGAAAAATTTGGGTACCAAAAGCCATTAGGAGAAAGTTGGACTCAATTTTGGGCCCTGTAAGAAACGCCAACTCAGCAAAGACCTCTAGAGGTAATCTTGGAAAATATGAAAGTAGTTTTTTAGAATTCTATTTTGTATAGTACATATGTAAAATTTTGCTCGATCACTTGAATGTATGCTCGTACATAATGCTTTTTGAGAGCCTAACTTAAGTGTGCACAAAAATATATGTTCCTGAATCTTAATGAGTGATGTGATGTACAATGAGATAAAACACATCAAAGAAGTTTTCAAAATACAAAAATAATACCACGAATGCATTCGAAACATCAAAAAACCTTAGGATAGCACTGTAGAATTCTAAAATCCGACGTCTCTAGCTCAAGATATGGCATTTTTAAGCCTCGGGGCCTCATCAAGTCATAACCAAGCGAGTAGAGGCCCTAGAGACCCCTCAAGGACCTCTATTCGCTTGGTTCCGACTTCTTCTTAGTCTTTAACAATATCATCAATCGTTATCTAGTACGATCCATTCAAATTCAAATTGCAAGTAGCTCATGAAAAGGTGATTGATGCGTGTGCGAGTTGCACATGTACAAGTACCAAACTTTATAGGATAGCAACAGCGCGTCATAAAAAGGCGTTCGACGCTTGTGCAAGATGTCACTATCAAGCGCCTTCTTTTTCTAGTGATAGTGATAATTTCACCCAAAAGGTTTTCATGGACATTTTCAAAAATAAGAAAAAAGGCTTTTTCAACGTAACGTTAGCCTTCTTCCTATTGGCTAAGGAGAATTCTCTCACCTAGAGCTAAAAAGCACGAAAATGAGACCAACTTTCTCCTAATGACAGTTGAAGGATAAACCGATTCAGATCTGGGTGCCTAAAACTTCACCGACAAACAAAGGAAGGTTCCAAGGGTTAAAACACAGAGACGAGCATCTCCGAGCAAGGAACCTAACATGAAAATGGTTTGGAAGAAAAAAGAGCACTTATCTTCTCCACAAACCATAAACCCAATCAAGCAATGGTGAGTTAAGTCTCAAAAGACTCCACCACACCATACAACACCAAGCAGACCAAGCTACCAATGGCGACAAAAAGCTCGACAACAGTCAAAAGTGCTACCAACAGCTCAAGCAATCAGTGTGCTAAAGCATCCTGATGGTACAATTAAATAGAGAGCATACAAGCTACAAAATTTCCTCTTTGGAAGACATCAACAACAAACCTCGACATCAGAAACCCTTGAGTTAATTACTCAAGACCCATCTCTTGCACAGTATATTGGTTTGAATTGCATTGATCTTCATAGCATGGTACAGCCAACCACTGCTATGCATAGACACAATTGTTCAACCCATGCACACAGTCGTCTCGGAGTAGGCCATCTAGGAGGGGTGGAAGAGCACTAAGTACTAAGTAATTAAGGGGCAATGTTTGAAGAGGGAGGAAAAAAGTTCGATGTTAACGTGTGATTTGTTTGCAAAACTACCTAATAATTCCCTTATAATTCATCATTAAGGAAAAATTCATTGATAATATCTTTCCGATGAGTGTAAATAGTGTATATACTATCAGAAAATAATTAAAAATAGTCCTTTTTTGGGTATTTTTAATCATTTTTGTTGATAATGAGACGTAAACATAGAAAAATCCAACAAAAAACAATAAAGCTGTGTTTTTCAATGGATTCTCTTAATTATTGGGTTTTCACTTTACTTTTTTAGAGCATTTTGCTATTTTTCTTGATTTTTTTAAATAAATAGGTCAAAAATTAATAATAAATAGCAGGGAAGCTCAGATGGAAAAACGGAAGACACGATGGTAATAAAAAAGACAAGGCAGACAAGCACAAAAAATTTCAATGAAATCAGAAGATGGAAGCGGGAAGCCTAAATTAGGAGGCCAGGCCTACTTTTGCAAAATTCTTGCAGAATGAGCTACAGGAATCCGATCAGGGAAATTTTTGAGTCTAACATAGATTTCACGGCCTAGTAGGACTAACAGGGGAATATGGGGAAAATTTGGTTCGAGAAGTCCAGGTATAGATATCCAAGGTAGGCTAAAACCACCTCATTTCCACTTGTAGCCTTTGCAGAGAGAGCTTTCGACCTCTTTCGTGCGACTTTTCCAGAGCCCACAGTTGACCATTTTCAGTGCCGTCTCACACGAGACATAAGGGGTAAGTTCTTTACTCGTCAAAGATCCATTTTGTACGGCCGGTAGCTAGTCTAAATCCCTAGAAAAAACCCTAGAAACCGAGGAGTGCACGAAGACAAACGACCAAAAACTGACCATAGCGGCCTGTTAGCTCGACCAAATCACATGGGATTTGAACCATAGCATGATCTAACATAATAGAGACTTTCTATATCATCAGTTGACTATTTGGCAGGGGTTGAGGGGGCCCACAGTAGAAAAGCTAGGTTTTTGGCAAATGCCAGAATTCCGATCTGACTCCACAGATAGCTTGCCTATGAGGTCCATATACAATGTATATGATTGGTTTGGTGAAATCAATCAAGAAAAGCCCTCGAAAAGCAGAAAACGGCTCGAAGGTTACAAAGCGTCAAATTCGACATACGGGGTCAAACTGACTCCAAATAAGCGAGAATGGGACAGGTTGCTTCACGACTATATTGTGGACAAGTCCAAAGCCTCAAAGTTGACCGACCAACCCAACAAGCAGTGTAGTCACAAAAAATGGTGATTTCAGAGTCGACAAAGCACAAAGTGATGCCGGCATGACCAAACTTGACCAAATTCAATTTAGGACTTTTTTTAGGTGTATGAAATATGTCTAGGTCAAAATTTGTAAGTTTTGCAAAGAATTTGTCACTGTTGTAAATAATTGTGATTATTTACTTTTGCATCATTTTTGCTTGGAAATTGTCACCTTACCTCACCTATCATGTGCACACACCTATTACATGCCAAAAATCAAGTATGAGCCAAAATGAGCACCCATTACTTAGAAAATTGCCAAAAAACGCAAGGAAGTCTTTGCAGACCAATTTTTGGGTTATGGACAACATTTCTTGATCCAAATCACCTCATATCTCATACCCAAGGTCTATACAATGCCTAGAACAAAGTTGTACCAAAATATGCTAATTTTGATAGAAAAGTTAATAATCACGATTATTTACTTTCTAGCCAAAATTGGGAAGTTTGGATATTTTGCCATCATACATCCAAAGTACATGATGTGTTAAGCCCACTAGCTAAGTTTGAACCAATTTGGAGCTCAAAATCTCAAATTTCCTTTATATCTACTGTTTCAGAGACCTAAAGCCAAAATCTGGTACCATTTTCACCCTATGCATCCAAATGAGCCCATATTTCACTTAGAGTATGTATTTATATACTTCAAGCCTATGAAGCCAAGTTTGCAAAAAGTTGAAAAATTTGCTCAGCTATAAATAATCGTAATTATTTACTTAGGTTGCAAAAATTTGTTTTAACTTTGCAGTTTTGTTTATTGCATGTTTTTATGCATCTATGCTTGTTCAAAAATTGATTTAAAGCAAATTGGACCAAAATTGTCAGCATTTCAGACTAAAGGTCATTTCAGAGAAAATTTCGACAAATCTGCTAACTTTACATTCTATTCACTGAACAAGAGCCATGCAAGCAGCTGAACCAAAAGGAGAAGTTGCAAAAACTGTCCGCATATCAACTAGACCCTGATTGAGTCAAGGCGGCCAAGGCATCATACCTCTCTAAAGAACAACTAGAAGAGCATCACACTACAGTCTTCACTGGCAGATTCAAGAGTGAAGAGGGGCATCAGGTGGAGTTGCAACTCCTAGCCAAAGAAGTATATGATGTTACCGCCAAGCCAGAGCCCAAAGAAGCCAACCACAGGCTTGGACTCAGAGACTTCTATGAACAGGAGGCTTGCACAGTGGATTTTCAGAAAGCTTATGAGCTTCTATCCACAATTAAAGAAGATGGAACCGCACAGATATCTGACACTCAGGGAAACAAGGTCGAAGTGGTCACTAAAGATATAGTGGCAGATTCACTCACACTGCCTACAGAAGGAATGACCATGAGAGCAAGAGACAGGAAAAAAGCAGGAACCTTTACCAAAGAGACAGCTGCGGCTACCTTCGCAGATTTGATTCACAAACAGGTGGAAGAGCCAACCAGATTGTACCATCAGCACTTCCACTTCTTGGCAAAAGGCCACCAAGGTACACCACGCCAAATCATGCGGTTGCCACCACATTTATCCAAGTTATAAAGTCAACAACCCGGCAACCAATGGACCACGTGCAGTATGTCTTGACTACCTTGAAGGGCACCAAGAAAGAAGGCAAAATCACTTACTTGGGTGTGCCAGAAGTCTTGACGAGGATAGCACACTATGCCATTGGCATAGCTGACAATTTACCACCTGCTCCTAATCAAAATACATGGATATTGGCAGCACAACCCTCTGTAAGAGCTACAAGGTCAGGAAGGAGATCTTATAAATCCACTGAAGAATCAGCTGCTGCTGACAGCACGCTGGAAAGGCACATCAGCGAGAGATTTGATAACGAGGAAAAGAGAGCTCGTGGAGAAGAAATAAAAAGAAAAGTTGTGGCCGCCCACCAAGAAGATCCCACACAAAAACAAGCTCGCTTTGAAAGAGATAAACAGGCCTATCACCTGGTAGACAAGCACAAGGGAAGGACCCAAAGAAATGGGTGCCTACTGGACTTAAAGGCCCAAGGACGAAGCATCATACGAGAAAAGAGACTGAAGATCCCACTGAAACTTTGGAGAAAATGTACCAAGAAGCCAAAGCCCTCAAGCTGAAGGAAGTAGAAGAAGCGGATAGGACAGCCACAGAGGCAGAGGAACAGAGACAAGCTGAGGAGACGGCTAGAGAAGAAGCACAAGAGCAAGGTTACGAGTCTCCAAGACCCACCTCACCACCTACAGAACAATAGGACCATCCCATGCCAAGCCCACCACCATCACTTGAGAAAGAGAAAGCCAAAGATTTTGAGTCCACCAAAGAAACAGAATCCACAAAAGAGGCTGACCAGCACGAGAAGCAAAAAGAGAAAGAAGTAGAGCCGGAACAAAAGAAAGCCGCCGAAGCTACTCAAAAGCCTGAAGAGCAAAAGGCAAGTGAATTTACACAAAAGGCCACTACTACAAAAGAGCAACAACAACATAAAGAACCTGAGCCAGAGAAGGAAGTGAGCCCTGCACCTGAAGAGACTACACAGTCTAAGCCAACACCCTCTACTTCCACACAACAAGAAATAGTCGAGGCATCAAAGCCTCAGGAAGACAATACGAAGAAGACCAACCTTCTAGCTCCACGTAAGAAGAACCAGCAACCACGACGCAGCCAAAAGACACACATGAGGCTGTAGGCACATCCACGTAGCTGGCAAGACAAGAGGATTGGCAGTCAAATGACGAGGTTATACTGCCAAGTAAACGAATATGCAAGGCAGATGCAAGACATGACGGAGAGACTCCGTTCAACAACACTTAGCCGCAACACAAAGGCCAAAGAGCTTGAGATGGTGATTGACGCTCTCCAAGGAGAGTTAGAAGACAGGATGACTGTCATCACCGATCTTCAGAGGCAAGTGCAAGAGATGAAAACAGAAGCTGAATAGCATCATCTAGGTAGAGATAGACATCAAAAAGAAATGGAGGATTTTGCAAAGCAAAAGACGAGCAACTGACAGAAGTTACGAATGAACTCCTTATGACATCCCTGTCAGCTCAAAAAATTCAAGTGCAATTGGATGTTGCAAATGCCTCTTTACAGTACTCTGAATAGCGAATCAATGATCAGGCAATCTTCTTACGGAAAATAAGAGAAAATCCAGCCGTGGCCTCGATCAAAGGGACTGATGAAGTATACAAGGCACTAGAAAAGAAGAATAAGGAACTTGAGTTAGAATTAAAGCTGGAGCAATCACAACGCAGGGACTATAAAGTGTGAGCTTTGTCCTAAGGTGTGAGTCAAGGAGAGGAGAGTGGATTTATCCCACATACTGTGGAGCAAGGCTGTAGAGCTACTTAAAGCTCATTTCTTGAATCAATAAACAACAACTTCATTTTGCACTACATGCTTGTCTATGGTGAGCTTGTGCTAAGCTAAGTCAATACTCAAGATTGTGTTTATGAGTCCAAGCTAATTCTATCTTGGAACCTAATTCACTTGAGTGATAACCTTGCTTACACACCCTCACACACTTGCACCATGTTTCTCTTTCATCCACCATAGCTAGCATGATCCAATTCCTAACATTTGGTATCAGAGCTATGGTGTGCTAGCTAGGATTGTTGTTGTACTTTTGTGTGTTAGTTTGATTGGCACCTCCTAATCATCATTAGGATCCTTGGTATTTCTCTTCTTCTCTTCCCATTGCATACCTTGTAACTAATTAGCATCAATTAGTTAGTCTGAGCACGTTCTTGGGTTTGATTCCCTTGGGCCACTACTCTCCTGGCTAATTCTGAGGTTAATTAGTATTATGCTTAATTATTAGGTGTTTCTCTCAAAAATTTTCTTACCATCTTTTGTGTTCCATTACTCCCAAGTACAGCACTACCTTGCTTTGTCACTTATGGGCATCCATAGCCAATGTCATGAGCTTCACAATGCATCCTCCAATGCTCCAATTGGACATCTTATGAGAAAATAATTTCTTAATTAATTGTGAAAGTTTATGCCACTATTTCTCTGTGCTCTGTAGTAGGGAAGTGTGTTTAGGTGTGTGTGTGTGTGTGTGTGTGTGTGTGTGTGTGTGTGTGTGTGTGTGTGTGTGTGTGTGTGTGTGTGTGTGTGTGTGTGTGTGTGCCTAAGAGAGCATTCAATGCTCACCACCCTTTGTGGAAAAACAAATCTCAAGTTTCCTTGCACGTGGTGGGAACACCTTACCTAAAGGGGCCTTTGACTATTGTTAAAGGGCGGCCACACTCAAATAGGGTGCCCACTGGGCGGACTTCAACCAACGCTCTACCATTATTTATAGCATTTTTGGGTCCGAATTGAGCCCGGCCGGCCGTCCGCGCCCACGCCTGCCCACTGTCCGATCGGCCAACGGACGCCCGCTTGCCCTACTTCTCGCCGACAGGCCTGACCCCGCGCCTCCCCGCCGTCCGATGGTTGCCGTTCCCCGGCTGCTCAATCCTTCTTAAGAAACTTTTCGGGTCCGCCCCTGTTGGGCCCCCCTTCCCACGACGCTGCCTCAAGAAAAACTCCTAGGGCTTTTTAAGCCCCCTTTCCCAGAGCCTGCTGCCAAGCACTCCAAGAGGCCCAAAGCCCCCCTTCCCGAGCTGACTCAAGAGCTCCTAGTCAAGTACACCAAAGCTGCAACAAAGCTTCGCAAAGCTTCTACACCGGCATTCAAAGGCGGCTTCTTCGAGCATACAAAGCTTTTAAAAGGGAGCTCCAAAGGCATCCAAAGCCAACTTCAAAGGTAGATTCCAATCATCAAAGAAGAACTCAAGGCTGTGAAGGGTGACTTCACCTCAAGTGAAGAGGTACTTCACATTTTAAGAAGACATTAAAATTGGAATCTTGCAACCAAGCACAATTTTGCAAATTAAAAATTTCTATCATCAATTGTGCACCATGTAAAGTGGCCGCAGACACTGGCTAGGAGAGTCTCTTAAGCTAAGACCCCTCTATTGGCACAAATGGGGTACAAGGGAATAGAGAAATTCAATGGGGAGGGATTTCACACTTGGAAAACGAAGTTAAGAGGCTATCTTATGAAAAAATGTTTGTGGTCTGTCATTAGCACTGCATTAGAGCAACAAGCCGAACCCGATGGAGTGCACACTAGGGCATCTACGCTCATACCAAGTGCATAGAATTTGGCCAAAGACGAACAAGCATTGGGAATTATCATAGCTTCTTTGCATTATAACTATGTGCATTTCATAGATGAATGTCAGCATGCACATGAAGCATGGCATGTCCTAGAAAGTAATTTTGGAGCTAGGGCCAAAAGAAGCAAAGTTAGTCTTAAAAGACAGCTTTACAAAATTACTATGATTGAAGGGGAGGGTATTGCTAGCCTGGTGAACAGGCTTAAGAGCATTGTCACACAACTCACTTACATCCATGTTGAAGTACCAGAAGATGACAAAGTGGCCATACTTTTAAGTGCACTTCCACCTTCTTATGACCACTTAGTCACAATTCTTGAAGAAAAAGAACCAGCACCACCATTTCAAGATGTTATCAACTCAGTCCAAGCAGAAGAAAGAAAGCAAAGAGGTTCACTCACCCCATCAGGAGGAGTTTTCATCGCAACATCTTCAAGGGGAAGATATTCACCATCAACATCAACAAACGGAAGAAAGTGTTATGAATGTGGAAGAATGGGACACGTAGCAAAAGATTGCTACACAAATAAACCTTGCAACAAATGTGGTAGGAAGGGACACCCTCCTTCTCGGTGCTACTCAAGTGGAGGCAGTAGCAGTGGAGAAAGCAGTAGCAGTAGAAGCAACAGCAGAAGCAACGAAGGCAAGAGACCTGACAGAGGATCAGCTCACATAGTAGAAGACAAAAAGGACGAAGACGAAGGTAGCGTTTGGGAAGACCCATTTTGAAGATGCAGACTCTCTATTTGTAGGGGAGGACTTTTTCTTGTGTGGATACCAGCTTATCATCCTGTGTGGACATCACTATCCTTTGTGGATTTTTCGTGTGGATTTTACCATCCTGTGTGGATATCACCATCCTTTGTGGACTTTATTTTCCTGTGTGGATATCACTATCCTATGTGGATTTTGTTAGCCTGTGTGGATCATGCATCTTTAGTATCTTGTCTTAGTCCAAACCTCAAGGGGAGGATTGTAAAGTGTGAGCTTTGTCCTAAGGTGTGAGTCAACTTAGAGGAGAGTGGATTTATCCCACATACTATGGAGCAAGGTTGTAGAGCTACTTAAAGCTCATTTCTTGAATCAATAAACAACAACTTCATTTTGCACTACATGCTTGTCTATGGTGAGCTTGTGCTAAGCTAAGTCAATACTCAAGATTGTGTTTATGAGTCCAAGCTAATTCTATCTTGCCAACCTAATTCACTTGAGTGATAACCTTGCTTACACACACTCACACACTTGCACCATGTTTCTCTTTCATCCACCATGGCTAGCACGATCCAATTCCTAATAGGGACCTGGCATTGATGCGGGTCCAGAGACAAGAAGAGCTCCATAAAGAAATAGCTAAGCTCAAGAGAGTTAACCAGATCCTGAGGGAAGGAAGGCCGGATACGCAGGAAGAGGCAATATCACAGATACAAACATAGTGCCTATGGTCCAGCTATCAAAAGCTGAAGAAGACACACTGAAAGAGAAGATCACCCAAGAGGTGGATGAGCAGTGGAAAGCCGCAATGGATTGGGAGTTAAGAGTTCTACACTCTGTCAACGTCACTCAACTCTCTCCCAATCAAATCCATGCTCAATGGCATAAGCAATCCCCGCCATACCTTCTCATAAAAGTGAAACTACTACAGGTCAAATAGAGGTTGTACAAAGACATGCAAGAAGATGGCGCAGATAAAGACCACCCAAAGTGGAGGTTAAGTTGGTTGAACAAGAATCCATGGTATTTGATTCTATTCACAAGAGCACCTCAGCCCTGCAAAGCGATCCCACATTTTGTCATGTACCCAGAGTAAGGACATGGCAAGAGCATGAGGCACTGACAAAGAAGCGGCCAACCTGGCTGAACTACCAAAGACTACCAACTCCAAAGAAAGGACAAGCAACAGAGGAATACATGGTGAAGACCCTAACGGGCACCATGTCTTTCTTCAAGAGTCTACCGGATCTCTTCTGTGCCATGTTATATAAGATATGCCGAATGCTGCTCACTTGTATTGAAGTATTTCATGAGCCAGAGCAAGCAGTTCTTTACAGTTTCTATGCCAGATGTATGTTCTTACGATCAAGTAATATGTTGGCATTTGAGAAAGCCTTCTACACTGGATTCTTCACCTGGCAAACGAAGATATTTGCACCTGTGATCAGTAATCTCACATCCAGATTTGTAGGCTACTCAGTGGTGGAGCTGAAGAACAAAGTGACCATGCAATTTCTACAAGTGCTAGACAAAAAAAGAAAAATCAGATACCAGAAGGCACTGGATGAGCTTAAAGACCGCCTCGCCAACCGTCAACCCGAAGACTATTTCAACCCATAAAGTCGTGTCAAGGGACGACACAGGCGAGGAGGGGGGGAATGTTAGCAACAAGCTAACACGGAAACCATTTTTTGGAGTTCTCTTTGTAAGACATTTATTGTTTTGATAAATCGGGAATATTGTAACTTCTATTTTCTTGGATAAACTCTGTAAACAATGAGCCGGGGCTACAAGCTTCTAGATTGTATCAGCCAATCATTACCCAGTTTTGGTAGAACTCCAGATTATTAGTTTTGACCACCCAAAAACCTTGGCTAAGGTATAAAAGCCAAATTTTGCAAGTTTTTTGGATAAGAAATAGATAACGTGAGCTAACGATGCTCACTCCTCTCCTTCTCATGCTTCCTACTCCCTCCCCGGTTGTCACATTGCAATTGTGTTTGTTGCATTGCAACCGCAAGTAAGAGCTCTACGCATTGACGTAAGCAGTTCACAGTATTTCGTAGCTTTTGGCGTCGCCGACCCGTGGCCTACTTTCATCATAACTAGGAATTTACACTTTCAAATAAAAAAATAAGCATAGGCGGGGTATTGGGGCATCATTGCTAAGCATTTAGATGCATTCTGGGTCGAAAACGACTAGGTCAAAAATCCACTGTTGTTAATAATCGTGATTTTGAAACTTGACCTAAAGTGGGGTTTGAGACCATAAGCATGTGTGCTTAGGTCTTATAAACATGTCCTAGAAGTTTCGTTACGTTTGGATGTCATTTGATGCTATAACAAATGTGATTTGTTTGCCGATGAGCGATTGTCTTTTGGTGATTTCAGTCACTTTGAGTGTAACTTGAGTTAGATGCGAGTTGTTAGTTGTTTTCCAAAAAATTGACAACCTCTTGTAGCCTCTATGCACTAGTCAAGTCAGATTTGTTTGCTGATGAGCGATTGGCTTTTGGTGATTTCAGTCACTTGAGTGTAACTTGAGTTAGATGCGAGTTGTTAGTTGTTTTCCAAAAAATTGACAACCTCTTGTAGCCTCTATGCACTAGTCGAGTCAGATTTGTTTGCCGATGAGCGATTGGCTTTTGGTGATTTCAGTCACTTGAGTGTAACTTGAGTTAGATGCGAGTTGTTAGTTGTTTTCCAAAAAATTGACAACCTCTTGTAGCCTCTATGCACTAGTCGAGTCAGATTTGTCTCATGGATTGACAATTTAATCGTGGTTCTCGCTAATACTGCAATAAGATAGGATGGTGAGGTTAGACATGCATCTCACGAAAGTGATCAGTGATTTCAAGAAAGTGTGTGCTCTACTAGGCAATGTGGATGGACAGGTGGCATAAACACAAAAGATGACATATACTAGTCGAGAAGGAATGTTTGGGGATCCTTGGCATATAGATACTATCATGATGATGAGCGCACCAATTTGGTGGAAAGAGTACGGTGGAGAAAAAGTGGAACTTCAACATGTGGCTATGAGAGTATTGTCTGTTGCCGCCTCAAGTGGTATCTGTGAAATAAATTGGTCTTCATTCGCTTTCGTGCATACTAAAAAAGAAATCGATTAAGTCCTAAACAAGCTGCGGACTTGGTGTATGTCTTTTGTAACATGCTTCTTATGCATAAGGCAGCGAAGTTAGCCACACATGCCACAGAAGAAAGCTTTGGGTGCTTCCAAACACACGAAGCAATTGCAATGAGCTCAACTCTAATGATGAAATGGAATGGAACCCGGAAGATATTGATCTGGAATGTTCAGATGTCAAAGAAATTGATGACATGGGGCTTGTTATTGAGGGGACGGATGAGCTGTAAAGTTTGTACTATATTCTCAATTAATTTTTCAATATGAAAGTTATGTGGAGTTTAGCTTTACAATCCATACCTTCTCTCTCTCTCTCTCTCTCTCTCTCTCTCTCTTCCTCTCTCACTGTCTCTCTCTCTCTCCACCTACTCTCTATCATTGTTAAAAAGAGGGTAGAAGAGAGAACATAACTTACACAATTGCAACAACATCTGTCACGTCCATTTGTACCAACAAATAGAGATTAACATACCAAAAAAGAGATTTTAATTAGAAATCTTGAGATTTAATATACAAAAAGATCTATGTATTGTTTGGGATATTTAATTTAAATCATGGGCTTGTTCTCCAAAGAGATCAGATACACAAAATTTTGAATTGCCAACTGAATCACTTGGACCGGCATTGCCCATCTCTTCTTCGTTAACAGGCCCATACCTTGCCTCATACCATGCCAACTTTCTTTCTAGCTCTGCTATACGACCGTGCAACATGGCTGGGGTCTCTCCTTGACTTGCCAAATCCACACCTTGGGTTGCAAGCTGCTCAATGACTGTGGTTTCTTCTGGCAAATATGTGTAACCTCTCTTGCAAGGAGTGTCTTCTTGATTAGCTTCTAGTGCATGAATCTTCTCGGCTGGGTGCCCTTTGCCAACACCTCCTGTAGTGGGATGATCGTTCCAATCAACTTTGAGCCGCAATACATAGTAGCAATAGCATTGTTGCACAAAGTAAATTGCCACTTGTGATTATTATTTGATGGCGATTTGTACACTTGGATAAATCTTGCAAGGATGTTTCTTGTGAGGACAGTGTGTTGCAAATCTGAATCCTTCAAGGGAGCAAAAGCCTTAGCATTTCCACTAACTCAAAATAATGTGTTGCATACAAAGTGATTTGGGCATAGCTGTCTGCATTGCCTGTAATTCAGTGGCTCCCCTTGAAGTTCTGATTCGTCTTGTTGGGTTGCAGCCAAAGCGCTGAGATCTCCTTGAGCCACCCGAATCTCTTCCTCTTTGTAGATTTGTTGAGCCAATGCATGATTAAGCAAAGGATCATTAGTTTGCCGTGCATTTTGGTTGGGAGTAATATCTTTCATAATTGAAATGCAAAATAATAAACTTTAGTGAGACAGGTCTTAACACTTAAAAAAGATAAACGGTTTAGAGAATTTAGCGATCCAACTTGAAATACTTTAAAACCTCAACTTGAAGAACTTTAAAAACATAGCTAAAAAATACGATTAAAGATGTAGTTTGAAATATCACCACACATTGCACACCATTAATGCCAAAAAAGTTGATTACTGGTTTAATTATCAATAGGCCTCAAGCCAGATTTCGTTACAATATGATAGCCAACATTATGGCCTCCATTCAAACAAAGTCTTAAATCCCATGTCTTAGGTCTATCTAAGGGTTTGGGGGACTTTCCACTAGCAAGATGTTTGTTTACATTTTGCAAAAATTCACGCTTGAGAACCTCAATGGGCTCTAGAATACACGCAAGAAAGCATCTAAGAATATATGAGAGACTATATATATCAGATGCCTTGGTGAATGGAGGAGGATTGGTGCTGATATTTTTAGGGGCAGTCCATGGATAATCTCACTCAAATTGAGCTCTACATGAGGGGTGAGATTTGGAAGCTTGGGAAATGTTGCCAAAGTGCTTGATGGTGTACTTTGTCTCTAGTCACAATGCCAGCATACACTCCTAGCTCGCCAAAATGGAGTAGAATATTTCTAGTGTGTAGATCATTGTGAATAAATTTGTGACCATGCAAAAATTTAATCGTCTGCAGAAGAGCATTGTAGATTGGAAAAATGTTGCATGTAAACTGCTGTATAGTTCCAACATGTGTTGGAACTCTCTGATTGCAGGCTTTCTTCCATCATGATGACATGCCTGAATCCACTCCTCAAGATGACCTTCATTCCAAAGCTTGAAGATCAGCATAGGTATTTTTCTATACCGAACAAGAGCACGGGGCAATATCATGCTACAATGTTGAACAGTTGTAGCAGTTGCCTCCTCTAGCATGATCTATAATGTTGGCTTGCTTCCTATTTGGTCTTTTTATATCTTCGCCGCATAGACAAGATCTTTGAAGAGAGGATGAGCCACTGATACTTGTTTCACATTTGCAAAACGTCCCTCACCTGATTGGGGTGCTTGCAAGTGAAAGATGGAATGTTCCCCAAGTAAGTGTAGGACAGGAGGACAGATGGTATCATCCAGGTGTACAACTAAGGACTGAGCACCTGCTAGATGAGGTACACCCTCTTCTGTCCTAGGACGTTTTGAAGAGCCTTCAATCTTATCTTTGCTCTTCAATTCTGAATGTAGCTGTGCTACAAGCTGCATTCGCTCTTTGATTCCAAGTTTGGTTTTGATTTTTGGATGAACCATACTTTCAAAAATTCTAGTGACCTAGCCTAATAATTTATTTATTGTGTTATGCATCACTCCATTAGTGCATAGAATTGGGTCAAACAAAACTGGGAGTGCACTGCACAGTTTCAACCAACATTGTTCCACAAGTTCAATCACAAAATCATCAAACTTTTCCTACGGTGGATCAAATGCTCGTCGCAAATGATTGTCTGAAGCTCCATAGAGAGACAAAATTAGAGCATCACTAATGATTTTGCGATGCTAACACGTTAACTTTGTCTCTACCATAATTGAAGCCTGAAAATACATGAAGGAAATATAAGTAAGATAAATCTAGAATAGATAAAATTTTGACACATATGATTGTAAATAAATATAAACAAAAACATTTCATGGAAAATAATAACCTACAATAATGAAAGATCTAAACATTTCATGCACCATAATAACAACAGTAATGAAAGATGCAATGGTCAAAGCATACAGGATTGAAGGATGTAAAATATATATCTCCTCCCTACAGTGCGACACGGTGGTCAGCAAAAACCAAGAACGATGGATTTAAAAAATATAAACCCCTCCCTACAGTGCGACACGGTGATCAACAACAACAACCAGAGACGAGGAAGCTATTAAATCCAATCTCCCTGTAGTGTGATGTGATGATCAGCAACAACCAAGAACGATGGATTTAAAATCCTTAATCCCTCCCTGCAGTGGGACATGATGGTCAGTAACAACCAAAGATAAGGAATCTATTGAATCCAATCTCCTTGCAGTGCAGCGTGATGGTCAGCAACAACCAAGGATGATGGATTTGACAACCCTAAACCCCTCCTTGCAGTGCGACATGGTGGTCAGCAACAACCAGAGATGGGGAATCTATTAAATCCAATATCCTTGTAGTGTGACGCGATGGTCAGCAGCAACCAAGGATGATGGATTTAAAAATCCTAAACCCCTCCCTATAGTGCGACACTGTGGTCAGCAACAATCAGAGACAAGGAATCTATTAAATCCAATCTCCTTGCAGTGCAACCTGATGGTCAGCAACAACCAAGGATGATGGATTTGACAACCCTAAACCCCTCCTTGCAGTGTGACACGGTGGTCAACAACAACCAGAGACGAGGAATCTATTTTTTTAGATCCAATATTCCAATAGTGCGACACAATGGTCAGCAACAACTAGGAAGAAAAGATGCAAGTAGCTAACTCCTCCCTGTAGTGCGACTCGGTGGTCAGCAACAACCAGGGACAAAAAGTCTAATTGTACAACCTAAGATACTCCATGCAGTGTGACATGGAGGTTAGTAACAGTCAAGGACAAAGCGTCTAAAGTCTAACCCCCCTTGCAGTGTGTCACGAGGATCAACATAGTCAAGGGCAGGTGTCTAAACCTGTAGACTAACACTGAGGTGTGAGCAAAGCTCCACAACAATAGTGCTAGTAAAAAAAACAAACAAACTAACATTGAGGTGTGAGCAAAGCTCCACAACAACAACGTTAGCAAATAAATTGCACAAAAAAAACATAAAATAGTACAAGAAAAATCACCTGATTTGTCTATCTCGGCTCGTGTGTGCTCTGCTCGCTCTCTACTGCTCTCTCTCTAGAGCTCCAACAACTCTGTCTCTAGCACTCTCTAGCAATCGCAATCACGACAGTTAGTTTGAACTGTCGTGGTGCCTTTTTTTATTAGTTTAACTATATTTTGATCGAACTATGTTTTATTCCAACGTATAACTCCGTAATATACGTACAATTTATAATATACGGGTGTATAAATGCAACTTAGGTGTAGAATCCTTGTCCAAGAGGAAGATTCTTTGAGATCCGTCTTTCTTCAGTATCCTCTTGAGAGTTGTTGGTTGACTTTAGCATCTTTTGATGTTGTTCTGTTGTATACCTGCTTCTTAGGTATCCTAGGATATTATCGAGGTTGATACCTAATGGGCCTTGTTTCTTGGGAGGGACTTGACATTACTTCATATGCCCTTACCTGAGGTTTTGGTACCCATATCTGTCCGTTACCTCCATAGTACTCCTGTTCTTTTAAGCTCCATTTTGATTCTATCCATCCCATGTGTTTATCTTTCTGTGTTGATTTCCCCTCTTTAATCCAAACTGGATCATTCACTTTGACTAAACTGCTCGGAACAAATACTTGCTTGACTTTCCTTTGCTTTCTTGAGTACTTTGGATGATAGATCTTTGCTTTTCTGGGTGGATCCTTAGAGTTTTTAGTTGGGTCAGCAATTGACTTGAAGTTTTGAATGCCTTTCTTGCTTGAAGAAGCTGATCCATGAGGGTTCTTTGATGTAGAGGCATATGCTGTGACACCTTTGCTAATCGATGGAAATTCCACTTTAGCTTTACCTTTGTCTACAAGATTTTTCTTTGATTCTTGTGACCTACAACTCTGAATCTATCATTAATGGTGTCTGTAACTGTTGCTTGCTTCCTCTTGGAAAAGAAAGTTAATATTAGTGTTGTATCTTCTTTGTAGGCCTTGTGTTGATCTAGCCACTAATGTCGAAGGATGACAACTGCATGCATGTTTTTTGAAGACTTCACCTGGAACTTTATCTGCTCTTCATGATTTTGGATGCTAAGGGTAGCAACCATTTCTTCTTGACTTGTAGCCTTATCCATGATTTCTCTCTTACCTGGCTTGTCCTGAGTAATCTCTAGAATTTTGTGGATGTTGTCTAAAACCATATTGCACGTTGCTTCATTATCCAGTAGAGCATTACATCTGACACTTGCTCCTTTTGTACTATTGAGAACTACAACTATCCTTGTTGTTGGTTCTATTGAAGATCTTTGTCCAGATTTTTCCATGGTCTCATCTTGATCTAATTGTGTGTTGATGGAAGGTGACTTAAGACTCTGTTTTTCAATTTGACTTGCATCAGCTGATTCGACTGGCAATGAGTGATTGATCTTTGAAGTTCTTGTTGCTTCATGGTTGTCTGCAACCTTGTTCTTCTTAACTTCTGGCTTTGGTGGCATTCTTAGCTCAATAGCTATCGTGGTTGCTCTTTGCTCTGTTTGATTTGCACTTGCTATTGCCCGATTTGCTTTAAGCTCTTCTGAATTTTTTTTTGATGGAGATGAATCATCTTCAATAAGATATGCTTTGATATCAATCTCCATTCTAACTGTGCTTGATGAATTTGTGATGTCGTCCGCGGGTGACCAGTCTTGGTCTTCATTCTTTGTTGTCTCTGAAAACTGTATCTTCATTGAACTCTGTATCTCTAGGACCTTTTGGGCCATTTCCATTCCCATTATGATGTCCTCTGGCATATCTTTTGCTATGATCTCGTGGAATTGAGCTCTGATGATATGTGAACTTACTTCTATGGTGGTGGAGATGATTCCCCAGCATTCTGCTTGTTTGTCTCCTGATATACTCACAACTTCAAGAGAATCTTCCAGCTGTGGTTGGCCACATCTTTTCCAAGTGCAAAAAGACACGAGGTTCTTGTCTAACTGAAATTATAGCTTTACTTCACTTGACAGCTTTTCTTTGTTTTCACTGGTGATGTTGCACTTGATTTTCTTAGAATTTGTGTATGAATTGACTTCTTTTGTTGTGGCAGTGTCCTTTGGTTGATTTTTATTTGCATTTTCTTTGCTTTGACCACCTGCTTCAATTGATGTTGGCTCCATTGGCTGTAATATTGCACCTTTTTGCAATTGTTGAGCATTGTCCACCTGCATCTTAGTAACCTTTGACCTTAAAAGATCCACTGTATTGTCTGGCAGAATCTGTCGCTTTGGAGGAGATTTTGGTGGTGATCTTTGTGTAGCTTTCTAGACTTTTGCTTCTATTGACTTTGACTTTTCTGCCACCTATTCTGGAAGCTTGAGGCTTTGCATCATCTTCAAATAGTCTTTGACTTCAGTCGTACCATCCATAGGGGTTTGTACAAGGTTATGATCTTGTTGATATTGGTTACCATGTGCATCTTGTTATGCATATGCGAGCTTGGTCTCATGCAACTATTTGAACACTATGGGATTTGTTGACTTTTGACTTTGATTCTGAAACTTCTATCGTTGATGATCTTCATAGAGGCATTTATCTGTAGATTCTGAGGGAACTTGGGTCAATTGGAAACTTCCAACAACATATGATCTTTCAATGGTTTTTGCTTTGAAGGGGTCTGTTGGCTAGAAGTTCTAGGGCTTCTAACTATCATTGTGGTTCCTGGTACATGAGCTAATCTTGATGGATATGTAGCTCCCCCCTTCCTAGGGCGCTAAATATAGCCTTCTCCATTATGAGAATTTAAAATTTTTTGGCTCTGGTTTAGTCTCACCTTTTGAGATTGTTCTCCTTGAAACATGACAAATTATTCTCCAAGTCAAGCTAAAGATAGCATTATCTTTGCCTTGATATTGTCTATCCCATGGGTGTCCTATGATATGAGCTTCTATGGTTTCAGGACCCAAGGTATCATAGATGCTATACTCTCGTCTATATCTATGACCATTTTGGTCAAAATATATGCTCGTTTGGTCACAATATCGAAGCTTGATTTTTGATGGAGGAGAGTTTGGCTCTGAATTTTTTTTTGGGTTCACTCGGGTAATATCCTTCAGCTCTAGAGAGGATGGCGTATAATAGATTCTTTCCTCTAAAATGAACCATCCTTTCTGATCTATCACTGGATGCACTTCTATGAGCTGGTATGTGGGCCGTTCAAACACTGCTTGATCCTTTTTGTACAGTTTCCCTTTTTAGTCTATATAGTGTGCATATGAATTATGGGTACCATACAATGCTAATAGCATTTTGTTTGATGTGTCCTTTAGACTCTTGAATGATTGCACACTTGTGGTAGTGGATGCAGAATCATTTGCAAACCTAACATTTTTTTCAACCTTCGGTGATATCTGGATACCTTCACCAAATTCATGCAAGGATTTGTTGTTCAAAGAATCTTAAGCTTTTCAGGTACCTGTGCATTTGTATGCCAATTTTGAACTTGCAGTGCTTTTACTGGTGTTTCTAACGGTAATGCAAAATCATCTAATTGCATTAAAAGTGACAAGTTAGATGCACTTACATCGAGATTCGCATTTCCAATTTGCTATATGTCTTGCTTGTTGGCAATTGATGCATCCCTGTTGTCTGGATTTCTTGAATAATCTTCAAAAAAATGTCCACCTTTTCATCCACGATCTGAGCAATACGCCATGACTGGTGGTATTTCATTTGGTTCTGTCATATCAAGCTCTAGCTGAGAAGTTTCTGCTTCTATGCAGGCCAAGTTGTCGGCATTTTCTTTTAGAACACTGAGCATCAAGCCTATAGATTGCTCCATCTAGACCTTTGTACCGTTTTTGGCTTGGTTCCCCAATTAGACTTGCTTCTATTGGTTGATCTGTTGGATCTTGCAATTCTTGTCTCCACTATAGATCTGACCACTGTAGTCCATGTACAATGACCCTAATTGCATATGCACCGACTGTAGGTTTTGTTGGCTTGTGCAGATTTTTGGGTAAACACTTGGGTTGACTTTGTGAACTTCTATCTGCACTTTATCTTTGAGCTTGCAATACCTGGCTCCACTAAAGTCTATGAACATCTTGGAGTTCTCTAAATCTGGCTTTACTCTGATCAATAGGATCTTGGCTCCTATGCTACTTTTGCTGCTCATTAGATATCTATGGCCTTCTAAATTTGTATACAAAACCTTATCTCCAATGTAGCCATATAGCTGTAAAATTCACTCTGTTGCAGTTGTAGTTGTGTTGCCATTGCTACTAGTTAGCTTTGATTCTCATGCATTTGAATTCTTGGCTTGACTTGAGTCCATGTTGTGCTTAATTTTATAAAGATATCCTTTAGCAGATTTTATTGTTGCTCGGTCAATTTTCTCTTGCTTCGGCTTGAAAAAACTACTTGGGTCAAAGAAATTTTTGCAGTTCACACTCTTTAGAGTCCAAGAGTTGACTAACTCTAGCTTGAATGTGTCAGAATTGATTGCAAGTTTTGAAATAATGAAAATTTGGGCCTTGAATAACCTAACCGACAGATTAGATTGTTATCCATTTTTCCACTTGACTTGAATTCAACTCCTGTCAAGCTCCCAATTCTTTGCCTGCAACCTGGTTCTTCAATAGGAGCTAAGTGAGTCAGTAAATGAGATTTCCAATTCTATCCTTGCAAGGAGCTAAAAGACTAATCTGCAACTTGAAAACTGAGTTATCATGTATTAATTTTGATCCGATGGAACCCAAACTTGACCAGTGGCCTTGTATTATGTTGCTCTAACACTGTACAAGCTCAAAAGTCCAAAATCTTGTTTCTAGGGCTCAAAAGTAAATAATCGTGATTATTTACTTTTCTCAATTTTTACACTTTTTAGGCTTGTTTTGCCAACTAATCACCTTGTTGTGGTCTGTGGACAAGTCTGGTTGAGTTTGAACAAGATTTGTCCAAGTTACAACTGTCTAGTGTCTGCAAACTTTGATTCCAAGAATTTGGCTTAAGTCTCAATTTTGGGATCCAAATTTGATTTGTGGAGTCTACTTGATGTGCTTGACCCTATGAGTCAAGTTTCACTGAATTTGAACAAGATTTACCAAGTCACACTTGAGTTCTTGACATTCAGTACAAATTTTAGTTTTTATCAAGGTTTTGGTCTATTTTGTGATCCAAACTCTATGAGCCTTCACAAAAGATGTTTGTAATGATGCATAGAGTCTGTGGTATCAACCTTGATCCATTTTGAGTCAAATACAAAAAATGCGATTATTTACTTTTGACCTAAAATAAACACTTTTTGTAATTTTTTTATTGGACAGTCTTTTTATGACCTGTTTTAAGCCTCTAAGTTTAAATCTCACAGAATTTGAACAACATTCATCAAGTCAGACACAATTTCTCGACAATCAATACGGATTTCATTTTTACAAAGTTTTTGGTCTGTTTTGTGATCCAAACTCTATGAGCCTTCACAAAAGATGTTTGTGATCATGCATAGAGTTTGTGGTATCAACCTTGATCCATTTTGAGCCAAATCAAAAAATACAATTATTTACTTTTGACCTAAAATGAACATTTTTTGCACTTTTTTTAGAACTCGGCCTTTTTATGACATGTTTTGAGCCTTTGAGTCAAGTTTCACTAAATTTGAAGAAGATTCATCAAGTCAGACACAATTTCTCGACAATTAGTACGGATTTCAATTTTTGCCAAGTTTTTGATCTGTTTTGTGATCCAAACTCTATGAGCCTTCACAAAAGATGTTTGTAATGATGCATAGAGTCTCTGGTATCAACCTTGATTATTTTTGAGCCAAAAGTAAATAATCAGGATTATTTACTTTGGCCCAAAATGAAAACTTTTCTCAACTTTTTCAGTTGGACAGTCTTTTTATGATCTATTTTAAGCCTTTGAGTCAAGTCAAAACTTAATTTGGCCTAAAATGTCAAGAAAAAGTAAATAATATGAGTTTTTGCAAACTCTTGAAAATTTTCCTCAAATACGTCCTTAAGCTTACCCCCCGGTTCATACAGCTTTTAAAGCATAATCTCCAGCCGGATTCATTGGTTGATAGTCTTTTGGTGCTGTTTCAAGCCGTAGACCATAAATTCTGCAGCTTCACATAAACAACTCACATATGATTCTTTTGGAGTGAGCAATGATTTGAGATCTCACCTCGGATTCTACTTACCCTACTCCTAGGTTCTTCTGCAATTGGGTTGGGAAAAGTGTCCACAAACACTGGTTTTCTTGTTTTTAATGGTTTTTTGAGCTTTGATCTTAAGACTTGTCTTATCCATCAATCATTCTCAAAATCCTAATCTAATCCTACAATCCTACAAGGTACTTAGCAAGTACAATCTACTTACAAGCTACCTCTACATAGCAAAAGACAACACTCTTAAGCTATGCGGTTTTAAAGAGAAAGTTTTAATTCTAGGTGAACCTAGAGGAAGTTAATGGACAACTACACAAGATGCTCGTGTTTTCCCTAGTTTAGGTCTCTTCGATCCCCGACAGCGGCGCCAAATGTGGGACGGGTGTCTAGCCTCACTCCTATCTTATTGCAGACATGGCGAGAACCACAAATATATTGTCAATCCAGGGGACAAAGCTGACTTGACTAGTGCATAGAGGCTACAAGAGGTTGTCAATCCCTTGGAAAACAACAAACAACTCGTGTATAACTCAAGCTACACTCAAATGATTGAAATCACCAAAAGGTAATTGCATCGGTAAACAAATCACATTCGTTACAGCATTAGATGACATCCAAACGTAACGAAACTTCTAGGACATGTTTATAAGACCTAAGCACACATGCTTATGGTCTCAAATCTAACTTGAGGTCAAGTGCAAAAATCACGATTATTAACAGCAGTGAGTTTTTGACTTAGTCGTTTTCGACCCAGAATGCATCTAAATGCTTAGCAATGATGCCCCAATACCCCGCCTATACTTAGTTTATGATTTTGAAGCTTAAATTCCTGCTTATGATGAAATGAGGCTGTCGGTCGACGACGCCAAAAGCTACGGATTACCATGAAATGCTTACGTCAATGCATAGAGCTCTTACCTATGGTTGCAACACAATAGACTGCATTGCAATGTGACAACCGATAAGGGAGTAGGAAGCGTGAGAAGGAGAGAAGTGAGTGCTGTTAGCTCACACTGTGTTTCTATTATCCAAAACTTAATAATAAACTTTACAAAATTGGCTTTTATACCTTAGCCAAGGTCTAAAATGTGTAATGTCTGGCACCCAAGACCTTTGAGGCTCCACACTTATTGTATCTCCAACCTAGGTACACTAACTGATCTATGCTTTACATCTTGGAACTCTTATTGAGCCTGTAACACATTAACAATATTACAATGGCTTGAAATAAATCGACAATTTACAATACATGATTATTTTAGGAAAATGTGTAACTCCAATCTTTACTGCTTCTTCACTTTGATATTTGATGTGCATTCGTATGTCTTTGGTCTTTAGCAGCTTCTGTTAATTGACGTCGGCTCAATTAACAACAACATAGAAGTGAACCTTTCCTAGATAGTCTTATTCATCCTTTATTCCACACCGTTCTGAGAAAATGTGTAAGGCATGGTGAATTGTCTCTAATTCCCCATTTACTGCAGAAGTCCTTGAACTCCGAGGAGATATACTCCCCTCCAGTGTCAATTCACCAATCTTTTAAGCCTCTACCTGATTGATTTTCTACCATGGCAAGAACTTCTAAAAGACACTAAAGACTTCTCTCTTCTACTTCAAGAGATAAACCCACACCTTCCTAGTAGAGTCACTATGAATGTTAGTGTGAGATCCCCAACCCGCCAATACCAAGATCGAGATGGGATCCTTGACAGGTCTCTAGGTCTGATAAAAATCAGAGTCTCTAAACAAGAAAAATCCAAGGAATAGACCTTTACCATTGACAAAATCTTGGGTCTATAGCCTTAGAAGAAGACCTAGTCCTGTCTCGCAGTGAAAACGGGACAACGTATTAAAAGTCCAAAGAAACTATTTCGGCCCTATAACTTCCACAAATTGGGCTAAGGTATCCTTAACCAATGCTTTTTTCCCCCTAACATATGTGAGGGCACAGCCGCTGGTGGACTCCTCTTGCAAGTGAAGATGTTTTCCAAACGTTTTTAGTGCGCGGGGATGAATAGTTACCTGACTAATCAGGTCCACCCGTCCATGATTGACAACCTTAATCAATCCCCACTTACCACCCAGGACTCACACATGATTCATTTGTTTTCTTATTACTATCACATTGTTTTAACATTTATAATCATGGTTTCTTTTAACTTTCTGTCACAGTAATTCCTTAAAGACAACATTGAAAGCATTCTTTTAACAACCAGACATCTTTAAACTTAAGACATGGTACTGTCAATCAAAACATTGTCCATAATAACCATGACCAATACTCTTCTTGTCTCAAGGCCACCTAAGGGTGAAAAACGGCACCCATTCCTTATTCACAATCCGGAGTGGATAAACCTCCACCCAAGGTTCTGGGTGCCCATACACCAAACCAGTTGCCCATACAATCGGGCGGCTCCCCTAGGATAAAAAACGGTATCGTAACTTATGTAGAAACATCAAGACATGACACGGAGTAGAAACTCATCATCCATGGGGGTAACCGACTTATTCGTGTGGCTGGAAAGCCATCATTATCATCAATTTATACCAAGGAGTCGGAGGTGTCTTGAGACAAGCTATCTTAAGGATGATCAAACACATCTTTCCTAATTCAACCAGTTTTAACCCAAAAAATTCTTTCCTGCATTATAAACAATGCACGTTGGAAGTTACCTTCCGTTTTTGGTGAATTATTCGTTTTCTGATTCTTACTCACTTCTTACGTATGCAATGCTAGCTTATAAAAGAATTTAAACTGTTTAAAGAATTAATTGAATAATGGGAAACCCACCTAGGACTGATCAGCCATTTGCTACTGCTCCAGCGCCTGAAGACTCTCCTCCGTAGGCCTACTACTAAGCCCAACTTCATCATCGTGTGACGCTCTAGTTCTTTTTAGAGCTCTATCCCCATCATCAAATGTAGGATTGACTAGGGTCCTTTTAGGTGCCATAACTTCTTATTCCTTATAAAAAGGACGTCTAATCAATAGGTAGATTATCCAAAAGCTAGATTTGTTGGGGTATAAAGCCCAATGTGGTCGCCCAGGTAAGTGGGCGGGCCGCCAGGTATGTACACATGTTCTTTTGTAAAAACCTAATAAGAACTCACTATGCTCTACACATTACAGTAGAGCGAGTTCACCATATCGTCGTGCTCTTCTTCTCGCACTCTCTCTCGCGTCGCACTTCCGCTCGTACTCCTTCAACTGGTATCAGAGCTCAGATCAAGGCTCGGGGCAGCACTGTAGGAGGCTAGAGTCACCAGCTCAGATTGGAGTGAAATTCGACAGGCGAAGACACGGCCCCAAATCTTGTGGGTAACCCGTAGGCCTTGGTGTTCTCAGAATTTCATTCTGAGGTCATCTCGGCCACCGTTCGGCTTCGACAAAGTTCTGCGCAGGCCATTTTCGACTACGTGGTCTCGGCGGGTGCAGATCCGACTCTGCAAATTTGGGGTTTCAGCCTACAACTACAGGTGCTGAGAATATTTGCACTTCCAGAGTGCTGATTTGTGGCTGTCTACACATCGAAGGACGGCTCACAGTTCTTGGAGGCGTGTCACATACGACACGGGCGCATCTACACACATACTATAGGCGACATCCACTAGTTCATTAGGTAGCTTGTGTTTGCTGCTTGATATTCCAGATTTCATCCTGACATTGTAGGTACTTCCACATGGGATGTATTGTCAGAGATGATGTATGTCTGTGGAGGGTTTGCTGGCTGTGAGTCACGCAGCAAACAACCACCGCAGCGGTTACAGCATATAGTGGGAAAGTTGTGGATGTATGACTTTGTGGGAAGTCTATGTACTGTCAGATTTACTGCAGCCTTTGTTGAGGGTCGAGTGAGGTTTTATTGAGCTGGGGGATTCTCGAATGTTGAGATCCTTTCGGTGATACAGGTCTTGGAGCGATCCCTCGAGCACCCTTAGATAGGCAGCTAGGATGTATTGACTGTGAGTTAGACAGTTGGGATTGCATCTTTGCTTTATTGCCGTTGAGGCATTGTCGTAGTCTATGCTTACAAGATAGTGACAGGAGAGTCAGAAACAGTACAGGTGCAGGACAAGTTTACCCACAGCTTACAGTGTTAGAGAGATAGTGGTTTTTTGAGCTGTTTTTTGGTCTGTTTTTAGTACACCAGAGCCATTTTACAAAGGAGACTCTGCCAAAATTTTTGCAGAATCTGAAGCTTTCTTGGTTCATTTGACAGGTTGATATTGGTTCAGAGGTCAGTTTACAGGGGAAACTCTGCCGAATTTTTCCCAGGAAAGTAAACTACTGTGAAGCGTAGCTATGGCTGGATCACAGGACACTGCTCTTTACAATATCAAGAAGCTGAATGGAACCAATTTCCCATTGTGGAAGAAGCAAATTTGGCACGTGTTGGTACAAAAGAAGCACATAAAACCTATAAAGCTCAAGGGGATAAAACCAGAAGATATGGACGAAGATGAATGGAGCGAAATGGATGAATTGGCACTTTCTACCATTATGCTGACTTTGGCAGAAAGCGTTTACCTCAATGTAGCAGACGAGATTTTGGCTTATCAAGCATGGTTAAAGCTGAGTGATCTTTATGAGAAGCAGAGTGTAGCTTCACAGGTATACTGGCTTAAGAAGCTTGTTGACTTGAAGATGAAAGAAGGGACACCTATGTCCAATCATCTGAATGAATTCAACACAATCTATAGTCAGTTGTCAGCTCAAGGTGTCAAGTTTGATGAACCTCTTAGAGCTATGTTCCTGTTGATCACATTTCCAGAAAGTTGGGACACTTTTCGCACAGCTTTGAGTAATTCTGCACCTCCATATGGTTTGAACATAGCAGGTGTAGAAGGAAGTCTGCTTACTGAAGAAACCAATATAAAGACAATGGACAAAGGCAAAGGAACAGCCTTAGTTGTCAGGGGAAGGACCAAAGAAAAGTACAAAGGTGGAAAAAGGAATCAGTCTCGTAGCAAGTCCCGTAGTGCTAAAGGCAAGAGTGACATAGAATGCTACCATTGTGGCAAGAAGGGTCACATGAAAAGAGACTGCAGAGAATGGAAAGCAAAAAAAGGCAAAGAGAAAGCTGAAGACCATGGTGAGAAGAACTAGTCCTCAGTGAAGATTCAAGAAATAAATGTGACAAACACTGTTGCAGAGGATGACAGTCTAGTGTCAGGAGACATCTACTTCTTGAAGAATACAATGGACTCAGCTCTTCTTACAGCATCTGATGGAAATGCACTGAGTGACTGGATTATAGACTCAGGGGCATCACTTCATGTGTCTCCAAACAAGGAGTGGTTTACTTCTTATGTGACCACTAAAGATCATGTTCGGCTAGGCAATGGGCAGACATGTGAGATCTTAGGTGTTGGAGATGTTCAATTGAAGTTTCAGAATGGCTCTTCTTTCATGCTGAAGAATGTGAGACATGTTCCCGCACTTACAAAGAGCTTGATCAGCACAGGTTTACTTGATGATGTTGGCTACGTCACCACTTTTGGACAGAACATGTGGAAGATATCCAAGGGTTCTATGACAGTGGCACATGGAGTAAAGTCTGGAGGACTTTACATGATTTATGTATCAAATGTCTCTAAAAATGTAATCAATGTAACCGAGCAGCCGAACTTTTCTTTGTGGCATAGCCGGTTAGGACATATGTCCAAGAAGGGAATGGAAATCTTGTCTCGTTCTGGTTATTTGCCTGGCTTTTCATTTAATGATTTTGAATTCTGTGAACATTGTCTGTATGGTAAGCAAACACAGCAGCCACATAAGCATAGAAGCAATAGAAGAGATACACAGTTGGCACTTGTTCATAGTGATTTGTGTGGACCTATGCCTAACCTATCTCTAGGGGGAGCTTCTTACTTTATGACATTTATAGATGATTACTCCAGGAAAGTATGGGTTTACTTTCTCAAGCACAAGGATGAAGCGTTGAGTGTTTTCAAAACGTTTGTGACACTTGTGGAGAATCAGAGTGGCAAGAAGCTTAAATGCTTATGCACTGACAATGGTGGAGAGTATGTTTGAAAGGCCTTTCAGGACTTTTGTGAGTCAAAAGGTATAAAACGTGAACTTACTGCTCCTTACAATCCTCCTCAAAATGGTGTTGCTAAGAGGATGAATAGGACCATACAAGAGAAGGTCAGAAGTATGTTGTCTAATGCACAGCTGCCAAATGGGTTTTGGGCTGAAGCTGTATCAACAGCTGTTCATCTTGTAAATAGATCTCCTAGCAAGGTTTTGCAGAAGGATTCAGTGCCAGAGATGGTATGGTCAGGCAAAATTCCCTCATACAAGCATCTCAGAGTCTTTGGCTGTGAGGCATATACTCACGTTCCAAAGGAATTTAGGAACAAACTTGAGCCAAAGAGTAGAAAGTGCATCTTTCTAGGCTATGGTAATTCTGGTGAGATGGGGTATAGACTTTGGGATCCCGAATCCAGAAAGGTTGTCCGCAGCAATGATGTTCACTTTAATGAATCCAAATATCATTATAAACCAGAGAGGGTTGAGGAGATTAGAAGAGTTGTCTTCCAAGAAGATGGACCTGCACGTGCAAGACAAAATGTCAGGGCTCAATAGGAGCAAGGACAGGATAGAGTGGAACCACAGGTTGTGGCTGAGCCTGAACCACCTATTGTGCGTAGATCTGGACGTGTCACGCGACCTCCTGATAGGTTTGTTCCATCTATGAACTATGTCATGTTGACTGATTGCAATGAGCATTCATGTTACAAGGAAGCAGTGCAAATGAAGGACTCCGGGAATTGGAAATTGGCCATGCAATCAGAGATGAAATCTCTACATAAAAACCAAACATGGAAGCTAGTTAAATTACCACGGGGCAAAAAGGCTCTACCTTGTAAATGGGTTTACAGGTATAAGATCACCGCTCATGATAGTCAGCCAAAGTACAAAGCAAGGCTTGTTGCCAAGGGCTTTAAGCAAGAACAAGGCATTGACTTTGAGGAATTCTTCTCTCCGGTGGTCAAGATGACTACATTGAGATGCTTTCTTGCATTGGTTGCCATATTAGATTTGGTGTTGCACCAAATGGATGTCAAGACAGCGTTCTTGCATGGTGATTTAGGTGTGGAAATTTACATGCAGCAGCCAGAAGGGTTTGTTGAGAAAGGCAAGGAAGATTGGGTATGCCAGTTGTTAAAGAGTCTTTATGGCTTAAAACAATCACCGAGGGCATGGTACCATAAATTCCACAAGTTTATGCTTTCTCAAGGCTACAAACGTAGTGAGTTCGATCACTGTCTATATACAAAGAAGGCTAAGGATGGTAGTTGGCTGATCCTTATTTTGATGTGGATGACATGTTGATTGCTGGCAAGCACTTGGAAGAAATTTCAGCTTTGAAGTCAAAGATGGCAAAATTGTTTGATGGGAGTAGTAAGTCGATACATGTCAAACCCAGGCAAGAAACATTGGGAGGCAGTGAAAGGAATATTGAGATACCTGAAAGCTACAAAGAGTATGCGTATATGCTATGGGAGTCAGGAGCTAAGTGTAAAGGGTTTTACAGACTCAGATTATGCAGGTGACTTAGACAACCGAAGGTCTACGTCAGGGTATGTCTTTACATTGGCTAGTGGAGCAGTATCATGGCGTTCTAGAATACAAGATTGTGTTACTTAGTCTACTACAGAGGCTGAATATGTTGCAGCATCAGAGGCATGCAAAGAATCAATTTGGCTTAATCGACTAGTAACAGATTTGGGAATCAAAGAAGAGATGCCTGTGTTATATTGTGATAGTCAAAGTGCTATACAATTGGCTCGCAATCCAGTTTATCACTCAAAGACAAAGCATGTGGATGTGAAGTATCATTTCATCAGGGAAATGCTCGAGGATAAGCAACTTCAGCTTGTCAAAGTTCACACCATAGAAAATCCTGTTGATCTACTTACAAAAGGACTTCCCTCAGAGAGCTTTGCGCATTTTCGCAAGCAGTTAGGTGTAGGGTAGTACATCACTTCTCTACATCTCTTGTATATTAGCTTGTATAGTAGCTTCTCTCACACTTAAAGTACCACATTGGACTTTAAGTGGGAGGTTGTTGGGGTATAAAGCCCAATGTGGTCACCCAGGTAAGTGGGCGGGCCGCCAGGTATGTACACATATTCTTTTGTAAAAACCTAATAAGAACTCACTATGCTCTACACATTATAGTAGAGCGAGTTCACCATATCGTTGTGCTCTTCTTCTCGCACTCTCTCTCGCGTCGCACTTCCGCTCGTACTCCTTCAAGATTTAACCTTTGTATCCAATTTTACCCAAATCTAGGTTAAATTTATAGTCTTAATTGGTAAATTCTTGACCTAGTAATTTTGTATTTGCCTATATAGATATGATAAAATTTTCCAAAGCTTCCCTAAGGGTTTTCTAAGCTATCCTAATTTTCTTATAATTTTGTATATCTTTTTTCTAATTTTTTCATCGAATTTTAAGCTTGGAATCTGTTTATTTTGAGCTTAATATTTATTTTCTCTTAGATATTTCATTTTCTCAAATTTATATCATAGGTTTACACTTACTATAATTTTCCCCGCAAAGTCTATTTATTTTAATTAATCTTTTGCTAAAAATAGGACTTTTGGTTAATTATAATTTCCTAAACTCACTAATTAACTATGGTATAATTATCACAAGTAGATAAGTATATTTTTGGCCTCTAATAATTATCTTTTCATTTTCAACTTAATTATCTAATTTCCATCTTTAATTTTTAGCTTAAATTAGTAAAGTTTGACTTAGATAAATATCTATACTAATTTTCTAACCTTGACATAATTATCACGGACTCTTTATCATGTAATCTAACTCTGATAAATATAATGTAGTCATATAACATGATTTACTAATTTCCCCCTTTAAATTTTAGCTAGAATTAGTATAATTTGAGTTATATAAGTATCTATACTAAGTTTCTAACCTTGACATAATTATTATGCCTTTTTCATAATGTAATATAGGTCTCAATAATAGCATGTAATCATCTAACATGATTTACTAATTTTTCCCTTTGATTTATCTTCAAAAATAACATCTTTTAAATAATATAATTATCTCAATTAACTTTATATGGTTGAGATAATTATCACAGGTCTCCCATGATGTATTTTAACTCTAAAAATTATCTCAAAGCTATTTAATCTAATTTGATAATTTCCACCTTCACTTTACCCTCAAAAACAATGTTTTTTACTAAGATAATTATCTAAAATAATTATGTTTAATTAATATAATTATCATGAGTTCCTTAAGATGTATTTTAACTCTAAGAATTATCTCAAAGCTTTTTAGTTTAATTTGCTAATTTCCCCCTTTAATGTTTCCTTAAAAATATTGTTTTTCTAGTGATATAATTAGTTAAACTAAATATTTGTGGTTAAGATAGCCATCATGGGCTTTTTAAGATGTCTTTCACCTCTAATAATTATCTCAAAGCTTTTTCATTTAATTTGCTATTTTCTCTCATTAATTTTTCCCTAAAAATAGTGTTTTTCTATTGAGATAATTAGTTAAAATAATTATCTGATATTAAGATAATGATCATGGGTTCCTTAAGATGAATTATACCTTTGGTAATTATCTCAAAGCTTTTTGGATTAGTTTGCTATTTTTCCCCTTTTATTTTCCCTTAAAAATAGAGTTTTTTTATTGAAATAATAGGTTAAACTAATTATCTGAGATTATAATAATTATCACGGATTTCTTAAGATGAGTTTTACCTCTGATAATTATTTCAAAGCTTTTTGGATTAGTTTGTTATTTTCTCCCTTTTATTTTTCCTTGAAAATAGTGTTTTTCTATTGAGATAATTATTTAAACTAATTATCTAAAGTTAAGATAATTATCATGGGTTTTTAAAGATAATTTTTACCACTACTAATTATCTCAAAGCTTTTTGGATTATTTTACTATTTCTCCCCGTTTATTTTCCCTTAAAAATAGTGTTTTTCTGCTGAGATAATTAGTTAAACTAATTATCTGAGGTTAAAATAATTATCATGGATTTATTAAAAAAAATCACCACCTCTGATAATTATCTCAAAGATTTTTGGATTAATTTGATCATTTTCCCCTTTACTTTTCCCTAAAAAACAGTGTAATTCTGCTTAAATAATTACAAAATTTACTCAAAAAATTAAAAGATAATTTTTCTAGTATATGGATAGTCTAACACAGCTCTGATAATTATGTCATTTTAATCTAAAATTAATTAGTATAATTATCATTAATTTATGGTTAAAATGAGTAATTTCAGTCCTAATACAATATAATAATTAATTAGATTAGTGTTCCTGAGCTAAATCTGAATAGTCATCAGAGAATTTAGAATTAGGAGAGAATTTTAGAGTATAAATAGGTTTAATCTTCAATTAATTAACAAAATATAATTAGATTAACATAGTTCTACTAATTAAAAAGGGTTAGTGCTAATTACTGTTGATTAACCAACTAGAGTTTGTTCTCTAGTTATTTCTGAGTAATGGTCCCTCTAGATGAGAGAGAATTTGCCAAGGCTCCGAGTCTAATTTTTTGTGAAGAAGGGGGATCTATTTATAGCTTTTCAGGGCCCTTGGGCTGTTTCTGGCAAGACCTGGCACCTCAAGCAAGCCCCCATCTTCCATCTAGCACCATCTGCTGTTAAATCTGTCCTGGGCAGGTTCATCATAGCCTCACACAGCCCCCCCAACTTCCAAAATCGATTTCTGCTATTTTTCTTGACTTTGAATGATTAAAGTTGGAAATATCTGCAATTTCTAGAACTTTAGGATAAAAAGTCTTTAGTAGTAATAATTATTGAAACCTTTCAATTTTACTTAACTAATTAAATTCATAGTGTAACCTGTCAAATCCTGTAACTTTTCCAGATTTTTAATCAGAATTTTGTTCAGAAAAATTGTAACCATAGTAAAGCTCTGGTTACGGTTCTAAAAATACCAATATTTGCCATAGTTGGATCATTCTATAGCTTTTTCTTAACAACCAAGTTAATCTGATCAGGCTTTGTACAATTTCTAAGGTTTCAAAAACTGGAAACCTTACAGTTAGGAAGTGAAGTGACCCCCCCAAACACTTAACATGCATAGGTTCGCATAAGTTGCTATGAACAAGATCTAGAGGATCTCCTAGCTCCTTCTCTAAAGGCGCTGAGGTCAACCTAGTCTCTTTCCATAAATGCAATGGTCACATAGAGAAAAAATAGAGTAACATAACACAAGGATGTAACCAAAACATTGTAGTACCTTCATTCCTTTATGACTCATATGTCCTAGTCAGCTATGCCACAACTCTGTAGGCAACAATTTGGCTACACAAATAGAATTTTCTTTCATTGAAGAGACATAGAGGGAATCCAACAAGCCAGACTTATGGCCTTTAAGCATGACCAGGTTTCCTTTCCTGATGATCCAAGAACCATGTGCAAAAATGGTAGTGTAACCCAAATTGTCTAATTGCCCAAACTCTTTGTCAATTTTGGCACATGTCTGACATTCTGTAGCATAAAGTCGGTGCCATTATTCATACAAAGTTTTATGGTCCCAATACTTCATATATCAAGTTGATAGGAGTTTCCCAATTTCAAGAAAACTAGCACCTGAGTCCACTATCCAATCTAGGCATGACACTTGTCAAGAGCTAACAATAGATTATGACTCAAATGAGAGGTGAAGATCAACACATCTTAAGGATTCAATACTTAGAAACAATCTCAATAGCTAGAGTCTCAACAACATTAAGTTCTTCTATCTTCATGGCGCTTTTTGTGTGTCAAAATTTACCTTTTCTTTACCCTTTTCACATTGTAATGCACGGAAATCCTTCTTTATGTGTCCCATTTTATGGAAGTGATAACATTCATTCTTCATGTCTCTTTCACTACCCTTGCTACAATTGTTCATGCGATCCTAAGAGCGACTGTGACTACGACCACACTACCTTGGCTTGTCACGACTGCCACTAGCCATATACACCACCATGCCCACTCACATCAAGAGACTGACAACTAAATTTGTCAGTGAACAATGTGCTAGTGACATCACTGAACACTAGCTTCCCACCAGGTGTTGAGCTACTTATGGCTGTATTGAACGTATCCCATGATGATGGCAGTGAAGATAGTAAGAATATGACCTTCATCACATTATCAAAGTTAATACCTTTGGAAATAAGCTATGAAAAGACATTGTTGAATTCATTCAAATGAGAGCTAACGCTGCTACTTGTTCATGTGCATAAGTTTATTCATAAGAGAAACCTTGTTTGAGGCACTTTTTCCATCCCATGCTACACATAAGGCATCCCATAAATCTTTGGCATTGGTCGTATGCATTAATGTGAAGTAAATGGATTCACCAAGGTGTACGCGAGTGGTCACCATAACACACTCATTCAAATCTTCCCACTGATCAGTATGCATTCTCTTTTCTCTCACACAATGGTGCTATCAATCCCTTATTGATCAATACATTTTTCATATGCTACTTCCAAGTTGCAAAGTTTTTACCATCAAACTTTTTAGTATAGTACTCTTCCTTATCCAAAGCACTACTAGTAGCATCCATAATTCAAGACAATATGAACAAAAACTTATGGAAAATTTCTTGGAGAATTTTGACAAAGCTTCCCTTGTAAAAGGAGCAAAAATCTCAACTCAATATCCAGTAAAAATCACTAAGTGATCAATCAAGTGTGCCAAAAGTGCATATGGAGAACTCTTGGGAAAACTTTGACAGAGTCTCCTCCATTTTGAGATCAAAATATCAAGAAATATTGATCCAAAAAAGTGCATAAGCCAACAAAGTGTAATCATTGGGCATATACTGGGACGAACCGTTGAAATTATCTATCGAGGATGGTTGCCAACTCAACGTCAAAGCACCTATACCCGTCTATACATAACCTATGGCAAGGTCACAAAAGGGATCTTTAGCAATATAATCCACCTTACATTGGGTAGACTAGCACCCATTTATCGGCTTCAAATACCTCATGCAACAACCCTCACAAAAGGTTATGTAGATATGATTAGCCATAGTCTCAAAAAGGGATCTTCTTAATGACCAAGTCTAAAAAATGATCAGGACTACCAAAATAAGCCAAAAACGGCTACACAACGATGTACAATGGTAGTATTTGCAACACAATGTACATCAAAAATATGAAATTGTGTGGATGGGTTTCCTAACCTCAGTCTTATCTTATTGCAGACATAGCGAGAACCACGAACATAATTGTCAATCTATGGAACAAAACTGACTTGACTAGTGCATAGAGTCTAATAGAGGGTGTCAATCTCTTAGAAAACAACAGACAATTCGCATCTAACACAAGCTACACTCAAATGACCTAAGTCATCAAAAGCTAGTCACTAATCCGCAAACAAAACATGAACATTACAACAAACGACATCCGAATGTTACAAAACTTCTAGGACAAGTATATAAGACCTAAGAACACATGCTTATGGTCTCAAATCTCACTTTTGATGAAGTACAAAAAATGCAATTATTAACAGTAGTGAGATTTTGACCTAGTTGTTTTTCGACCCCGAATGCATGTAAATGCTTAGCAATGATGCCCCAATACCCCGCCTATGCTTATTTTGTGATTTATTAGCTTAAATTCCTAATTATAATGAAATTAGGTCATGGGTGGGCGATGCCATAAGCTACGATTTACCATGATATGTTTATGTCAATGCATAGAGCTCTTACCTGTGGTTGCAACGCAATAGACGGCACTGCATTGTGACAACTGACAAGGGAGATGGAAGCATGAGAAGGAGAGAAGTGAGCATCGTAAGCTCACAGTGTGTATATCTTATCCAAAACTTAATAATAACTTTACAAAGTTGGCTTTTATACCTTAGCCAAGGTTTAAAATGAGTAATGTCCCAACGCCCAAGACGTTTGAGGCTCCACAACTTACTGTACCTATAATTTAGGTACACTAAATGGCCTATTCTTTACATCTTGTTTGAGCCCGTAACACGTTACAAGTATCACAATGGCTAAACAAATTGAAAAATCACAATACATGGCCATTTTGGAAAAATGTGAAAAGTGTGTAACTCCAACCTTCACTGCTTATTCATATTCATCTTTGATGTGCATTCATAAGGCTTTGATCTTTAGCACCTCCTGTTAACTGATGTCAGCTCAGTTAACATTTTCCCCTTCCAATTTTAGTGCCCGTCCTTGGGAACTGTTGAGAAGTGTCCGTGGAGGTAACAAAAGGTTTTGATTGGTTGTTGATGGGATGATTGTCTTCATTTGTCGTTGAATTTATTGATGAGGTTTATTTTGATGTAGCATCCTCATTGGTGTGAGAGATGATGTTGCATTTGTCCATTGTAGTAGCATAATGGCGAGGCTATTGTTTATTTATTATGAGTATGTACAAGAGAAGTAAAATGATGAGGATCTAAATTAGGGTCTAATACCTGGATGACCAAAGGGAAAAAACCTAGTGGGAAACAAGTGCCTTGGGATACACGCATTATTGAAATACTTATTAGCACAGGAAATATTAATAAAGTACTCAAGGGATTATTTGCTAATAGATATGGAATTAAAAAGGCAGCAAATATGAGAGGGTAGCATGATGGACATTGGTTTGCCTACTGTAGTCCACTCAAGGTGCATAGATGGAACAAAAAAAAAGTGTCTAATGCATATGTCCAATGGGATGGGACATCCTATATGCATTCATAGAAATGCATGGGAAACAATATGCTATTCGAGAAATATTTTGAGGGGTTCTTCAGAAAGATGGTATAGCTATAAAAGCACATGACATGGCCTTGCAAGATGGAACCCCTTTAAGAATGTTTTTGTTGTTGAGGATATGTGCTCTCATCTTATTCTGCACTGAGCGTGAGTGTTGGCTCTACGACACTCCACCAATTCTAAGTTCATAGACTTTGACTCTTATGCTCATCTCATCCAGCATGAGAGACATGACTTAGTTATGCTGAACTCTTCCAGCTTGAGCGTAAGCCTAATAACTATGACTCTTAGCACAAAGTTTATTATGATTTGAAACTTTGGGACTAGTGCTTTGCTCATTTTATGGCTCAGTAGCCCGACTCTGACAATGCCAAAGAGTGTTTTTTGCACCCTGGTGACTTTTTTAAATTCTTGTGCTTACTACAAACATTTCTTCAGGTAAAAGTAGGCTTGAATCCTCAAGAGGGGATTAGTGAAGGACCAAGTTGGCATTGAAGGTTTCTTTGGCCATTCATGTTTTGTCATCTTTGAATCAAAAGCTTTTTTGGTTGGGTTGTCCTTCTTTGACTGTGAAGACTCCACTATCTGTTTGATTATCTAGTTAGGCCTGTTGCAAGGAGTCTTTGCGGTTGTTGAAGGCCTCTATTCACTTTTGGTATTTGTCTTTTGACTAGGAGCATTGGAAGACTTAGGAATCCAAATCTCTTAAGGACCTTTGTAACTCCTTTGTTGACTTTGCTTAGCTCTAGGTCTTGTTGAGATCTTGAGATCTTCATGCAGGTCTGGTGTAGTAGCATTTGGCTTGTGGTTGACTAGTAGCCAAATCTTTGTATAACTTGTGTAGAATCCTTGTCTAAGAGGAAGATTCTTTGAGATTTTTCTCTATTCTGTATCCTCTTGAGAGTTGTGGTAAAATTTAGCATCTTTCGATGTTGTTCTATTGTATACCTGCTTCTTAGGTATCCTAGGATATTGTCGAGGTTGATACCTTGTGGGCCTTCTTTCTTGGGAGGGACTTGATGTTACTTCATATGCCCTCACAAGCTCAACAAGAGGATATCATGAGGCAAGTGCACGAATTGGTGGAAAAAGGGATGGTGAGGCCTAGCTCCTCTCCATTCTGTTCACCGGTACTTTTAGTGCAATAGAAAGATGGCACATATCACATGTGTGTCAACTATAGAGCACTAAATAGGATCATTATTCAAAAAAACATTTCCCATGCTGTGGCTAGAAGATCTATTGATAAGTTACAAGTTTTGACCTGACAAATGCTCATGCCACATTCAAACTCACGATGGACAAAAATCTTATGGCCACTCAAATTCTCTTGAGAAGTGCAAGTGACACCTCCAAGTAATGTTTCAAGTTGTGAGAGAGAGCAAGCTTTGCATTAATCAAAAGAAAAGTGAATTTTTTCTACAAGAGATTCAATATTCAGGTTACATTATCTCTCAAGATGGTATCCGTATGGATCCATCAAAGTTGGAGGTAATAAAAGCATGGCCTAATCCAAGGAACCTACATGAGCTAAGAAGCTTACCTCTATAGGACTCTTGTTCTTTTAAGCTCCATTGTGATGCTATCCATCCCATGTGTTTGTTTTTCTGTGTTGATTTCTTGTCTTTAATCTAAATTGGATCATTGAATTTGACTAAATTGCTTAAAAAAAACACTTGCTTGACTATCTCTTTGCTTCCTTGAGTACTTTGGCTGAAATATCTTTGTTTTTTTGGGTGTCTTCCTAGAGGTTTCAGTTGAGTCAGCAATTGACTGGAAGTTTTGAAAGCCTGACTTGCTAGAAGTATCTGATCCACTCGAATTCTTTGATGTAGAGGCATATGTTGTCACACCTTTTGTGCTAATCGGTGGAAGGTCCACTTTGGATTTACCTTTGTCTACAAGATTTGTCGTTGATTCTTGTGACTTTTTCAACTCTGAATCTAGCATTAATGGTATCTTTATTTGTTGCTTGCTAACACTTGGGTAAGAGAGTATCAACATTGTTATCTTCTCTGTAAGCCTTGTGTTGGTCAAACCAATGATGTCCAAGAATGACATCTACAAGCATTTCGTATGAAGGCTTTATTTGAGACTTTACCTTCTCTTCATGCTAAGAATAGCAACCATGTCTTTTTGACATGTGTATGCATACCTAGCATTGTTTTGCTATTCTATTTTCTTGGAGTGATCTCGAGTATTCTTTGGATGCTATCTACAACCATATTGCACTTTGCTTCTTTATCCAATAAAACACTACATCTGACACTTTCTCCTTTTGTACTGCTGAGAACTACAACTATTCTCATTGGAGGTTCTATTGAAGATTTCTATCTTGCTTTTGTCATGGTCTCATCTTGATCCAAATGTGTCTCTATGGAGGGTGGCTTGAGACTCTGTTTTCCAATCTGACTTTCATCACTTCTTGTCTTGGTTGCATTCTCTGCTCAATAGCTTTTGTGGTTTCTCTTTGCTCTATTTGATGTGCACTTGCTATTGCCTGATATGATTTAAGCTCTTCTACAATTCTGTTCGATGGAGATGAATCATCTTCAACAAGATCTGCTTTGATATCAGTCTCCATTTTAACTGTGCTTGAGGACTTTGTGTTGTCATCCGTGGGTGACCAATCTTGGTCTTCATTCTTTGTTGTCTGTGATGACTCCTTCATGTTTGAACTCCATATCTCTAATATCTTTTGGGACATTGGCATTCCCACTATGATGTCCTCCGGTATATCCTTTGCTATGATCACGTGGAATTGGCCTGTGATGATCTATGAACCTATTTGAATGGCAGTGGAGATGATTCCCCATCATTTTGCTCGTTTAGTTTGAATATGTTCACAAATTTAGGAGCATCTTTCAGCTGTGGTTGGTCACATTTTTTCCAAGTACAAAAAGACATGAGGTTCTTATCTATCTAAAAATCTAACTTTACTTTGCTTGAGAGATTTTATTCATTCTCACCAACAATGTTGCACTTGATTGTCTTAGGATTTCTTTATGTGTTGATTGATTTTGTTGTGGCAGTGTCCTTGGGTTGGGCTTTTTCTACATTGGATTTGTCTTGATCACCATATTTTGTTGTTGTTGGCTCATTTTGTTGTAATACTGCACCTTTTTCTTGCAACTGAGCATTGTCTGCTTGCATTTGAGTAATTTTTGATCTTAACAGATCCACTGTACTTTCTGATAGAATGTATCTCTTTGGAGGAGCTTTTTGTGGTGACCTTTTTGTAGCTTTTTGGACTTTAGCTTTCATTGATTTTGACTTTTTTTTCACCTGTTTCTGGCAGCTTGAGGCTTTGCATCATCTTCAAATAGTCTTTGACTCCAAGTTTAACATCCATAGGGGCTTGACAAGGTCATAAACCTATTGGTAATCATTGCCATTTTCATCTTGATATGCATATGTGAGCTTAAGCGGTCATATGAAATTGCTTGAACACTATGGAATTTGTTGGCTTTTGGCTTTGACTTGTGAAGATCAACTGAAACTTTTGTCCTTGATGATCTTCATAGAAGAATTTTTTTGCAGATTTTGATGGGATCTGTGTCAATTGGGAACTTCCAACAGCCGTATGATATTTCAATGGTTTTTGCTTTGAAGGGGTCTGCTCGCTAGAATTTCTACGGATTCTTACTAGTGTAGCATTTTCTGGTACTAGAGCTGAGCTTGATGGATTTACAACTCCCCCCTTCCTAGGGATCACTATAGCCTGCTCCATTATGAGATCTCAAAACTATTTGGCTCTGGTTTAGTTTGACCTTTTGGGATTGTGAAGGCACACTTTGGGTAGCACTGTTAATGTTTGGTATTTGTAAACCTTTTGCATAGTTTCCTATTTATCTTCATGAAACATGACAAATTATTCCCCAAGTCAAGCTACAGTAGCATTATCTTTGCCCTGATATTGTCTATCCCATGGGTCTCCTATGATATGAGCTTCTGCAATTTCAGGACCCAAGTCATCATAGATCTTAATCTCTCATCTATATCTACGACTGTTTGGCTCTGAACAGATTTTGGGGTTCACCCGGGTAATATCCTTCAGCTCTAGAGAGAATGGGCTATAAAAGATTCTATTCTATGAAATAAACCATCCTTTCTGATAAATCATTGGACACACTTCTATGAGCTGGGATGTGGGTCGTTCAAACACTGGTTGATCCTTTTTGTACAGTTTCCCTTTTTGGTCCACATAGTGTGCATATGATTTATGTATGCCATAAATCTAACATCATTATCTTTGATGTGTCCCTTAGACTCATGAATGATTTCACACTTGTGGTAGTGGATGCAGAATCATTTACAAACCTTACCCTCTTTTTGACCTTTGGTGCTAAATTGAGATTCACGTTTCCAATTTGCTCCATGCTTTGCTTGGCAGTTGATGTGTCCCTATTCTCTGGATTTCTTGGACAACCTTCATGAAAATTTCCACTTTTGCGTCCACAATCTAAGCAATATGCCATGACTGGTGGTATTTCATTTGGTTTTGTCATGTCAAGCTCTAGCTGAGAAGTTTTAGCTTTTGTACTTGCCAAGTTGTCATAAAATCTAATATCTAATCAACCCAAATGATTTTCTCATATTAAACTGATTATTTAATGTGGGAGAATAAATGAGAACAAGGGTTAAGATATAGACGTGTGCTTATATATCTACCTCAACACGGGGCCAAACGGTAAAGGGACCCAAATGAGAGATGGTCTATCAAAGAGCAAGGCTAACTAATGTAGCATAAGACATTAGGGTTAGCTTCATTGAAGACCTCCAATAGTTAGTGTAAAAGTCCTTTGACCTTAGGTAAGCTAGGGTTGAGCTTGAGGTGGTAACGCGGCTCAAGCTTAAGGTGCTTGAGATGCTTGTTGTGCTTGATGACTAAGGTGCTTGAGGTGCTTGATGACTGAGGTGATTGAGATGCTTGAGGTGCTTGTCATTCTTGAGATGCTAGGGCTGTATTTGAGGCGAGAACCTAGCCCAAGTTTGAAGTGCTTAATGGCCAAGCTTGTGGTGGGAACTTGGCCTAAGATTGAGAGGCTTGAGGTGTCAAAAATTCAAGATTCAATCCCTACAAGGAGGGGGCAAGCCCTACAAGAGGGGGGATGAGAGAGAAAACCCACACACTCACACAAGGTATGCTTGGTACAAAGAAAGCAAAAGGGACACTTGTCAAGTTCCTCCTCTTGTTTCCCTCATGGTGTGCTTGAAGCCTATTGGTTGGCCACCCAAGGGGTCCAATGATAATTTAGGAGATTTAATTAACTGTCTTTGCATTTATTTTTTTGTATTAAAAAGCCCCTCCTTTTGAACTCACGTTATACATTAACATGATTACATAGTGACCCCCCCAAGCTAGTTTCACTGCATGCTTCAATTTGTGGAGTAGTTGCAATTGGGTTTCTACCGGGGGTAGCTCGGCAATCATACCCAATGCTTGGTATGCAATTCTTGTAAGCACGCTGATGCAAAATCCAAATCTCTTGTGGAAAGATTGTTGTCTTTATTTTGGTACCCTCAGCTATTTCAAACCTATCAATGAAGATATTAGCAGGTATTTGTGCCAGCTCCTCATCTGACAGATGTGATTTCTCATTAGAAGCACTACTTATTCGGGACTCCATTTATTCTTACAACTTGCCACCAAGTCTCAAGTACTTCATGACGCAAACCAAGCTTTCCGACAAACAAATGAGGTGGGAAAATTTTCATTTTGCGATTTAATTTTCATATTGCTCACATTGTTGGTAAGCACAATCAAGTGGACGATGAACTTTCACGACAACCAAAAGTTAATGCGGTGTCTATAGCTACTCACAATGATCTATCCTCTATGATAGATGAGTATGCTACTGACCCTGATTTTAGAGACATAAAGTCAGACCTTGATTTGGGGAAGAAAGAGGAACCATTCACCTTGCAGGATGGTTATCTTCTCCAAGGCAATAGGCTATGTGTTACCCATTCCCTTCGTGACAAAGTTATGTATGAATCCCATGCTCCTCCCTATGCGGGGCATAGAGGTATTCAACCTACTCTTTGAGGAGTAGAGACGTATTTCTATTGGCCTACCATGAAAGTGGACATACAAGAGTATGTTTCAAAATGTGTAGTATGCCAAAAGACCAAGTATGATAGAGGAAAGCAACCTGGATTACTCCAGCCATTGCCTATTCCAAATTCACCATGGAAGAGTATATCCATAAATTTCATCTTTGGATTACCCAAGTCTATCCATGGGAATATGGGAATATGAAAAATAGTTGACAGGTTTAGCAAGCAAGCACACTTTATTCCAATCAAAAAGACTATTAAGGCACACCAAATGGCAACTCTCTTCATATCATAGATTTTCAAACACCATGGATTACCAACATCCATCGTGTCAGATAGAGATCCTAGAATGACCAATGATTTTTGGAAAGGTCTCTTTGAAAATCTAGGAACAACTTATTGAATTTCTCTTCGGCCTATCACCCACAAACGGATGGCCAAAGTGAGATAGCCAATCTTACGATACTCGATCTACTCAAGACTTATGTTACCAAAGTAGATCAACACTCACAATGGGAAAAATACTTATCTTTTGTAGAGTATGCATACAATAATATTGTACATACTTCTATGGTAAAAACACCTTTTGAGATCATTGAGGGAAGACCTAAAAGTCCCTTGCTACTCAAAGTACATGGGAAGATCTTCGTTGCCGATGAGTATAGCCGTGACCTACAAGAATCTTTTGAAAATATCAAGGAGGCTATATCCATCTCTCAACAAAGGCAAGTTGCTGCTTGACAAGCAAAAAAGGGCCTTAACATTTAAAGAAAATGATTGGGTCTTACTTAAGTTTCCTAAGGGTCGATTAAGGCAAAACATGGGTGAAAATCCTACGGGCCATCAAAAGTATTATGCTAAGTTAGCAAAAACAAGAGAGAGGTAATATCATAAAATCTAATATCTAACCAACCCAAATGATTTTATCATATTAAACTGATCATTTAATGTGGGAGAATAAACAGGAACAAGGGTTAAGATATAGACATGTGCTTATAGATCTATCTCAACACGGGGCCAATGGTAAAGGGGTCCAAATGAGGGATAGTCTATCAAAGAGCAAGGCTAACCAACGGAGCATAAGACCTTAGGATTAGCTTCATTGAAGACCTCCAATAGTTAGTGTAAAAGTCCTTTGACCTTAGATAAGCTAGGGTTGAGATTGAGGTGGGAATTTGGTCCAAGCTTAAGGTGCTTGAGGTGCTTGATGACTGAGGTGCTTGTCATGCTTGAGATGCTAGGTATGTATTTGAGGTGAGAACCCATCCCAAGCTTGAAGTGCTTAGTGGCCAAGCTTGTGGTGGGAACTGGTCCTAAGATTGAGAGGCTTCAGGTGTCAAAAAGTCAAGATTCAATCCCTACAAGGATTGAAAGTGTCACAATTGATTGCAGCCTTTGAAATGATGAAAATTTGGGCTCTAAATAGCCTAATCTGCAATCCAATGTGATTTTGTACCCCTGTTCGTCCAATTCTTGGCCGAATTTGCAATGCACTAGCTTGCACTTGCCGATTTTTGGTATGTGCGATCACTTCAAGTTCTTCTTGTGATTTGACTGCACTGTGTTCCAACTTCCAAATCTGGGCTAAGTGAGTCAACAATTGAGATTTCCAAATTCTATCCTTGCAAAGAGCTAAAGGACTAATCTACAATCTAAAAACTGAGTTATCATGTATTAATTTTGATCCGATGAAACCCAAACTTGATCAGTGCCCTTGTATTTTGTTGCTCTAACATTGTACAAGCTCAGAAGTCCAAAATCTTGTCTGTGGGGCTCAAAAGTAAATAATTTGATTATTTACTTTTTCTTGGTTTTCTCACTTTTCAAAATTATTTTGCCATATATACACTTGTTGAAGTCTCTGGAAAAGTTTCACTGAGTTTGAACAAGATTTGTCAAAGTTATCAAACTGTTTAGTGTCCGCAGACTCAATTTTTTAGAATCTGGCTTAAGCCTCACTTTTGGGAGCAAAATTTCACCAAACTTGATACGAGTGTCCAATACACCTTGATGGAACCTGTGCTATGCTTGGTTGGGTCAAAAATGTTAGAAAATTGGACAAAAGTAAATAATCATGATTATTTACTTCTGTCAAATTTTAGCATATTTTTTATTATCTAGAATTGTTTTGCCATATAGACACCTTGTTGAAGTCTCTAGACAAGTTTCATTGAGTTTGAACAAGATTTGTCCAAGTGATCAACTATTTAGTGTCCGCAGACTCAGTTTTCGAGAATCTAGCTTAAGTCTTACTTTTGTGATCCAATTTCACCAAAACTTGATATGAGTGTCCAGTACAACTTGATGGAACCTGTGGTATGCTTGGTTGGCCAAAAATGTTAGAAAATTGGACAAAAGTAAACAATCAAGATCATTTACTATCAAAATTTAGAATATTTTTCATCATCTGAGCATACGCACATGTTAAACAGTTTAAACTAAGCCTCTGAGTCATGTTTCACCAAATTTGAACTAGATTTATCAAGTCAAACTCAATTTCTCGACAATCAGTACAGATTTTAATTTTTATCAAGTTTTTGGTCTATTTTGTGATCCAAACTCTCTGAGCCTTCACAAAAGATGTTTGTAATCATGCATAGAGTCTTTGATATCAACCTTGATCCATTTTGAGCTAAAAGTAAATAATCATGATTATTAACTTTTGACGTAACCTTCTTGTTATTCCTAGATGTAACCTTCTTGAAAGGTCCCATGAAATATAATCTCCACTTTGTGAATACCTCTAGAAGTTCAATAGTGGTTAATGGGGTCATATTTGTTGCGGTGGGTCTGCCCATTCTTTGGAATATATCACATGTTTTACGAAAGGTTTGAACATCTATCATCATGATTTTCCACCATATTCTAGTCTATAAGATGTTTATGAGTGATTATATTGGAGAAATGCCTCTAGGACTCCCACTATAAGCTTCAACAATGATCTTCATTTTGGCTTGAATGGGTACACAGCTCCTTAACACCCCATCAATTCACAATCTATAAAGAGAGATTGCAATTGTGGTAAATTTTAGACTCTTGACTATAAGTGCCTTCTTACTAGCGTACGACAAGTTGTCTACTAGTAGGGTCTCTTGCTGCTGCAAGAACTCATACATTTCGCGCCATTCAAGGTGTGGTTGTTCAATAGTTATAGTATGAAATAGTTCAACATCCATTAGCTCATCCTTGATGAGGTTGATGAGATTCCTTGGACAAAAGTTGGTCTTATAATGGGTTTTCTCAGGCTCATGAAATTTCTTGACCTCAAATTCCTATAGAAACGTCATCCATCTAATCAATATCTCATGGTTGACTACTTTGTTGATTAGATATGATAGAGCCTAATGATCTACATTAAAGTGGAGTAATATTCTTAAAAAATAATGTTTGAATTTAGTGGCACTAAAGACCATCTTCATTGCCTCCCTCTCTGTGGTCGAATATACCTTCTTTGACTTGATGAGTTTTTGTCTTGAAGAATACACTAGATAATCCATTATGTCTTCTGTTTGGGCTAATATACCACCCATCATCATCCCCAGATGCATCAAGATATACAGTTAGGATTACTCAAATTGGGGAATCCCACTGTTTCTTTACCTTGTTATCAATTTGGATCAGTGATGTTTCATTGTCTCAAATAACCGACCAGTCTACGACCATTGCTTCAGACTCTTTTTGCCTTTTTTTAAAATGAAATTTGTTGCTTCAAGAAGAGTCTTATTGATATCACCCATTTATATTGTGAGATTCTAAATTCTCTTACATAATTTTACATATATTTCATATTACTCATTCCCCAAGATTGTCTCAGAATTGGAAGACCCTTTTTCAAGATAACTATCATTGCATTGCCATGGTTGGGCTTTCCTTCTTTGTTTCTTTGTTCATGGATCCTTGAGTGGAAAATCAAATTATTCTTTTCAAAAAAAAAAAATCAGATCCTTTTTATCACCATTCAACAAATCAAATCTGACTTACAACACCTTTTTCAAGGGCTATCCATAAGAGAAGTGAAAGAACTAAGGGCATCATATGAAAAAACAAAAAAATCTAGCAAAATTGAACTAATAGAACCAAGGAAAGAGCCTAGACCAGCATACATCACAACTAACATAACCCTAAAAGATGGAGGGATCATGATCACTACAATAAAGAGTATAGAGATATGTTTGGTTTATCATAGCACAATCCCTAGTTGCTATCTAGGAAAGACATCTGTGGAGTGTCTATTTTATTTGGCTCCATTGCATCTGTAAGTGTCCTCAACATGTAGTCTTCTTGAACACTATTATGCATTCGTCTTATGGCTGGTATGGTAATAGTTCCTGCATCTTTTGCCTCATGGTCTTTTTCTTGGGCACGATTGGCATATTTTGCATTGATCTTGGATACATAGGAATTTTTCATTAGGTAGAGTTCAAAGTCAAAAATTCCTTGTGATGCCCCATCTGAGTTGTGATGTAAATCTCAAGTTTGAAGCAAAAACATTATTACAAAAACAAAATGCAAGTACAGTTCAAAGTCAAAAATTCCTTGTGATTCCCGATCTAAGCTGTGATGTGTCAATTTCACATACTGCACTATTCCTGGCAACTTTATCTTCTAATGCCTTAACTTCAAGTCCATTTTTTAGAGTTATTGTTATCCTCAAGATGAGTCCATCCATCCACTCATCATCTCTCTACCTCATGTTTTGCTAAGGTCTGAGTGAAATGGAGATCTTTAATTTGAAGTGTATTGACTGCCATAATTTTGGAGACTGGTCACATTGCTACTTTTCTTTTCAATACTCAAATGGGAGTCTCCTCCTAAGCCTCTTCAATGACCTATTTTTGCATGATCTTGCATTCCTTTTCTACATGCATTCTTTCTAGAATATCATTGGTTTATGGAACGATAGTTATCATTTGGATAGGAATAATAACATATCCTTCTTCATAATAGAACAAGGTTAGTGTGGACTTGTTGACACAAATGTTTTCATCAAGCTTTTGTTCTTGTGAAGAAAGAGTGGGTCCTCTGGGTGTGGGATTCTGCAAGGGATTGCAAGATGCTTTGACATGTTGAAACTTAATAGTTGATGATAAAATCTTTGAGTGCATACATGGGAGCTTCACTCTCTCACATACACATATACACAAAACCCCTCAGTCAAAACAAGACAAAGATAAAAATATCAAAGCTTAGTTCATATCTGATCATGTGTATGATAAAAAGGCTTAACATTGCATTAATGGTAGCTAACCTTTGCGGCCCAAACATGGTACAAATTTTCCTTTGGAATTGTACTTCAGTGCTTACAAGGATATATATATTTTGCCTAGCAACTGGAACAAGCTGTGTATATAAATCGTCTTCATTCATAGCAAAACCAAGAAAAGGCTCAACTCTTAGAGAAAGAAGAATTTCCTATACTTGTTCAAGTTTCAAAAAGAAACACTAATAATTTTTCTAAGTGAGTCAATGCAAGTAACCAAGATGAGATACTTCTAAGTACTAGGCACAAAGAAAAATAAATATTGGATGAGAAAATAAGAAATTCACACTATACAATTCCCACACAAACTTCAACGTGATATGAGTAGTGTGATACATCTTTTATTATCCACATTCCACAAGATTGATGCCAATTTGATGAAGGAGCAAGAAGAGACTCCCTTTGACACGTTTCTTTAATCACCAAACAATAAGACTTTATTGATAAGAGATGATTATAGAGAGCATATGAGAGCTTGCAATGCTAATAATGGGGGAAAGCGTATTACATGACGATGGTAGTATGAGATTGTCTTCGTTGAATGGAAGAGTTTGGCTTGTGGAGTGGAGGAGCTCAGGTCGTGAAATCTTGGCTTGATGGAGTGAAGGAGCTTGGCTTGTGCAAGCTTGTCTTTGATCAAGATGAGGAGAATGGCTCAAGAAATCTTGGCTTGATAGGTGGAGGAGCTTCCAGCTTGGCTTGCTCAAGTGGAGGAGCTTGGCTTGATAGGTGGAGGAGTTTGGCTCAAGAGAGCCTAGCTTGATTTGATGAAAGTGTGGTTGAGAGGTTGGGGATTTTCTTGATACGATACAATACGATGCTCAAGTGAGGGAAGAAGGGCATTATTTTTAGATGAAGCTGACTCATTAAGGAGAAGATATATGGTAGCATTCAGAACAACTGTCGAGCCATTTGTGTCAAAAGTGTTAACCATGTGAAGAATATGAGTGAGACTTATCTCTTTGCTTCTCCAATTTTTTATCTAAAAATATCCTTGTTAGTGATGACTCTTGCCCTTCTAAAATCCTTTTTTTCTTGCTAGAAGTCTTCTTCTTTCCACTTTTCCATTCTCCTAGATGCTTCTAGCTTTATAAGTCTTAGATTTTCTTAAGTTGTCATTTGTTTTCAAAAGTAAATGCATCATGGTGGATGTAAGCATGCCATGCAGCCCTTGACTAAAGTTATTAAGAGGATTAATATGAATTTAAAAATGATCCATAGTAGGAAAAACACAAACTAGTGCATTGGCTTATGCCACAATAATGTATCCATACTAAATATGCATGAGGATTAAATATCATAAAGAAAATAAGGTGAAGTAACAAAATGACTGTCAAAATAATTTATTAGATGAGGTATAAAATTTTATCTTATATATCATGTGTGCATATGTATGTTATAGAGAATGTTCCCATAGATCTAAATACACATATCACGGTGCTCATAAGATGTTCCCATTTGTTGGCGGTCAAACCAGACGGGAACCCTTCTGGTGGACCCCTTCTTCCATGAGCCCAAAATGTTGATATGTCTTCATTATTTTTTTGAAAAGCCTTGTAATTATTTGTAGTCTCTGATTATAGACACGCAAGCTCTGAGATGCTAAGTTGTAAATTCTACCAAAAGTCCGAGTCTTGTAAAAGTCAGCCATTGGCCAAGAGTATAAAGCCTATTTTGTAAAGTGGGAAAAGGGAACCTTATCACTATCAAATTTCAAAGTACTCAACGTCGTACGACTGAAAGTGACTACTCTCTTGCAACTTGTAATCATCATACCTTGAGCTCTAGTAATGACATTTCAATTTTGAAACTTGCATTGTGCTCCTTGTTTGATGCTTTTTCATTCAAATATATTCATTGTCAATTTCACTATGATTTTAGACTACACTCTACTAGGCTAAATTCACTGATTTGAATGCGTTAATGACTATTTTTTGATTTTTTGACTATAAGATTTAGCCAAAAAATAGTCATGTTAAAAAATAGTCAAAAAACATTCATTAATGCATTCAAATCACTAGATTTAGCCTACTAATGTGTAGCCTAAAATCACAGCAGAATGGGCAATAAATGTACTTGAATGAAAGAGCATCACCCAAGGAACACAATGCAAGTTTTAGAATTGAAATGTCATAACCAAAGCTCAAGATATGATGATTAAAAGTTTCAAGAGAGTCACTCTCAATCATACGCTCAGTACTTCAAAACTTGATAATGATAAGGTGTGCTTTTCCCACTTTACAAAAAAGGCTTTATACCTAGCGTTTTCTTGGCCAATGGCCGACTTTACAAGACTCTGACTTTTGAAGACTTTACAACTTAGCATCTCAAAGCTTGCCCATCTATAATCAGAGACTAGAAATAATCAGACGGATTTTTAAAAACATAATGAAGATATATCAAAATTTTGGGCTCATGGAAGAAGGGGTCCACTACAAGGGCATCCATCTGACTTGATTGCCAACATTCCCCACTTCCTAGTCTTTTCACGCCCTCGTGCAAACTATCTTCAACATCTATGCTTGAGCTAAAATATTCTTTGTCATGGGGTTGAAAATAGATGAATCAATTTTGAAGAACCCAATCATGAGTGCCTTTTCAAATGTTTGCATGTAGTGAGAGGGCAGAAACATGACATCGGAGTACAACCCCATGATGATGTTATGGCTTGGAATCTCTACCTCTATATTCCAACATAGCCCTCTACTTTCTTCTCAGAATACTTTCCAAGGATGCTCTACCGCTTTGATGTCTTCAAATATTGTGATGCAAGTAATGATCATCTTAGAAACCTTCACTAGCATTTGGCAGGTTAGGTCAGGGACATCCTTCATTTGATTGAAGAATCCTCATAGATTGATGAGAATATACTTTTTTGATGGAGGAAAGTTCCCTATTGGCTTTGTGAGCACAAGATAATTTAGCATTGTTGGCCTTTTATGTTTCCATGAGTAGAAGCTATCCCAAGACCGCCGCCTTTGGTTGATCGGACAATATGTTGGGTCGATCCCGTGGCACATTTTTGTAGTACGTCTCACTGGTTGGGTGCATCTCAAATCACTTCCTTTTCCAGAGGGGTTGGTTGTTGAGGATCATCTAAAGTTGATTTGATATAATTGGGACATCCTTGTAATCCCCCTTGTGATTTGGCTCGAGGCTTGGTAGCATCTTCTTTTTCCATAGGAAAGCCTCTTGTCTCATCAATGGCATGGAATTTTGTTTTTGATAACCTCATCTAGTGTGATCATTAGAAGTGCAGACGATTCTAGTACTTTGAGTTTATATTGCATATATACTTTGTGTGATGTGTCGCGCACTTCTAAGATCCACCTCTAAATCTCATTTCTGGCACATGTTTCTTTTGTTTCTTTAAAGTCATGCATCCCTACCTCTGTAGAAATGCTAGGAGATTCTATAAAGGGAGGGTCTATGGTTATGTGCTCTGTACCCGTTACTGTTTGCTAAGTCCTTCTAGCACTAATGGTGAGATATTTTTGTTGTAGGGCTAGGGCACTTTCTGCTATCACGTCCTCTTTTGCTTTAGCTAAATATTCTCTCGGAAATCTGATCTCATCATCTTTCTGGCTTTAAATGGCCTTATGTCCAATAGTCCCGACCTATCTACTGTCATATTTCTCTTGAGCTAGAGCCTCCTTTAGATATTTGAGCTCTTGGACAATTGAGGTCTGTAACATTGAATGGCCTAGTAACTTGTGTGTAGCGGAAAATAGCATGAACATAGTGATAATTTCATTAGAATAGATTCCTAATGATAATAACAAGAGTGCTTGGATAGAGAAAGAAACAAAAAGAATAACACCTAGTTAGATAGCATGAACAATACTTCAAAAGAGAGAGAAATTAAGCAATTGACAACAATTGAGGATCGGATTTGCATGGAGCCGGTCCCCCCTCCAAAAGGCTTTGTATTATGGTTTCTCCCATCAAGAGAGACATTTTACAATACAATTTCTTGTGTTCCTTCAATACTAGCTAGTGCAATGAAGATGGAAACTTCATGCACTACGCAAAACACTTATCAAAAACAACATCAATTCCCTCACGGTCTCAGACCCAAGACCTCACACACCTTCGAAGATGGTGAGAGCTAGCAGGGTATGAGAGTAGATTGAGAGGAAGGAGTATTCTTACGCGAAAGATGTACATCTCCTCACATAATCACTCATATTATCATATCTTAGCTTAGTAATTAGCATGGTAGAGGAGATGAGCATGCATTGAAGCTTGGCTCTTGGTTGGATTTTCATCACAAAGCCAAGAGTTGTTGGTGTAGGCCTTCCTTCTCACAAGCTTGGAGTAGGTGATAAGCTTTCCATTAAAGCTTGAGAAGGAGAGAGAGTCTTCTTTACTTCACACATGAGATACTGTGAGTGTAAGTGTCAATAATGCCTTGCAAAAATCAGTCCCCCTCTCTCTCTTGGTCAACCCCCCTTCCTAATTACTCATGCTAGCATCCTATTGGACCTCCCCAGGCTTAGCCAATGACAATTAAGTAGCATAAGTGATAGCCTTCTGACATGTGTCCCCTTTCCCCTTTTGTGAGAGCTTTAGGTAATTTAATAATTCAACTAAACTCTCATTGGACCCCTTTGCCTCCTGGCCAATAGGAATCAGGCAAGCCATTGGGCTATTGAATGCTCATTGGTCCCCTTGGGAGACTGTCCAATAGTCTTCTAGAGATTTAATTCTTATTGGTTCTTTTATTAAGTGTTTTTAAATTAATTAAACTAGATTTAATCTAGCCTAATTCTCATTGGTCCATTGGTACTCTAGCATCTGGGCTAGGGAGCTAACATGTGTCCCTCTTTCCCCTTGTGTACAAAGGGAGCTGTGTGTGTGTGTGTGTGTGTGTGTGTGTGTGTGTGTGTGTGTGTGTGTGTGTGTGTGTATGAGTTTCTCTCTTATCCCCTACTTCTTGGGCTCGCCCCCTCCTATGTAGGGCTTCACAAAGACTTTTGGGACACATACAAAGCATCCAATTTTCCCTAAAGTTGACCTTTGGACACAAACTTTGAATTTTGGAACCTTAGCATTTTGGAAGTCTTAATGGGCTGAACCTTAAGGTCTTTTAAGCCCATTGTTGCATATAGCTCTTTTGCTGATGGCCCCCCCTTTGGATCCCTATTTTCCCTCCTTTGGATCCCTATTGTGGCCGGTCTGCTAACTTAACCAATATTCTAGCTTCTTCTCCCTTGGCACTTCCCCATATTAAATGATCAGTTTAACATGAGAAACTCATCTAGGAGAATTAGATATTGATTATTATGACATTCCCTCTCTCTTGAAATCTCCTCGACTATGGTGTAGAGAAGATAAAGCATATTTATGAGTCCCTTTTCTTAGCGGGTAGAGGATCCCTATGTTACCCTAAGACATCGTTCCAGAATGGATGACTAGTCCATTTGGTGCTTGAGAGCCTGAGGCTACCGCAAGCATGTCTGCACATTAGTCCTATCAATCTTCCATAGTAGAGTGACAAGCGCTACTTGGTGTTCGAGAGACGTCGTCTCCACAAACTTGATCTAAGCATGCATACTACTTCATTTTTGTGCACAATAAAGAAAAAGAGAGTCTTATAAGACAAAAACTTTGTTCATTTTTAACATTTGTGCATTTTCTTACGCTTGGGAAGCATTGAAAGCATTGACAAGGTTTAGGTTATCCTTTAGTTGTATGCCTTGCATCCATGTAGCATATTCAAAAGGATAATTCTTAAACTTAATAAGATATCGTCGGATAGTCTTACTGCCTCTTAGTACCTTGTCTTCATGTCGGAGAATGGACTCGGGTTGCAGCACCTCTTCTTGGTCCTCGATCTCTCGTGGGTCTTCAATAGTTGGTTCTTGAGGTGGTTCTCCTTTGTAAGGCTTTAGTAGACTCACAAAGAAAGCATTGTGTATGAGCCAATGGTTGGGCAAATTGAGTTGATAGGCCATCTCATTGATTGGCCTTAGAATCTAGAAGGGACCATATTACCTTTTTGCTAACTTAGCATAGTACTTTTGGTGTTCTGTAGGATTCTTTCCCGTCATGTGCCTTAATCAAGCCTTGGGAAATTTGAGTAAGACCCAATCATCTTCTTTAAAGGCTTGGGCTCTTCTGTGCTTGTCAGCAGCAGCCTTTTGCCTTTGCTATGAGATACAGATAGCATCCTTAATCTTTTGGAAAGATTCTTGTAGGTCTCGGCTAAACTCATCTTCAGCGAAGATCTTCCCGTGTACCTTAAGTAGCAAGGGACTTTTTGATCTTCCCTCAATTCTTTTCCCGTGGAAGTATGTACAGTTTTATTGTAGGCATACTCCACTAAGGGTAAGTACTTCTCCCATTGGGATCTTTGATCTACTTCCGTTACATAGGCTTTTAGTAGATCGAGAATTGTTAGGTTAGCTATTTCACTTTGGCCATCCGTTTGCGGGTGATAGGCCGAAGAGAAGTTTAGCCTTGTTCCTAATTTCTCAAAGAGACCCTTCCAAAAATTACTGGTCATTCTAGGATCTCTATCCGACACTATGGACATTGGCAAGCCATGGTACTTGAAAATTTGTGACATGAAGAGGGTTGCCATTTGATGGGCTTTGATAGTCTTTTTGACAAGTATAAAATGAGCTTGTTTATTGAATTTGTCTACTATCATCCATATTCCCGTCTTCCCATGGATAGACTTAGGCAATCCAAAGATAAAATCCATGGATATGCTCTCCCATGGTGAATTAGGGATTGGCAATGAAGCAATCCAGGTTGATTCCCTCTATCGAATTTTGTCTTTTGGCATACCACACATTTAGAAACATACTCTTGTATGTTAGCTTTCATGGTAGGCCAATAGAAATATGTTTCAATTTGCTTTAGGGTAGACTGAATCCCTCTATGCCTCGCATAAGGAGGAGCATGAGATTCATACATTACTTTGTCACGTAGTGAGCTAGTAACGCATGGTATATTTCCGTAGACAAGATAACCATATTGTAAAGTAAATGGTTCCTCTTTCTTCCCTAGTGCAAGGGTTGAAATCACATCTCTAAAATTGGGATCAATAGCATACTCATCTATCATAGAAGATAGATCATTGTGAGTTTCTATGGAAACCGCATTCACTCTCGGCTGTCTTGAGAGTGCATCGGCTACTTGATTATGCTTGCCAGCAATGTGAGCAATATGAAAATGAAATTGTGAAAGAAAATTTTCCCACCTCATTTGTTTTTCGGAGAGCTTGGTCTACATCATGAAGTACTTAAGACTTTGGTGATCCATTCACAGAATGAAAGGAGTCCCCAATAAATAGTGCTTCCATGAGTCTAAGGCATGTAGAACTGCAAGGAGTTCCTTTTCATATATGCCTAGAGCTTGCTCAACAGGGTCGAGCCTTCAACTTTCATAGCCTATGGAGTGCCCTTCTTGAAACAAAACAGCTCCAAGCCAATCACCACAAGCATCACATTGGACCTCAAATGGCTTTGAGAGATCCGGTAGTGTAAGCACAGGTTGAGAGATAAGCTTTTCTTCAAGATTTTGGAAAGCATTGTTCTCCTTGGCAGACCATGTGTACCTAATGTTTTTCTTTGTTAGGTCATGTAATGGTCCTGCTATTAGTGAGAACTTTTCTATGAAGCGTCTATAGTATGCACACATACCTATAAAGCTTCTTAACTCATGAAGATTCCATGGTTTAAGCCATCATTTTATTACCTCTAACTTTGATGGATCCATTTGGATGCCATCTTAAGAGATAATGTGACCTAAATACTGAATCTCTTGTAAGAAAAAATCACTTTTCTTTCGATTAACATAAAGTTTATTCTCTCTTAGAACTTGAAATATTACCTGGAGGTGTCGATTGTGTTCGTCTAATGAATTAGAGTAGATGATGATATCATCAAAGAACACTCCACGGTGAGGCCTGAATAGCTTATCCATCAAGCGGTTGAATGTGGTTGGTGCATTGGTCAAGCCAAAAGGCATGACAATGTATTCATAAAGACCAAACGTAGTGCGAAATGCGGTCTTTACAATGTCTTGATCAACTATCCTTATTTGATGATAGCCACTTTTTAGGTCAATCCTACGGAAGTAGGTGGATCCTTGTAGCTTATCAAATAGTTCTTCTACCCGTGGAATGGGAAACCTATTTTTGATAGTGATCCTATTTAGTGCTCTATAGTCGACACACATACGATATGTGCCGTCTTTCTTTTGCACTAGTAGCACAAGAGAACAAAATGGAGATGAGCTAGGACTAATTCATGCACTTGCCGCATAGTCTCCTCTTGTTGAGCTTGAGAAACTCTATAAGGAGGTTTGTTAGGAAGTGAACTTCCTCGAAGAAGTTCAATTGCATGGTCATCATTGCCTCGTTTAGGAGGTAGCTCACAAGGGATGTCATCAATAAAGACATCTTGAAACCCCTTGAGAAAATTGGATAACTCTAATTCCTTTTGATTGTGAATGTTTTCTTTTGTTAAAACATTAGGTTCATTTTGAGAATCTTTAACAAAAATCATGTACACGAAAATAGAGCTCTTTATTGACTTGTTGAAAGCTTGTGTATGTACAATGGGCATAGTGTTACCCATTTCCTTAGCATCTACATACATATCTTTTTCCCTGAACTTAAAGGAGATTCTCCTTTCAGGGAATTTAACATTGGCAGCCATGCGATCAAACCATGGTGCCCCTAGGATTACATCCTCATGCTTGAGAGGAGAGATAAAGAAGTACTCTTTGTCCACATAGCTTTGTACATGGAGCCTCAATTTACCTATTACGGGAGTGACTGAAGCTTCTTGCCCGTTAAAAGCACCATCTGCAGGTAGGACATCTCCCATCTCGTAGGCTTGTATGCCTAGCTTGGTGGCCAACTCTATAGATATAAAATTGTGAGTAGAACCGGGGTCAACCGGGGTCAAAGAGAATAAAAGAATCATGTTCTCTTACCTTTCCCCAAACATGGCATAGAGGAGATCCTTTGTGGTGAGTTTCCTCCTCTTGGATTTTGACCAAGGTAGCTCTAGGAGGATCATGGCGGTTGCTCTTTTGGGGACAAACATGGTACGCATGCCCTTGTTTACCGCACTTGAAACACCGGTTATCCTTGCGATAACGCTCAAGCTCTTCAGGAGAGAGGTTACCATCACTTTCTTAGGAAGATGAAGAATTTAAGGAAGATGGAGAAGAGGGTGACCTCTTTCTCGCCTTTTTCTTTCCTTGATCTTCTTTGTCTTCACCATCACTTTCATAAGAGGAAGAGGATGAAGAAGATGGAGAAGAGGATGTCCTCTTTCTCGCCTTTTTCATCTCTTGCTTTTTGTTATCCCTCTTTGAAGTATGGTGTGGATAACTATGCGATGGTCTTCTCCGTTTTGGAGGTGATGGAGAGCGTTTAGCCTGCCGTCTTTGCGAAGCCATCTCCGGCAAGGTGGCAGGAGACTCACTTCTTTCTCGTTTCTTCGGTGGAGGCTCTTGAATTCTCCTTTGAGAAGGAGATTCGTCATCAAGGAGTAAATTTCTGAGCCCTTCATAGGGATCCTCTTCTTCTTCCCGAATCGGAGAGAGACCTCTTTTGGAAGTCTCACAAGGAGGCTTCCTAGGTGTTCTCTTGTCATGGTGGGGAGCTTGAAGAATCCCATGAGCATGAAGCTGCCGTTGCTCTTCACTTTGGAGAGATGGATTGCCCATGGCTTGTTGAAGCCTAGAAACAAGATAGTTAACAAGCATCAGGGCATCATTAGTAGCTTGCTCATTAGCAAAATCAAAGTTATCAACATTAATTCACTCTCTTTACTATTGTCAGCCATTCTAACAACTTTTAGGTGTAAAATTTTTAGGTGTACTTTGGCACTTCAAGCCCTAGTTGCTACTCCTCTTTACCCCTTTAGAAAAAGCACTCAAGCTATTGTACCCGTGGCTCCAATACCATTAATTGCAAGGAATAAAAGAGAGGGTCGTTCAACACCAAAATAGCACCGGCTCCTGTCAAGCTTCTAATAGCTCAATAGTGGTTAAGCCATAGGCAAGCCCCGTACGACTCCACTATTAAGAACATAGCTCTTAACGGTGAAGCCCCGTTAACTGCACAAAGACAGGCACATTGCAAGGTTGAAAAATCCCTATTCTACTTACTCACATGCAATTAATAGTGCCAACCATTTATAGCTAGCTTGAGGACCTCCCTTCTTGAGCAAGAAAAGAGAAACCTTGTGCTCTAATACCAATGTAACATTTAATGTCCCAGTAACTTATGTGTAGCAAAAAATAGCATGAACATAGTGAGCATTTCATTAGAATAGATTCCTAATGATAATAACAAGAGTGCTTGGATGGAGAAAGCAACAAAAAGCAAAACACCTAGTTAGATAGCATGAACAATACTTCAAAAGAGAGAGAAAATAAGCAATTGACAATAGTTGAGGACCGGATTTGTGTGGAGCCAGTCCCCCCTCCAAAAGGCTTTGTATTATGGTTTCTCCCATCAAGAGAGACATTTTACAATACAATTTCTTGTGTTCCTGCAATACTAGCTAGTGCAATGAAGATGGAAACTTCATGCACTACGCAAAACACTTATCAAACACAACATCAATTCCCTCACGGTCTCAGACCCAAGACCTCACACACCTTCGAAGATGGTGAGAGATAGCGGGGTATGAGAGTATATTGAGAGGAAGAAGGAGTATTCTTACAAGAAAGATGTACATCTCTTCACATAATCACTCATATTAGCATAGCTTAGCTAAGTAATTAGCATGGTAGAGGAGATGAGAATGCATTGAAGCTTGTCTCTTGGTTGGATTTGCATCACAAAGCCAAGCGTTGTTGGTGTAGGCCTTCCTTCTCACAAGCTTGGAGTAGGTGATAAGCTTTCCATTAAAGCTTGAGAAGGAGAGAGAGTCTTCTTTACTTCACACATAAGATAGTGTGAGTGTGTGTGTCAATAATGCCTTGCAAAAATCAACCCCCTCTCTCTCTTGGTCGACTCCCCTTCCTAATTACTCATGCTAGCATCCTATTGGACCTCCCCAGGCTTAGCCAATGACAATTAAGCAGCATAAGTGATAGACTTCTGACATGTGTCCCCCTTTCCCCTTTTGTGAGATCTTTAGGTAATTTAATAATTCAACTAAACTCTCATTGGACCCCTTTGCCTCCTGGCCAATAGGAATCAGGCAAGCCATTGGGCTATTGAATGCTCATTGGTCCCCTTGGGAGACTGTCCAATAGTCTTCTAGAGAGCTTAATTCTTATTGGTTATTTTATTAAATTAATTAAACTAGATTTACTCTAGCCTAATTCTCATTGTTCCACCTCCAAGGCCATCCAATAGGATTTGAGTACACCTTGTGGGCATCTGGGCTAGGGAGCTGACATGTGTCCCTCTTTCCCCTTGTGTACAAATGGAGCTTGTGTGTGTGTGTATGAGCTTCTCTCTCATCCCCTACTTCTTGGGCTCGCCCCCTCTTATGTAGGGCTTGAGAAAGACTTTTGGGACACACACAAAGCATCCAATTTTCCTTAAAGTTGACCTTTGGACACAACCTTTGAATTTTGGAACCTTAGCATTTTGGAAGTCTTAATGGGCTGAACCTTAAGGTCTTTTAAGCCCATTGTTTCACATAGCTCTTTTGCAGATGGCCCCCCCTTTGGATCCTTATTTTGCCTCCTTTGGATCCCTACTATGGCCGGTCTACTAACTTAACCAATATTCTAGCTTTTTCTCCCTTGGCATTTCCCATATTAAATGATCAGTTTAAGATGAGAAAATCATTTAGGAGAATTAGATATTGATTATTATGGCAAGGTCAGTGTTCATGAGGTAGAAGCAAAGCTCGGGTGTCTTGTATTTCCAGGAGCTCATAGAGTGTCATTTTTACCACCCCATAAGATTATCCAAGCTTTACATTGTTCTACCGTTATTTTTCAATCTTGTCCTGTTGCTCAACTACAGATTTTTATTTGCTATATTGAAGGCTTGAGCTTCTTGGTAGTAATAAGTAGCATTTGCTTGCTCTCGTTGCAATTCTTATTGGAGCTCAAGTTGTACTCTTTGTAATTCTTCAATTCTGTTTTGTAGTTGGTGACTCACCTCAACTCCTCTTGCTGCTTATGCTTTAGTTTTCTCTAACTCCATTCCTCTTAAGCTATGTAGCACTCATTGACATTGGAATTGAAGTTTTATTTGCTCCAAATGGTCATCAATGTCAAAAGTTCTCACCAACCGCTTACCTTCCTCTATAGCTGCTCGAGAGTGGGTGGACATTTGCCTTGTCTCTGTAGCCTGCACTTGTCTAGAGGTACCAGATTCTACATTCTTTGTTCTTGCTTCCTTTTCGTCGTTCTCTTCTTGCTTTTGATGTGCCGATAAAGCCTAATCATTCTTTTCTTTGTTTTCAATCATGCCCACCGCTTGATCTGTGGGCGGTGTTGTTGACACTTGCTCTTTTGTTTCTTTTGGTATGTCCATGGTTAGCTCATTATTCTCTTGTTTTGCTAGAGGGACCGTTGAATCTTGAGTAGGAGGAGGAGTGGTGGGTAGACTTGAGCTCGATGGGACATTTTCGGTGTGGAATTCAAAAGATTCCACAAACATCACCCTTCTCTCAATCTCCTCTTCCAGCTAGTCCTTTTGGTCTTTCAGAGATTTCTTCTTCTTTTCTTTCTTGTCTTCAAGGTGAGTGGACTCATCATATTACTGTAGGTCGTTTGTTTTCTATCTTTTAGAGTCCTGTTGCATTAGGAAAAATTTGGAGAGTGGACTTATCAGATGATTCTAGGTCATTTGTTTTCTATCTTTTAGAGTCCTGTCTCAAATGGGCCCTTTAAGGACTTTGACTTTCTCTCTCTTGTTCAAAATGGGCGCACAATATAAACCCGGGGAGGTCACCTAATAAAAATGTAACCTATCACGTGAGTTCAACAGAAGGGTATTTAAAGTTCTTGAAATTTACAGAAATATATATATAGAAGGGCATTACTTTTTCAAACTTGAAAAAAACTTACAGATTTTAAAAGAAAAGGGTACATTATATTCTTAACAAAATTCACAGATAAGGGGTTTTACAAACATGTCTTGAACGCATGTGATATGGTAGTTTTACACATAGTGAACCCCCCGAGAATATAAAGTTTACAAATGAAATCAAAACTTGGCGAACCCTTTGGATCTAGAATGTACTCATTGAGATCTATCCATTGATATATACAATGCCATTAATCTCCAAATATTCTAGAAGCATTAGAAAAATTTTGGACTCTCAAATGGGCCCTATAAGGACTTTGACTTTCTCTCTCTTGTCCAAATAAAGCGCACGGTAAAAATTTTACAAATGAAATCAAAACTTGTCGGATATTTTGGATTTATAATGTACTCATCAAGATCTATCCATTGATATATAACATGCCATTAGATTCCTTTAATTCAAGAAGATTCCATTCTTCTTCAGTGGGGAGGCCATAACTTCTACAAATCAACTCCAAATTTGTCGGAGTTTGGAGATTTTGAACCTACTTTCTAAGATCTTTCGAGTGATATGTTGGTTGATAGGATTTTGAAAAAGCATTTATGTAATTCACCGGGTTTCCCACTTTGGACAAGAGAGGCAAAATCAAACCTCCTTATAGGGCCCCTTTGAGAGTCCAAATTTTTCCTAATGTTACATTTTTTGATGTGACAACTCCATCTTATAAATGGAATCTCTTCCCATATTTTAGTTTCAATGAAGAGGTTATAGCTTCTACAAATCAACTCCAAATTTGTTGGAGTTTGGGGATTTAGAACCTAATTTCTAAGATCTTTACAATGATATGTTGGTTGATAGGGTTTTGACAAAGCATTCATGGACTTCACTGGATTGCCCACTTTGGATAAGAGAGACAAAGTCAAACATCCTTATAAGGCCCCTTTGAGAGTCCAAATTTTCCTCAATGATCCCTTTGGAAAGCTTTTCATTTGTGCTTATTCTGAATTCTTTGCCGCATGTCGTCGACAAGTTCCAAATTCTCCTTGGCCGCTCTTCTTTTTGTTGTTTTATCTTTTCTAAGGCTTCCACCTTCCATTTTTCCAACGACTTGTTTTCATCTTCCTTCCAAGTTCACAAGTCTGTTGGGATTCAGGCCAACTCGCCGGACATCCCACTTACTACTAACCCATCTACTACTTAACCAATATACACTTATTCAATACAACAGAATAAGGAGCTGCAACAGGATAACGTTGTTGTGCGCCCCACCCAAAGCAGGTCTCTCTCTCTCTCTCTCTCTCTCTCTCTCTCTCTCTCTCTCTCTCTCTCTCTCTCTCTCTCTCTCTCTCTCTCTCTCTCTCTCTCTCATCTCGCACTTGCACTTGCACACGCTTCTGCGGCACCTTCAATTGGTATCAGAGTGAGGTTTGTGCTTGCCATTTTGGCATCCGCGCACGCGTGCACGTTCAAAAGTGCAAATAGGTTTTCGATTTCGGCATCGGCAAATTCAGCATTCCGTGAGCGTTTTCTACAGGTGTCCTGAAGTTTTACCCCCCTTTCAAAGTTGTTCGTTCTGTCGAAAGCTTCATCCGAGCTACGCTTTAGGAGTTGTATTTTTTCAACTCCACTTTTGCTACAAATACAAGTACAAGTACAGGTACAGGTGCAGGTTGTTCAGAGACTATTTTGGGATTGTATATAGCTGTTTTGTGGCTATTATGTGCTATTGAGACGGTGTTTATGGGCTGATTAGGAGCACTTTTCGGCATCGACATTGTCTCGGGTTTTTCAGGCATCCATCTCCTCACAAGCTCTTTCATAGAGACAAGACATCCACGTTTCTTACAAGTTATAGTGTTTAGCATCAGCACAGATTTCAATGGGAGTAATTGATGTGGATATGCATTGTTTTGGCACTTTTGATAGTGCTTGAGCTCTTTTAAGAGCGGTTTTACTCCCTGCAGGGATTTGTTTACTGCTTGCACATTTCGTTTGGCGCCTGTTTGAGCGCGTATACTACACCTTGCAGTATTGTTGACAGTGGATGTACGTTGAGTTGTGGAAACTACCATATGTACCTTTTGTGGAGCCGATTTGGCTTGTTTTTGGCAGTCTCGACCGTTTTTGAGACTTGGTTTGGAGGCCCTTTCTGAGACTGGGCTGGTTTGTTGTCTGCATAACCTTTTGTGAGGATCAATAGCATGAGGTTTTCTTGAGCTAGGGGATTCTTGAATGTTGAGATCCTTTCGGTGATACATGTTGCTGGAGTACCCTTTTTTTGTGGCCTCGCCATAGGACATGTATAGAGAGGGCTAGGTTCATTTGATGTTGTGTTGGCAGTCTTGGGTTAGCTTTTGATTTTTTATGCACAATTAGTGGTTGATGCGCCTATGTTATGCTCTAAGAGCATTACTTTTGATGCATTACTAATCTCTTGTGAGAGTTTTGGATTGAGATTCTATCAGTTGTTCTGGGGAAACTCTACCAAATTTTTCTCAGAATTACCAGTGTTTATTGCCATATTATCTTTAGCTTGCATCCATGTCATCTGGCGGTGAAAAGGATATTTACAATATCCAAAAATTTAATGGGATAAATTTTGCTATCTAGAAAGAGCAGATTCAAGATGTTCTTATACAAAAAGGCCAACTGGATCCTATCATGGAGCGCCCAGAGGGAGAGTATACAGATGTTGAGTGGGAGAAACTTGATGCTAAGGCCAAATCTACCCTCCGTTTGCATTTGGCTGAATCTGTGTACTTTATTTTAGTTGGAGAAAGAATTGCTAGAGATGTATGGGATAAGTTGCATTCCAGTTATGAGAACAAATGTGCCACTAATAAGGTTTTCTTGATGAAGAAGCTGTTTGACCTTCATATGAAGGAAGAGGGCACTATTTCTACTCACATTAATGAGTTCAATACCATTTTCACTCAGCTGACCACTCAGGGTTTGGACTTCGATGAGGAAATCAAATATATATTCTTGCTATGTAGTTTATCCTCATCTTGGGATACGTTATGTACTGCGATTGCAACTCAACACCTGGTACCGGTCTAGTGTACAATGACGTCCTTGGGAGTCTATTTACCGAGGATATTTGCAAGAAATCTCTCGAAGGCAAGAAGGATGGTGATGCGTATGTTGCTAGTGATAGACAGAGGGGTCGCACTCAAAGTCGTGCCAAAAGCAAGGAATGTGGGGGCTCATGCAGTAAGCCTCAGGGTTCTATGAGTAATGTCGAGTGCTATCACTACCATAAAAAAGGGCATGTGAAGAAGGATTGCAAGAAATGGCAGCAAAGCAAGAAGGATAAACAATCCGATGAAACTTCTAAGTCTGATGATTCAAACAAGGGCAAAGCAAAGTTAGAGGAGATCAATGTGCTAGAGTCTTCAAATGTTCCTATTGCAGAGACTCTTCTAGCCGTTTTTATGCCACTTACCTTTGATGTATTAGTCTTCACAAGAGATCTACCTGTCGAGGCTCTTGTTGCAAAAAGATGCGCAGTATGCACAGAATTGGATAGTAGATTCTGGTGCGAGTTTCCATGTGACACCACATAGAGAGTGGTTCTCTACTTATTCTCACTCTTGTGGCAAAGTGAGACTTGGTGATGCTTATGAACTAGACATTGAGGGTGTTGAAAATGTCAAATTGCATCTAAGGAATGGCACGCACTTTACTTTATGTAATGCCAGACATGTGCCCAAGTTGACTAAAAGCTTGATTTCTATTGGTCAGCTTGATGATTTGGGCTACAACACCACATTTGGCAATGGTTCATGGATAGTACACAAAGGTAATCTTGTTGTACTCAGAGGTCAGAAGAATGGTACCTTGTATTCCATGCATGTGTCAGATGTTGGTCATGATTAGATATCTATAGCCGAGATTCCGTCTACTGAGTTGTGGCATTGCCGGCTAGGTCATATTAGCCAAAAAGGACCGAGAACTCTCACTCATTTTGGCTACTTACCTGTCTTGTCTTATGTTGACTTTCCTATTTGTGAGCATTGTATCTATGGAAAACAGACTAGGTCCGTGCACTTACCATTGGGTCAAAGAGAGCTGAACCTCTAGATTTAGTACATAGTGATGTTTGTGGTCCTATGTCAACCAAATCTCTAAGGGGGGGACATCTATTTTGTGACATTCATAGATGACTCTACTTGAAAGGTGTGGGCATATCCTTTGAAACATAAGGATCAAGTTCCTCTTGTGTTCCAAATTTTTTTGGCACTCGTCGTAAAAACTTAAGAGGTTGCAGACTGGCAACGGTGGAGAGTACGTCTCCAAGGAGCTTGACAAGTTTTGTGCTAAAAGGGGGATTAAAAGGCAGTTTACTGCACCATATACACCAGATCAGAATGGAGTTGCTAAGCGCATGAGTCATACAATTCAGGAAAGAGTCACAACCATGCTTTCTAGAGAAAATCTCACACAAGGCTTTTGGGCAGAAGCCGTCTTGACTGCAGTGCACATTATAAAATTTTCACCTAATACACCATTGAATTATGAGATTCCAGAAGAGTTATGGTCTAAACGTAAGCCCCACTATGACCATCTACGTGTTTTTGGTTGTGAAGCTTATGCTCACTACCTAAACAACTTCGACAAAAGTTGGAGCCAAAGTCACACAACTGTATTTTCATTGGATATGGTGCAGATGGAGAGATGGGATATCGTCTTTGGCACCCGGAATCTCGTCGAGTCATCCGTAGTTCAAATGTGATCTTCAATGAGTCAAAGATGCATAAACAACCTATCAAGGAAATATATTTTCGTAGAGTCACTTTTGAGGATGTTGCCTCAGAGACAATGAAATCAACTCAGCGGGCTAGTGATGTACCTTCCACTAGCAATGATCTAGAGGGAGCGGATAGCAATGGTCAAGGAGTGAGACGGTCTACTAGAGTCTCTCATCCACCTGCGCGTTTCGAGCCAAGTCTTGATTACATCATGTTGACCGATTGCGGTGAGCCAAGCTACTACCAAGAAGCCATGATGATGGATGATGTGGTGAAGTGGGAGCAGGCTATGGAATTTGAGTATAACTCAATTCTGGCTAATGACACTTGGGACTTGGTAGAAAGACAAATGATGCAAAAGCTTTAACTTGCAAATGGGTTTACAAGAAGAAATTTACCTCAGGTGATCCAAATCCAAAGTACAAGGCTAGACTTGTAGCCAAAGGGTTCAAACAGCAAAAGGGAGTCAATTTTGATGAAATCTTCTTGCATGTGGTCAAGATGACAACATTTAGAACCATACTTGGTATTGTAGCGGGTTGAGGACACAAAACTTGTCCAAATGGATGTGAAGACAGAATTTCTTCACAGGGATCTCGATGAGGATGTTTACATGCAGCAGCCTAAAGGGTTTGTTTAGGAGAATGCATCTTGTGAGGAGCTAGTATGTAAGCTCAAAAAGGCACTTTATGGCTTAAAGCAGGGTTCAAGGCAGTGGTATCATAAATTTTGATGCATGTATGAGGTCTCAAGAATATAAAAGGAGCAAAGAGGATCACTGCTTGTACACAAGAAAGCTAGATGATGGCTCGATGATCATTCTAGTTTTGTATGTTGATGATATGCTTATAGTTGGGAAATCCATTGCAAAAATTGCCAACTTGAAGAAAACACTTAGCAATAATTTTGCAATGAAAGATTTGGGGGATGCTACACACTTTCTTGGCATGCGAATCAAAAGAGATCGCAAATGTTGTATTCTTGAGTTATCTCAGGAAACTTACATTGAAAAAATTTTGCAGCGTTTCAATATGTAGGGGGGGAAAGCATTGAGTACCCCAATGCAAGCATTCTTGAAACTCAGCAAGGAAGATGCACCCAAATCTGATGCTGAGCGAGCTAAAATGGCTAAGGTACCATATTCTTCGGCAGTGGGCAAGGCTCATGTATGCTATGGTGGCCACAAGACCAGACATTGCTTTTGCAGTGGGAGTGGTGAGCCGATATATGGAAAATCCTGACAGCAAGCATTGGGGAGCAGTGAAGCACATTCTTAGGTACCTCAAAGGTACGGTCGGCAGGTGTTTACGCTTCGGGAATAGTGATGCATCCATAGTGGGTTATGCGGATGCAGACTATGTGGGTTGTGTTGACAATAGGAGATCAACATTTGGCTATGTCTTCATATTTGTTGGAGCAGCAGTAAGGCTTGGAGGTCATGTCTTCAAGATTGTATGTCATCTTCCACTACGGAAGCAGAGTACATTGCATTGTCGGATGCAAGTAAAGAGGTTGTATGGTTATCTCGCTTAGTCAAAAATCTTGGCATTGATAGTCAGAGTGCTCTTGCATTAGCAAGGAATCTCGTGTTTCACTCCAAATCGAAACACATTAAAGTCAGGTATCATCTTGTGAGAGATTTCTTGGCCAAAAAGCTCATTGTTTTGGTCAAGGTACACATTGACGACAACCCAACAGATGCTTTGACAAAAGGCTTAGCTTTGGAGCGGTTTACACATTGCAGTGAGTTGATGGGTATAGGTTGAATCCACTAGATTGCTTCACAGTTGTACATACCAGGTCACTTGGGCTGTGTTGGCCTTCAAGTGGGAGTTTGTTGGGATTCAGGCCAACTGGCCGGACATCCCGCTTACTACTAACCCATCTACTAACTTAACCAATATACACTTATTATTTAATACAAAAAATAAGGAGCTGCAACAGGATAACATTGCTATGCACTCCACCCAAATCAGGTCTCTCTCTCTCTCTCTCTCTCTCTCTCTCTCTCTCTCTCTCTCTCTCTCTCTCTCTCTCTCTCTCTCTCTCTCTCTCTCTCTCTCTCTCTCTCTCTCTACTCTTGCACTTGCACTCGCACACGCTTCCCGCGGCACCTTCAAACTCTAAGGTTTTTCTTTTCTTCCGCTCTATTTTTGTGGAGCTCATCCCTTTGGGCTTGAGCTTCTTCCATAAACCTTTGAGTCTGAGAAATGGGTATGTTGTTAGTATGCTCCGCCGATCTTCTCTTGAGGCATACTTGGCAGACCTTGTATTATTCTTCTTCGTCCTCATCCTCTTTGTCATCATCTGAGGACTGGTACTTAGAAGGCATATCCCTATTTTGGGCTTGTTTTCTCCGCTTAGTCATGTATTAGACTTTGTCTCCTCATTGTTGAACTTTTTATCTTTTAATCTTTGTCCATCTGTTTTCTAGATTGTGGCATTGCTAAAGGTCCGGCCACTAGTTTCCTCTGGGGGTTCACCGTTCAGTACCCCCCTATATAACGTGCGTTTGTGGGGTATTAAAAAAAAACCCTCTTTTAACATGTCTAAATGAATAAAATGAACCTTTATTTTAGGATTTTTTTTCAAAATTGGATATAAAAACTCCTTGCAGGTATTTGTGCCAGCTCCTCATCTGATAGATGTGATTTATCGTTAGAAGCACTACTTATTGGGGACTCCATTTATTCTTCAAACCGACCGCCAAGTCTCAAGTAGTTCATGACGCAAACCAAGCTTTTCGATAAACAAATGAGGTGGGAAATTTTTCTTTCCGCAATTTAATTTTCATATTGCTCACATTGCTGGTAAGCACCAAGTGGACCATGCACTTTCACGACAACCAAAAGTTAATGCGGTGTCTATAGCTACTCACAATGTTCTATCCCCTATGATAGATGAGTATGCTACTGACCCTGATTTTAGAGACATAAAGTCAGTCCTTGCTTTGGGGAAGAAAGAGGAACCATTCACCTTGCATGATGGTTATCTTATCCAAGGCAATAGGCTATGTGTTACCCATTCCCTTTGTGAGGAGAAAGTTATGTATGAATCACATGCTCCTCCCTATGCGGGACATAGAGGTATTCAACCTACTCTTTGAGGAGTAGAGACGTATTTCTATTGGCCTACCATGAAAGTGGACATACAAGAGTATGTTTCAAAATATGTAGTATGCCAAAAAACCAAGTATGATAGAGGGAAGAAACCTGGATTAATCCAGCCATTGCCTATCCCAAATTCACCATGGAAGAGTATATCCATGGATTTTGTCTTTGGATTACCCAAGTCTATCCATGGGAATAGGGGAATATGGACAATAGTCGACAGGTTTAGAAAGCAAGCACACTTTATTCCTATCAAAAAGACTATTAAGGCACACCAAATGGAAACTCTCTTCATATCATAGATTTTCAAACGAATGGCCAAAGTGAGATAGCCAATCTTACGATACTCGATCTACTCAAGACTTATGTTACCGAAATAGATCAACACTCACAATGGGAAAAATACTTACCTCTTGTAGAGTATGCCTACAATAATACTTTACATACTTCTACGGGAAAAGCACCTTTTGAGATCATTGAGGGAAGACCTAAAAGTCCCTTGCTACTCAAAGTACATGGGAAGATCTTCGCTGCCGATGAGGATAGCTGTGACCTACAAGAATCTTTTGAAAATATCAAGGAGGCTATATCCATCTCTCAACAAAGTCAAAAATCCATTGTTTCTGACAAGCACAAAAGGGCCTTAACATTTAAAGAAAATTACTGGGTCTTACTTAAGTTTCCTAAGGCTCGATTAAGGCAAAACATGGGCAAAAATCCTACGGGCCATCAAAAGTATTATTCTAAGTTAGCAAAAAGAAGAGAGAGGTAATATCATAAAATCTAATATCTAACCAACCCAAATGATTTTCTCATATTAAATTGATCATTTAATGTGGGAGAATAAACGGGAACAAGGTTTAAGATATAGACATGTGCTTATAGATCTATCTCAACACGGGGCCAATGGTAAAGGGGTCCAAATGAGAGATGGTCTATCAAAGAGCAAGGCTAACCGATGGAGCATAAGACCTTAGGGTTAACTTCATTGAAGACCTCCAATAGTTAGTGTAAGAGTCCTTTGACCTTAGGTAAGCTAGGGCTGAGCTTGAGTTGGAAACCCGGCCCAAGCTTAAGGTTCTTGAGGTGCTTGTCGTGCTTGATGACTAAGGTGCTTGAGGTGCTTGATGACTGAGGTGATTGAGATGCTTGAGGTGCTTGTCATGCTTGAGATGCTAGGGCTGCATTTGAGGTGAGAACCTAGCCCAAGCTTGAAGTGCTTAAGGGCCAAGCTTGTGGTGGGAACTGGGCCTAAGATTGAGAGGCTTGAGGTGTCAAAAAGTCAAGATTCAATCCCTACAAGGAGGGGGGGATGAGAGAGAAAACCCACACACTCACACAAGGTATGTTTGGTACAAAGAAAGCAAAAGGGACACTTGTCAAGTTCCTCCTCATGTTGCCCTCATGGTGTGCCTGAAGACTATTGGTTGGCCACCCAAGGGGTCCAATGATAATTAAGAAGATTTAATTAATTTTATTTGCATTTATCAAGTCCTCTCTCTCATAGGGTAAAGGGGGACAGTTGTCCTAAGGCTACCCTTGTTGCTTGTAACACCTCTTGCTTGTGATTGGCTAGGCCTAGAGGGGTCCAATGAGCTTCAAGCATGAGCTACAAGGGGGAGTCAACCAAAGCAAGCTAGGGGGTTTCTTGAGGGGTACACACACTCACACGCACTCTCATTGTGCATTGTGCAAAGTGCAGAGCTCCCTCTCCTTCTTCAAGCAAGTAGAGGTTGAGAGCCTACACCAACACTCTTGGCTATGGAGTGAAAATCCAACCAAGTGCCATGCTTCAATGCTTAAGCTTGCCATCTTCTCCATCTTCATTACTATGCTATTATATATGCTAGCAAGAAGAGTGATGATAAGTGAGGGACTAACTCTTTCTCCTATCAATTGGTTCTTCTTCCTCTTCCCTACCCTCATTCCCTGCTAGCTCTCTCCACCTTCGATAAGGTGTTTGAGGTCTTAAGACTGAGGCTTGGGATAGTTAAAGCTTTCTTCAAAGTTTATGTTATGCTTGTGATGCATGAAGCTTTCCATCTTCATTGCATCACCTAGGTCACAAGGAACACAAAGGTTGTAGTTCAACAAGTCTCTCTTAATGGGAGAAATCATAATACAAATGCCTATTGGAGGGGGGACCGGCTCCACATAAATCTGGTCCTCAATTGTTGTCATGTTCTTTAAATTCTCTCTCTTGCAAAAGTAATGCTCATGCCAAGTTAACTCATTGCTATGATTATGTTGCTATCTTTAATTATGTTCACCCGCTATGCTCACAAAGTAAGTTCTCAAAAGTGCTCTCATTAATTTTCGCTACTCTCAAGTTAAATAGGCCAATTCCATTACACAAGTTGCTGGCATATTCTTTTAAAACACTGATCATCAGGCTATACACTACTTCATCCTGACCTTTATACTTCCTTTGACTTGGTTCTCCAATTAGACTTGCTTCTACTGGTTGATCTGTTAGATCGTCCATTATTGACTCTCAACTGTAGATTTGACCAATGTAATCCATGTACAATAATCCTGATTGCATATGCACTAAATGGATTCTTTGCGGGCTTGTGCAGGTTTTTGGATAGCCGCTTGGATCCATGTTTTGCACTTCTATCCGCACCTTGTCTTTGAGCTTGCAATACCTAGCTCCACTGAAGTTTATGAATATCTGGGAGTTCTCTGAATATGGTTTTACTTTGATCAATAGGATCGTGGCTCTTGTGCTGCTTTTGCCACATGAGATACCTATGGCCTTTCGAATTTGTATACAAAACCTTAGGTCCATTATAGCCATATAGTTGTAAAATTCACTTTGTTGCAATTGTCCATGTGTTTCTACTGCTACTGGTTAGCTTTGGTTCTCATGCATTTGAACTCTCAACTTGACTTGAGTCCATGTTGTCTTGGTCTCTAAAACTATCTCTTAGCGTATCCTCGTGTTGATTAGCAAAAATTACTCCTGCTTGAGTTTCATAAGACTGCTTTTCCCAAAAAACTTTTACAGTTGACTGCTCTTCACACTCACAAGAGTTTATAAATCTAGCTTGAAAGTGTCACAATTGATTGCAGCCTTTGAAATGATGAAAATTTAGGCTCTAAATAGCCTAATCTGCAATCCAATGTGATTTTGTACCCCTGTTTGTCCAATTCTTGGCCGAATCTACAATGCACTAGCTTGCACTTGCCGATTATTGGTATGTGCGATCACTTCAAGTTCTTCTTGTGATCTGACTGCACTGTGTTCCAACTTCCAAATATGGGCTAAGTGAGTCAACAATTGAGATTTCCAAATTCTATCCTTGCAAAGAGCTAAAGGACTAATCTACAATCTAAAAACTGAGTTATCATGTATTAATTTTGATCCGATGGAACCCAAACTTGATCAGTGCCCTTGTATTTTGTTGCTCTAACATTGTACAAGCTCAGAAGTCCAAAATCTTGTCTATGGGGCTCAAAAGTAAATAATTTGATTATTTACTTTTTCTTGGTTGTCTCACTTTTCAAAATTATTTTGCCATATATACACTTGTTGAAGTCTCTGGAAAAGTTTCACCGAATTTGAACAAGATTTGTCAAAGTTATCAATTGTTTAGTTTCCGCAGACTCAATTTTTGAGAATCTGGCTTAAGTCTCACTTTTGTGAGAAAAATTTCACCAAACTTGATACGAATGTCCAATACACCTTGATGGAACCTGTGGTATGCTTGGTTGGTCAAAAATGTTAGAAAATTGGACAAAAGTAAATAATCTTAATTATTTACTTATGTCAAATTTTAGCATGTTTTTTATTATCTAGAATTGTTTTTCCATATAGACACCTTGTTGAAGTCTCTAGACAAGTTTCACTGAGTTTGAATAAAATTTGTCCAAGTTATCAATTGTTTAGTGTCCACAGACTCTGTTTTCAAGAATCTATCTTAAGTCTTACTTTTATGATCCAAATTTCACCAAACTTGATATGAGTGTTCAATACAACTTGATGGAACCTGTGATATTCTTGGTTGGCCAAAAATGTTAGAAAATTGGACAAAAGTAAACAATCGTGATTATTTACTGTCAAATTATAGAATATTTTTCATCATTTGAGCATACACACATGTTAAACACTTTAAAATAAGTGTCTGAGTCAAGTTTCATCAAATTTGAACAAGATTTATCGAGTCAAGCTCAATTCTTAACAATCAATACAAATTTTAATTTTTATCAAGTTTTTGGTCTATTTTGTGATCCAAACTCTATGAGCCTTCACAAAAGATGTTTGTAATCATGCATAGAGTCTTTGATATCAACCTTGATCCATTTTGAGCTAAAAGTAAATAATCATGATTATTTAGGAACACTTTTGTTACTTTTTTCAATATTCAGTCTTTTTGTGACATGTTTTAAGCCTCTGAGTCAAGTTTCACCAAATTTGAACAAGATTTATCAAGTCAAACTCAATTTCTTGACAATCAATACAAATTTCAGTTTTTATCAAATTTTTGGTGTGTTTTGTGATCCAAACTCTATGAGCTTTTACAAAAGATGTTTGTAATCATGCATAGAGTCTTTGGTATCAACCTTGATCCATTTTGAGCTAAAAGTAAATAATCACGATTATTTACTTTTGACCTAAAATGATCACTTTTTGCAATTTTTTCAATGGTTAGTCTTTTTGTGACATGTTTTAAGCCTCTGAGTCAAGTTAAAACTTAATTTGGGCTAAATGCTCAAGAAAATGTAAATAATTTGAGTTTTTGCAAACTTTTGAAAATTTATCTGAAATGCATCCTTATGCTTACCCACTGGTTCATACAACTTTTATGAGCATAATCTCTAGCCGCTTTCAATGGTTGAAAATCTTTTGGTGTTGTTTCAAGCCATAGACCTGAAATTATGCAACTTCACATAAACAACTCACAAATGATTCTTTTGGAGTGAGCAATGATTTGAGATCCACCTCCGATTCTACTTACCCTACTCTTAGGTTCTATTGCCATTGGGTTGTGGAAGGTGTTCACAAACACTTGTTTTCTTGTTTTTTATGGTTTGCAAGAATTGACCTTAAGACTTTTCTTGTCCATCAATCATTCTCAAAGCTGAGTTTATCTAAGAGATTGAACACATAGATTGGGTGTCACCGTACCCAAAAAGAGAGGTAAATTATGAGTTTGTGTAAATAGGTAAACACGGACACCATAAGAGATAACTATCCCTTGCCAATTATAGATCACATGATTGAGAGAGTTGCGGACAAGGAAGCTTACAACTTTCTTGATGGATTTTTAGGCTATAATCAAATTGCAATAGAGCCAAAGGATCAATACAAGATGGATTTTGCAATAGAATGGGGCAAATTTTCTCATCGAGTGATGCCATTTGGAAGGATAAGCTGAAAATATCATGAATAACCATCGCAGACACTGTATCTTTCAAAGACAGTCACTACATCTAAAAGTTGATCAATGAAAGGCAAAGGGTAAGGATCTTTCTTGGTCACTGCATTCAATGGCTTGTAATAAACACAAACTCTCGGACGCCCATCTTTCTTTGGAGTGACCACTACAGGGCTCACCCATTCAACATTATCAACTGGCACAATGAACCCTCCATCCAGAAGCTTATCCACTTCTTCCTTTAAAGCATTCATTTTCTCTTTACCCATCCTTCTTAATTTCTGTCGTATTGGCTTTGCCCCTTCAATTAGCTCAATCTTCACAGGATCCCCAACAAAACCCCTTATTTCCTGGTATGAAGTGATGAAAAGATCTGGAAACATGTCCAATATTGTTAAGTACTCCCTTCTTTCTCCTTGCGTTGTGAGCGGGATGAAAACACACACAGCGCCTCTATAACGACCCGACACACACTCTTGGGAAGATACACACACACACTATGGGGCACCACTCGGCTTACACAACACACCTGGCCGAGACAGGGAACACACCTCTGGAGTGAGAGGAGAGAGACTATCCACTTGCCCACTCCACACAGACACACACACACACACACACACACGCACACACACACCCAAAAAACTCAGCTCAAAAGAGGAGAATTTCTGATGTTTAGATACAATTGAGCTTGGTCCAACACCAATGGGGCAAATAGCTCACACAATATGGGTAAATAAGCCCGATACAATCACAAACTAGAGCAGAAACTTCGCTCATAGGAGAAACTTACACAGAAAAATAATAGGAAAAGAGTGAGGAATTTGGAAAAATGGACAGCGCCATCGCGTCCGAAACGGCCCAAAACCCCAGTCTACAATGTCAAAGTGCTCAAATCCGACCTCGGATGAGCAGTTTACGGCCAAAACAGGCTCCAAAATGAGCAAAAACACAGCTGCGGCTGTTCCTCCTCTCTTCTCCACGTTTTTTCTGGTCTTTTCTCTATTTTTTCAGTTCCCACACTTAGCTTTTTTAGTTGGGCACCCTTGGCCTTTTTGATGACCTCAAACGGACCCCGAACAGGCCAAAAACTGACCTCACAGTGCATAGTTGTCACCTTTTTGCATCATTTGCACACCTGGCACTCAGCTTTTTTCCAATAATGCATCTCGCCACCACGTGAAGTGGCCCCAAAAAGTGGTCCTAATGATGACCTTTCTGCATAATTCTCACGAGAAAACACCCACGTTGTGTCCGTACTCATCCGCGTGCAAATATTGACCTCGTTCGCCCTCCTGACGCCACTAGATGCCATCTGACGCACCTGCTGACCTCATGTCGTCGGCCCGCGGATAGCTTCCTCAAGAAGTTTTACGCGCTATAAACTCCTCCTTATTGTAGAAAAAACACACTAGTATTGATAATAGTGAAAATCGTTGCACTATGTACATGTTGTCCTACCTGTACACATGTGGGCCCCACGTAACCACCTGGCTCTGAAAAATGGGCAATTCTTTATTTGATGCACCATGCATGTGTATGTACATATGCGCAATCCCTTGCTCAAAAAAACTCCTGACATAATTTGCCCATCCCCTAGCCTGCTAGATCATTCATGATCAGCAGCAGCAAAGAGAGATATGAGACTCGCCGCATCACAGGTCTCCTCATCCTTCACAGAAATCACTCGCTCTTCAGAAAACTCATCTTGCTCCACCATCATCAACCTGGCATGATACAACTTAAGACGCAATCCATTTACCCTTGACGTATGTAAAATCCCATCCAGGTTAGCCAGCTGATATGTGCCATTTGGAAAACACTCCACTACCTTGAAAGGGCCTTCCCACTTAATTTGAAACTTCTTTTGGAAGGTGTTGTCCAGTTTACTGTTGTAGCGCAAAACCAAGTCATGTTTCTTGATACCCTTACTTTTGACCTGTTCATTTATCTTTGCCAAAGCCTTATCCTGCATCTGCCCATAATGCTCCAATGCGCTCATCCTATCCAACTGGACCTCTTGTAGTTGTAAGAGCCTCTCTTCGAATGCATCACTAGGCAGCCCAAGCAACTTCTCTAACATCTTGACCGCAGGCAACTCTACTTCCACAGGCAATAGTGCTTCTTTTCCATACACCAAATGAAATGGAGTAAACCCTGTACCGGTCTTCACCGAAGTACGGTAAGCCCATAATGCACTAGGCAATTCCAAATCCCAATTCTTTCCTTGGTGCTCTGTCACTTTCGAAAGAATCTGTACCAACTCACCATTGAATCTTTCATTTAAGCCATTACACTGCGGGTAATAAGGAGTGGTATGCTGGTGCTTAATCTTCATCTTTGTGCATAAGAAGTCTAGCAGTTTAGCTCTAAATCTTGGCCCCTTATCTGAAAGTAGCTCTAATGGCACCCCAAACTTGCAACATATTTCATCATACACAAATTTTGCCACATCCTTTGCAGTGATCTGTTTTACTGCTATAGCCTCTGCCCATCTAGAAAGATAGTCCACTGCCGTCAAAATATAGCTTTTGCCCCTGCTTGTGATAGGTAACGGGCCTATTGCATCAATCCCCCACTTTTCAAACACATCAAATGCCATAATGGTTTTTCGTAGCTCTGGCTTCAACACTCTCTTCCCAAATGCTTGACACCTATTGCAAGACCTACACCAATGGTGAACATCCTTGTGCAGACTAGGCCATACATACCCTTCTTGCAAGATCTTATGCAAGGTGATCTTTAGAGCAAAATGGCCGCCACATGCGCCTTCATGATTCTCTTCCAGCACTCTGTAAAGCTCCTCCCGCCAAGGTACACGTCTCAACACGAGATCAGCCCCTTTCATGTATAAGACATCACCAATCAATTTGTACCTGTATGCTCTACGCACAAAACCATACTTCTTCGACTTCTGAATCTCCTTTGGAATGATTCCTGTTAGCAAAAACTCCTCTTCTTGAGCCAAACTTTCCCAACCATGGTAAAGAGGTAAGTTGGTCCTCAACACAAATAGCTCCCCAATCATGCCTTGAGCTGCTTCATGTGCCTCTCCATTTAGAGCACGTTCAATGTGTCTGATGCTCCATGCTTCGAACTTTTTTAACAGGCCTTTAATTCTGAAGCACATTTCCTTCAATGCGGTGTTCTTGCTCTTCCACACACCCAACACTTGCTTCACAACTAACAAGGCATCACCTTTTATGCTCAACCTTCGAACCCCATGCTTCAAACAAATGTGTAATCCGGCTTCCAATGTAGCATATTCAGCCTCATTGTTACTATGCGCATCCAATTTGAACCCTCTCTTGCATACTAGCTTCCCCTCTGGATCATAAAGTGCTATACCCCCTGAAGCTGCATCGTGGCTCTTTCTGTATGAACCATCAAAGAACAACACATGTGCATTGCTGATCTGTGGAACTTCTTCAACTACCTTTCTCACCACCTCTTCCTTAACAATAAGGGGATTCTCCTTGTAGGTCAACAAATCAGCTAGGGTAGCCCTTGTACTATCTTCCACTAGAAAAGAGAACTCAAACTCTTGCAACTCAATTACCCATTTCTTCACCACATTTGACATGTTAATACCATTAATTAACTGTGGCAAAAAGGCATAACTCGTCAAGAAAACAAAAGGCCATGGTAGCAAGTAATGACGAAATCGTCGACAAGCAAATATTACACTGGCCATCACTAGCTCTACTTCCGATAACTTTCTCTCCGCTACCAACTTCACTCGGCTTGCACAATACACTGGCCTCATATAATGGCTGACCTTCCCCTTTTGCAATAGCATGGCTCCAATGGCATCATCCCCTACTGATGGATTTACATAAAAAACTTTCTCCCAATCAGGAGCCTGCATGGCTGACAACCCCCCTAACACCTCTTTCACCTCTTGAAACACTTCTTCACACTTGTCATCCCATTGCAATGGATCATGCTTTGCCACTTGCTGTGATGGATAAAGAAGCTGCGAAGACAATGGAATAAACCGTGCCATGTACTTCACTTTGTGTATAAAGGTTGCCAATTGCTTCGTACTCATAGGTGATGGAAGAAGAATAATAGACTTAACCTTGTCTGGATCAGCCTCAATGCCATTTTCTGACACCATGTGGCCCAATAACTTCACCCTTGGCTGTGCTAGATGAAATTTCTTTGGATTTAGTTGTCCTCCACATTCATCATATCGAGCCAATACCATCTGCAGCTTCTCATGGTGATCAGCCCTACTACTATAGACACAGAAGTCATCCATAAAAGCTTTAACACAACTACCAATGAATGGTTCCAACACCCAATTTGCTCTCTCTTGATAGAAGGAAGGTCCATTTGACAACCCAAATGGCAATACAGTGTAGCAATAGCAGCCCCATGGCGTAATGAAAGTTGTCTTTGTGCGGTCTTTAAGAGCAATCTTCAATTGAAAATAGCCTGAAAAACCATCACACACACTGTACCTCTCATAACCTGCCACTGAATCCAAGATCTGATCAATGAATGGAAGAGGATATGGGTTCTTTTTAGTGGCTGCATTTAAGGGTTTAAAATCTACACAAATTCTCCACTTCCCATCCTTCTTTGGACTGACTACAACTGGACTCACCCATTCTGTGGTCTCCACTGGAACTATGAACCCTGCCTTCAATAACTTGTCCACCTCTTCTCGCAAGGCTTCCATTTGCTCTTGACCCATCCTTCTTAGCCTTTGCCGCACTGGCTTAGCACCTTCTTTCAGCTCTATATGCATCTCTCCACCCTTGAACCCTCTGATCTCTTCATATGAAGTAATGAACAAATCAGGAAAACTAGCCAGCATATGCAAATATATATCCTTCTCCATAGTTGAGAGGTCTCCACTAATCATTTGCGTCATTAATTCCTGCTTCTTTGACAACTCAACCTTGGTTTGCATCAGCCCTTCAATCACTTCATAAGGCCCTTCACTTTCATCTTCAACCTCATTCGCAAATGCAACTAAACCAATCTCTTGGATTTCTTTGTCCATCAAAAGAAACGCAACATCAACATCCTCATCACTGCTGGTAGTGCTATCACTGTCCTCATCTGTCACCGTGGAAGAGTCTTCATCACTAGACTCATCCTCATCTTCATAAAGCTCCTCTAATCGTTTCCTTGTGTCCATATTATAAAGCTTCTTGGTACCTGTCTTTCCATAGAGGCTAATCGTACCATGTCGCCAATCCTAAACAGCTCCCACTGCACGTAACCATGGTCTGCCCAGTATAATAGGATATGCTCCCAACCCTGCTGGCATCACATGAAAATCAACCACTGCCTTTGCATCATATGCCTCCACTTCTAAGCTCTTTACAACACCCAAGCATTTTACTTTTTGATGGTTTGCCAATCTGATCCGAAAACCTGACACCTCAGCCACTGTGAGACCCATCTTCTCAACGCATGAGTGTGTTATGACGCATATTTGGGCTCCGCCATCCACATAACCTTGTCCCAAATTTTTCCTTTTATGCCACACATCTACTATTGGACAAATGTCTGGTAGCTCGTCCATTGCCAACACCTTCACTGAACCTCTCTCTGGCTCTTTCTCCATTGGGTTAACCATCCTCTTCCACTGTCGCTTTAGCTTAGGCACCATCTCTATAAGCTGCCCAAAAGTAACATCTGCCTTCCTGCTCGTCAGATCCTCCTTCAAGTCATAGCATAATTGCCCATCCCCTAGTGGAAAATCTGAAACATGAAACTTTCGACGAGCTCTCCTTTTCCTCTTGGACTTGACATCCTCGCCTTCATGGCTCTTTCCTTTCTTCTTACTAGGACCTGGGGCACTTCTTCCTTCCTTTTCCTCTGTGGTCCTCTTCCCAATAGGCATCACTAATGTATCCTCTAGCTTCGATGCCTTCTCCAAGGTGACTACACTTAGCACTTTTGTCTTCCCTTTTTCCTCCTGGGTCAGTCCACTGGTTCCTTCGTCTCCCTTAATTTTGATGCTATAATCATTTGACCTGGTTAGCACCTGTCTTGGAAATGGATACATGTCTCCCCCCATCCTTGGTGGCTTATCACATTGCGGGCTGATGTGACCCAACTCTCCACAATTATAACATGTGGGCGTCTGCCTCCAAAACCTACCATTGCTTTGTCCAACACCATTCCTAGGCCTTTCTTCACCTCCTGGCTGATTTGCAAACCTCCCTCGACCTCGATTATTTCCCACTTGACCTAGCACGTTTAGGCTGAGATTCTTCATCAAATCTACCATTTGCCTCATGTCTTGCCTTAGCCCATCATCTTGCACTGCTGTAGTGACCACTGCTGGCATAACCTGAGTAGTAACAGGAACCACTGGTTCATGATGAACCCCTGACATGCGCCCTTGTAAAGACTCTATAGGCTGAAATTCAGACCTCATTGGCAAAGACTCCACCCCTAACTGGCTCATTTTCCTCAGCTTTCACTCTTTGTTCCTTGCTACCTCTAGTGCATCATCATATGTCCTAAGCTTCTTTAGCTCCACTCTCCAACGTATATTCTCCCAAAGACCAGCCAAGAACCTGTCCTTCTTCATCATGTCAGGCGGGGGTACCTGTGGTGCTAAAGCCTTGCACATTCGCTCCCATGCCAATGAAAACTTACGTATGTACGCATCTACTGGCTCACCTTCCTTTTGCACCAAAGCCTGTACTTCTTGCCACACTTTGTCAGGATCTTCTATCTTCACAAAATCCACTTCCAACCCATGTCGTAGATTGTCCCAACTCAACCTTACGGGTGGATCAGCCACACACAACTCCTCTTCAAATGCTTTGGACCAAGCTCGTGCATCACTCTTCAAACAAATTTGGAGAAGGCGTAACATTTGCGTAGGGTCATGAATCTGGTTGCTAATGCAGGCAACCTCCATCTTTTCCAAAAATTCTTCCACATCTTTATCACTTCTTCCATGAAACTCGGGATAAGAGAAAGCCATGGCTACCCAAATTATGACGCTTTGAGAACCCCTTTGAACACACGTGCAAGAACCCAAAACTTTTCACTACCCAATCCCTAGAAACTTCAATGGAGCTCAGCTTTAGAACACATGCACATCAAATGAGTTTTCGTAGTTGATCATTGGAATTACAACAGGCAAAGGACATTCCAGGATCTCTCGTAATCTTCTTGGCCCAAACATAAAGACTGTGCGCTGCTGGAAAAAGATCTTCCTGGACACATGAACATTAATCTGAATTCTTTGAGTTAAATGAAAAGGAGTGAACTGAGGGCCATTTTGATCATCCATTAAAGCCAACCATGAAGCTCCCAAGAAGGCACACCTGACTCAACCTCTGATTTTGCCAAAATTTCAACAGCATAACAGCATAAATGGCTCAAAATACCAAAAAACCAGCCATCATAACTTGGGAAAATTTCGACAGAGTTTCCCCAGAAGTAGAGCAGTAGGAACCCAAAATATAGACTGTCTATGTATGCATAAACTGTCAACAATAGAACCCGAGCATCAAGCAGGACTCGCTAGTACATAGCCTATGGCGAGGTCACAAAAAGGGTGCTCCATCTACCTGTATCACCGAAAGGATCTCCACATTTGAGAATCCCGCAGCTCAATAAAAACCTCACGCTATCGACCCTCACACGAAGGCTAATGCAAATCGCATATAGTCAAGTCTCAGAAATGACTATCTTCCAGACCAAGTCTCAGAAATGGCTGGGACTGCCAAATACAACCAAGTATGGCTCCACAAATGCGTACAATGGCAGTTTCCACAAGTTACGTACAATCCAGCAGACAATGCGCTCAAATAGGCGCCAAGTGATGCATTCCCACAACAACTGCAAGTGACATCACTGCTAGTATATCACTGTACTCCAGCTACCTGTACCTGTGTGAATCACCTGTACCTATACCTATCCCTGTAACCTATAACCTGTAATCTGCAATCTGCACCCTGCAACCTGTAATCCTGAATCTCGAAGCTTGAAGCTCGAAGCAGAAGGTACTCGAAGAAGATCCTCCGCGGGGGCACCAAAAGAATGTGAGCGGGATGAAAACACACACAGCACCTCTATAACGACCCGACACACACTCTTGGGAAGATACACACACACACTATGGGGCACCACTCGGCTTACACAACACACCTGGCCGAGACAGGGAACACACCTCTGGAGTGAGAGGAGAGAGACTATCCACTTGCCCACTCCACACAGATACACACACACACACACACACACACCCAAAAAACTCAGCTCAAAAGAGGAGAATTTCTGATATTTAGATACAATTGAGCTTGGGCCAACACCAATGGGGCAAATAGCTCACACAATATGGGTAAATAAGCCAGATACAATCACAAACTAGAGCAGAAACTTCGCTCATAGGAGAAACTTACACAGAAAAACAGTAGGAAAAGAGTGAGGAATTTGGAAAAATGGACAGCGCCATCGCGTCCGGAATGGCCCAAAACCCGAGTCTACAATGTCAAAGTGCTCAAATCCGACCTCGGATGAGCAGTTTACGGCCAAAACAGGTCCAAAATGAGCAAAAACACAGCTGCGGCTGGTCCTCCTCTCTTCTCCACGTTTTTTCTGGTCTTCTATCTGTTTTTTTAGTTCCCACACTTATCTTTTTTAGTTGGGCACCCTTGGCCTTTTTGATGACCTCAAACGGACCCCGAACAGGCCAAAAACTGACCTCACAGTGCATAGTTGTCACCTTTTTGCATCATTTGCACACCTGGCACTCAGCTTTTTTCCAATAATGCATCTCGCCACCACGTGAAGTGGCCCCAAAAAGTGGTCCTAATGATGACATTTCTGCATAATTCTCACGAGAAAACACCCACGTTGTGTCCGTACTCATCCGCGTGCAAATATTGACCTCGTTCGCCCTCCTGACGCCACTAGATGCCATCTGACGCACCTGCTGACCTCATGTCGTCGGCCCGCGGATAGCTTCCTCAAGAATTTTTACACGCTATAAACTCCTCCTTATTGTAGAAAAAACACACTAGTATTGATAATAGTGAAAATCGCTGCATTATGTACATGTTGTCCTACCTGTACACATGTGGGCCCCACGTAACCACCTGGCTCTGAAAAATGGGCAATTCTTTATTTGATGCACCATGCATGTGTATGTACATATGCGCAATCCCTTGCTCAAAAAAACTTCTGACAGCGTGAAATCAGTACTCATCATATTTTGAATTAACTCTTTCTTTAAAGGAAATTCCTACTTAGGCTGCATCAACTCTTCAAGTTGCTCTAAAGGGCTTGAAGCATTTATATTCCCTGACACTTGCAACATTAAGAAGATGTAGGAGCCACGCATTTTATTGCAAATCGGGGCATGTGCCTGTGTCAAGAAATCATGAACATTGCCTTGCGACCCTAACATGTCCAACCACACTCGTATTCTGTATAGTTGACCTCCTCTTTGCTCCTCGAACAAGGGTTTCTCCACATGAGTGTCGTCTTCCCTTGCCTAGCTGCCCTACACACGGGACCTCCATCTCCTACTTAGAGTGCATGCCCATGGCCTTCACAACACCTCCCTGGATGCTCCTCCCTCCAAGGGAGCTTGCCAACTACTCGTCTCCTTGGAATTGAGAGAGAGAGAGAGAGAGAGAGAGAGAGAGAGAGAGAGAGAGAGAGAGAGAGAGAGACAGTGAGAGAGAGAGAGGGGGGGGGAGACTTCATGCAGCCATGCAAAACCTTTATCCCTCCTCTATAGCCTCGTTCTTGAGCTCGGATACTAGTGTAAAACCTAGGAGACTGGGATGTCGGATCCACCACCCTACACACTATATATAGGCCGGCTCCTAGCCCTAGCCATAATTTGCATCCCCGGTTCACACAGGTCCAGTCCGAGCCCTTGGCTCAGGTCCCTGACCCCCCAGGTCAAGCCTTGCTCCTTAGGATCCTTGTCTTGACATGGGGCTCGTTATGGACAACCTTTTTTCTATACACCATTCTAAAAGGTACCATTTGAGTAGTGATTTTGTAGGCTATTTTGTATGTCCATAGTGTAGTCAAAAGCTTAACATCCCAATTATGGGGCTCCTTCTAGAAAATTTTGTTCAAAATGGTCATTATTGTCTTACTAATGTCAACATGACCATTGAATCTAGTAGGATAGTAACGTGTTGACCTCTAATGCTTATGGAAAATTTCTAATCTAGGATCTCAATACTTCAATTAATGAAATGACTTCCTTGGTTATTTCCAGAGAAAAACCATAAGGACATATGATATATTCATAAATGAATCAGGCTGCGGACTTTGTTGTATAATTTGAGAGTGCATTGTCTTCAACCCATTTGCTTATATATCACATTACCATGACTATGTACTTTTTATTCATAAATGTAACCTTCTTGAAAGGTTCCATGAAATATAATCTCCACTTTGTGAATACCTCTAGAAGTTGAATAGTGCTTAATGGGGTCATATTTGTTGCGGTGGGTCTGCCAACTCTTTGGAAAATATCACATGTTTTACAAAAGGTTTGAACATCTATCATCATGACTTTCCACCATAGTCTAGTCTGTAAGATGTTTGTATGAGTGATTATATTGGAGAAATGCCCTCTAGGACTTCCACTATGAGCCTCAACAATGATCTTCATTTTGGCTTGAATGGGTACATGGCTCCTTAACACCCCATCAATTCACAATCTATGAAGAGTGCTTGCAATTGTTGTAAATTTTATACTCTTGACTATAAGTGCCTTCTTACTAGCGTACGACAAGTTGTCTACTAGTAGGGTCCCTTGCTGCTGCAAGAACTCATACATTTCTTGCCATTCAAAATCTAGTTGTTCAATAGTTGTAGTGTGAAATAGTTAAACATCCATTAGCTCATCCTCGATGAGGTTGATGAGATTCCTTGGACAAAAGTGAGTGTTATAATGGGTTTTCTCGGGCTCATGAAATTTCTTGATATCAAATTCCTATAGAAACATTATCCATCTAATCAATATTTCATGGATGACTACTTTGTTTATTAGACATAATAGAGCCAAATGATCTACATAAAAGTAGAGTAATCTTCTTTAAAAATAATGTTTGAATTTAGTGGCACTAAAGACCATTTCCATTGCCTCCCTCTCCGTGGTCGAATATACCTTCCTTGCCTTGATGAGTTTTTGTCTTGAAAAATACACTAGATAATCCATTATGTCTTCTAGTTGGGCTAATATACCACCCATCATCACCCCCAAATGCATCAAGATATACAATTAGGATTACTCCAAATGGGGACTCCCACTATTTCTTTACCTTATAATCAATTTGGATCAATGATGTTTCATTGTCTCAAATATTCGACAAGTCTACTATCATTGCTTCAGACTCTTTTTGCCTTTTTTTTTTAATGAACTTTGTTGCTTCAAGAAGAGTCTTATTGATATCACCCATTTCTATTGTGAGATTCTAAATTCTCTTGCATAATTTTACATATATTTCATATTACTCATTCCCCAAGATTGTCTCAGAATTGGAAGACCCTTTTTCAAGATAACTATTTTTGCATTTTTATGGTTGGGCTTTCCTTCTTTGTTTCTTTGTTCATGGATCCTTGAGTGGAAAATCAAATTATTCTTTTCAAAAAATTTCTATTTCCAAATCCTTTTTATCACCATTCAACAAATCAAATCTTACTTACAACACATCTTTTTCAAGGGCTATCCATAAGAGAAGTGAAAGAACCAAGAGCGTCATATGAAAAAACAAAAAAATCTAGCAAATTTGAACTAATAGAATCAAGGAAAGAGCCTAGACCAGCATACGTCACAACTAACATAACCCTCAAATAAGGAAAGATCATGATCACTACACTGAAGGAGTATAGAGATATGTTTGGTTTATCATAGCAATCCCTAGTTGCCCTATAGGAAGGACATCTGTGGAGTGTCTATTTTATTTGCCTCGATTGCATCTGTAAGTGTCCTCAACATGTAGTCTTCTTGAACACTATTATGGATTCGTCTTATGGCTGGTATGGTAGTAGTTCCTGTAGCTTTTGCCTCATGGTTTTTTCTTGAGCACAATTGGCATACTTTGCATTGATCTTGGATACATAGGACTTTTTCATTAGGCAGAGTTCAAAGTCAAAAATTCCTTGTGATGCCCCATCTAAGTTGTGATGTAAATCTCAAGTTTGAAGCAAAAAAAATATTACAAAAACAAAATGCAAGTACAGTTCAAAGTCAAAAATTCCTTGTGATGCCCCATCTGAGCTGTGATGTGTCAATTTCACATACTACACTATTCCTGGCACCTTTATCTTCTAATGCCTTAACTTTGAGTCCATTTTTTAGAGTTATTGTTATCCTCAAGATGAGTCCATCCATCTACTCATCATCTCTTTCTACCTCATGTTTTGCAAAGGTCTGAGTGAAATGGAGATCTTCAATTTGAAGTGTATTGACTGCCATAATTTTGGAGACTGGTCACATTGCTACTTTTCTTTTCAATACTCAAATGGGAGTCTCCTCCTAAGTCTCTTCAATGACCTATTTTTGTATGATCTTGCATTCCTTTTCTACATGCATTCTTTCTAGAAAATCATTGGTTTATGGAATGATAGTTATCATTTGGATAGGAATAATAACATATCCTTCTCATAATAGAACAAGGTTAGTGTGGACTTGTTGACACAAACGTTTCTGGCAAGTTTTTGTTCTTGCGAAGAAAGCGCGGGTCTGGCTGTGGGAGTTTGCAAGGGATTGCAAGATGCTTTGACCTGTTGAAACTTAATAGTTGATGATAAAACCTTTGAGTGCATACATTGGAGCTACACTGTCTCGCATACACATATACACAAAACCCCTTAGTCAAAACAAGACAAAGATAAAAATATCAAAGCTTAGTTCATATCTGATCATGTGTACGATAAAAAGTCTTAACAATGCATTAATGGCAGCTAACCTTTGGGGCCCAAACATAGTACAATTTTTCTTTGGAAATTTTACTTCAGTGCTTACAAGGATATATATATTCTGCCTAGCAACTGGAACAAGCTGTGTATATAAATCTTCTTCATTCATAGCGAAACCAAGAAAAGGCAAGCTTCAACGTGATATGAGGAGTGTGACACATCTTTTATTATCCACATTCCACAAGCTTGATGCCAATTTGATGAAGGAGCAAGAAGAGACTCCCTTTGACACGTTTCTCTAATCACCAAACAATAAGACTTTACTGATAAGAGATGATTATAGAGAGCATATGAGAGCTTACAATGCTAATAATGGGGGAAAGTGTATTACATGATGATAGTAGTATGAGATTGTCTTGGTTGAATGGAAGAGTTTGGCTTGTGGAGTGGAGGATTTCGGGTCGTGAAATCTTGGCTTGATGGAGTGAAGGAGCTTGGCTCGTGCAATAATTGGCTTTGATCAAGATGAGGAGATTGGCTCAAGAGAGCTTGGCTTGATAGGTGGAGGAGCTGCGAGCTTGGCTTGCTCAAGTGGAGGAGCTTGGCTCAAGAGAGCCTAGCTTGATTTGACGAAAGTGTGGTTGAGAGGTTAGGGCTTTTCTTGATACGATACAATACGGTGCCCAAGTGAGGGAAGAAGGGCCTTATTTTTAGATGAAGCTGACTCATTAAGGACAAGATATATGGTAGCATTCAGAACAACTGTCGAGCCATTTGTGTCAAAAGTGTTAACCATGTGAAGAATATGAGTGAGACTTATCTCTTTGATTCTCCAATTTTTTATCTAAACATATCCCCTTGTTAGTTATGACTGTTGCCCTTCTAAAAGCCTTTTTTTCCTACTAGAAGTCTTCTTCTTTCCACTTTTCCATTCTCCTAGATGCTTCTAGCTTTATAAGTCTTCGATTTTCTTAAGTTGTCATTTGTTTTCAAAATTAAATGCATCATGGTGGATGTAAGCATGCCATGCAGCCCTTGACTAAAGTTACTAAGAGGATTAATATGAATTTAAAAATGATCCATAGTAGGAAAAAGACAATCTAGTGCATTGGCTTATGTCACAATAATGTATTGATACTAAATATGCATGAGGATTAAATATCATAAAGAAAATAAGGTGAAGTAACAAAATGAATCTCAAAATAATTTATTGATTGAGGTAAAAAATGTTATCTTATATATCATGTGTGCATATGTATGTTATAGAGAATGTTCCCATGGATCTAAATACACATATCACAATGCTCATAAGCCGTTCCCATTTGTTGGCGGTCAAACTAGACGAGAACCTTTCTGGTCGACCCCTTCTTCCATGAGCCCAAAATGTTGATATATCTTCTTTTTTTTTTTTGAAAAGCCTTGTAATTATTTGTAGTCTCTGATTATAGACAAGCAAGCTCTGAGATGCTAAGTTGTAAATTCTACAAAAAGTCCGAGTCTTGTAAAGTCAGCCATTGGCCAAGAGAACCCTAGGTATTAAGCCTACTTTGTGAAGTGGGAAAAGGGAACCTTATCACTATCAAATTTCAAAGTACTCAGTGTACGATTGAAGTGACTACTCTCTTGCAACTTGTAATCATCATATCTTGAGCTCTAGTAATGACATTTCAATTCTGAAACTTGCATTGTGTTCCTTGTTTGATGCTTTTTCATTCAAATACATTCATTTTCAATTTCACTATGATTTTAGACTACACGCTAGTAGGCTAAATTTACTCATTTGAATGCGTTAATGACTATTTTTGGACTTTTTGACTATAAGATTTAGCCAAAAAATAGTCACGTTAAAAAATAGTCAAAAAACATTCATTAACGCATTCAAATCACTAGATTTAGCCTACTAATGTGTAGTCTAAAATCACAGCAGAATCGGAAATGAATGTACTTGAATGAAAGAGCATCAGCCAAGGAACACAATGCAAGTTTTAGAATTGAAATGTCATACCTAGAGCTCAAGATATGATGACTAAAAGTTGCAAGAGAGTCACTCTCAATCGTACGCTCAGTACTTCAAAACTTGATAATGATAAGGTTTCCTTTTCCCACTTTACGAAATAGGCTTTACACCTAGGGTTTTCTTGGCCAATGGCCAACTTTACAAGACTCTGACTTTTTGAAGACTTTACAACTAGAGCTTGCCCATCTATAATCAGAGACTACAAATAATCACAAGGATTTTTAAAAACATAATGAAGACATATCCAAATTTTGGGCTCATGGAAAAAGGGGTCCACTACAAGGGCATCCGTCTGACTTGTTGACGCCAACATTCCCCACTTCCTAGTCTTTTCATGCCCTCGTGCAAACTATCTTCAATGTATGTGCTTGAGCAAAAATATTCTTTGTCATGGGGTTGAAGATGAATCAATTTTGAAGAACCCAATCATGAGTGCCTTTTCAAATGTTTGCATGTAGTGAGAGGACAGAAACATGACACTGGAGTACAACCCCATGATGGTGTTCTGGCTTGGAATCTCTATCTCTACATTTCAACATAGCCCTCTTCTTTCTTCTATGAATACTTGCCAAGGATGCTCTACCGCTTTGATGTCTTCAAATGTTGTGATGCAAGTAATCATCATCTTAGAAACCTTCACTAGCATTTGGCAAGTTAGGTCGAGGACATCCTTAATTTGATTGAAAAATCCTTGTAGATTTCTGAGAATATAATTTTCTAATGGAGGAAAGTTCCCTATTGGCTTTCTGAGCACAAGATAATTTAGCATTGTTGGCCTTTTATGTTGCCATGAGTAGAAGCATTTCTAGGACCGCCTTTGGTTGATAGGACAATATGTTGGGTCGATCCCGTTGCACATTTTTGTAGTACGTCTCACTGGTTGGGTGCATCTCAAATCACTTCCTTCTCCAAAGGGGTTGGTTGTTGAGGATAATCTAAACTTGATTTGATATAACTGGGACGTCCTTGTAATCCCCCTTGTGATTTGGCTCGAGGCTTGGTAGCATCTTTTTTTTCCATAGGAGAGCCTCTTGTCTCATGAATGGCAGGGAACTTGGTTTTTGATAACTTCATCTAGTGTGATCATCAGATGTGCGGCCGATTCTAGTACTTTGAGTTCATATTGCATATATGCTTTGTGTGATGGGTCGCGCACTTCTAAGATCCACCTCTGAATCTCATTTCTCGCACACATTTCTCTTGTTTCTTCAAATTCATGCATCCCTACCTCTATAGACATGCTAGGAAATTCTATAGGGGGAGGGTCTATGATTATGTGCTCTGTACCCATTACTGTTTGCTGAGTCCTTCTAGCACTAATGGCGAGATCTTTTTGTTGTAGGGCAAGGGCACTTTTTGTTGTCACGTCCTCTTTTGCTTTAGCTAAATATTCTCTCAGAAATGTGATCTCATCATTTTTATGGCTTTGAATGGCCTTATGCCCAGTAGTCACAACCTATCTGCTGTTAAATTTCTCTTGAGCTAGAGCCTCCTTTAGATATTTGAGCTCTTGGACAATTGAGGTCAGTGTTCATGAGGTAGAAGCAGAGCTGGGGTGTCTTGTATTTCCAAGAGCTCATAGAGTGTCCTTTTTACCACCCCATAAGATTCTCCAAGCTTTACATTGTTCTACCATTATTTTTCAATCTTGTCATGTTGCTCAACCTATAGATTTTTATTTGCTTCATTGAAGGCTTGAGCTTCTTGGTAGTAATGAGTAGCATTTGCTTGCTCTCGTTGAAATTCTGATTGAATCTCATGCTGTACTCTTTGTAATTCTTCAATTCTGTTTTGTAGTTGGTGACTCACCTCAACTCTCTTGCTACTTATGCTTTAGTTTCCTCTAACTCCATTCCTCTTAAGCTATGTAGTGCTCATTGACATTGGAATTGAAGTTTTATTTGGTCCAAATGCTCATCAATGTCAAAAGTTCTCACCAACCGCTTGCCTTCTTCTATAGCTGCTTGAGAGTGGGTGGACATTTGCCTTGTCTCCGTAGACTGCAGTTGTCTAGAGGTACCGAATTCTGCATTCTCTATTCTTGCTTCCTTTTTGTCTTTCTCTTCTTGCTTCTGATGTTCCGATAAAGCCTAATCATTCTTTTCTTGGTTTTTAGTTATGCCCACCGCTTGATCTGTGGGTGGTGTTGTTGACACTTGCTCTTCTGTTTATTTTGGTATATCCGTGGCTAGCTCGTCATTCTCTTGTTTTTCTGGAGGGACTGTTGAATCTTACGTAGGAGGAGTGGTGGGTAGATTTGAGCTCGATGGGACATTTTCAGTGTGAAATTCAAAAGATTCCACAAACACCACCCTTCTCTTCAGTTTTCTCCTCTTCCAGCTAGTCCTTTTGCGCTTTCAGACATTTTTTCTTCTTTTCTTTCTTGTCTTCAAGGTGTGTGGACTCATCAGATGACTCTAGGTCGTTTGTTTTCTATCTTTTAGAGTCCTGTTGCATTAGGAAAAATTTGGAGAGTGGACTCATCAGATGACTCTAGGTCATTTGTTTTCTATCTTTTAGAGTCCTGTCTCAAGTGGGCCCTTTAAGGACTTTGACTTTCTCTCTCTTGTTCAAAATGGGTGCACAATATAAATTTTACAAATGAAATCAAAACTTGGTGAACCCTTTGGATCTAGAATGTACTCATTGAGATCTATCCATTGATATATACAATGCCATTAATTTCCTTATATTCTAGAAGCATTAGGGAAATTTTGGACTCTCAAATGGGCCATATAAGGACTTTGACTTTCTCCCTCTTGTCCAAATAAGGCACACAGTAAAGTTTTTACAAATGAAATCAAAACTTGTCGGACATTTTGGATTTATAATGTACTCATCAAGATCTATCCATTGATATATAACATGCCATGAGATTCCTTTAATTCAAGAAGATTCCATTTTTTTGATGTGACAACTCTGTCTTATAAATGGAATCTCTCCCCACATTCCATCTTCAGTGGGGAGGCCATAACTTCTACAAATCAACTCCAAATTTGTCGGAGTTTGGAGATTTTGAACCTACTTTCTAAGATCTTTCGAGTGATATGTTGATTGATAGGATTTTGACAAAGCATTTATGTATTCACCGGGTTTCCCACTTTGGGCAAGAGAGGCAAAATCAAACCTCCTTATAGGGCCCCTTTGAGAGTCAAAATTTTCCCTAGTGTTACATTTTTTGATGTGACAACTCCATCTTATAAATGGAATCTCTTCCCACATTTTACTTTCAATGAAGAGGTCATAGCTTCTACAAATCATCTCCAAATTTGTTGGAGTTTTGGGGATTTAGAACCTAATTTCTAAGATCTTTACAATGATATGTTTGTTGATAGGGTTTTGACAAAGCGTTCATGGACTTCACCGGGTTGCCCACTTTGGATAAGAGAGACAAAGTCAAACATCCTTATAGGGCCCCTTTGAGAGTCCAAATTTTCCTCAATGCTCCCTTTGGAAAGCTTTCATTTGAGCTCATTTTGAATTCTTTGTCGCCTGTCGTCAACAAGTTCCAAATTCTCCTTGGCCGCTCTTCTTTTGTATTGTTTTATCTTTTCTAAGGCTTCCACCTTCCATTGTTCTAGCGACTTGTTTTCATCTTCCGGCCAAGTTCATCGTCTGCCTCAACTCTAAGGTTTTTCTTTTCTTTTGCTCTATTTTTGCGGAGCTCATCCCTTTGGGTTTGAGCTTCTTCCATAGACCTTTGAGTTTGAGAAATGGGTATGTTGTCAGTATGCTCCACTAATCTTCTCTTGAGGCATACTTGGCAAACCTTGTATTCTTGTTCTTCCTCCTCATCCTGTTTGTCATCATATGAGGACTGGTACTTAGAAGGCATATCCCTATTTTGGGCTTATTTTCTCCGCTTAGTCATGTATTAGACTTTGTCTCCTCATTGTTGAACTTTTTATCTTTTGACCTGTGTCCATCTATTTTCTAGATTGTGGCATTGCTACAGGTCTGGCTACTAGTTTCTTCTAGGGGTTCACCGTTCGGTACCCCCCTATATAATGTGCATTCGTGGGGTATTTAAAAAAAACCTCTTTTAACATGTCTAAATGAATAAAATGACCCCTTATTTTAGGAATTCTTTTCAAAATTGAATATAAAAACCCCTTATTTTAATGTATCTCTGTTAAAGTACCTAAATTTTTTGTATTAAAAAACCCCTCCTTTTGAACTCACATTATACATTAACATGATTACATAGTGCACCCCCGAGCTAGTTTCACTGCATGCTTCAATATGTGGAGTAGTTGCAATTGGGTTTCTACCGGGGGTAGCTCATTAATCATACCCAATGCTTGGTATTCAATCCTTGTAAGCGTTGATGCAAAATCCAAATCTCTTATGGAAAGATTGTTGTCTTTACTTTGGTACCCTCAACTACTTCAAACCTGTTGATAAAGATATTAGCAGGTATTTGTGCCAGCTCCTCATCTGAGAGATGTGATTTCTCATTAGAGGCAATGTCTATGACTTGATAAGGTGATGCTTCCCACTACTTTGTCGGTCTTTTGCGAGGCATCCTGTGAGAAAACATTCCAAAAATTGGTCAACAAGTTGCTGATAAAAGTTTAAAAAAACACAAACTTTGATCATAAAATGAAAGTTGAGTGTAACTTGATTAAAAAAAGTCCAAATTTGACCAAACTTCACCAGTGCATCTAGGATTACTACAGGCACTAGGTCAAACTGCTACAGGTGAATTTTGTCTAAGGGGAACATGGATTGCGATCCATGTTGGACAACATTTTGAAATTTTGGTGGTAGCACTTGGTCAAGCAGGAGTTGGGGGATGCTATGGTTCACTTCTTTTTGAATTTGGATCATTGGTTGGGATTTCAAGCCAAATTTTGAATTTTTTATTTGACTTAGAGAATTTTGGTATTTTGGCAAGGATGTTGCAATCCAAATGACTTGAGATTCTAGGGTTAGGTTGTCCTTGGTAAATGGGACCTGTTCATATGGTTTTTACTTGGACAACTCACAGGAGGTCATGGATCGCAATCCATGTTTGACAACCCTCTTGAATGAAATCTTTCTACAGTCTATCCTAACACGCTAGTGAAGTTATTTTCAAATTTGGACAAGTTTCTCTCTAGTTTTCCCAATTTTCCAAGTTATGGTCTGATTTGGTGCAACTTTTCCATATGTGGTTTTGGATGTCACTTTTTATCTCTGATTAAAATCAATCTATCTGACATTTAGCTCTGTTGATGATTTGGAATGAAGAAGTATCCCAATCCCAATTGCCAATCGAGTTATATCGATTTGGAGTCTGTTTGGACCCTCCAGTCCCTTTGGCAAGCTTGAGCCCATTCTCAAGCATTTTTCAACAATTCTTTGGTCAAAACAAGTTTTCAAGCTCTTTGTTGTTAGTCTTGTTCAAAAATCACATTTTTTTCACTTTGTACTCTGACTTTTCTCACTTTGACGTTTAGGGTTCTTGGGATGAGAAAACAACCATAATTTAACACATTTCATCACTTAAGATCACTGTAAACATTTTGCACTTTATTTTTGGCCAATTTACTCCCAAGGGTCATGGATCATGATCCATGTTCCACCCCATTTCCAGACTATGATTGCATGATTAAAGTCTACCCATTCAGAAGAACATTTCCATGCACTTGTTTTTGAATTGGGTTAGCCTTCCCAAATGTCCCCTTTCAGTCTTTGCAAATCCCTCTTTCGATTTGATTGGTATAGTTTTTTTGGTGGTTTTTGTGCACTTGTTACCATACAAGACTGTTCATGTACTGAGATAAGGAGCATACCTGTGAAATCTGGTGAGATCTAAGGTCCGGGGTGGTTGTAGCATGCAAAAATGCGGTGAAGGACTTTAAGTCAAAAAGTTCTCTTTGTGTCTCTCTCTCAAGATGTCAAGCCGTAATGGTCAATTTTTCCCATTTTTCCGAGTTACCCAAGTGGTGCAATTTTCATACTTACCTTAATTGACCACATTTTCCCTATCATACGACGTGCGACTCAGATGGCTCATTATTTGGACTTTCAATTGTCATTTACTCCCGATTTTGCAATTTTGGTTGATTTGAAGTTAGCCCAAAATTTGATTTGTGTCAAATCATTCCACATTTATCATGCTCAAAGCTCTTTCTTTGTAGGTTTGATGTTTGCTTTCAAAATTTGATTATGAACTTCCACACTCTGATTATTAAATTTTGTATCATTATTAGGTTAAAAAGGCAATAAAAATTATTATTATTTGGCCAAAATTATTCCTCACACTCATATGTACATACTCTCACTCCTAGTATCTCCTATATCATTTTTTTGTTGATATGGCTAATACTTTGACAAATAAGAGTAGAAATCTACTAAAAGTGGTCAAAAAACAAAAACTGAAAGCATCAAACACACTTTATACATTGTACACATAATCTCTCTTGATGACTTGGGCTACACTATTGTCTTTGGGAATGGATCTTGGATGATTTGCAAAGGAAATTGGTTATTTGAAAGGCCCATCTTAAAGATAATCATCTTGCAATGTGCTGCATCAGCTAGATGTAGCTATTTTTGTTACTACCCCCTTCTCATTCTGAGTCGCTCCGAACAAAGGTCTATGCAAGGTGCATGGGCAAAAAAATCATGTGTATGCATGGCCATGTAATGTGGCCATATCTTGGCTAGAGAAGAGATGCATTGGGTGACAGTGTGTAGTACAAGAGCTGGGTCCCGAACCAGTTGTTCAATGGTTGTGATGGCAAAGGTTTCCTCCTTTGTGCATTTTCCAAATAGAAGTTTTTGAAGTGCGGATCCATGCCCTTTCTTTGATGGTGGGTTGTGTAATTTGCCATTGTGTGGCCATGTGATGATTGGTTTGTATTTTAAGGATCCATTTGAGGGTAGTTTCAGAAGGTCGCGTCATAATCAGGTTGTTTGTGCGTTTTTGTCACCATTCCCATCTGGATGTTGTTGATTTCTTTGGTAGCTCCACTTTGGATTTTGGCACCCATTTGCAATTGGTGAAGCCGGTTGAAACTTAAATAGGTCGGTTAAAGTTGTTGTGTCGGTTTGGTTTAGCTTTGTTGGTTTTGGCACTTGAAAATTTGTTGGGTGGTAAGTTATAGGATTGTGCAGCAATTACTGTCTTTGGGATCCATAGCTGAGTTGGTTTTGATGCCATGATGGATTTTTGGATCTAGACTTTGTTAATTTGGTTTTCTTGATTACTGGCAAGTAATCAAGGTATAGAACCAAAAAATTCTTCCTCTACTTCACACACTCTTGAATCTTTTTGTTCATCCCAGATGTGATCTATTTTTACAAATGGCATAACATTAGATCGATCCTTCAGACAATAATGAAGCACATTATCCTTTCAATCTGGAAGAGCTTTGTAAGTTCTCATCATAAAACTCCCAAAATGATACGCTCGTTAAGATCTGTGATAGCCATAATATGGAACCGATGTGGCCAGTGGTATCCATCAATGCTAATCAAGATGTTGTCATGTTCCAAACTAACCACGGTTTTCTTATTTGCTACATTGAGTTCAATCTAGGTAATTTCAATCATTGATTTTGATAGTTTCAATAGGTTGAATACTGCATTGCATTGACACGTGCTATGGTATCCACAAGTGCTCTTTTCATTGTGTTGTTGGCTAGCCATACATTGATCCATACATCCGTACCACCAAGACAAGTATGTTCGACTTGTACTGTTGCAATATGAGGGGATGGTTGTTGCTTTTCCTTTCTCTTTAAATTCCACAACTTGGCCTCCTCTTGTGCTTGATCTTTGATTGTTTGAGCTCTTTTATGTAGCTCCTTAGCTAGATGTATCTTTTTTAACATTTTGGCGGTGAGAGGTTTTTGATATTTTTTCAGTCTACAGCCATTTATCCAGTTAGACATCACCTCTCCCTCTAATGTTGCAAGTTGGATCCCACTTGGTAATATGTCATTGATCACAAATGGACCATTACTCCATTTTTTGAGTTTTTTGGAATGTTGCTCAAGGGTGTAGACTAACACGTAATCCCCCTTTTGAAACTCCTTGTTTTTCACATGTTGATCATGGAATCGTTTCATTTGTCTTTTTGCACATACATTGCTATAATCAAATAGAGACTAGTCTCGTCCAACTCTATTAGTTGGTGCACTCTATCAAACAGCTCATGTCCAATCCATTCCAGGTTTTGAGCTACACGTAGTGTAGGAATCAAGAATTCTACTGGCAGTGTCGCATTTATTCCAAACAGTAAGTTGAAACGAGTTGTATTTTGGTACCCAATATGCTCAAATGGTTGAATGTAGCTTCAGTTCCCAATCCTATCTAGACTCGCTCGAAATATTTGTTAGCACTGTGCACAATATTTTGTTGGTGCTCTTGGCCTGTCCATTGTCTTGAGGATGATATGGAGGTGATTTGGAATAAAGTATCATAAATTCATGCAACAAAAAATAAATCATATTATTGAGTAAATGAGTTCCCTAATCACTCACAATCTCAATAGGAATTCCATATCACGTGAAAATGTTTTCATACAAGAATTGTGTTGTGATTCTAGGATCACTTTTATGGGTTGTCTTCACCTCTACCCACTTGGTCGAATAATCCGTTTCCACTATAATATATTGAGCATGCATCCTATATGCCGGTGGCAAGAGAGACACTACAAAGTCTATTCCCCATTTGGAAAAAGCGTGTGCACCCATTATTGGTCTCAGTGGCATGTCATCTTGTCAAGCCGGTACTTTACTACGTTGGCATGTGTCGCATCATTTCACGTAATACTCATCATCCATGAATAGAGTAGGCCACCAAATTCCTGTTATGAGTATTTCTTTTGCGGTTTTCTCTGCCAAAAAGTGTCCTCCTGCTGGGCCAATGTGAGCTTGCTCAAGAATAAACATATATTCATGTTCTGCTACACAAATTTTTAAGTTGTCATCCCCTCCATTTTGATAAAGCTTGTTTTCAATAAAAGTATAGTTTTTGGCTTCTTGTTGTATCGATCGTATTCTCGCTCGGCTCAAGCCTTCAGGGTGTCTACCATGCTCTAAGTCCTCCATAATGTACTTCGCCCACTTGGGTGCTATTGATATCTCGAACAGTGTAGCATGCTTGATTGGCTTAGTGATTGCACAAACATCACATGAGCTAACATAATCGTGTACATTTTTTTCCATGTTAGACCAATACACTCCAAGTAGCATTAGGGAAATTTTGGACTCTCAAATGGGCCCTATAAGGACACTGAATTTCTCCCTCTTGTCCAAAACGGGTGCACGGTAAAAAATTTACAAATGAAATCAAAACTTGACAGACCTTTTGGATTTAGAATGTACTCATCAAGATCTATCCATTGATATATAGCATGCCATCAAATTCCTTATATTCTAGAAGATTTCATTTTTTGATGTAACAACTCCTTCTTATAAATGGAATCTCTCCCCACATTTCAGCTTCAGTGGGGAGGCCATAACTTCTACAAATTAGCTCCAAATTGTCGGAGTTTGGGGATTTAGAACCTTCTTTCTAAGATCTTTCCAATGATATGTTAGTTTTGATAGGGTTTTGGCAAAGCGTTTATGTACTTCACTGGGTTGCCTACTTTGGACAAGAGAGGCAAAGTCAAACCTCCTTATAGGGACCCTTTGAGAGTGCAAATTTTCCCTAATGGAATCAATCTTTGATATGTACATATATATCTCTTTTTGCATCACTCAATGCATAACCTAAGTATGCCATCATGTCCTTGCTTGTATAGGTGTCCTGCAATCAACACTAAATTGTGGGATTGCTCAATAATGGATGGTTGTCTCTCAATTTGCAATGAACCAATGGTGAGCAAAGGTATAACCTATTTTCTCCGCCTTGGTACCATCTGAAGGTTGAAGAGATATAATTCAGGCAAGTCATCCTCAACCCCAGAAGGAGCTTACCCATATAGCATGCACGACAAATGGTATGCTCTCTAGTGTGTAGTCCCTTTTTTTACCACTACTGTGAAGTCAAACTCAAGAAATATTAGTGTAAGGTTTGATTAAGGTGGCAAAAGATTAGTTGCATTCATGGTAGTGAGAGTTTCATAATAATTAAAAGCAAACAAATTAGAGAGAGAGAAATCAATGAAAATAGACTTGCTTGATTGATAAAGATGAAAAGAGAAAAATACAAGCTAAGCAATATGACCTTATATAGGTTTAGAGTAGAAATGTAGCATTTAATGCTAGAAAGTGATTTCCATTGCATGTGGGAGAAGGGTCAAATATCATGTGTCTATAGTGAATAGCATGTGACTATAAAGAAGCACATAATTAGGGAAATCTATATATTGGGATATATGCATGCACATAAGGGTGCATGGGTGGTATGCTTGGATTTAGGGGTTGGTCATGCATTGAGTGTAAGCTAAACAACTTACCCCAACAGATGCCCCTGTAAGCTGAAGCTTACACGAAGTGCATGGATTCTAAACAAGGCTAATATGGGGACAGGGTCTTAAACCCATTACAATACATCCTCATAATAGACAGTGTTGATTTTTCCTTTTTCTTCTTCTTCTTCTTCTTCTTCTTCTTCTTCTATGTGTACTTTACCTTTGGAATCTCTACGACTCTTTTTGTTCTTAGCTTTATCTTTGAAGAAACACTGGTTGAATTCATGCCCCTTCTTATTGGTGGACATGGTGCATAGGGCGATCTTACCAAGAAATTTTATAAGTATGATGAAGTGCAACAGGTGAAAACTGATAGCTCAAATGATTCATACACAATAGGCTTTGTTTAAACCACCAAAAGTTTGTGAGAAGGGCTCTATTAGTCCATGTGTCTCAAAACGAAAGCTCAACACTCTTTTCAAAAGGGTACACACACACACACACACACACACACACACACACCCGCCCACCCACACACACAGACACACTTGATTAATTGACAGTGAGCAAAAATAAAGCACAAAATCAGGCAAAATTAATCTTGCTCGGTGCTTGCGTACATTCATCCAAAAGCTCTCAATGAGGGCTTGACATGCACGCTTGTATGTATAAGTACCAATTGTTATCAAGAAAGTCAAACAACAAGTAAAAGAGAAGGAAATGCACAATTAGAAATCAATTCAATTATTGGTAATCATCGGCAAGAGTAGTGGCCGTGTAGACTCGCAAAACCAATGATGGAGATGACCAGAATTGAGTTATACTAATCTAATCCTAAAAGAGTTACGAATTAATTTAGTGCTTTGAGAGAGAGAGCACTAAATGAAGCTTAGGGATCTAATTAATGTTATTAGGACGTAGTTACTTACAAGCTTTGATACCACTTGTAAGGTTTGATTAAGGAGGAAAAAGATTAGTTACATTCATGGTAGTGAGAGTTTCATAATAATTAGGAGCAAACAAACTAAAGAGAGAGCACTCAATGAAAATAGACTTGCTTGATTGATTATGATGAAAAGAGAAAAATACAAGTTAAACAATATGGCCTTATATAGGCTTAGAGTGAAAGGTTTGCATTTAATTCTAGAAAGTGATTTCCATCACATGTGGGAGAAGGGTCAAATATCATGTAGCTATAGTGAATAGCATGTGACTATAAAGAAGCATATAATTAGGCAAATCTATGTAGTGGGATGTATGTATACATCGTAAGGGTGCATGGTTAGGATGCGTAGCTTTAGAGGTTGGTCATGCATTGAGTGTAAGCTAAACGGCTTACCCCAGCAATTAGGAACCATCTAACGATGCGACCCATATTGCATGGTTTGTTCACTAGGTATAATAATTTTTTATGATCCACAATAAACACAAACTTGTTCGCTAGAAGGTAATGTCTAAACTTTTTTATAGAATAGATCATCCCTAAGCCTTCTCTTTCTGTGGTTGTATAATTTCTTTCGGTATTGTTAAGCTATCTACTAGAGTAAAAAATCAAAAAATCCATAATTTTTTTCTCCAAGTTGTACCAAAATACATCAAATTGCATAAGCAAATGCATCTACATGGACATGAAAAATATTCCCAGTCAGGAGCTCTCAAAATCAAATTATAAATAATCTTTTGCTTCAATTGTTGAAATTATTTTTCACGTTTCTCGTTCCATTTGAGCTTCATGATGGTTGCGTAGAGAGGTTTTACAATGATCGCGTACATGTAAATGAACCTGCAATAATATCGACAATGGCCCATGAAGGCTTGTACCTCTCTAACTTTTGTTGATTTGGGAGAGCAAGAATCACTTTTATCTTTTCAAGACCAATGGAAATGTCATTTTTGGATACAATATGTCCCAGAATCTTACCTTGTTTTACCATGAAAACACACTTTTTAGGATCTAGGCAGATACAATACGTTCTGCATTTCTCAAAGACTTTTTTTAAGTGATCAAAATGCTCATTTCTGTGAACAAAATGCAGACAGGTCATCCATATAAATCTCTTATAAGAATTATCTTAGATACGTTTTGAAGGCATGACTCATCAGCCTTTGGAATGTGGTAGGCACATTATCTAGACCATATGACATTACCTGATATGTAGATATTTTGTAGCAAAGGTATTTTTGTGTTGATCCTCTAGCTTGATCGTGAGTTGATTATAGCATGAAAAGACATTTAGAAAGCTTTAGGCCTCCTTTCTAGCAACGCTTTTGATCACATGATTAGTGATGGGTAAGATATAGTTGTCTCTGATCATGGCAACGCTTTTGATCACATGATTAGTGATGGGTAAGATATAGTTGTCTCTGATCATGGCAACGTTTACTTGTTTGAGATTTACACACACTCGTAATTTACCATTTTTCTTAGGCACCACAACAAGTGGTGACACCCATTCCGTGTGTTCGATCTCATCGATAAATTCCATCTCTTTCAGTGTGTCTATCTCTTTCTTAATCTTCTTCACAAAGGTTTCATTGTAAGTGTATGGACGTTGTCGACACGGTTTTGCATCACTTTTTAGAGGTATCGTGTGTTGGCATATGCTAGGATCTACCCCGTTTAGATCCTTTTAGGACCAATCAAACACATCTCTATATTGTTTGAGGGTAGCTATCAACAATTGTTTCTCTTCCTTATCAGTAAGATATGTGGCTATGTATGTTGGTCTTGATTTTTTCCCTAGTTTTTCCAAATTGATCTTCTTTGCAATTTCAGGTCCATCATGCAATGTTCCCGGTTCTTTCGTCTCTTGCATCAATTGCTCCACCACAATAAGTTGATCTTGAATTGTGTATTCTTTGTTAATGAGAGGGTGCGTCAAATTTTTCTGAGTTAAGAGTCCCTCTCAATTTCCATTTCAGTAGTCCAAACCTCTTTCAATGTCCGTTTTAATCCCACGTATTCAGTTTTACGTTCCGTTTTTTATATTTTAGGTGCCTTTTTTATTTTATTTCTCGGTTGTTTTTTGCTTTGTTTCTTTGACTTTTCCCAAAAACTTGTCAACTTTGATGGTTTTTGTGTGATTTTTTCTCGGACACAATCGTTTGCTCCCACGAGCATGAGATATTAATGTGTTTTGGTCATCAACTTTGGCATTGGTTTTTCAATTTTGTTTTGTTGTTTCTTTGTCGTCCTTCTGTGATATCTCTCTTGTCTCCGTGTTTTTTGGTTAGGAAACTCGTAGAAAATTGGTGCATCCCGTCTTTCTGCAATTTTGTGTTTAGAATCATCTGAGAGTTTGTCTTCTGTTTCATTTCCTAATTCCTTGCTTCTTGAATCATGGTATTCATCTTTATCATTGTGTGAACGGTCTCGTACAAAAATCTTGTCCACTATCCATTTACAATTGCTTATCAGTTCTATTTCGGTAGTTTGAGAGAGGTTTTTAGTTTCTTGGACTGCCAAAACCATTACAAAGGGTCTTATATCATAGCCATCTTTATCGCAAAATGAGGTGTTGGTCACCTCATTTACGCAGCCATACAGAGTTGCTAGTATTTTCTCCCACCCAAAGGGTTCAAACAACTCCTCTAGAAATGGCTCCTTCATATAGTAGTCATCTTCTACTACACTCTCTAGAATGCAATCCTCCTTTTTAAGACTTCCACATTTTGATGCTCCGCACATCAAAATATGACCATCCTTCACTAGCCAAGCAAGTAATTGTGTTCCATTATTTGTAGTTACAACAAAATCTTCGATTGGAGTTTGGTTTATGTCCCTGTAACTATGGTCCTTGGTGTTCACCTTGGTTATGACTCCCTTGTGCTGTAAATAGACATGGTCATAGTCCCAATTTGCACCATTCTGAGTTGACTCATAAAAGGTCGGCCCAAAATAACTTCAAAGTTGTTGCCTTTTCCAGAACCTACCACCACAAAGGTATGTTCATATTCTATCCTACATGAGGATACTATCACTTGTTCCAACATCCCCAAGGGTCTTTCCACATACCTATCGGCTAAATGTAATTTTTGAGAGCTAAGCTTCCCCATTTCTGCTAGATTCCTTTTGTAGATGATGGCTATTCCAGCCCCCACTACCGAGTATCGCAATCGTGGTCACTCCCTTATATTCCAAAGGTAAGGTGGTGTTTTCGTCTTCACCTTCACAATGCTTTGGTGCCACAAGTGCAACGCAGAAAATTGGATGATTAGGCTGTCAAATGTATTTTTGTTGGTTATAGTGCTGAAAGCAAAGGTTACAGGTTGTATCATCCGCATACAAAACTTATTCTGGTTTCACTGGATGTAGTGTTTGTGGAAGATTTTGTTCATCCCTTGCTGTCATGTACTAGAGACAGTAATGTAAGCTCACAGGACATTTATGACACTTTGTTGCCTCTTTTCAGTGGTGGAAATACGAATGTAATTTCCAATGAGGCAAACGTATAGCCTATGGGGGTTTTTGAAAATCTTACAAATCAGTCTATTACTGATGCAGATGTACATGATGTACTTGATGAGGAAAGGGCTGAAAATGAGCAAGCTAGAGGTATGCCAAAATGGCTGCTGCACACTTTGCGTGACAGTAAATTGGATGCACCTTTGTCTAGTTGTACTCGTTCAGGCTCTCGACATGCATCTTATGCATCAGATTGTTATGCTTTGGCTATGTCTAGTTTACATGATGTTGAGGAGCCTCTATCTTTTGATGAAGCATAGCATTCAAAAAATTGGATGGCTGCCATGCAATCAGAATATGATGCACTTATAGAAAATGACACATGGACTTTATGTAATTTGCCTCCTAAGAAAAAGGCCATTGGTACGAAGTGGGTTTACAAGTTGAAACACAAGCCGAATGGTGAGATCAATCGCCATAAGGCTCGACTTGTTGCAAAGGGTTATGCACAGCAAAAAGGCATAAATTATGAAGAGACTTTTGCTCCCACTTGTCGTATGACTACAGTGCGTTTTCTATGTGCATTGGCAGCTCATTTTGGTTGGGATATACATCAACCAGACATTGTTACTGCTTTTTTGAATGGTGGCATATTTAAGGAAGTTTATGTAACACAGCCTCACGATTTTGTCATAAAAGGACAAGAGGACAAAGTGTGCAGATGTAAGAAGGCTTTGTATGGGTTGAAGCAATCTCCTCGTGCTTGGTATGAGAAAGCTGACACTCATTTGGTTAAACGAGGCTTTCGTAACAGTCCAACAGAAAGAACATTGTATGTAAAGCGTGAGGGTGATGTACTTCTCATTGTGGTTCTTTATGTTGATGAGTTGCTGATCACTGGACCACATGAGAGACATATTGTTGAATTTAAGGCTGATTTGAATGCTACTTTCAAGATGAAAGATTTGGGGCTGTTGCATCATTATTTGGGTATACAGTTTAAGCAGTGTGATGGTGGTATTGCTTTGTGTCAAAAAAGTTACATAGAGACATTGCTATGTAAGTTTGGACTTGAGGATTGCAAACCTATTGCCACTCCCATGGAAACAGGTTTGAAGTTGAGTCTACATGATGCTAGCGATCTTGCTGATGTCTTTATCAAATTGTTGTTGGCTGCCTCATTTATGTATGCAACACGAGGCCGGATATTTAGTTTGCAATCTCACAGGTCAGCAGATTTATGCATAGCCCAGGGTCTAAGCATTGGCAGGCTACCAAGAGAATTTTCCGCTACCTTAGTGGCACTTTACATCTTGGATTGTTTTATCCCAAGGGGGGATCATTGCCGCCAGACTTACATGCTTTTTCGGACTCAGATTGGGCTGGTTGTTTTGACACGCGAGTGTCCACAGGTGGTTTTTGTTTAATGTTTGGCGGTTCATGTATATCATGGTTGAGCAAGAAGCAACCTATTGTGGCCACTTCGAGTCGTCAGGCTGAGTACAGGTTAGTCTTGACAGCTATGGTTGAGTGTGTATGGCTCAAACGCCTTATGGCTGATTTGGGTGTTGGACAGGACACTGCCAACTCTATCTACACTGACAGTCAGAGCGCATTGGCAGTTGCAAGGAACCCAGTTTTTCATGCTCGCACAAAGCACATTGAGGTGCATTACCACTATGTCAGGGAAAGGCTCTCAGCAGGAGAGATCAGCTTGGCTTATGTGCCAACAAAGGACAACCTTGTAGATCTTTTCACAAAGGCATTGTCTCATGAGAAGCTTGAAGCTTTCTGCAAAGCTTTGGGCTTACTCCCCTTTGTGGACTGATCGTGTCCTCAGGGCATGGCACTTCCCTTTACTCATGTGCCAGCTCTCGTTCACCGCATCACTCCAGGGGGGATTTGTTACCATATACATGTGGTAGTGATGTGTGTGAACACACTAGGACTGCCGGGGCATTTTTTCCCTCTTTAGGAGTTTTTTTCCCCCGTGCATTGTATATACGCCCATCACTCTAGGGCTATCTATCTTTCCATTGCACACTAAGTAACACACCCTCTATTGTGTGCCTTGAGCTTCCTTCGTCTTCTCCAAGCTGTGTGCGTTTCTCTACAACCCTAATTCCAACATGCATGGCTTGCTGCCACTTCACCTTGTCATCCGTTTGCATGGCTTCTTTGGAACAAGATGGCTCACCACAGTCAATCAACGTGACATAGTCCAACCCTAGCTAAAACCACTCATGTGGATGTGAGGATCTAGTAGATCATCTCAAAGCTTGACTATTGCTCTCTATCCTATCATTGCTAGTGGAAGGTACATCATTAGGCTTCAAAGTTTTTATAGATTTTATGGGGATGTCCTCAAATGTGACTTTTCACAGATTTTGAGTTTTCACAGATACTATGGGAATGTTTGCAAATGTGACTTTTCTATATTCAACCTCTTTTGCTTTGCACGTTCCATTGACTTCATGTGTATCACTTCATTGAGTAGAGTAGAAACCATAACATTTTATGCCAACTTGCCCTCATGTGAAGAGTTTCTAATTGTTGTGCAAAATATATCCCATGCTGAGGGTAGAGAGCATAGTAAGAAGATGGACTACACTTCATCATCAAACTCCAGTCCTTGTGATGTTAGCTGACTAAAAAGTACATTGAATGCATTCAAGTGCTCAAAAATTGTTTCACCTTCTTTTATGCAAAGCTCAAAAATCTTCTTCATCAAGCACACTTTGTTACTTGCGCTTTTGCTCTAATATGTGTTGTACAGTTTATCCCACAAGGATTTAGTAGTGGCTGCACCCACTTTGGTGAAATAGAAAGACTTGGCTAAATGTAAGTGAATAGTGGAATTGGCTTTTTCATCAAGCATCTTCCATTGTGCTTCTGTATAAACGTCTTCTCTACACGCTCAAAAATCAAATCTAATTGAACTTTTTGGGTCAACACTTCCTATATTTGCTATTTTCATACAAAGAAATTCATGTGATCAAATTTTTTGATATTGTAAATGTCCTTCTCTATAAAAGATGCCATGTTTGCAAGACTTGAGCACTATGGAGATAAGGCCAAAGGTTATGGCAAGAAAATATGGTGATATTTTGATAGAACATTCTTTGTAACGAGGGCAAAATCTTGAGCCAAAAAATGTGCTCAAAGACTCATGAATGCATAAACAGACTCGTGGAGGAATTTTGACAGAGTATTTTTTGTCCGGGGAATGAAAAATTGAAACAAGTGATGTATAAAACGCATAAATATAACTCAAGAGAGTAAATCTAGGCATAAGTTGTCAACCGTCTGACAAATGACAGCCATATGCAGTGTCAAGCAAAATATCTAATCAGATATATAATCTATGGCGAGGATACCGTAATAGGGAACTCCAATGATGTGTATCACGGAAGGTATCTCAACATTCAAGAATACCCCAACTCAATAAAACCTCATGTAGGACCCTCCAAAAGGCTAAGCAGACAAAAGACTAGCTATAGTCTTAAAAAGGGCTCTTTCGATCCGAGTCTTAGAAACGGTCGAGAAATTGTCCAAAAATGCCAAAGAATGGCTCTACACGGTGTACAATGGGTAGTGTCTAGAAGTCAACGTGCATGAGTAATCGCATAGAAACAGGCACCAAGAACTTATGAATGCAATATCTGCTCTCAACAGACCTTAATAGGACTATATGTGCTAAAGAAAATATGCATCTATCTACACATAGCCATCCGTAGAGTAAACTTCTACCAAAATGACGAAAATCCATGCATTTTATACAACAATGAGAAACTTGAAGTGGTAGATCACTTCAAGTACCTTGGCCTTGAGGTTCCATCCAATCATAAATGGAAGGATTGTGCAATGCGTCGCTTGGAAGCCGGAAAGAGGGCTTATTATGCATTTGAGAACATGTGCAATGCAGGAGAGATCAAGTGTTGGGCTCTCAAAAAGTACCTCTTTGACACATTGGTGACACCGGTGCTTCTTTATGGAGTGGAGGTGTGGGGTGGAAGCATCGGGAAGTCTACTTGGAAAGAGTTTGAGAATGTCCAAAAGCGTTTTCTCACCAACTTTCTCCAAGTCAAGACACAAACACCCTACATGCTCTTACTTCTTGAGTCCGGATCGCTTCCCATTGAGGTCTTGGGCATGGAAAGGGTTGTGGAGTACATGCGTAAGACACAACGTAGCCCTTTGCATCGACTTCCTAGAATCGCATATGAAGCAAGTCAAAAGGTTCAAAAGACATGCAAGAGCAAAATACTAAGTTCGGGGTGGATGCTTGATATCAAGAAATGGTTTGGAAGATGGGATGCATGTCACTTGGTCAAGGATGCGTCGATCGACTCCCAAGTTAATGAGGCCTTCTTACAACGCCAATGTATCATGGCTTGGGAGAAATCCGGAGGTTCTCGCTTCAGCCATTACACCACACACGTTGCCCCAAACTACAAATCTCTCTTCTTCTCGGAACGAGGTAACCGAACCCATTCCTACATCCTTGAGCCCATCCCGTTGAGTGCGATCCGCACCATTGCCTCCATTCGTCTTAGCTCCCATTCTCTACGCTGCGAGACAGGACGTTGGGGCACTGGCGAGGAGTGTCATCGACTTTGCACCTTATGCCCTCGTCAAGTGCGAGAGAGTGAGTACCACACACTACTTGAGTGCTCAGCTTTTGACCACATTAGGTCCTCTTTTCCCCATATATTCAGCCATGAGCTCTCCCTACATACCTTCCTCTCCCAACCACGATGTGGACTCTCTATTGCGACGCTCATTTCAGCCATTTTTGAGCATCGAGAGTCACTTATGAACTCCACTCACACCACGTGACATGTTCATTTGGTCCCATAGGTCATATTTGACCTCCCAGGACGATAATAGAACTATCTATCTATCTATCTATCTCTCTCCTTTTCCTTAAAACTCTACTTTCACCTTATTCACCATCAATAATGCTCTCTTTTGAGCCCACACCCATGACTCAAGCAGACAAAGAAGGCCCGCAATGTTTTGATATTCAAAAAAATCATAATCCTGATTTGTTAGCTTGTAAATTAGGATTTCCAATAATCTTTATGAGGGGTCTCCAACCTATAAATAGGCCCCTCTCCTTCTTGTAAAACAACTTCCAACATCTCACATAGCACCCCAACACTCTATGCGTGAGGAGAGACTTAGGTGTAGCAACCACTTGTGAGCTTCACTCTTGGTGTGAGAGAATCCTTCAAGCTACACATTGCAAGTGAGAGAGCGTGAGTTCCACAAATCTCAAAACCACTATTGTATATGCTCCTTCATCATCAATAAATTAAGGTTTGGTGCATCAAAGGCGTGATTCGACGTTCAAATCTTCGTCCTTCCATTTGTGCAATACGGTTTGGTGAATTCAAGGTGACTTGTGTATTTTGAGTTTTTATCGGTTGATCTTGATTTTAGAAAGTGTTTTAGTGTGTTTTTCATTGCCAGTTTTTTGTCCATTGTAAGAGGGTATTGTGGTGAGAGGTCTCCCACACCCTAAGACAGTGTGTGTGTGTGTGTGTGTTTTGGCAATGTTTAGCAATCACTAAGCATTGAGTGAGTTTTGTACAAGTTCTACAATAGCATCATAACGAACCATCTCCATTTGCAAGTCACAAATAAGGTATTACGCAAGATCCATTCCTCTCTCTCTTCCCTTTGCTCTAGCTCTCTCTGGTCCATTTTGTGTGTGTCTTGGTGTGAGGTTGCTTGTGTGTGTTGTGTGGTGCATCTTCTTGGTTGTACCAAAATCTCTCATTGCGTCCTAGTTCGCATACCATAACTAGGTGGTGCCCCTATCTTGTTTGGGTTTGGCTGTGGGTTTGTTGTTTTGTTGTGCTTGTGGTTGCCCCAGCCCCAATTGAGCAGCACAGGAGCCTTGAAGGGTGTTTAGAGGTCGCCTTTCTTGTTGCCCGCCCCGGACCGCCTCAACACATTAAAAAAAACCAAAAAAAAAGCTCACGAACTATCAGATTTTTGCTACTCTACAGCTCCCCGAGTGTTTGCTCAATTCAATCTCGAGCTCTCAAGCTCTGCTTGGTCAATTTTTCCCACACTCCAGGTTGCCCGATTTGTTATGCTGCTGCTTCAAGATTCTAATCTTGCTCTTTTCCTTACCCGATTTAGCAATCCTTCGAGCTTGCTACCTTCCTTCTTTGCAATTTCCTGCTTCTTGGTGCCCGTTCACCTGCTGAAAACAATATCAAGCTCCCCTACTGCACCAAATTCTTTGCTGCACAAAATCCTTGCAAGCTTTGAAGCTCCATCTTGGAAGACCTGCACATGCGGGATGGAAGCCGACTGGCTCCGATACCAATTGTGGGGTGCATCGCCCATGCGTGAGTGCATGCAGGAAGGGGGAAGGAGAAGATGAGAGGAGGCAAATTTGGGGGAAACACACACAATCAAAGGAGAGCCTTGTGTGTGTGTGTCCCCTTTATTCTTTTTTGTATACTAGCTCATGCAACCCGTGTACGGCGGGTCTTGCTCGCTCTTACCAATTGTACAACGGTAAGGCCTTCGACAGCGGCATCACCTTCGACATCTTTGGTGGTGCTTAGGCATGCTAACACTATCTACATAAGCTCTATATTTTGTGTGTGTGTGTGTGTGTGTGTGTGTGTGTGAGAGAGAGAGAGAGAGAGAGAGAGAGAGAGAGAGATGTGCGTCACGTCTTCCTCTCTTGCTCGTAGACGATGACATCATTTCTCCCTATCTATCAATTTGATTTGTAGCCCAGTCTATAGTAGCCGACTGCACTCATAAGCAGATGCAATAGATACAAGGCGAGTGAGGATTATAAAACCTCAATCCATTGAGCCACCATGGGGCATGAAAATAACATGAAAAAAAAGTGTACCCAAGAGCTCTCTAGCTCTATTAATGCATCTCGCAATTATCATGCACTGAGAAATCAACATCCCACCTCAAAGAAACCTAATGTTTGCCTTAGCCTCCCAAAACACAATAGCTAGCATTGGCTCAGCTAAATCCATGCAACTCACAAAGCAGTCCACTATAGGTGCCCCAAAACATCCCTTTGAGGGGGCTATCTGTTCAAAATAGCATCGCATGTGATTTGATGAGAAAATCGTTGCTACATACGATAGCTTCCTATTTCTGCGCAATGGGCCATACAATCCACAACCCATTGTAGGCATTTGTTGTATGTGATTGCATTTGGAGAGATTCCCTCTCTCTACATTTGCTAAAAACAGTCGAGAGCTTCATGACTCTAACCCTCTCCTTCAAGATGCAAGTGTATGTGTTTGCATCTAGAGAGACACCCTCACTTCAAATTCACTGAAAACAGCCCATAGCTTCTAGGCTCTATCCAAGTTGAGCCTATCCAGCAATCAGTGTGCTCCAAGAGATGACATCCTGGACAGGAAGCTCCTTAAGAACTTTTGTGCTTTATGTAGTGCACCACATTTGGCATACATGTTGACAAAAGAACTTCCAAGCTCAACGTTTTCTTTCTACAACCCCGAACTAACAATATCATCATGAATTGTTTCTCCCATATCAACATCTTATGTTCATGAATTTTTTTTTCCATATTAGTATCTTCTGTAATGGAACATGCCTTCTAGATGCAAGTGTAGGTGATTGCATTTGGAGAGTTTCACCCTCTCTCTATCTACTCGAAACAAGCTAGAGCTTCTTGACCCTGCTTTGTTGGATATATCCTGCAATCCTTGCACATTGCAGATATGAAGCTCGTGGAGGACCTGTTAGCAAATTCGTTGAGTGACTTATTCTCTTCCCCTTCATGCTTGTTTGTGTAGAAAATATTGCTACTTTCTTGGTGTCACTCTGTTGCTAAAAACGAGCCCTCGAAAGAGCAATCTGCACCACCACACATGCGTTAGGCCCTGAGCTCCTCTTTTATATATAGTATAGATATAGATAGATAGATAGATTGATGCAGCTGGTAAATTTGATGCAAACTAATCACCTACTTCCTGCAAACGCTTATGAGCTCTATTATACCATACCAAATGTACAACATAGAAGATAGACCCTACGAATTCCAGGACCTAGTATCTATGGACCCTGCGAGTTCAAGGACCTAGTATCTATGGACTACAATGGGGATAGATACTTTGATGACAATGGAATAGAATATAGTCTTTGATCCCTGAATTGTTGATAAGCGGGGCACGACAAGAACGAAGGCAAAAATTGATGACGAGCCAAAGGAGAGACATCCTCTAATCCACAAGTCAAATGCTAGGTTTTCTTTGACACCAACAAAGACACGAGTGTTAAGACTAATTACACCTACATGGGACTCTATAGGTTCACAAATAGGGAACATAGCATTTTTACGAGCTCCTAGAGCTCAATCCCAAAAAATCATGAGATTATACAAACCTGTATAAATTTACATCATTTTTCTATTCAATCCGTAATTTTTTTCCCCAATTTCATTTTGTAGTACCCTTTTGTATGTAAAAAGGTGAGAAAAAATCAAATTTATTAACCTTTTCTACTACACTCACATAATTATCAAGTGACCCCCCAAGCTTGCAACTTGTAATCATCATATCTTGAGCTCTAATAATGACATTTCCATTCTGAAACTTGCATTGTGTTCCTTGCCTAATGCTCTTTCATTTAAGTATGTTCATTGTTGATTCCACTGTGATTTTAAACTATGCATTAGTAGGCTAAATATGCTGATTTGAATGCATTAATGACTATTTTTTTACTTTCCAACCATATGAGATATTCCTAGACCCTAGGGTGACCTTTTGGTATGTTCTATTGCAATTTTCAAGACCTTGATCATGATGGATTGTGATTTTGGTACCTCCTTGGAATGCAAACAAACTCTGTAGGTTAGTGCCTCTAAGTGTTATGGACATCATCCTAAAGTTTTGTAGCATTTGGATTCCATTTGAGTGTCAAAATAGGTTGATGATTGAGTGTAGTGATGTAGGACATAGGAAGATTGCTAGATCTGAGAGCGTAGATTTGCATGTGCTAGAGATAGTGTTATTCCGTAGGTTCACTTCTTGAGGTTGACATCCTCAATGGGTCTCCATGCCCCATATGAGTCGCTTCCCTGAGTATTGACATTATGCTAGTGCTAGATAGCTATGCTACAAACGTCCCTCGCAATGATTCGCTAACATTGGTGCTGTTTTTGGGGATAGCAATCCTTAGGTGGTGAGTGATCTAGTCATATTTTTTACTTCGAGACCTTGATTTTGATTTCTACTTTATTACACTTTATCAATCAAGGAGATAGACACGGGGTTTAGTGCTTAATAGAGTCTAGAAGTCGAGGACTTGCTACATCTATTATCGAGAGGTAAAGAGGGTTGTGAGTGAGATGGCCAAAAGCATTTCATTCTTTGTCTTTCTTGTTACTTTTGGAGTGTTGTACTGTTTTCCATTTCGACTCAAATTTGCACCGTATTGTCTATATTTGTTTCATGTTTCAATTTAGTACTTAGGAGTAGGGTAAGTAGAGACTACCTCCATCAAGTTTGGACAAAAAGATCAGAGGGAAAAAAAGGGTGAAAACCATATTTTGGAAAAAAACGACCATAAACTCTAAAAATTTGAAAATTTAATGGTGGTTAGAACTTGAAAGCTTATCAAAATTCAAAAATAAGTGCAAAAAGGGCATAACCAAACCACAATGAGTGAATCTGAAAAGTATCCTGTAGATTGGTATAGGAACATGGATTGCAATCCATGATCCCCTGTAACTTTTTGAGCAAAAATTGAGTGATTCTAGATCAAGGGATATATACTTTTGGTGGAAACACTGACATAAAATCTCAAACAAACCAAAGAAATTGGGCAAAGACACAAAACAACCTTGGAAATAGACAAAAATTGGTCCTTTTTTACTTTTTGGTGTCCAAATTAACAAATAAGTGAATATCTAATCTTTATAGGGTATGGATATACGACTAGATGTTGTGGAGCATGGATCGTGATCCATGACCCCCCTACAGCATTTGAGTCTGAGACTTAAACAGTGAAAATATGATACAATTTGGAACTTTTGTGAAGGTCATCATAGCAAAAACCAACAAAAAGTTGACCAAAACACCAAAATTCAAGCTGTAGGCCAAAAAAAGAAAGCAGCCACAAAATTTTGCTTTTGTCAAGGTGTAAGGGATTCAAATCCAAAAATAAGTGGATTGGTGGACCCCATAGACTTCAAGTAACAATCTGACGAAGTTTGGTATCCAGACATGGTGGAACATGGATCGTGATCTATGTATCCTTGCTAGTATTTGGGACTTTCACCTCACAGACTTGTAGCAGAGACCAACCCAAACATTTTATCCCAAAAAAAGGGTATTAAAAAACATCCCAAAGAGACTCAAAGAAGGATAAGTTTGTCAAGTGCAAGTTGAGACAAAACAAGCTAATAAAGTGACTTTTGGGATACCTGAAGGGGGATTAAACCATCTAAAATTCACTTAACAGTGATCAAGAGGCTGTGAGAAATCTGTGTGCCAAGTTTCAAGCAATTTTGACACTGGGATACATGAACTGCGATCCATGGCCCCATGAAACAAAAAGTGCCTAGATTATTACCTATGCTAGCTCTAGTCCATGTGAACATAGATGTGTTTTCAAAGTTCTAATTGCAGTTGGATTGTGCAAATTGTAAGCAAAATAGGAATTAGGTCAAAAGTTTGATAAAAGTTTGATTTTAGCAGACTTTGACTAACCCAGTGCCTGTCAAGCTATCACCACCAAGAAAATTTTGTGTAGGATTTGTGGATCAGAGTGGAAGTAACCTGCTTTTGATAGAGGGACCTAATGCACCATAAAAGGTAACTGGTCAAGATTTTGCAAGTTTCCTTTCCTTGATAAATTTGCAATCAGGCAAACTATATTAGAATAGAAACCCTAATAATAGAGACCAATCAAGCAGCATTTCAACCAAAGGTAGTGTCAACCAAGGGACCACCTCTACCTTAGAGCCGATCTTGGAGGAGAGTCTTTTTGATACCTCTTCTAAGAGATCATACACCTGTATGGCTAAGGCAACCAAAAGTGTGAATTTTAAAGAAGAAACCAAAATCGGGAGCGGGATCATCGCAATCTGCACCAAACTAGAAACTTTTGCACTTGAAATATCAGTTCGAGAACGAGCAAGGAGCTTGAATCTATAAGGACGGTATGGATCCTTCCTACATAACAATTGAAGATAGGCCTAGTGAGCTTAAGCTCGTAGTGCTCATTGACTATAGTGGCAATCGATACTTTGATGAAGAGGGAAACATGTATATTGTTGTGCTTTATCCTTTTATTGTGGACAAATGGAGATTAACAGGAACCAAAGAGAAAGTTAATGAAGATCAGAGAAGAAGCTGCCAAAGCTTGACATTCAAGATGCCAAGCTTTATGTATTATGAGGAGCCAGTCAAAGGCCACAAAAGGGAGACGCAAGGAGTAGCTTATACACCTGCTGAGAGTCCATTTTGGGCTAGTGCCGATGAATCAATCCAACCCTCACATGTGGCTCAAACATCTAGAAAAAACTTCACGATAGATGAAAATACACTCATGCTCATATGTGGCTCAGACATCTAGAAATAACTTCAGGATGGATGAAAATACACTCATGCCCATAGCAAACCAAAACTACAAGACCAGGGGTTATCTGCCTAGGACATGCCAACCAATGGAAGCACCACCAATAACCTGACCCAAAGGCCCGCGCTATGAATGTGGAGGTGACCAATGGGCACAAGAGTGTCCACATAAAGGTCAAAAAACAAATCTTTTTGGATTTTATGACGGGTGTGGAGAGATTACTTGATTCAAAACTGCACAAAGAAACCTAAGAATCCAAGGAAGGCAATTGTCAACGTCTCAGGGATTTTACCATGCACGAGCAGATTGGAATCCAAGCCAGCAATTCCATTCAAAGTGGTGACTCGAGCTCAAGCTCGGGAAGCGACTAGAAATTGACCTATAGCTAACAATTTGAGACTTTCAAAACAAACTAAATTTGAAAACATATCAATTAGAACTCAAAGAAAATCATGGAAAGTCAAAAGGGACAAAATTAAAGCAAAGAGACTGAAGGAGAAAACAACATTGGAGACAGATTTGTACCAAAAAAAAGAAACATCTCAAACACATGCAAGAAAGCAAGAAAAATACAAAGGGATCAAAAGAGTCAAAGATAGAATCAGGCGGTTTATTCTTGGTGGAAAAGATAAATAAGCAACTATACGCTATGCTTCAAGCCTATGAAGCAAGGCTCAATAACAACCAAACTTTAGAACAAAGACTTTTGACCTATCTGCATTCAAAATATGAAATCAAAAGACTAGGGGTGCACAAAAGACTTGTTGAAAGTGCTCAAGCCCTTATGCAGCTTGAAGGACCAAAATTTCCTCAGACTGTAACACATGGGTTGGGAAAAAAAAACCTAGGAACAAAAGAAGAAACAAACAAAGATGAAAAATATATGATTCAAGGATTTTGTGACCGTTGTGGAAGAGATCATGTTCTCATGAATTGTGCACAGAATCCAGACAACAAGTCAAACTTGAGACAACAAATAAGGAAGAAACAATGGCCATGAAGGTGGTGGCAAACACAATAGATGAGAGAAGATCTTTAGAGATGCAGCCAATTACAAAAGTAGGCAAACCATGGCCAAATTCACTATGGAAAATGACTGGAAATAGGAAAGGCAAAAGTGCGACATTACTATCAGCACCAATCCCTGATATCAATTTGGACCATGAAACCTATTTGGTCATTGAACGGAGATGCAGGAAGATAAGTTTTTGTAGAAAGAAAACCTACAACCATAAGAACTTTACCATCCTTTGTAGGTGAATATGAGACAAAATTTGAGGTAAGAGTTGTGCCAGCACATCGGAATTCCATTCCACAAGTGACGAACACAAAGAGCTTGCATGACATATTGTCTTCTCCTATAAGGTACACAATCACCCTTGTAGAGTTGTTGAAAATCAAACCATACTTGTGGGGAAAAATGAACATAAACTTGGAAATGATGGGAGTGAAGGTTCAGCCAATAGAAGAACTCGTGGAAGAAACCAAGAAATAAAAATCATCCTAAGAAACCAAAAGTGGAATCTATTTTGGTAAATAAGGTAAAAACACGCATGTGCTCAATAGAAGGCTTTCTATCATGCCATGCTTCATATGGAGTAATAGACTACAAAGCTTTCGTAGGACACCTGTTAAGTACATAAGTGGCACACATGATGGCCTCAAGCCAAAAAGAATGCGGCAAAGCTTGACTTTTGACCATACATCGTGCCATTTCCGTCAATGACCTGTTTTTCCTCTCAGCAACACCATTTTGCTGAGGTGTATAAGGAACTGTACAATGGTGTTTTATCCCACGACTAGCCAAAAATGCATTAAATTCATGAGACATATACTCCCCCCCTCGATCGGAACGGAGGGTGCCCATAGTACATTTCGAGACATTTTCAGCCATAGCCAGAAATTGTTTGAAGCCCATAAAAACTTCGGACTTTGCTTCAAGCGGAAATACCCATGCATGCCTGGAGTAATCATCAATGAAAGTCACGAAGTACAGGTAATTGCCCAAGGACGGAGTTTGCATGGGCCCACAAACATCACTATGCACAAGCTGCAACCTGCATGTGGCCCGAACTGAACCATCCTTTGAAAACTTAGAACGTTGCATCTTACCCAAAATACAGCCTTCACAAACATGTTTGACAGGTGCTTCAAGAGGCAGCAAAGAAGCAATCATATTAGATTTTTGCAAACGCAGCAAACTGGCAAAATTCAGATGACCAAAATGTGCATCCCAAAGTTTTGCATCTGAAATAGCCCTTGAATCCGCAACAGCATTTGCAAAATTTTGTCCACACTTGTCATAAAAAGTGAGCTTATATAGCCCACAGGACAAAAGGCCAGATGCAACAATTTCATCAAAACTGAGATCATGAACTGTACATCTGTCATCCACAAATTTGACTACAAGTCCAAGTCTAACAAGTGCGGATACAGACAAGAGATTCTTCTTGATCCCAGGTACATAAAGTGTTACCATATACATGTGGTAGTGATGTGTGTGAACACACTAGGACCGCCGGGGCATTTTTTCCCACTTTAGGAGGTTTTTTTCCCCCGTGCATTGTATTTACGCCCATCACTCTAGGGCTATCTATCTTTCTATTGCACACTAATTAACTGTTACCATATACATGTGGTAGTGATGTGTGTGAACACACTAGGACCGCCGGGGCATTTTTTCCCTCTTTAGGAGGTTTTTTCCCCCGTGCATTGTATATACGCCCATCACTCTAGGGCTATCTATCTTTCCATTGCACACTAAGGAATACACTCTCTATTGTGTACCTTGAGCTTCCTTCGTCTTCTCCAAGCTGTGTGTGTTTCTCTGCAACCCTAATTCCAACAATTGGTATCAGAGCAGGTCACGTCCTCCCGGGCTTAGTCGCCAGCTGCTCCAGCACACGCCTGCTCACTTTCTCCGATTTCAGTGAGCTTTGGCAAGCGTTCGCAGGTCGACAAATATTTTGGGAAAGCTCAAAGAGCTTGGTCTGCTCAGAATTTTGATTTGGGCTCATTTCGGCCTCCGTTTCCACTACGGGCAGTACTGCACAGGTTATTTCGTCATTTTGTGCAGATTTTCTGTCAGTGCCGTTTTCTGCATAACAGGTGCCTTATAGTCTTCTACGGTTTGTGCTATATAGCACAAGTTGTTCCCGCTCCATTTCTCCTATTTTCGGGCAGTTTTCACATCAGGTGCAGCATTTACCATGGCTGACAACAACAACACAGATGTGTTCAAGATGTTTGCTGCTGAGGACAGGTTGGATGGGGACAACTACCCTATGTGGGCTTATATGATGCAACACGTTCTTGTGTCAAAAGGTGTCTGGAACATTGTGCAGGGCATTGATGTACGTCCTGGTTCTGAAGATGTAGGAGATATTGAGGATGTTGCAGGTCTTGCTGCAAGGATTGCAGCTGTTAGAGTTGTTTTGCCTACAGCAGAACAAGCTCCTTGGGATGTTAAGGATGCGCAGGCTCATGCATTGATTGCGTTGTCTGTGAAGCGCACCATTATTCCTCACATCCGTTCAGCAAAATCTGCAAAACAGGCTTGGGATATTCTAGCAGGTCTTTATGCAAGCCGCAATGAGGCTAAAATTGCTTTGCTGCGTAAAGAGCTAGAGTCGAAGATTATGCATGAGGAAGATGATATGGACACTTTCCTTGCTAGTGTCAAGGATATCAATGAGCAACTCATTTCTGCAGGTGAAGTCATTTCTGACAGTTCCCTTGTGCAGACTGTTCTTGATGCCTTACCAGATTCCTACCAGACTTTTGCTAGTACTTGGAGACTGATGACCCAAGGAAATCCTGAAGTTGTCAAGTTTGATGCATTATGCACATTGCTGTTGCAAGAGTCACTTTCTAGAAAAAACAGGACTAGGCAGCGTGCAGTTGAACAGGCTTTTATTGCCTCTCAAAGAAAGGGTGGTAACAGTAATGCAGCCACTTCTTATGGTTCTGCTGCGAGTGGCAAAAATTCTGTTCCTAATGCTTCTGTTGGCAGCACTTCGTCTGGCAATTCTGGTGATAAGGGCAAAAAGAAGATGCGTTGCCATTATTGTAAAGCCAATGATCACTTGATCAAGTCGTGTCCTAAGTTGAAGGCCAAAGAGGCTAAGAAGAAAGAGGGTGGTTCCACTGCAAATGCTGGTTCCACTACAAATGCAGCCATTGTTGAGTCTTCTGTGAAAGGAGATTGTGATGCTGATGTTGATGCAGAATGGGCTTTTAGCGCAGAGTGCACTTACAATCCTGCTGTCCATGATGCATGCTTGTCAGTTGCTGCAGATTCACATGTGTGGTATTTCGACAGTGGTGCTACAAAGCACATTACCTCACATCGTGAATTGTTTACCTCTCTCGAGTCTGTCCCTCATGGGAATTCAGTCACTTGTGCCAACAACGCCTCTTATCCAGTTCAGGGAGTTGGAAAGATTGTGCTCACTGCTGCTAATGGCAGTTCCTTCACACTTGTTGATGCACTTTATGTACCTGGGATCAAGAAGAATCTCTTGTCTGTATCCGCACTTGCTAGACTTGGACTTGTAGTCAAATTTGTGGATGACAGATGTACAGTTCATGATCTTAGTTTTGGTGATGAAATTGTTGCATCTGGGCTTTTGTGCCGTGGGCTGTATAAGCTCACTTTGTATGACAAGTGTGGACAAAATTTTGCAAATGCTGTTGCAGATTCAAGGGCTATTTCAGATGCAAAACTTTGGCATGCACGTTTTGGTCATCTAAATTTTGCCAGTTTGCTGCGTTTGCAGAAATCTGATATGGTTGCTTCTTTGCCGTCTCTTGAAGCACCTATCAAACATGTTTGTGAAGGCTGTATTCTGGGTAAAATGCAGCGTTCTAAGTTTCCAAAGGATGGTTCAGTTAGGGCCACATGCAGGTTGCAGCTTGTGCATAGTGACGTTTGTGGGCCCATGCAAACTCCGTCCTTGGGCAATTACCTGTACTTCGTGACTTTCATTGATGATTACTCCAGGCATGCGTGGGTATTTCCGCTTAAAGCGAAGTCCGAAGTTTTTATGTGCTTCAAACAATTTTTGGCTATGGCTGAAAATGTCTCAAAATGTACTATGGGCACCCTCCGTTCCGATCGAGGGGGGGAGTATATGTCTCATGAATTTAATGCATTTCTGGCTAGTCGTGGGATAAAACACCAATGTACAGTGCCTTATACACCTCAGCAAAATGGTGTTGCTGAGAGGAAAAACAGGTCACTAACGGAAATGGCACGATGTATGGTCAAAAGTCAAGCTTTGCCGCATTCTTTTTGGCTTGAGGCCATCATGTGTGCCACTTATGTACTTAACAGGTGTCCTACGAAAGCTTTGCAGTCTATTACTCCATATGAAGCATGGCATGATAGAAAACCTTCTATTGAGCACATGCGTGTTTTTGGCTGTTTGGCATATGCTTTGGTGCCACAAGTGCAGCGCAGAAAATTGGATGATAAGGCTGTCAAATGTATTTTTGTTGGTTATAGTGCTGAAAGCAAAGGTTACAGGTTGTATCATCCGCAAACAAAACGTATTTTGGTTTCACGGGATGTAGTGTTTGTGGAAGATTCTGTTCAACCCTTGCTGTCATGTACTAGAGACAGTAATGTAAGCTCACAGGACATTTATGACACTTTGTTGCCTCTTTTCAGTGGTGGAAATACGAATGTAAGTTCCAATGAGGCAAATGTACAGCCTATGGGGGTTTCTGAAAATGTTTTAGAACAGCCTATTACTGATGCAGATGTACATGATGTACTTGATGAGGAAAGGGCTGAAAATGAGCAGGCTAGAGGTATGCCAAAATGGCTGGTGCACACTTTGCGTGACAGTAAATTGGATGCACCTTTATCTAGTCGTACTCGTTCAGGCTCTCGCCATGCATCTTATGCATCAGATTGTTATGCTTTGGCTGTGTCTAGTTTACATGATGTTGAGGAGCCTCTGTCTTTTGATGAAGCACAGAATTCAGAAAATTGGATTGCTGCCATGAAATCAGAATATGATGCACTTATAGAGAATGACACATGGACTTTATGTGATTTGCCTCCTGGCAAAAAGGCCATTGGTACCAAGTGGGTTTACAAGTTGAAACGCAAGCCGGATGGTGAGATCGATCGCCATAAGGCTCGACTTGTTGCAAAGGGTTATGCACAACAAAAAGGCATAGATTATGAAGAGACTTTTGCTCCCACTTGTCGTATGACTACTGTGCGTTTTCTATGTGCATTGGCAGCTCATTTTGGTTGGGATGTACATCAATCAGACATTGTTACTGCTTTCTTGAATGGTGACATATTTGAGGAAGTTTATGTAACGCAGCCTCGCGGTTTTGTCATAAAAGGACAAGAGGACAAAGTGTGCAAATGTAAGAAGGCTTTGTATGGGTTGAAGCAATCTCCTCGTGCTTGGTATGAGAAAGCTGACACTCATTTGGTTAAACGAGGCTTTCGTAACAGTCCAACAGAAAGCACATTGTATGTAAAGCGTGAGGATGATGTATTTCTCATTGTGGTTCTTTATGTTGATGATTTGCTGATCACTGGACCAAATGAGAGACATATTGCTGAATTTAAGGCTGATTTGAATGCTACTTTCAAGATGAAAGATTTGGGGCTGTTGCATCATTACTTGGGTATACAGTTTAAGCAGTGTGATGGTGGTATTGCCTTGTGTCAGAAAAGTTACATAGAGACATTGCTATGTAAGTTTGGACTTGAGGATTGCAAACCTATTGCCACTCCCATGGAAACAGGTTTGAAGTTGAGTCTACATGATGCTGGCGATCCTGCTGATGTCACTCTTTACCAAACTGTTGTTGGCTGCCTCATTTATGTATGCAACACGAGGCCAGATATTCAGTTTGCAGTCTCGCAGGTCAGCAGATTTATGCATAGCCCAGGGTCTAAGCATTGGCAGGCTGTCAAGAGGATTTTCCGCTACCTTAGTGGCACTTTACATCTTGGCTTGTTTTATCCCAAGGGGGGATCATTGCCGCCAGACTTACATGCTTTTTCGGACTCAGATTGGGCTGGTTGTTTTGACACGCGAGTGTCCACAAGTGGTTTTTGCTTCATGCTTGGCAGTTCATGTATATCATGGTTGAGCAAGAAGCAACCTACTGTGGCCACTTCGAGTTGTGAGGCTGAGTACAGGGCAGTCTTCACAGCTACGGTTGAGTGTGTATGGCTCAGACGCCTTATGGCTGACTTGGGTGTTGGACAGGACACTGCCAACACTATCTACACTGACAGTCAGAGCGCATTGGCAGTTGCGAGGAACCCAGTATTTCATGCTCGCACAAAGCACATTGAGGTGCATTACCACTATGTCAGGGAGAGGCTCTCAGCAGGAGAGATCAGCTTGGCTTATGTGCCAACACAGGACAACCTTGCAGATCTTTTCACAAAGGCATTGTCTCGTGAGAAGCTTGAAGCTTTCCGCAAAGCTTTGGGCTTACTCCCCTTTGTGGACTGATCCTGTCCTCAGGGCATGGCACTTCCCTTTACTCATGTGCCAGCTCTCGTTCACCGCATCACTCCAAGGGGGATTTGTTACCATATACATGTGGTAGTGATGTGTGTGAACACACTAGGACCGCCGGGGCATTTTTTCCCTCTTTAGGAGGTTTTTTCCCCCGTGCATTGTATATACGCCCATCACTCTAGGGCTATCTATCTTTCCATTGCACACTAAGGAATACACTCTCTATTGTGTACCTTGAGCTTCCTTCGTCTTCTCCAAGCTGTGTGTGTTTCTCTGCAACCCTAATTCCAACATTAACACATTCTCTATTGTGTCCCTTGAGCTTCCTTCGTCTTCTCCAAGGTGTGTGTGTTTGTCTGTAACCCTAATTCCAACAATTGGTATTAGAGCAGGTCATGTCCTCCCAGGCTTAGTCGCCAGCTGCTCCATCATACGCCTGCTCACTTTCTCCGATCTCAGTGAGCTTTGGCGAGCGTTCGTAGGTCGACAAAAATTTTGGGAAAATTCGAAGAGCTGGGTCTGCTCAGAATTTTGATTTGGGCTCATTTCGGCCTCCGTTTCCACTACAAGCAGTACTACACAGGCTATTTCGTCATTTTGTGCAGAATTTCTATCAGTGCTGTTTCTTGCATTACAGGTGCCTTATAGTATTCTACGGTTTGTGCTATATAGCACAGGTTGTTCTCGCTCCGTTTCTCCTATTTTCAGGAAGTTTTCACATCAGGTGCAGCATTTACCATGGCTGACAACAACAACACAGATGTGTTCAAGATGTTTGTTGCTGAGGACAGGTTGGATGGGGACAACTACCCTATGTGGGCTTATATGATGCAACATGTTCTTGTGTCAAAGGGTGTCTGGAACATTGTGCAGGGCATTGATGTACATCCTGGTTCTGATGATGTAGGCGATGTTGAGGATGTTGCAGGTCTTGCTGCAAGGATTGCAGCTGCTAGAGTTGTTTTGCCTACGGCAAAACAAGCTCGTTGGGATGTTAAGGATGCGCAGAATCATGCATTGATTGCGTTGTCTGTGAAGCGCACCATTGTTCCTCACATCCTTTCAGCAAAATTTGCAAAACAGGCTTGGGATATTTTAGCAGGTCTTTATGCAAGCCGCAATGAGGCTAAAATTGCTTTGCTGCATAAAGAGCTGGAGTCGAAGATTATGCATGAGGAAGATGATATGGACACTTTCCTTGCTAGTGTCAAGGATATCAATGAGCAACTTATTTCTGCAGGTGAAGTCATTTCAGACAGTTCCCTTGTGCAGACTGTTCTTGATGCCTTACCAGATTCCTACCAGACTTTTGCTAGTACTTGGAGACTGATGACCCAAGGAAATCCTGAAGTTGTCAAGTTTGATGCATTATGCACATTGCTATTGCAAGAGTCACTTTCTAGAAAAAACAGAACTAGGCAGTGTGCAGTTGAACAGGCTTTTATTGCTTCTCAAAGAAAGGGTGGTAACAGTAATGCAGCCACTTCTTATGGTTCTGCTGTGAGTGGCAAAAATTCTGTTCCTAATGCTTCTGCTGGCAGTACTTCGTCTGGCAATTCTGGTGATAAGGGCAAAAAGAAGATGCGTTGCCATTATTGTAAATCCAATGATCACTTGATCAAGTCGTGTCCTAAGTTGAAGGCCAAAGAGGCTAAGAAGAAAGAGGGTGGTTCCACTACAAATGTAGCCATTGTTGAGTCTTCTGTGAAAGGAGACTGTGTTGCTGATGTTGATGCAGAATGGGCTTTTAGCGCAAAGTGCACTTACAATCCTGTTGTCCATGATGCATGCTTGTCAGTTGTTGCAGATTCACATGTGTGGTATTTTGACAGTGGCGCTACAAAGCACATTACCTCACATCGTGAATTGTTTACCTCTCTTGAGTCTATCCCTCATGGGAATTCAGTCACTTGTGCCAACAACGCCTCTTATCCAGTTCAGAGAGTTGGGAAGATTGTGCTCACTACTGCTAATGGCAGTTCCTTCACACTTGTTGATGCACTTTATGTACTTGGGATCAAGAAGAATCTCTTGTCTGTATCCGCACTTGCTAGACTTGGACTTGTAGTCAAATTTGTGGATGACATATGTACAAATCATGATCTCAGTTTTGGTGATGAAATTGTTGCATCTGGGCTTTTGTGTCGTGGGTTGTATAAGCTCACTTTGTATGACAAGTGTGGACAAAATTTTGCAAATGCTGTTGCAGATTCAAGGGCTATTTCAAATGCAAAACTTTGGCATGCACGTTTTGGTCATCTGAATTTTGCCAGTTTGCTGCGTTTGCAAAAATCTGATATGGTTGCTTCTTTGCCACCTCTTGAAGCACTTGTCAAACATGTTTGTGAAGGCTGTATTTTGGGTAAGATGCAGCGTTCTAAGTTTCCAAAGGATGGTTCAGTTCGGGCCACATGCAGGTTGCAGCTTGTGCATAGTGATGTTTGTGGGCCCATGCAAACTCCGTCCTTGGGCAATTACCTGTACTTCGTGACTTTCATTGATGATTACTCCAGGCATGCATGGGTATTTCCGCTTAAAGCGAAGTCCGAAGTTTTTATGTGCTTCAAACAATTTCTGGCTATGGCTGAAAATGTCTCGAAATGTACTATGGGCACCCTCCGTTCTAATCGAGGGGGGGAGTATATGTCTCATGAATTTAATGCATTTCTGGCTAGTCGTGGGATAAAACACCAATGTACAATGCCTTATACACCTCAGCAAAATGGTGTTGCTGAGAGGAAAAACAGGTCATTGACGGAAATGGCACGATGTATGGTCAAAAGTCAAGCTTTGCCGCATTCTTTTTGGCTTGACGCCATTATGTGTGCCACTTATGTACTTAACAGGTGTCCTACGAAAGCTTTGCAATCTATTACTCCATATGAAGCATGGCATGATAGAAAGCCTTCTATTGAGCACATGCGTGTTTTTGGCTGTTTGGCATATGCTTTGGTGCCACAAGTGCAGCGCAGAAAATTGGATGATAAGGCTGTCAAATGTATTTTTGTTGGTTATAGTGCTGAAAGCAAAGGTTACAGGTTGTATCATCCACAAACAAAACGTATTCTGGTTTCACGGGGTGTAGTGTTTGTGGAAGATTCTGTTCAGCCCTTGCTGTCATGTACTAGAGACAATAATGTAAGCTCGCAGGAAATTTATGACACTTTGTTGCCTCTTTTTAGTGGTGGAAATACGAATGTAAGTTCCAATGAGGCAAATGTACAGCCTATGGGGGTTTCTGAAAATGTTCTAGATCAGCCTATTACTGATGCAGATGTACATGATGTACTTGATGAGGAAAGGGCTGAAAATGAGCAGGCTAGAGGTATGCCAAAATGGCTGGTGCACACTTTGCGTGACAGTAAATTGGATGCACCTTTGTCTAGTTGTACTCGTTCAGGCTCTCGACATGCATCTTATGCATCAGATTGTTATGCTTTGGCTGTGTCTAGCTTACATGAAGTTGAGGAGCCTCTATCTTTTGATGAAGCACAGAATTCAGAAAATTGGATGGCTGCCATGCAATCAGAATATGATGCACTTATAGAAAATGACACATGGACTTTAAGTGATTTGCCTCCTAAAAAAAAGGCCATTGGTACAAAGTGGGTTTACAAGTTGAAACGCAAGCCGGATGGTGAGATCAATCGCCATAAGGCTCGACCTGTTGCAAAGGGTTATGCACAACAAAAAGGCATAGATTATGAAGAGACTTTTGCTCCCACTTGTCGTATGACTACTGTGCGTTTTAAATGTGCATTGGAAACTCATTTTGGTTGGGATGTACATCAATCAGACATTGTTACTACTTTCTTGAATGGTGACATATTTGAGGAAGTTTATGTAACGCAGCCTCGCGGTTTTGTCATAAAAGGACAAGAGGACAAAGTGTGCAAATGTAACAAGGCTTTGTATGGGTTGAAGCAATCTCCTCGGGCTTGGTATGAGAAAGATGACACTCATTTGGTTAAACGAGGCTTTCGTAACAGTCCAACAGAAAGCACATTGTATGTAAAGCGTGAGGATGATGTATTTCTCATTGTGGTTCTTTATGTTGATGATTTGCTGATCACTGGACCAAATGAGAGACATATTGCTGAATTTAAGGCTGATTTGAATGCTACTTTCAAGATGAAAGATTTGGGGCTGTTGCATCATTACTTGGGTATACAGTTTAAGCAGTGTGATGGTGGTATTGCCTTGTGTCAGAAAAGTTACATAGAGACATTGCTATGTAAGTTTGGACTTGAGGATTGCAAACCTATTGCCACTCCCATGGAAACAGGTTTGAAGTTGAGTCTACATGATGCTGGCGATCCTGCTGATGTCACTCTTTACCAAACTGCTGTTGGCTGCCTCATTTATGTATGCAACACGAGGCCAGATATTCAGTTTGCAATCTCACAGGTCATCAGATTTATGCATAGCCCAGGGTCTAAGCATTGGCAGGCTTTCAAGAGGATTTTCCGCTACCTTAGTGGCACTTTACATCTTGGCTTTTTTTATCCCAAGGGGGGATCATTGCCGCTAGACTTACATGCTTTTTCGGACTCAGATTGGGCTGGTTGTTTTGACACGCGAGTGTCCACAGGTGGTTTTTGTTTCATGCTTGGCAGTTCATGTATATCATGGTTGAGCAAGAAGCAACCTACTGTGGCCACTTCGAGTTGTGAGGCTGAGTACAGGACAGTATTCACATCTACGGTTGAGTGTGTATGGCTCAGACGCCTTATGGCTGATTTGGGTGTTGGACAGGACACTGCCAACACTATCTACACTGATAGTCAGAGCGCATTGGCAGTTGCGAGGAACCCAGTTTTTCATGCTCGCACAAAGCACATTGAGGTGCATTACCACTATGTCATGGAGAGGCTCTCAGCAGGAGAGATCAGCTTGGCTTATGTGCCAACACAAGACAACCTTGCAGATCTTTTCACAAAGGCATTGTCTCGTGAGAAGCTTGAAGCTTTCCGCAAAGCTTTGGGCTTACTCCCCTTTGTGGGCTGATCCTATCCTCAGGGCATGGCACTTCCCTTTAATCATGTGCCAGCTCTTGTTCACCGCATTACTCCAGGGGGGATTTGTTACCATATACATGTGGTAGTGATGTGTGTGAACACACTAGGACCGTCGGGGCATTTTTTCCCTCTTTAGGAGGTTTTTTTCCCCCGTGCATTGTATATACGTCCATCACTCTAGGGCTATCTATCTTTCTATTGCACACTAATTAACACACTCTCTATTGTGTGCCTTGAGCTTCCTTCGTCTTCTCCAAGTTGTGTGTGTTTCTCTGCAACCCTAATTCCAACATAAAGTGCATCAACAAGTGTGAAAGAATTGCCATTAGCAGGAGTAAGCACAATCTTTCCAACTCCCTGAAGTGGATAAGAGGCATTGTTGGCACAAGTGACTGAATTCCCATGAGGGACAGACTCAAGAGAGGTAAACAATTCACGATGTGAGGTAATGTGCTTTGTAGCACCACTGTCAAAATATCACACATGTGAATCTGCAGCAACTGACAAGCATGCATCATCGACAGCAGGATTGTAAGTGCACTCTGCGCTAAAAGCCCATTCTGCATCAACATCAACATCAACATCACAGTCTCCTTTCACAGAAGACTCAACAATGGCTGCATTTGTAGTGGAACCAGCATTTGCAGTGGAACCACCCTCTTTCTTCTTAGCCTCTTTGGCCTTGAACTTAGGACATGACTTGATCAAGTGATCATTAGCTTTACAATAATGGCAACGCATCTTCGTTTTGCCCTTATCACCAGAATTGCCAGACGAAGTGCTGTCAGCAGAAGCATTAGGAACAGAATTTTTGCCACTCGCAGAAGAACCATAAGAAGTGGCTGCATTACTGTTACCACCCTTTCTTTGAGAAGCAATAAAAGCCTGTTCAACTGCACGTTGCCTAGTCCTGTTTTTTCTAGAAAGTGAGTCTTACAACAGCAATGTGCATAATGCATCAAACTTGACAACTTCAGGATTTCCTTGGGTCATCAGTCTCCAAGTACTAGCAAAAGTCTGGTAGGAATCTGGTAAGGCATCAAGAACAGTCTGCACAAGGGAACTCTCTGAAATGACTTCACCTACAAAAATAAGCTGCTCATTGATATCCTTGACACTAGCAAGGAAAGTGTCCAAATCATCTTCCTCATGCATAATCTTCGACTCCAGCTCTTTATGCAGCAAAGAAATTTTAGCCTCATTGCGGCTTGCATAAAGACCTGCTAGAATATCCCAATCCCGTTTTGCAAATTTTGTTGAACGGATGTGAGGAACAATGGTGCGCTTCTCAGACAATGCAATCAATGCATCAGCCTGCACATCCTTTACATCCCAACGAGCTTGTTCTGTCGTAGGCAAAAAAAACTCTAACAGCAGCAATCCTTGCAGCAAGACCTGCAACATCCTCAACATTACCTACATCCTCAGAACCAGGACGTACATCAATGCCCTGCACAATGTTCTAGACACCCTTTGACACAAGAACATGTTGCATCATATAAGCCCACATAGGGAAGTTGTCCCCATCCAACCTGTCCTCAGTAGCAAAACATCTTGGACACATCTGTGTTGTTGTTGTCAGCCATGGTAAATGCTGCACCTGATGTGAAAACTGCCCAAAAATAGGAGAAATGGAGCAGGAACAACACATGCTATATAGCACAAACCATAGAAGAATATAAGGCACCTGTTATGCAGAAAACGGCACTGACAAAAATTCTGCACAAAATGACAAAATAGCCTGTGCAGTACTGCCTGTTGTGGAAACGGACGCTGAAATGAGCCCAAATCGAAAATCTGAGTAGACCAAGCTCTACGAGTTCTCCCGAAGTATTTGTCAACCTGCGAACGCTCGCCAAAGCTCATTGAAATCGGAGAAAGTGAGCAGGCATGTACTGGAGCAGCTGGCGACTAAGCCCAGGAGGACGCAACCTGCTCTGATACCAATTGTTGGAATTAGGGTTGCAGAGAAACGCACACAGCTTGGAGAAGACGAAGGAAGCTCAAGGCACACAATAGAGAGTGTGTTACTTAGTGTGCAATGGAAAGATAGATAGCCTTAGAGTGATGGGCATATATACAATGCACGGGGGAAAAAACCTCCTAAAGAGGGAAAAAATGCCCCAGCAGTCCTAGTGTGTTCACACACATCACTACCACATGTATATGGTAACAATGCAATCTAAGTACAACTTGATTGTCCGCAATGAAACATGGGACCTGGTTGAATTTCAATAAGGCAAGCAGGCCTTACCTTGCAAATGTATTTACAAGAAGAAGTTTACATATGATGATCCACAACCAAAAAAAAAGGCTTGATTGGTTTTTGCTAAGGGATTCAAGCAGCAGAAGTTAGTTGATTTTGACAAAAAGCTTCTTGCCCATGGTCAAGATGACTGCATTGTGTATAGTGCTTGGCTTAATAGCCATAAAGAACATGGAGCTTGTCCAAATGTGAAGACATCCTTTCTTTACGGGGATCTAGAATAAGATATTTACATGAAGCAACCTGAAGGTTTTGAGCAGCCTAACAGAAAGGAGCTTGTATGCAAACTCAAGAAAGCACTTTATGGCTTAAGGCAAGGTTCAAGGTAGTGGTATAAAAAAAGTGACACTTTTATGCGGTCCTAAGGTTCTAGAAGGAGTCAAGAGGATCATTTCTTGTATACAAAGAAACTCGGTGATGGATCTTTGGTCATTCTCATTCTATATGTAGATGACATGCTCATAACAACAAAGTCCACTGAGGAGATTGCGAAATTAAGAAAAATCTTGAACAAAAAATTTTCTATGAAAGATTTGGGTGATCCAAATCATTTTCTTGTTATGCGTATCAAGTGAGATAGGAAAAGAGGAATTCTTGAATTATCTTAGGAAACTTACATTCACAAGGTCTTGTAGCATTTCAATATGTAGGAGGGAAAGGTAGTGAATACCCTACTACCATCATAATTGAAACTTAGCAAGAAATATTCTCCCAAGTTAGATGATGAGAGAGCAACAATGAAAAGTGTACCATATTCTTCAACTGCAAGCAGTCTTATGTATGTTATGATTGCTACGACACAAGACATTGCATTTTCAATGGGAGTGGATAGTTGCTATATGGTTAATCTTGGCAAGCAACATTGGATAGAGATGAGACACATCCTTAGATACTTGAAGGATATAGCAAGTAGGTGTTTATGCTTTGGTAATAGAAATGCATCTATTGTTGGTTACACAGATGCTGATTATGCGGGTTGCAAACATAGTAAGAGATCTACATCTTGCTACATTTTCATATTTGCAGAAGGATCCATTTCTTGGAGATCATCTCTCCAAGATTGTACATCTTCTTCCACTACAAAGGTTGAGTATGGTGCACCATCAGCTGCTTGCAAGGAAGCTGTATGGTTGGCATATTTAGTGGCAGATCTAAACATTCAGGAAGTTCCAATTTTGCATGGTGATAGTTAGAGTTCCATTGTTTTGGCAAGGAATCTTGTTTTTCACTCCAAATAAAAAAAGACCATATTAGGTATTTTGGTTAAAATCCCGCATTATGGGAATCTCCAAATTGACCAAATTCATGTAATTTGGGAAAAGATGAGATACTCTTGCTGATGCATGGTTGGTAAATAGGATGAAAATCTTATAGGGGATTGTGGTGTTGATAAACACCACAAAGTCTAGAGTATGCATAGCACATGAATTTGAAGAAATACTAGTGATTAAATAAAAGAAAGAAAGGCACAACTAAAGACCTTGCGGGCGGGGGGTCACTACAATAAAAAAAATGCTTATCATGTGGATTCAATAGCAGGGATTATTTTATTTTATATTTTCTCACATTTTCACACTCAATCACATAAAGAGAGAAAGTGAATTAGACACAAGTGGAGCTCAATATAGGAAAGTATGTATAAGATTACGAGATTAAGATGAAATGAGGTGAGCATTTATCAGATTACAATTAAAATGTTCTTAAACTTTCGCACTTATAATGTATAAAAAACAATACAAGTATATGATGTGTGAATGAGCGCAAACTAGAGAAGGCAATACAGATACATATGTGTGTGTACAGAGAGCAAAAGGGAGAGAGCAAGTAGACATATTGTTGGGTGAATGGAGCTCTAGGAGCAAGCGTAGCTCCTCTTATGCAATTGTATTGTGATAAGAATAATAAAAAGAGCTAGGATGGTTATGACTTGGACAGTCAGACATGGTCTATCGGACACTAGTGGCCCTTTCTTGAGCAGTCCATTGTATAATCATGTTATTATACCACGTGAGTGCAACATGAGATGTTTTTTTTTTTTTGAAAATTAAAGCAATTTAATAGACATTTAAAAACTTTCTCAAAGTTTACCATGACGATTTACCACGTTTTGTAGCAGTGAGAAAGTTTAAACTAGGATGGCCAAAGAGGAGAGAGGGACGTGGGAAGGAGTTTTTTTGTAAATTAAACATTACCATTGTTATTACCATGCTCATCACCATTATTATTACCTTTGCTATTATTGCACATGTTATCTCTATTATTACCGCATTTGTTATTGCTGTCATTACCTCTACTATTACCACGCAATGCTTAGGAGCTAAAAAAAATTAAATTTGGATACTTCTTTCTATTTAAAAAATATGTATATAGAGCATGATATTTTTCATAAAAATTGGACAAAGCTAGAAAATGGTAAACATTTAATCATTACATTAATCATATACAATTGATTAGCATAATGAGCATGCTTAACGCTTTGGAGCTAAAACATTCAAAATTGGATACTTCTTTCTATTTTACAAAATAGTTACACAGCGTGATATTTTTCATAAAAAATGGACAAAGAAAATGATAGACATTTGATCACTGAATTAATCACATACATATGATTAACATAAATTAGAATGCTTGATAGAATTAGAGAGAGGGGGGGGGGGGGGGGGGGGGGGGGGGGATGACATGATAAAAATTCTCATAGAATAAAATTTATTAAATTTTTATGAATCATCTTCGAAAAGATCTCTACAAGTGGCATCATCTAGATTTAAACCCATGGATCTCTACAAGTGGCATCATCTAGATTTAAACACATGGATCTCTACATGTTGGCTTCATCATCTTTGAATTTGTCATCTTCCATCTCATCATCATCATTATGAAAATCATTCTCCTTGCTAAGATTGGTGGTGAGAATTGATTTATCAATCTTCCTCTCCTTGGTCTCCTCCTCATCCAAAGTAGTATCGTGGGAGAAGGTTGAAGATGTTCTCCACTTCATTAGGGGGGGGAATGTTGGGGTTAAAGGCATTGCACCTTTCCCGATGTCAAATGTCCATTGTCCGACCATCCACTGACCTTATTTTTGTACATATACAGAGAATAAGGGGCAGCTCATTTTGAGGCTTGCTCCACCCACACATCACCTTGCGCTCTCTCCTTCACTCCTTCTCACATGCACACACTGCACCGCGCGGATGTATTCCATGCACTGCACTTTTCAACCAGCATCAGAGCTGATGTACGACCTCGCAATGAGCTTGCTAGCTTGGTAGTGGCAGATTTGGCACAACAAAACCAGATCAGTGGCTATGGCAAAGCTCGGTGCCATTAGCATGCACAACTCCTCTTGAGTGGGAAACAAGGTAACTGCAAAGATTGGCCTTGAAGAAGATTTGCAGTGAGCCAAGCAACAGGAGCTGAGAATCAATGCAAATCAAGCATCCACTACAACTCTACATAGCTTGGATCATTGGCAAAGTCAGTAGTGGAAGAGCATTGTGAGCTCAAGAGAAAAGGGGATTCAACATCTTGAGCTTGAGGTTGAATGTTGCACACACACATACACACACACACACACACACACAAAGGTGCAGAGAAGAGAGAAATCGAGCAGATTCACAATAAATGACTAGTCAAGTCTACAGCAAACCGAGCTTTAGAGAGAGCTTGAAGGAGTAAATCGAGTAATTTGAAGCTTATAGAGGCTTTTGAAGCTTCATGTTGGCAATGTTAGGGAATTTGGCAATGCTAAAAGCTTTTGAAGCTTCTCGGCAACGTGCAAGAGACATCAAATTGAAACTCTCGGGAGCTCATGGGTCAGCAAATTAAGGCCAGCAAGTGAAGCCCTTTTTGTAGCACTGGCCCATCAACAACGCTGGCTTAGCATTAGAAGAAGCAAGGGATTGGGCCTCACAAAAATAGGGGAATCGGCAAAAAATCAAAGAAAATTTTATGGGGTGTTGTACACACACACAGAGCGAGCCCAAAAGCTGAGAGTGTGTGTAGGACTGCAGATTGGGTAGCACTATAGACCAACATTGAGCTGCTTTATGCAGTGTGTGGAGAAGCAACCATAGTCGGCAGAGTGCAATGAAATCAAGAGCTGTAGAAAAGTCAAAATTCAAAAAAAAATCTTACTCTCTCTTAAGAGTGTGTTAGGTGGCATACACACAAACAGACACACACATATTCTCAAGCATCGACCTCAACAAAATATGTTGAAAGCAACATTGATATATATATATATATATATATATATATATATATATATATATAGAGAGAGAGAGAGAGAGAGAGAGAGAGAGAGAGAACGTATGCTCTTGGATGTCTGTACACAGAAGAGAGCGGGATGATGGTGCGTAACCCCGTGCAATCCCCAACATCAACTCCACATTTTTCAACAACATCGGCATAGAGCGAGGGATGGAGAGAGATTGCACGGCTCTCCTTTGGCACACATATGAATTTGACTATCACGTTCTTGGCTTTTGGTGTTCTCCTCTGTGGCTTTGCATCAACAGCTAGGACATCGACAAGCACTTTTGTCTGGTGGTAGAAGACGACATGAAACTTTTGTTTCCTCGACTTCGACAAGGCAAGAGAGAGCAATTTGGCTCTCCTCCAGCATAGCTTCGCCACCCATCGACTACCCTCCCATGCGCCCATTCAAAGCGACCTGGCTTTGACAATTTTCCTTGGCTTCCGGACTTTGACATACCTTGAGATAGATTGAGCAAGAGTGAACCAATTCTCCTCTAACCCCCATCCTGAGCGGCTCGGCTCCATAGTGTTCCCTCAATGACCCCTCCCCCTCGACGGCGGATCGGCTTTCACAGTTTCCCATTTTCCTGCTTCGGCCACACGTACCAGCATATATGGCTCTGATGGACCATTTCAAAGTGGATTTCAATTGAGAAAACTTGGCTATGGACGACGTTTACAGCCATAGGTGGTTGGTTGTACTTTGTGTCTTGTTTCATGTTGATGTGTTTTTTGACAAATGAGATAGTGTGTGCCAGATTCCAAGCGGTTTGCTCATAGTTTTTGTGCATACTTTCTAGTGCAGATTATGTGGCACATGTATTGCTCATGTATGACTATGTGGGGCATTCCAAAAAGTGGTTTTAGCACAATTTTGTGCAACCTATGCTATGTATACATTTGCGGATATAGCTTGAGCTAGGTATAGCCTGCAGGTAGCAGGTTCATATGTTTACATTGTTTTTGGACATGTGTAGTTGTCCATAGAGCCATTGGTTGAGGAGTGAGCCACTTTGCCAGGATTTTGATAGTGCATGTATACCATTTGCGCATCTGTTTATTGAGACACTGAATGTCTGTTTTCATGCGATTTTGGTGAGATTTTTTGAGTTTTTACTCACTTTTAAGGGAAAACTCTGCCGAATTTTTCCTAGATTCTCACCATGTTTATGCTTATCTATAGTTTTACTCTTTGATGGTTCAATGGTCGAGTTTGACTCCCACTTTGATAGGTTTTGTTAGCTTGGACACAATTTAGTGTTCTTGTACCCACTCTTGCAACACTGAGAGTTGCATATACTTGTGTGGCTACACATTAGAAGCAGTCAAAGGCTTTACAATTCTATAGGTTTTTTGGAAACTTTTTGTAACTAATTATCTTGTGGGATGCATTTTGAGCGTGTTCTCTCACTACTTGTGTATATGGTTATGCGCGTTACACATGGTTGAGCCTTTTTTCTAGATTGTATGCCTGCGTATAGCAGATTGTGGAGTTGATTTTATGCATACGCAAGCATTGGTTTTGATGAGATTGATCATGGTTTTCATGATTGTGTGGAGTTCTTTGATATGCTCATGCTAGAGGATGATGAGTTGATGATAGGACACACAATACCATCTATGGGTGAGAGGGACGTAGCCATCTCAGTGTTGGAGTTGACACATCCATACGCAATGAGTAGTCTTGATGCTAGCCATTGGTGGTTCTTTATGATATACATATGTGTGGTTGGTTATAGTCGTGGTACAACATATCATTATCCACTCCCTATGGTATAGCATCTCGAGTCTTGAGTCTTGAGTCCAGCATCACACATCTGCACCCTCCCTGCACATTGGATCCTCGACACCCCCATTGTACCTATGAGTCATGGGCTTGGATCTCTGTGTGCTGCCAGCCAGAGTCTGTGTGGTCCTATGAAATTGCCAAGTTCAAGTGAATTCTGGGTCTGTTGTTGTGCTTTGAGTTGTTGTTCCATTGTTGTGTGACATTTTTTTTTTGTTGGAGTGAGGTTTCATGCAGAGTACACTAAGGAGAATCCACTATAGAGAGCACGACACACTTTCCCTGCTTCAAGTATGAGAGAGAGAGAGAGAGAGAGAGAGAGAGAGAGAGAGAGAGAGAGAGAGACGGGGGGGGGGGGGGGGAGCGAGAGGGGGTGGGTCGAGGGCCATGGCAAGCACAAAGGAATTCGAGAGGAAAGAAACACATACTCACATCAACATGTGACATACAGAAGAAACCCAAAATTGCTACTAGAAGCTCGCAATCCACCACCAAGAAGAGAATCATTATGTGATACCAGTGCAGAAACACCACAACACGACTAATATTGTTTGATAGAATTTACATGTCTATAGCAATAGTATTCCTCTAGTCAACTCCAAAGATCAACACCACCGTCTAGTTTTTTACTGGTTTTTTATGTGAATGGAATGCGTAGAGAAAAGCAAGCTGCATCCACTTTAACACAAAAGATGTTATGTGAATAGGGATCTTCAATTTCCCACTTGGATACATGTACCTGGTTGAGCAACACTAAGTGATCCCATAGCCATGCAGCTGAAAGAACTTGTTGGGGGTTTTCAGAGTTGGTCGAGTTCATTTCTTGAGCTAGTTCTGGAGAGGGTATCGCTAAAGATGTTTCTATAGATGAAGAGGTTGCCGCTTTTTGGAGCATAGAGACACCCCAAGCTACTTCTTGTGGCCATCTTTGGGGAAGCTCGATGAATGATAGTGCTTTAGACACGAAGTAGGTTGAGGACTAGGCGAACTCCTGTAAAGGAGATTTGTTTCCTCCTTTATGGTTTATAGGCTCACCGCCATATGGCCAAAGGCTTCCACCAAGGGAGAAGATTGGGGGGGGGGGGCGAGGAGAGGGGGGTCGGAGGTGGGTCGGGGGCCATGGCAAGCACAGAGGAATTTGAGAGGCAAGAAACACATGCTCGCACCAGTATGTGACATACAGAAGAAACCCAAAATTGCTACTGGAAGCTCACAATCCACCGCCAAGCAGAGAATCATCTTGTGATACCAATGCAAAAACACCACAACATGACTAAGATTGGTTGATAGAATTTACATGTCTATGGCAATAGTCTTCCTCTAGTCAACTCCAAAGATCAACACCACCATCCAATTTGTTACTTGTTTTTTATGTGAATGGACTGTGTAGAGAAAAGCAAGGTGCGTCCACTTTAACACAAAAGATTTTATGTGAATAGGGATCTTCAGTTTCCCACTTGGATACATGTACCTGGTTGAGCAACACTAAGTGATCCCATAGCCATGCAGCTAAAAGAACTTGTTGGGGGTTGTCAGAGTCGGTCTAGTTCATTTCTTGAGCTAGTTCTGGAGAGGATATTGCTAAAGATGTTTCTATAGATGAAGAGGCTGCCGCTTTTTGGAGCATAGAGACGCCCCGATCTACTTCTTGTGGCCATCTTTGGGGAAGATCGATGAATGATAATGCTTTAGACACAGAGTAGGTTGAGGACTAGGCACACTCCTGTAAAGGAGATTTGTTTCCTCCTTTATGGCTTATAGGCTCACCGCCATATGGCCAAAGGCTTTCACCAAGGGAGAAGATGAATATCAGCCTATGTGACCTTCACACTTGCTACCGGTTCAAGTGGCTCACTTAGCTATTGTAGAAACATTGGAGAAATGGGAGTATGCACAAGCAAAGATTGAATAGAGACTCCAAAACAAGGCATATACTTGGTAGCTTCCAACCACTCCAACATGTCTTCTTCTAACCCGTCAGGTGGAATAGGTTGTTCCAATTCAGGGTTGGACTCCAATGACAAAGGAGCTATGTTGCACCATTGGATCCATGCCTCCTTCAAGTCAGATAGGTTTCATTGAGGAGCCAGAAGTATGTATCCACATTGTGCCATTTCCCCAATCATGCAATGCTTTAGTTTGTTGCAACCATGGTCTACCGATGAGCAAACAAAATCCTCCCTCAATCTAGGGAAGACGAACCACAACAAAATCCAAGCTAAAGGTGAAGTTTTGTACCTACAGAGGCACCTTGTCCACTATGCCCAATGGGTAGACTTTCCTCTGATCGGCCAACGTAGCTATGAAAGGAGTAGGTTGGGTAGGCTACAGACCTAAAGCCAACATAGTGAACTCAGGCATCAAGTTGATGCCAGATCCACCATCCACTATAACTCCTAAGAATTGTCGCCCCAAGATGGACATGGCAAGAGAAGGGCTTCCATAATTAGTGAGGGGAGTAGTGGGATAGGTATCATATCGTACTATGATTGTTGCACCAGAAGGTACCCGCCACTAGGACCCACTGTGGGGTAAAGCGATTGAATAACGGCAAGGGTGTCACTTCAAAAACTTGCAACTAGCCGCAACATATCATAGAGCGACAGTTGTTGGAAGGTGTTCTTCAAGATAGTCTTTGTTGTAAGCTTTTCTTTTTCTACAAGTCTTTCTTTAGTACTTTGACCTTTTGTAGATCAGGTACTTCTTCCAAGAAAGCTTCATCAATATCAGAGAGTAAAGATGAAGATCCTCGTTTGGCACTAGGGGATGGCTTGTCGACTACTGGAAGTGGGGTATCCACTGGTGGGATAGTGGGTGGAAGAGTGGAACTTGTTGGAAGGCTGAGACCTAGGGATACCCTCTGGGCCCAAGTGAGGACACCAATGGGCTCCTCTACCTGTTAGAACCTCTCATTAGGGGTCACCAAATGAATAGAAGGTGATAGTTGAGGGATGGTGCTACCTGCTATCAAATTGATTTTGCAGAAGGGGAATTTAGGTTGGCTCTAACTTGGACTCAAAGATGTAGATGCGGTTGTTTTGGAAAGTCCTTACTATAGTGGTCCTGAGCCTCAGGGCAATGTGGGCAAGGAAGCACCCTTATGGTGTAAGACATTTGCTTTGGTAATGCCATATTCCCTACATTTGTAGCACAGAAGGTAGTCTTTGCTCCTACTACATGGAGGTGGAGGCTGAGGTGTAGAAGCTTTGAATGGCTAAGGGAGCATTAGCATGATAAAAATTGTGAGATGGAAAATAGCTCTCCATACCTTGCATGGGGGGTGTATTCAACAAGGGTGGCATGTAGTTTGGATGGCCATAGGGGGAAACCATATTGGATGTCGTGGTGCCAGCCTTTGTTGAAGAGAAGGAGCAAGACTTTGTTGTATTTGTTTAAATCCCTTTAGGTAGTAGCAATCCTTGTCCTCATGTCCAGACTTTTCACAGAAGTGGCAATAAGCCCAAAGGGGACATTCATGTGGAGGATGCCATGGAGAGGGACATGAGCTACGCCAGTGGTGTTGGACTCAAGACTCAAGATACTGCAACATAGAAAGTGGATGATGATGTGTTGTACCACGACTTGAATCAACCACACATATGTATATCATAAGATCCACCAATGGCTAGCAAAACATCCCAATCCAACTAATCCTATCTCCAAACTGCGGTGGTGGTGATCTAGCCACGGTGTCCACTAGACCACCACCCGTATCACTGCCACGTGTCACTACCCATGCGAGAGTCCGTTCAACGTGAACTTTGGACCAACTGTAACTAACTGCCCATCTTGTGCCAATGACAATGTAGCCTTGCTATAGTGATCGAGGGTTGAGATTTACGCCACTTGCTCAGCCGGTTTTGAACCCACAACCTCATGCCCCAAACTTTGAGACACATGGGCTAACCACCTCACCCACATGTAACCCAACCCGTTTTTATGATCCTTTATGGTAACTCAACATGCTCTATCCGGGTTTAGGGGGTATAATTTCTGCCCAGGTTTAGTTTGAATGTGACTCATGCGGCTGCAATTGCAATGATTTTTGTGCGTGGACTTGGCAATCGTGGATCCCCTCACCACCCGTCATTAAATGTTGTGTGTTACTTAGTCCTAAGGATATTCGGTGGTGTTACACCCATTTCCAAGCTTGGAGTGAAAGCATGTCACTTTCTTGTACAAGTGGCTGTAGAGATTAACAACACATGCGCAAAACAAATGCTTGAGTGCCAAAACCTTCACCCCTTCTATAAGACGAAGGAAGAATTGTGAAAATAATTGAACTCATAGGAGAGTCACAAGCCATGGATGCCATGCCAATAAAGAGAGCAAGACCTTAAGAAAATGAACACGTGGAGTTGAAAAACGTGTCTAACAGTAAAGACATGAGAGGGAAAATATCAAAGGATATTAGGAAAAAGATCAAAGGATGTAAGAAGAAGCTTTAGGATCTACCACATGAAGTGAGATAGAGAATGTGAGACCACTTCATGGAAGGTTCTTGGATGCATTCTTAGTGAACCCAAAAGGGAGAAGGTTAGAGGAGATTGAAGAAGTAGAAGAGTAACATAGTAGAGAGGATATAAAGCTTGAGAAAAGGCTTGTAGAGGACCTTACGCCAAACAACAGAAAGGACTATCTTACTATATTAATATCTTTTTGTCATCAACAACTACTTTGAGATTAAAGGTGTTGTTGTGGTAAAAATTTGGATTATATTGAATTCAAAAACTCAGTTGGTGGCCTAGAATCTTAGATGGATTGGGGAGGGTAAACAAAAGGCATTTATAATCAATGTCCATTCTCTTTCGAAAGGAGGCTTTATTTAGTTAAATGAAAATTATGAATGGGTATTTGCAAGTTTTTTCATCCCTGAAACAAATAGATATGGAGTGTGTGTGTGTGTGTGTGTGTGTGTGTGTGTGTGTGTGTGTGTGTGTTATAAACCCTTCAATGTAGCAATTAAGAGGACCACTTTTCCCTTATATTCCAAGAGGAGATCATATACAAGGTGGCAAGGAATGAAAGGTACATTACATGTGTGATGGTTGCTTTGGATATTTTTAAATTACAATTACTATAGAAAATTTAAGAAAGACAATCTCTACCACTCTTGGGGGATGATTGATTTTTTTATCAATGTCATGTGGTCTAGTAAATGTCCCAAGAACATCTCAACACTTCATGAAAAGCCCGTGCAATATTGCAACACTTCATGAAATGGATGTTTTAACTCTACTTTGGTAGTTTCAGTAGGGTAATTTTAGACGATTTTTCATTTATAGTTCCAAAGACCAATAAGTATAAACTTGACATGGACATTGTCGCATTGCAAAGAGAAGCTATTTTGTGGATCGCATGGTGTCAAAAGAAACTATCAAGGTCAACAATACCAAGGTAATCAGTTGAGGAATTGGCAACTTTATTTTAGATGGTCAAGTACCAAGGCCATTCCAATCATTAACATCTTACACCTATGCCATAGTTAGCTAGAGAATATGTTTTTGTTTAGAGACAAATTCATGCAAAGATGGTCATAAAGTAAAGAAGGTGATGTGCTCTCCCTACAACTTTGCCACATGTCCAAGTGTGGGATCAAAAATAGTGGGAGTGGTTTATATGTATGAAATCTTGGTAAATGAGTTCCATAATTGTTGCCAACCTTGATTCATCATGCTCACTATGGGTGTCAAAAGGGTATGGTGATCTTAAAATGTTTGTATAGGCTCTAATTATGCTAAGAAAATATAGCAAGAGTTTGTGATGGTTCAAAAGAAATCATTTTGATCATTTCAAATGCTCACTATGGGTGTCAAAAGGGTATGGTGATCTTAGAATGTTTGTATAGGCTCTGATTATGCTAAGAAAATTTGCAAGAGTTTGTGATGGTTCAAAAGAAAGCGTTTGATCATTTCAATTGGTCTAACCTTGCAAATTTGATGCATACTAAGGGCTTGAAGAAAAAACGTCTCACTTGATTTGCATGCCTTAGCATGGTTCTCCATCTTGTCTTATGATTGGGTTTGTAGATTCCTATATCCCTTACTTTTGCTTTGGTCATCCCATGTAGTGTTGATTGTTATCTTTGCATTGCCAACATTATTGGGCAAAACCCATAATTAGTAGGCAAAGCATTGGTGGTTGATGATTCACATGTATTGTATTTCTTGGAACCAAAAAAAACATGATGACAAGTTGTTCTTTGTTTGTGATAACATATGGCTTGCATATGGATGCTCATGGGAGATAAGTATGTTAAGTACAAAGTCTTAGGCGTTGCTATTCCATACCCATTTTCAAGTTGCTAGGTGATTATGCTAGTTGTACCGACTATGGTTTCTTATTTCATTGGTCTCAAAAGGCTTTTGAGAACACTTAACAACGTATTTAGCATATGTCATGAACAAATTGAGTTTGTTTTTATGGAAGGATTTAACCACCACGAAGAGATTGGAGGGATTACCCTTTTAGAGGCGGCTTACAACAAAAGACATGGACTGTTGCATCTTGGTGGGATGTTTTAAATGCTTCATATCATAAACAAGTTTTTGCTTTCTCCTTTGTTGGTTCATTTAGTCAACTGTTTGATGATTCCATGGGTGGTCTCCTTCATTTTCTCAGGTGGGAAAATAGTATTGCAAGCAATGGGTATTTTAGCTCAAAAAACACGCCCACAAGACATCTTTTATCAATCTCTTCTGAAGGTTGGATCTTTACTGGCCCATAAGGGCTCTTGTTCCTAAGAGAACCATGATGATTCATCATTAACCCAACCAGGAATATGCTTCCTTATGATTTTTGAAATGCTAGAAAAAAAATTTATGGAGCCATGCTCTATTATATAATTTGGTTTTTGGGTGGTGGTGGGGGGGGGGGGGGATTTTGCTAGCACTTAGAATAGCATTTTGGTTTGTCTAAAAGGCTTTCAGAGAAGAATCTTTCTATGTGGTGGGACATATTTCGATGCATTACAACCTCCCTAAATTTGACTCATGTGGAATGCTCATGGGGGAGTGGAACTTAATAATCTGTTTTTGTCTTTGATTGATGCAAACGTTATGACCAAGTCACAAGTTGATCCCTGGTTACATGCAATTTGCATGGTGGATCTCTGGTTACATGCGCCTCGTATGCCGTTCGGAGTCCATCAGCCTCCATGTACATGCTTCTATCACTTCTCTTGTGATTATGGGGTTGGCCTTGTGACCATTCATGTGGTCACAAGGCCACCCCCATAATCACATTCTTTTGTGATTATGGGGGTGGCCTAGTGACCATTCTTGTGGTCTAAGCAGTCATTTCCAAACAAGGGAAATGCCCAGTGGAAACAGAAAGAAAGGCAGAGTGGGAAAGCTTGGCATTGGGTATGGCGGAGGTTACTGCATGCTACTTACATGAGCTACATGATGTTGGGCTAGCCGCATTGCGATGGGTGCTGTCCTCTATACAAAATTATGCCACCATATCATAAATGTCATGCGAGCTTTCTCTGCCTCTCTTCCTTATGATTGTAAACAAGGCAGTGTTGTTCCAATGCTTAGCACACTGCCTAAGCTACAGTTCAACAGACCAGCCAGCTGCCGGTGGGGTTCGCCTCACATCATGACCAATTCCTTCGACTTCAGTGGTGCTTTCGCTTTGAGCAGAAACCAGCACTCCGTTTCGTTTTCCTTGTTGTAAAGCTGCTATGGAATCAGACTTCTCTACAGCACAAAGGTGGCCACTCTCATCTTGTTGCCAACTTAATTCGATTACAACACCGTTGGGATTGTCAGTGGTTTGAGTTCCGGGAATGACAACATACGGTGCTCCGACCGGAACCTGCGAAGTAAACCAAGCAGAATTTTTAAGAAGATAGAAACATATTTATGCATCATGTCATAAAAATGCTCAAGTTGGGATTCACATTCGATGAACATAAGAAAACCTCTCTATTGCCCTATACAAATAATACCAAATAGAGTAACAACATGTCTCAAGGAAGCAATGGGCAGCTCACAATCACAACATGGACAAACACTACTTAGTGTCCCTATTTATACAAACAGGAAAACAATGACAACGGTCTCTCATAGTGGCCTACATACACAGAAGGCAATGCTTGATGCCTCTCTCATAAGAAAAAGGAAGAAAAAAGGTTTGCAATAATTAACTTGCCATGTGGCACTGATCAACAAAGCTTTATCCAACCATCCGCAACTACTCCCAAAAGTTCAATGCTTTACTAAGGCCTTCTGCAGGCCAAAAACAATCTTCTACAGTACAATTTGGGTGACATGATGTTGCAAGTGCTAAACAGTGGCACGACGAACCCTCCTGTTTAAGTTTACTAATTACATACAACATGTACCCTCATTGTTCAATGCATTCAAATGCTCCTATCGTTCTCAGCTTACTGAATAGTTCATAAAAGGCCACAAAGACAAACAGATTTTAGAGTTGCAAATGATGAACCGACTATCAAAGCCAATGTGACAGGGACAACACGGTTTAGAAATGTCAAAACAAAATGGGTCTGATAGAAACAAAATGAGACAGATCAGGTAACAGCCTATGGCAACAAGATGCTTTACTAATTGGGGACTCTAGCACCCTTGGTTCTTTCACTTGAAAAATGCACATGGATGACTCTACAAGTTTGAGATGTGTGCATATTCTAGAATAACATTTTACTCACACTTAATGTTATCTCGTTGCTTAATGTCACCGACTCAACAAGACCTTCAGCTAGAGCTGCTTCAAGCTCTGACTGCTTTGCTACATGGATGAAGACTTCCTCCAATGTTGTTAGACTGACATGTATGTCAGTAATCTCAAGCTCGTCTTTCTTTGTTTGCAAATGTGCGAAAAAATCCTGCACACATCCTCATACGTTATATCTGGAGTTTGTTAGCCTAATCATTATAATTGAATTGTGAACACCTAAAATTCTTTCAAAACACCTATAGAAGAAAAAGTGAAGGGTGAGAGAGAACAACAATGGGGTGGGAAATGGAAAGCCTCGTGAACTTGGAAAGCCAAAAGATTGTGTGGACTCTCTTTACATGGAAGGTTTGGCTCACACTCTACATTCTATGGTTTGGTTGTCTCCATTGGTCTTTTCTTCTCCCTAGCATTTCCTTGTAATGATCTACTCTTTTTGGGAAGCCATTAAAAGATATAGAGATAGTTATAGTAAAGGTAGATATCTATATCAATTAAGAGATAAAGGTTTAGTATAGGTATGAAGAAAAAGAAAACAACCAGGTCGCCAAGGAGATGTCATTGAGTAGCTAGTCTGATAGATTGATTTGTCATCTCTCTCTTCCCCCATTGCAGGCTCCGATTGCAGCAATCCAGCAATAAATGGAGGAGACACACATGAATATTTGATTTGTCTCATAGGCGGACTTCGGCCTCTAATAGACATAAAAGATCTTTCTTTATTTGTTTGCCCCCCCCCCCCAAAAGACAAATCTTTTTATTAGATAAACATTTTAAGAGCACAGCATCAACATAATTGTACAAAGCCAATCACCACAAAGGTGGGATAACCAATATGTAATAAAATGTACAACAAATGACCACGACTATTTCTCGGCTGTCAAAAAGCACCTCTTTGATCTTCTAACATATACATTTTTCTGAGATCCAAAAGGGAGAAAATTCTCCGCATACTATGTCGAGAACACAGCAAGAGGAACATCGTCCCTATCATAATTGCATCAAGGTAATGCAGTCTCCCATCCGGTGATATCTTTGCTAAAGAAGAGCAAGCCTGAAGAGTTGGATCTTGCGAAGGACCCTTGCATTTGTGAACCTGTCTAACTGGAGGAGCCTTTGTCTGCCTCTGTCGCCTCCTCTCCTCTTGCTTCTCTCCTCCTAGCTCTCTTAGCCTCTAACTTCCTTGTACCTGATGATACCTCTGTCTATCTCTCCTAATACAATATATGTTGTCTCTGCTCTGTAATCTATCTCCTCCTAGTTGTCACCTCCACGTAGATTAGGGAGAGAGATGAAGCAAGGTGGATTCTTCACAAGAGGGGTTAAATGTCAAACATCCAAACATTCTTAAGTGGTGTACCTGAGGTTCAACTCCATGCAAGGCTTCATATGGTATCTTGCCTTTGAAAATCTCTATGGGTGACATGCTCATCAAGTAACAAGCACTCTTAACTCGATGACCCTTTGCCGCCTTCTTCTCCTCTTGCTTCTCTCCTCTTAGCTCTCTTAGCCTCTGACCTCCTAGTACGTGATGATACCTCTATCTATCTCTCCTAAGACATTGTATGTTTCTCTGCTCTAGACGCTATCTCGTCCTAGTTGTTACCTCCACGTAGATTAGGGAGAGAGATGAAGCGAGGCAGATTCTTCATGAGAGAGGGGTGAAATGTCAAACATCGAAACATTCTAAAGTGGTGTACCTCCATGAAAGGCTTCATATGGTGTCTTGCCTTTCAAAATCACATGTTCAGCAAGTAACAAGCAGTGTTGATTGCTTCAACCCAATGTCATAGAATAATGTTTTAGCCCCGAAACATTTTATTCCAAAGCGCGGAGTTTCAGTATGAAATGGTTCATCCCATTCAAAAGTGAAGACGCGACGTTGTACTGAAACAGCAATACATAACGAAATTCAATGCCCAAAGAGGTCAACTTTGTAAGCTGTAGTAAAATTAACGGGTGTTTTAACTTTTAGCTCAGGCTTCATGTGGGGCATTTTAGCACCAGCTAAAACGTCTCCATATAAGGGTAGTCCTTCCCAATGTTTGTCTCTTTCTTACACATATAACAATACTGTAGTGGGGCTCATTAAATCGTAGTGTCGGAACGATTGTCAATTACAATCCTAAATTGACAATCCTAAAGGATGCGCTCGACAATTTACAAGATCAACCCGAATACGGAGTCTTGAAACTGTAAGTAGACGTGGTTTTTAGACTAATCATGCACCATTTTCACCTCCTCAACTAGAATTTTGTTGGGCCTATCCATCTACAGAAATCGTGATAACCCGACTTTCGGTTTTCCATTGAGAAATGCTCGAAGAGTTGGGAATAGCTCGGGATCTCCGTACAATTTAGACATGATGGTGCATCTGACTTCAGAAGCCATGAAATCCATTAATTTGGCAATATTCAATGGCACTTTTTGAGGCTCTATTCTATGACCTAAGGCTAGGGAAGATGGGATCTCCACTTCTTCCATGGGGTCAGGTATTCCCTCACTAAACATTCTCTCAAATAGTATATGCCTAGTTTGCAATGTCTTACACTCACTTTCTTCCTAGATGATACTAGGTGTAGCTAATGATTTACGGTCTTTGTGAGGTCGGGGTTGTTGTGTCCATAATCCTAATCTCCCTAAGTTCTGGCTCTAGTTTCCTTTTGAGTCTCCTCTACTAAGCTTCTTAAGTGCTTGACTCAGTCAATTTCCTCTGCAAGGTTTGGGTAAGTCCCAATCCTCTTTGTGGTTCCCTTGGGTTTTGGCTCTTGTGTCTCCTCTTGGAGGTTCTCGTCCCTCTTGGTTAGCCCTGAAAACACACGTTGAATCATTGGTAGTATGGGAGGGGTTTCCTTATGTCCATTACTAATGGTGTCCTTGCTTGACTTCATCTCATGGTGATCCCCATTGGATTTTTCCCTCATGATGTATTTTCCATGGTCTCGATTGAATCTGAATCATCTTCAGGGTCTTTCATATACACAGGGTCATCAAAATACCGGTCTCTATGTTAGTCTTTGAACTAAGGTTTGAATTTGTAGCCTTTAGTGATCTCTTCCTTCACGTTTTCTTCTTCCTCAGCGATTGACGCGGCACCTCTCTCCTTGCGGATATAATTTCGATTTTGGAGCATCGACCGTTGAGTACATTTACTAATAACACGGGTGTAATTTGGGGTGTCCCATTGGTGATCTCAATTAAGTTCAATGGTGTGATCTTTGGTGCATTTGGATTAGTGGGACATTGGGGAATCAAATCGACAAGTCTAAACTACCAACAACCCTACAGAATACCAAAACACATATCTATACAGATAGTAACCAAAATCAACAGCAAATGCATCCTTCCCATGCTTTCCTACTGAATGAAAAAAACTAACCTCTAACAGTAGCACCACACAGTGCAACTGAGTGCAACTGGAGCTTGACGCACACTAGTTCCCCAGCAACGATGCCAAAAAATGTCGATGCAAGGGACTTGCCATGCGCTGTGTGCGAGCCACGAAGGCTGCAATGCAAGTACACAATCGATGTGCCGATAAGCTCAGACAGACAACAATGGTGTGTCACTCACCTTCCTATGTCGCCGTGAAGTGATCCTCACGCCACGAAGAAGAAGTCATACTCCGCCTTCTCGACCGCCTCACCATCGCGAGTGCCAACACACAATGCTCTCTCTCTCTCTCTCTCTCTCTCTCTCTCTCTCTCTCTCTCTCTCACAACCAAAAGCACTCTGTGTATTTCACAATGCTCTCTCTCTCTCTCTCTCTCTCTCTCTCTCACAACCAAAAGCACTCTGTGTATTTCACAATGCTCTCTCTCTCTCTCTCTCTCTCTCTCTCTCTCTCTCTCTCTCTCTCAACCAAAAGCACTCTGTGTATTTCACATATGAGAATGAGAGAGTTTTAGGATTACAATGGCTTATCTATAGGTCAATCCCTTTCACACATGGGTGTCCACACTTGGCCGGTCAAAACATAAAAACCTATTCTAGTAAAGTTTATGGTGTGCCTCTCATCGGGGATCACCCACAACCACCATCATGGGTTAACAATGTATTTGTGATTTCTCCTATTCATCTTGACAGAAGGTGAAGAGAGCACAGCCAGTAGCGCATAATGGATCGCATACGGCAGGCCAGTTCACCATAGTGGCACAAATGAGACATTTAACAAACCACACCATCAACAAACAAGTGCATCATGCAAATATATTTGCATCATGCAAATATATGATCGCTACCAACCATATCGTAGAAAAGATATGAAACTTAAACTGAGTACGCAAAACCCTTTATAGAATGGAGGATAGGATAAAATACATTCCTAGCAAAAGTATAATCGAAGTGATTGGTTGATGCATGTGATATTGAGCCAACGTGTCCCTCAAAGACATTTTCATTTAATTCACAAATCAACATTTGAATGCATGGAGAGCTAGAAAATGTGATTCACTGGAGGCACCAAACTTAAGAAACTTACTGGTAATTGAAGTTCTTTGTCATATGGAACAATGAAGGTGATGAAGTCCACACTTTCTTGTTTGGGAATCACATTTAGGTGCTGTTTCAAAGTAATAAAAGCAAGGACATTTATTTAAAAACCTTGCTACAAGTTATGATCATTAAAGCAGCACAGAAGACAACGACATCAACCTCTTGAAATAAGGCTTTCACAGCTTCATTTTGAATGAAGCTCGTACTCATTACACCACTCGAAGATGCAAGGCTACTCAATGTCCTTTTCCAAGTAACACTTATTATATATCCAGAGCCAAAACGTGATTTCAGCCTGATGGATGTGCCAATGCATCGCAACACACCTCTGGCCATGATTGCTATTCGGTCACCCAAAATATCAGCCTCCTCCATAGAATGAGTAGTCAAAATGATGGCACGCCCAACTTTGGCCCCTTCTATGACACTCCATACATGCCTTCTTGTCACTGGGTCCATGCCTGTTGTCTGCCTTGTCAAAATGTCCATTCATCAGTTCGCAAATATTATCCTTCTAAACTGTCGACATTCTGCATTCAAACAAAGCCATTTATGCCTAGAAATTGAAAACACTGCATGTAAGAATGGACCCTCATCTTCCACCTTCATGGTCAATCAAGAGAGGGTTTTAGCATGCGGCATCGACTTGGCTTATGTCAATAGGTATAGTCAACAAAGAGAATCGAGTAGTTGCTAACATTGGGATCGAGAAGATTTTCATCTAAGCTTGGAGTCCATGAGACGAGTAAAGCTTCAAACAAGGCCTTGAGACGACAAACTCCCAACATAAGTTGGACCTAGCCCACGTGACTATTAAATCATATGTTGGTACACATATCTACACTGGGGTTTATGGTATGGGCTAGCCCATATATACCAACCTCTTTCTAGCAGGTTCAATAGGTGTACACACACACAATCATGTCGTGGCTGATGTTGGGAATCGAGAAGCTCCAAGAATATTATCAATCTTGGGAGTCCATGATCGAGTTCAATTTCAAAGAGGGTGTTAAGTTGACAAGCTCTCAACATAAGCTGCAGCTAGCCTGCATGACAACCACTCACTACAATTGATGTAGACAACACCAACATAACTTCACTGGAATTCTGCAATATGTGCTAGTCCGTACCTACCATACCTCTTTCTGGCAGGTGCAGTAGGTGTATGTCAACACACAGAATCACATAATACTGGACATTGAGGCTTGAGAAGCTCCTCAAATATTGATCCCAGCCTTGAGTACATGAGATTGAGCTAAATATTCAAAGGGCGTTGAGATGACAAGGCCTCAAGATAAGTTGAACCTAGCCCACGTGACAATTACTCACTACAAAGTGGAATGCCATCACAAACATATCTTCATTGGGGTTCTAGAGGATGGGCTACCAACCTCTTTCCAGCAAGTTCACATTTTAAACCCCATTTTATCTACACAAACCTATACATGCATGTGTAGCCCATGTATAGAAAAACATTTTTCCACATCCTTCATTCTACTTTGCCTTTTTCAGAAAGAACTAAAAGCAAGAAGTGCTTCAAACTATCTAACATACCGGTTCATCAAGACATACAATCTTTGGATCACCAATCAAAGCAATAGCCACACTTAGTCTTCGTTTCATCCCTCCACTGTAATTTCCTGCTCTGATGTGCACTGCTTCCAGTAGGTTGACTCGTTCCATTAACTCCAGAGAGTGCTTTTAACAAATCCCAAAAGGGCCCTATTAGAATCAATTCAAGAACTTCGATAGCATATAATAAGGCCACCTACCATTACAAAAAAGGAGAGCCTTACTTGTTTAATGTGAGCTTGATGCAAACCCTTGATGCAGGCAAACAAGTAAAGATGTTCTAGCCCAGTAAGACTCTCCCACAAGATATCGAACTGCAACGATCTAACCAACTTAGTCATTTGCATTGTATTACAAAAGATTTCATGGTGTAAACACATGAACAAAAAATACCTGAGGACAGACACCCATGTGTCTCCTTATCTGAGCCATCCCAGCCGGGCTCGTTATTGAGTCTCCATGAATTAAAACTGTAGGAAGCCCGTGTGTTTCAGTCAATCATGCAGATGTATTACTTAGCAATAACCTTATAGCATGTAATTCATTTTGTGCAAGCTCACAATTCCTGAAAACATACCATCACCACCTGAAATAGGCAATACTCCCGTTATGCAGCTGATTGTTGTGCTTTTACCTGCCCCGTTTTGTCCAAGCAGGCAAAAAAGTGAATCCTTTTCAATGGTTATCCATAATCCCTGAATTCAGCACAAACCGAAGCTTCAGAAATTGAAACACTGCTAATTCTCTTTTCATTTCGCCCAGTTTACATTTTGTTCAAAAGAAGCACCTAAAAGGGAAAAACTTTTATGTACAGGTCAAACTGACCTAAAAATCAAGTGCAAATCTCAGGTTGCTATGTATCATAGAGCCAAAACAATGATCATCAGAAAAAAAAATTGAGGTCAAAATATTGTATGTAGGATGGCGACTGGTGGTAATGCACAAATGATCCTATCACTTAATGCTGTACAAGGATGCACTGTAGGGACATAAGTGCATATAGCAGAGAGCAACTTGGTGATCGCATGATGACTTCCCTCAAAGCTCCTGCCATGAGCTGTGACGTCCTACTGCCCACCTCCGACACCTGACTTAAATCTCCTTCATTTCACAGCATCCTAGGGCTACGCCGTCACCAGCTGAAGTGGCCAATGCTGGTGTGGCACTAAATGTTGATACAGCACTAATACTGTGGCAGTCATGTGGTGGCAACAGCGACCAAGGGCAGCACGAGCAGTAGAATAGCTGGGAATTCCCAGGGCAATCTGTGGACTTGTTGCCCACCTCTGCAGTTCTCAAGCACTTACCACGTTTGAACCACTGGAGTTGCTCCTGCCCTTGCAAGCTTTTCTCTTATTGAAGTTAAGCTCCAAAAAACACTCCAACAAGATTGTATCACATTCATTCATGATTCCAAAATTCCCATACCCTCCATAGAACATCCAAGGGTTTCCTCTCCCAGCCAATCCAGTGATGGTAGGCACGCCTCCCATGTGCCCAAGGACATTGGTGTTTCCCCCAAAATACTGTTGTTGTTGTTGCCAGAGCTGCTGCTGTCACTAACAAAGCAGTTGTAAACTTTGTTCCAATCAATACAAACAAATGAATACCACCATGGGTGCCTGTATAGAGTCCAGCATCTCTCAAAGAAAAACTCCACCTGCCTCCAAAATACCATACCCTCCATATTACATTCAAGGACTTTCTCTCCCAGCCAGTCCAGTGACAGTAGGCACGCCTCCCATGTACAGTAGGAAATTGGTGTTTCCTCCGAAATATTTCTGTTGTTATTGTTGTTCCTGGAGCTGCTTTGCCGTTGCTCAAGGAGCAGCTGTATACTTTTATGCATATAAGTACAACTGCTGGGACTCTTGCTCTACTTCTGCTCCTGCGAGAAAGCCAGAGAAGAGGGCCCCAGACCGTATTTAAAGGCCCCTGGCCATTCAAAATCAATCATGAAAAGCATCAAGTTTAAAAGCATCTCCTCTCCTCAAAAGCTGCCAACGTAAATTTAGGAAATCCATACAACTGCCACGTCAGCAACCAGCAGCACAAAACGCAGATCTGTCCGTATAGTGCCACGTCAGCAGCGTAAATCATGAAAATCCGTACTACAGGCCACATCATCATGTCAGCGTAGACTGCGGGTGTCCGTACTGCTGCCTCCAACGTCATCACTTTGCTACGCAAGAAATTGTGTGTGTGTGTGTGTGTGTGTGTGTGTGTGTGTGTGTGTGTGTTCATATTTTAGGCCCCATTGGACGGGGTCCTACAAGTTGAAAAGACTTTTAATCATTCGGTCCACTCGGCAAAGGAACTGTATTTATTAGAACTTCTTATCTACACTTCTAGGGTTTAGGTTGCTCGGCCGGGATCTGCAAGTTGGCTAGGGTTCTTGAAACAAGAGTAATCGTCCACGATTACAATAACGGGAGAGCACCACAAGCCAACGGAAAAGAACAAATGGAACAAACTTTAAGCACTTCAAACAACTAAACGGAAAGAGATATACGACACAGGAGATACAGAGTGGCTGAGTTCCACCCCAAAAGAGCATTGGCCCCAAACGATGGCGCCTCTTTTGGTATTTCTTTATATTGCTTCAACTCTATACAATTATTGGGACTCTTGCTCTACTTCCGCTCCTTCTAGAATGCTAGAGAAGAAACCCTCACGCCGTATTTAAAGGCCCCTAGCCATTCAAAAGCAATACATGAAAAGCATCAAAGTTTAAAGCATCGGGTCCTCTAAAAAGCTGCCAACGGAAATTTAAGGAATCCGTACATTGCCACGTCAGCAACCAGCAACACAAAACACAGATCTGTCTGTGCAGTGCCACGTTATCGAGAAATTTGCGGTCTTACTAGGAAAACACAGGACTTTTGGCTATGAGAGTTTGTGAGAGAACTCCAAAAACTATATGAAGGAGTTATACCATAGATGCCATGAAGTATAGGGTTTAAAAAGGAGCGAAATCAAAGAAGCCCCACTCTTTCTCTCTTGCACTCACACACACAAAGAAAGAACACAAAAGAGAATATCAAAACAGCACAAAGATGAAAACATCATGGCTATGGTCGTATCGTATCATGGGTAATATGAAAGGGTTAATAGATGAGTTAATGGCGTTCAATCTTTGTCGACCAAACAGGCTACGGATTGTTTTTTGGAATTGTAATTTTGTGCTTACCATAATAAATATGTTTTGTTTAGTTATTGGGATTAATTGTGTGTACAAATCATCTTGGTTCATAGCAAGATAACTACACTTACGTCAAAAGAAAAGTTATAGTTTATAAGGGGTAGTATGATGGGATCCGATGAAAGAAGTATTTCATTGAGCCTTGTAAGCCAAAGAGAAACACTATACGTTGTTGAAAGTATATTTTACGGCTAATCCATACGTTAATTATAATAGATCGCATAGAGTGGAAGCGACAGAAATTCATATCATGTGGATTATTCATCTAAGATAGTATGTGAGAAATGTAGATATGAGAGAAGTGAAGAGACGAGAAGTTTCCCTTCCAAGCCCTATTCTTGTCCGTAGGCAATAAAGATACTGCGGGGAGAGATGTACCTGTAGCAAGGAGAACCTAGAATTTGTAAAGAGAATGACTTTCTAAGAGTGAGAGATATAGATTTAGTTAGGAAGGGAGATGAAATTAAAGATATATGTTGGAAAAAGAAAACAACAAAAAACCAACAAAATATCAAAGTAAAACACATCTTACTTGACAAACTCTTCGGGAGTTATTCACCATTATGATGGAGAGAGAAGAAGAGGGAAGACTTCAACTCTGATTAATGCATCAAGTTCAAGACCTCCTTTGATTAGAGTTCATCTGCCAAAGATAGTTTACAAGAATGGCTAGTCTTCCTCTAGGAGCAAGTGTAGGCTTAGGCCTATATTAATGGCTAAGTACAATTAGGCATCAATCCTCTCACTCTCGCATGAATTCATCTCATGAATGGTTTACAAGGAAGAAGAGGTCCCCTTTTATACGTGAAGGGAACCCCCAAGGGTTAAACAAGAAAGAGAAGAGCCAATGTGAACATGAACTGGAAAAGTTTGAAATGGGTTGTTCCTACATGATGTGGGCACACTGGGGCCCAAGACTGGGATCCACCATTTTGATCATAGCTCCTCAATTGTGGCTCCAAATAAAGAAATAAAAATAAGGGCAAAAAATTCAGCTCATTAGCTACGACTTCCATTTTATATACTTTTTCCAATTTGGATTGGAACTTTGTGTTAAAAAATCATCAAAATAAGATACATTTCTGGCAGCAAAAGCCTTTTTGTGGTCCCCTTAGCATAGACTTTCATTTGATTCCAATGGACACCTCATGCAATATGAAAGCATGACATTGCTCTTTGACAAAGTTTTGTAATCATGCTTGCAATAATGCATTAAAATAAGTGTAACTTTGAAAATCATGCAAGCTAGTGTCCCACTAGGATTTGATTCCTTCATAGTAGCTATTAAAAAAAAATACAAGAAAAATATGAAGAATACATAGAATATATATATATTGAAAGTTGCCCTAAATATAGGATCTAGCTAGGGTGTGAGAAAATAATGAGATAGTAGAAATAAAAATCAATGCTTTTTGCCCCAAGTTAAAGAAGCGGAGCTATTGACGCTTTTTTCCACAGTACTTTCTAAGGGTAAAGTAAGAATATGTTACTCTTGCGATAAATAATAGAATGAGATAGAAAGCTTGTTATTATACTTAGATATGCATATGTACCTTATAGGAAATATACTTATGTATCTAAAAAGTTACAAGATAGATCTTGTAGCATTCGTTCCCACTATGTACGTGTCACAGCACGACAACGTCAACAACATAAATCACGAAAACAATATTGTGGTCACGTCAGCATGTAAACATAAAATGCGGATGTCTAAACTGTTGCCTTTGCTACGCAAGAAATTGTGCGTATGTGTGCAAGATAGATCTTGTAGCATTCGTTCCCAGTATGTACATGTCACAGCACGACAATGTCAGCAGCGTAAATCACGAAAATCCGTACTGTAGTCACGTCAGTATGTCAACGTAAAATACGAGCGTCCATACTGTTGCCTTTGCTACGCAAGAAATTGTGTGCATGTGTCTTCATAATTTTAAGCCCCATCGGACGGGATCCTATATGTTGAAAGACTTTTTATCATTCGGTCCACTCGGCGAGAAATTGTAAGTTAGTGAGAACTTCTTCTGCTACTTCTAAGGTTTAGGCTCCTCGGTCGAGATCTGTAAGTTGTCTAGGGTTGGGTCCCGCCCGGGTCTTTAGTGGCTTGACACGTCAATAGTTTGTGACATTCCCCCTTCTTGAGAGAAGAGTAATCGTCCGCAACTACAGTATATCTGCAAAACAACTCAAGTTACCTCAAAAATATCTAAGGGATGGTCAGTTTTCTCATTCCATATCAGAGCTCTTGATATTCTGGTGCAAAAAAATTAGCAATCACACCAAAACCGTGCTGATTTTTAACGGGTGTCTCGATGCACTAAAATTACATACCTAGGAAATCTTACCCAACTAGGAATATTCAATGATTGACTCATCACAATGCCACACAAATGCTCACATATGCATGTTACACGTTGAGCACTCCTCCCAGACAAACGGCCTTAGGCATGAAGCTACTCAACGACTACCTCCTCACTCCCCCTACAAATAACCTATAAAGGTCCGAGCCATGAGCTTAGAGGACTAATACAACCAAACGCTCCCTAGACCGCAGCCTACGTTGCTTGGAGGTTTCAAGCATACAACTAAACGCTCCCCAAACACCCGATCTGCATCGTTCAGAGGTTTTTTTAGCATACAACAAAACACTCCCTAGACACTAGGTCTCCGTCGTTCCGAGGTTTCAAACATTATCAAACATCAATTCTTCTCTTCGATACTCCGTGTTACGTCCTCGAAAATCAGGCTCACCTCCCAGCCATAGAGCCAGTACGGGCTCACCCCTGAGCCTGGAAGCTTGCAGCCAAGCAGGCTAGCTTCTTGCCACAAGGGCTTGTGTCCCATACCACTAAACCCACACCAATACGGGTGTGCGGGTAGAGCTTCCAAGGGCCTAGGATCCAAGTGTGGTGATCACACCAGATGTCTCATAAATGAGGCTCAAGTCCTATTTGCAGGACTTCATGTCCAAAGGGCCAGGTTCATAACACTTTTTGTTACGTCCCCAGACATCAAGATGGGCGCCTACAATATGCCCAGTCAGTGTGAACCTGGCCCTTTCAATATGAAATCCTGCAAATAGGACTTGAGCCTCATTTATGAGACATCTGGTGTGATCACCACACTTGGACTCTAGGCCCTTGGCAGCTCTATCCGCACACCCATACTAGTGTGGGCATGGGACACCAACCCTTTTGGAAGAGGCTAACCCACTTGGCTGCAGGCTCCCAGGCTCGAGGGTGAGCCCGCATTGGCTCTATGGCTGGGAGGTGAGCCTGATGTCCTCTCACTACATATGTTAGGGTGTGATTTTGGCTTACGTCATGTCATGTGTGCAAGATGGATCCAGCGTGGGACTAACACTCCGCCCAAGAGTAAATCACAACTCATTGAAACCGGTATGAAAACTAGAGTCAAACAATTCTCAAATTGGCACCAAGACAGGTTTAAAACAGATACAATCCATTTCAAACAAATCTCAAACGGTACTTTCTCAAAAAAAGTTCAAAAAGGTATCTAGATACAAAGCAAGTAGAAAATTTATTCAAGGTTTTGTTCGGACAGTCGAACTTTGAAGATGACTGGCTTGTCCTTCTGCATCAAGGTGATCGTTCGGTTATGGATCTAGAGTGTCGCCTCATTCTTGTCGTGCCAAGGCATGCCCAAGAGAGCGTTGCAATTGCCCAACTTCATGATGTGGAAATCGGCTTTTCCTTAGTATCGTTGGTGGATAGTTACCGTAAGAGCACCAATGAGTGGTACCACCTTTTGGGTTTGCCCCGTGGCTTGCTCAGCTTCAAGTTCTCCACCTTGAGAATCATAATCAAATCCCATCTGCTTGAGGAATTCAGGATGGATGAAATTCTCGGTAGCTCCTGGGTCAAAGAAGATAAGGACTTTCAAGCCGTTGATTTTACCATAAGCTCTGGACAATTCATTTGAATTTTCAAGATTAATACCATAAATATCAGGCCAATGGCAGGCCTAGCTCTCTTAGCCGGAGGTGACCCTGGGGATCTATCTGCTCTCGGAGCTGGAGGTTGTTCTAAGGATGTCTCGCCTCATTGAGGACAAGAATTGTAAGTATGCATAACACAAACATCAAATAAGGTGGCATAAGAACTCCTGGCTCGCTGCTGCTCGCACCTCTCCCCCTTGCGCCATCGCCCTCCCTCACTCCCTCGCGCTGCTCTCCCGCTTGTCCACCTCGCGCTACCCCCTTCCCCTCGCACTACCCCTGCTGCTGTCCGCTGCACTGGCAGCCCGCTACTCAGCTTAGCCCGCTCTCCCCCCCCCCCCCCCCCTCGCGCTACCCCCCGTTGTTGCCTGCTGCCCAGCCAGCCCGAAGCAGCTCCCGCAGTCAACCTCGCCAGCCCGCCCCCTCCCACTATCCGCCCCCCTCGCTTGCTTTTTACCGTTAGCCTTCTCCCTCTCCATTCTTGCTTGACGGGCGTCGCCAGCACCTTCGACGTGCTCGGTCCAACAGGTCTTCCCCCCCTTTCTTTCGTCGACGATCCTCCGCCTTTTCCTTACCAGTAGCAGACACAGATGGCGGCTCATGCTCCACCGCAGAGGGACTCCAATGAAGCCCCCTCGCCCGACCCCGCTGAGCCCACCATTCGACTTGCTCTTACGCCGGCAGAGCAAGCGAGCCTTGCCACAGAGGTAGAACGCTTGCAGGCGACTTCTGTCATCTGCAAGGTTCTCGGCACTCGTCCCAGTAGAGGAGAGCTGCGAGACCTTCTCCAGGCCCGCCTCCTCGCAGAGGTGGGCAAGATCTTGGATGTCCAGATTCTCGGACGGGGGTACTACCAGATTGAGTTCGAGACTTCCGAGATGGCCTCCAAGGTCATAGCTATGAGTCCATTGGCCATCCGAGCATCACGCGCCCACTTTCGACAGTGGCGACATGGTTTTGACCCGTCTTCGGATGTGCTAGTAGAGGAGGCGGACATCCCTATCTCAGTCTACTTTCCGGGTTTACGGAGGGAGTACCTCCCACTTCTCTCCAGGATTGGCTCCGCCATCGGAACTGTCCTGGAGACACCTCGTACGGCAGCATCAGTAGCTGCCAAGGCGGCTGGCATCCCTTCAGTTCGAGTTTTGGTCAGAGATACCCACACGCTCCCGAAGGTTATCCTTCTGCCTCGGGTGAGTGGGGGTTGGTTTAGACAGAGTGTGGAGTACTCGGGTCTCCCGAACCAGTGCTTCATTTGCAGACAGATGGGCCACCTAGCGAAGGCCTGTCCACGGAGGAGACCACGACCTGCACCCCAGCCTCAGCCCCAGCCAGGGGCCACAGCGACAGCCTGGCACTCAGAGTGGCCCCCAGGTGCCTACTCAGCAGCAGTGGGTTCCCACGGGGAACCGCTTTGGTCCTCTTGAGCAGGAGGAGCCCCCTACGCCAGCCACCGCCACCGCCACCGCCTCCGCTTCACCCTCGCCAGCCGCTCCGCCTTCCGATCTCCCCTCCTCCTCATGCCCTCCCCCGCCCTCTGCTACCGCTCACTCCCCACCTCGCCCCCCCCATATCTCTGCCGCCCCACCCCGTTTCTCCTCTCCCCCGCCCCCCCCCAGCCCCTTCTCCCCCTCCTCCTGCTTCAGTACCACAGTCGGCTCAGGAGACTGGACCCTTGCCGGCGGCCAGGAGATCTCTTGGCAGCGCCTTCGCCACGAGTCGCCTAGCGAGAGAGGGTCAGCCCTTCATGCGGCCCCCACTGCAGATTCAAACTTTTCCTCTTGCAGCTATCCCTCGTGGTTTGACGAGCTTTGACCTCCGACGCCGCTGGGATTTCTTCGATTACGGGTTTACTCGTTTTCTTGGCGATTCCGCAGCAGACCACGAGGCAGCCTGCTTCAGTGTCCACGTTTTGTTCCTCGCCGCTAGGGGGACAGAGGCCTTGGACTCAGCAGTTGGTTTCTCCTTCCCCCTATGTGGCAGGACTGAGACAAAGTGGTCCCTCGACTCAGTGGTGAGATGGTTGCACACACAGGTTCTCGAGTTCTCTCACCACATGGGAGAACTTGGCATTACAGATTTGCTGCAGACTTTGTGGCCACTGGCCAAGTTTGCGGTGATACCCCCAGATTCTGCAGGATGTAGACACATTGTGGTGTACTTTTTTACTGATACGCAGTGTTTGCCTTGCTATGTATTCATTCATGAGGACTCCTGGACAGAGGAGGTTGCTTTACGCACGCCTCGCTCTACTTGGGCTTGGACCAGGCACTCACTGCAGTCTCGCCTATCTAGAGGACGCTCGGATGCGGATTACTCCCCATCCAAGCCTGCTTCGAAGATAGCTCGTCTTGCTGCTGCGGCAGCATCTGTTCTCTCTCGCTCCCCATGAGGATCGTCTCGTGGAACGTGCAAGGACTAGGTGGGCCCCAGTTTCAGCGACAGCGGGGCCGATTGCGTCAGGAGCTTCAGCGTTGCCTTGTGGGAGGAGAGATTGATCTCCTTATGCTTCAGGAGCACCATTTGTCTGAGAGCCACATTTGGCGATGTGGTCAGATCTTGCGTGGACGCTATGATACCTTTTGGTCAGCTGCTTTTGGACCTGGAGGCATCCAGGGTGGGGTATGTATGACTATTGCGGACTCATTACAGCAGGCCATTGTGGGCAGAGGGATTATTGTACCAGGCAGGGCTCAGTGGATTACTATGCAGGTTCAGGGTAGCCTTGTGGGTTTCCTGAACATCTATGCGCCCAATGTGGCGAGTGCTCGTGCAGAGTTTTGGTCACAGATTGTTGAGTCTTTGCCACAGGTTGACCAGTGGTGTGTAGGAGGGGACTTCAACATGTTGGAGGACCCTTCTGACAGGATCGGAGGCAGCCATGCTACTTTGCATGGAGTCGAGTTAGCAGCTTGGGAGAGGTTTTGTATGACGTTGAGGGTCTCGGATACATGGCAGCATTCTGGCTTTGTGAGGCCTCCAGAGAGTCTTGCCTTCTCTAGATCGGACCGCAGAGTGGGAGGAGTGAATCTATCGCGCATAGATCGCTTCTACACTAGTGACCACTTCAGTGACTTGGGGGGATCAGTGGGCATCCTGGCAGGGACATCCTTCTCGGACCATGCACCAGTGATCCTCACAGTGGCAGACAGGCAGAGGAGTGGGAGCACGATGCTTCGCATCCCAGAGCGGGTCTTGTTGGACTCAGCACTCAGAGAGAGGGTCGAGGCTCTATGGACAGAGGGCATGGACAGCCAGGCTCCACCTGCAGACAGAGTGGCCTCAGGCCTAGCTCAGCTTAGCCACTTCTTTCTCCAAGAGTCTTTGGCTCGACGGGCTGCAACGAGAGAGGAGGAGCAGCGTCTCAGACCAGGCATTGCTTCACTACAGAGGATGCAGGAGCACCATCCAGACAGTCCATGGTTGGAGGAGCAGCTACAGCAGGCTCGACAGGAGCTTGCTTGCACAAAGGAGAGGCGCCATGAGTTTGCCTTGCACCGACAGGCATCTCAGTGGACTCAGGTGGGTGACAGAGTGACAGGTGTTTTTTTTGAGACAGTGGGACCTCGGCACTCGCATGCCAAGGTCAATCAGTTGAGGAGACCCGATGGGTCAGTTGTCTGTAAGCCAGAGGATATGCGTGCAGTTGCTACTGACTTTTACCGTAAGCTACTGTCGGCTGAGCCCGAGTCAGAGAGACAGGATGCATGCAGGGAGCAGGTCTGGGCACAGATGCCTTGTCTTGTGACTGAGGAGATGCGGCAGAGGCTTGAGTTACCTCTTCAGCTTGAGGAGTTGCACACGGCCCTCAGGGCCCTCCCTCGTGGTAGCTGTCCAGGTGAGGATGGGATGACTTTCACCTTCTTGTTGGAGTACTGGGACCTGCTTGGCCCAGATCTTTGTAGTGCCTTTCAGTACATTCTACACACATGAGTGAGGGCCTGATCTACCTCATTCCAAAGGAGGGTGGCTCTTTGGATGAGATTCGACAGTGGCGTCCCATCACCATTCTCAACTCAGCCTACAAAATTCTTGCCAAGGCTCTGAGTTTGAGGATTCAGCCACTTTTGGAGAGCCTTATACATGGGACTCAGACAGGTTTTGTCAAGGAACGCAGTATCCTTGACAACATCTTCACTTTTTGGGAGGCTTCTGCCCTTGCACGGCTCCGTGGGGAGGACCTTGTGATTCTTCTTCTCGATTTTGAGAAGGCATACGACAGAGTTGACTGGGACTTTCTAGAGGGCACGCTACGTAGGATGGGCTTCTCAGAGGCTTGGATCAGAGGGGTGTCAGCTTTGTACAGGCAGGCCCACAGTCAGGTGCTTTTGGCAGGAGGTAGAGGTGAGCGCTTCATGCTCACACGATCGGTCAGACAGGGTTGTCCTCTTGCCCCCTTTCTCTTTTTGTTCTATGCGGAGGCGATGAGCAGATTTTTGGTGTCACAGCAGGTTGGTTTGAGGGGCTTAGCACTCCCTATACGAGGAGATGAGCTTCTGGACGCTGAGTTTGCCGACGACTCAGCCTTGTACTTAGAGGGCCAGGAGGCCAATTTACACAGATGTGGGTAGGCCTTGGAGACCTTCTGCTGTGCATCGGGCGCACTGATCAACTGGAGAAAGACAGTGGCTTTCTCAGTTGGTAGTGCTCCTGTGCCAGATTGGATGCCAGGAGAGGGTTTCAGGTGGATTCCTCCAGGGACTGCAGTTCGGTACTTGGGTTGTCAGGTTGGTTTGGATTTGTCCCCCGAGCAGCAGATTGCTCCTCTTCTCCTGTCCATCAGGAGAAAGCCGTTACATTGGAGCTCAGCACGACTTTCGCTGGCAGTTAGAGTAGTAGTTGCCAACCAGGTGTTGTTGGCGACTATGTGGTACATCACTTCTTGCTGGATCTTCTCGAGTTCTTGCATCAGCCAGGTAGAGAGGTTGATCAGGAACTTCCTTTGGTCTGGTCGCGACACTCAGATTGCCCGAGCCAAGGTGGCTTGGTCGGTCATCACACTTCCTTGTTCTCAGGGAGGGCTTGGGATCATTGATCCAGCACAGTAGAGCAGAGCCCTTCTTGGGAAGTTCGTCGTCAAAGGACTTCTTCCAGGCGAGGAGCCTTGGAAGGAGTTCTTGTTGCAGAGGCTTCGTGCCAGGGTGCCTCAGTCAGGAGGCCCTTGGCAACCTTCGACCATATGGATCTTTACAGAGTTGCGCCGAGTTGGTTTGAGCAGGAGACTGGAGGATCGATTCGCTGTGAGTTTGCTTCGTTCTTGGGAGCTATTGCGGCGTGGCCTAGAGCAGCGGCAGCCGACGTGCACGGAGGAGCGCCTACGGCAGCCCCTCGTCTGGAACCCCTTGGTTAGCACTCAGAGAGGCCACTTGGTCGGGAGTAGGCCTCATGTTTCTTGGGGTCCCATGGCAGCAGGTCCAGCGCGCTCTCTAGGTGACTGGCTAGAGTTCACAGGTTTGTCAGAGGAGGTGCAGGTTGTCCAGCTACAAGGCATGAGAGGGGTTCAGAGCATGTGTCAGGACATCTCAGAGTCAGTTCCAGCTGATTGGCTCACGCCTCTCGAGCCAGTAGCACCCCGGTGGATGGGAGCCTTCACACGACTGGAGGTTCTCATTTCAGTCAGGGCTTGCTCAGAGACTGTCCCAGCCCTGTTCTTCGAGCTTCAGGGTGGGGGACGGTTACAGAGAGTTGCAGTAGAGGCCCCGCAGGTAGCAGAGTGTTGTTTCCAGAGGATCCGAGTTGTGGGCATCTGTGGGAGGACCTGCGTCATAGACCCTGACCCAGCAGCTCTTGAGACAGGACACTGGAGGCTATGGGCTTGGGAGTGCTGTCCACTGGCACGAGTACAGTGGGATCCTGGTGAGTGGCTATGGAGGGACCCATTCTCTTCTGCAGACCGCCCAGGAGTCCCTTTCTTTCAGTACACTGTTCGGCTTGAACATCATATACTTGCAGCACAGAGAGAGGCCCGCCCCGCTGCAGCACGTCATTGGCAGGAGGAGGGTCTCACAGTTGAGTTCTTGGCAGCTTTTTGGCAGAGGCTGTGGGACTCCAGACAGCCGAGGCGCGTCACCTTGTTCCAGTGGTTGGTTGCACACAGAGCCACAGCAGTAGGGAGCTGGCTTGTACATAGTGGTCTCTCGGCCGCATGTACAGCCTGTGACCAGTTGGTGGAGAGTCAGCGACACTGTCTTTGGGACTGCCCCTCGGCCCAGCAGGTGTGGCTACGAGTTCTTCGGCTGATGCCTGCCCTCTCCACGGCTCGACAGTACACTTGGGGGGCGGCGGCTTGGTCCACCCTCACGGGCCCGGCACTTCAGTTTGAGCTATCTTCCACCAGCAAGATGATAGTGATACAGGGGGGTCGACCTACACTTCAGCCTGCTACAGACCTTACTCCACAGGAGTGGAGCAGTGAGAGAGTGGAGTGTTGGGAGCTCATCAGCGGCCTAGCTCTCTGGTTCATCTGGCGGGCCCGTTGTTTCCGCATCTTTGAGGCTCGCCCTGTACCACCAGCGGAGACTGTTCGTGACTTTTGGCTAGAGCTGATCCACACTCTCAGAGGACAGATTGAGGGACTACAGGGCAGCTCCAACCGCATGCGGGAGCGCCGCGAGGCTTTCCTTCGTCTCTGGCGCCCTGGGCCGTTTTACTCCATGGTCCAGGGGGTGCTCAGATGGCACTATTGTCCACCTGTGTGGCTTTTCCCTCCTCCCATCTCTTGATTTAGCCCCATTGTATATATGCTGTTTTTTCATTGGGAGAGTCTCCCCATCATGTTTGTTGTAGCCCTCTCTTGCAGAGGTGGATGTAGCCCTATGGGCAGCTTTCATTAACTAATAGAAGGATCTTTTTCTCGGAAAAAAAAAGAATTGTAAGTATGCCCTGTCTAAAAACATTCAAAGCGTCAACCTACCTGTAGCACGGTTTTGCGTTGACAATGTGTCAAACAAGGCCTTTGAGGTTGACTTTCAGATTCCCAGGGATTTGTTCGTTGATGCCGAGAATTTTGATTTGCTGGAGTTTGTTCTGTAGTAAACTCGAGCTTCCCGTTCATAAGCTCGTAGCCAACCACAGCATGGTCCATAAGCTCTTGCATGGTCGATATTTGTTTAGACAGACAGTATTCCTATAAAGGTGATGAGACAGTATTCCTATAAAGGTGATGAGAGTCCAATAGTATATTGCTCGCATTGGTCCTCCTAGGGAACCAACTAGAAAAAGACACGGAAGCTAGACATTGAGAAACCTTTGGTTTAGTCTTCCATGGTCTCCGTGGCAAGCATTTCAAAATACCCCTCTGCAAGAAGCTGCACTCCAAAGGAAGATGTCAAATGGCATGTAACTTCGGGCAAAAGTTTTCTTGAAAGCTTGCCAAGTCCTTGGAGTGTGCGGCTTGGTAGCTAAAGACATCCACCATTGCATGGCACTATCACTAACAGAAGTGGTGGCTCGAAAAATCTTTGATTTTTTCGAGTAATTCCCCATGTCAAACTGCTGCAAAGATTGTAAATCTTTGCTCGAATCTTTCTCTCCCACAAAGGGAAAAAAATTTCGTGTAAAATCTAGAAGCGCCATCTTGCTCCATTTGCTCTTTGAAGAACCGATTGCTTTCAGAAAAGCACACAATTGGAGCTTTGCTACCACTATCACGGGTAGGCACCACCTGCCAACGGAACAAACTTTAAGCACTTCAAACAACTAAATGGAAAGAGATGCACAACACATGAGACACAGAGTGACGGAGTTCCACCCCAAGGGAGAGCAGGTGGCCCCAAACAATGGTGCCCCTTTCAGTATTTCTTTATATTGCTTCAACTCAGTACAACTGCTGGGGCTCTTGCTCTGCTTCTGCTCCTACGAGAATGCCAGTGAAGAGACCCCAGACCGTATTTAAAGGCCCCTGGCCATTCAAAAGCAGTAAATGAAAAGCATCAACTTAAAAGCATTTGGTCCCCTAAAAAGCTGCCAGCATAAATGTAGGGAATCCGTACAACTGCCACGTCAGCAACCAGCAGCGCAAAATGCGGATCTGTCCGTACAATGCCACGTCAACAACCAGCAGCGCAAACGCAGATGTGCCCGTACGTTGCCACGTTAGCAGCATAAATTACGAAAATTCGTGATGCAGGCCACGTCAACATGTTAGCGTAGAATGCGAGCGTCCGTATTGTTGCCTGCCACGTCATCACTTTGCTACGCAAGAAATTGTGTGTGTGTGTGTCTTCATCATTTTAGGCCCCATTGGACGGGGTCCTATAAGTTGGAAAGACTTTTAATCATTGGGTCCACTCAGCCAGGAACTGTAAGTTGGTGAGAACTTCTTCTTCTGCCACTTCTAGGGTTTAGGATCCTCGGTTGGGATTTGCAAGTTGGCGAGGGTTAGGGCCCGCCGGGTATTCAGTGTCTTTGACACGTCAGTAGTTTGTGACACATACCTTGCATAGGAGGTGTAGTCAGCAACGGTGGCATGTAGTTTGGATGGCCATAGGGGGAAACCATGTTGGATGCACGTGCCAACCCTTATCGAAGAGTAAGAGCAAGGCTCTGTTGTAGTTTCCGCAATCCCTTTAGGTAGTAGCAATCCTTGTCTTCATGTCCAGATTTTTCACAAAGGTGGCAATAAGCCTGAAGGGAGTATTCATGTGGAGGATGCCCTGGAGAACGACATGAGTTACACCAGACCACAGCCTTAGACTCCTGCTGAGCCCTGAGCTCTTCTAACTCCTGCTTGATCTGGTCCAAAGCCTCTTGATGTGAAGGTCTCAAATCGAAGAGAGAAGGATCTCTCCTCTTGAAGAGCTCATTGTAACTTCAGTGCTTCTAGTTCCCTGCGTAAAGAAATCAAGGGGTTAGATGCATTTTCTATGAGTATTGAGGTAGTCTCTACTTGAGGAGTGGCGTTGAATAGCGACAAACTCCTCCAGAGCTGAGAAGTCTTGGGAGAGCCTTCTCCACCCACTTCTTGACCATGAATTCTCTTGGTTCATGGGAAAGCTTGGCGACCAGAGACTTTGTTCTTGTCATGAGTTCCACAAAACTCTCATCTGGCTGAAGCACTAGGTTTTCCAACTCATCCAAAACCCTTTCTTGAAAATCTCTCAGCAAACTGTCGGTACCATTTATCTGCTAAGCCATCCAAGGTTAACGGTAAGAGCACTAGGTAGACGTCTTCTCTATTGAGGCCACGACCCCTGCAAAGGGATACAAACCTCCTAGCATGGCCGTCTGCATCCTCTGTGGAGAGTCCTTTGAAAGTGGGAAATTTCTTAGCACGCTTGTCAGCTCCTCCATGGCTGCCTGCTCAAGAGCCTGTTGTAACACAGTTGGTGGAAAGTGTATTGGGAGTGAGGAGCCTTGAGAGAGTTGAGGTAGATGCTTGAGAAGGTAGGGGTAGGGGGACTGGGGAACTTCTACTCGGCACGAAAGGCTGGCGCTTTCTGTGGTGAGTACTTCAAAGGGCTCCATAGTGGGCTTTGACAATTTATAGACTGCCTTGTATGTGTCATGCAATAGCAATAAACCCACCCAAGCTCTTGGCGCGAAGACCCTTGAGCTTGCTGGATAGTCTAGACCCACTGGACCAAACTTGACTAGACCAAGCTAGACTCGACTAGACCACTCCACCTAGATAGGGGCAAGAGAGACTAGACCAGCTAGACTAAGCTGGACAAGGCAAAGATGGACTAGACCAAGCTGGACGAGGGCGAAGGTCGACTAGACCAAGCTGGTTGAGGGCAAAGATGGACTAGAACAAGCTCGTTGAGGCCAGTCTACAATAGTAGGTGTTGGTGCTTTTCCCTAGGAATAGGCGAGAGAGGATGGGGTGGCAGAAATAGAGAGAGAGAGAGAGAGAGAGAGAGAGAGAGAGAGAGAGAGAGAGAGGCTGCGGCAGATTTATAGAGAGAGGAGAGAGCTCATTGATCCTGCTGCCAATTTTAGCCACAAGGGGGCACCTTGTTTTTAATCTCTCTTTTAACGCGATGGCTATCCACTTAATAGTGGACAGCCGGTCACTTTTTTAAAAGGTTTGAACCTGTTTAAAATATCTCTCTCTCTCTCTCTCTCTCTCTCTCTCTCTCTCTCTCTCAAAACATGGTATGCCTTGTGATTGGAGCACTAATTGGATCAAGCGTTTGAATAAAGAAGAGGACATATAGAATGTAAATAACTACCGGACTATAATGATTTGGTCTCTTATGGCGAAGTTGTTTGGGTGCCTAATGGAGATAAAACTGAATGATTGGGCTGAAGAGAATGACAAGCGTGCAAAAGGACAAGCAGGTTTTCTTCGACGCCATAGCACCATTGACCATCTTGTCACTCTTCGTGTTCTCATGGAAGAAAGCAGATCGAAAGGCAAGCAATTGTATTGTTGCTTTGTGGACTTCAAGAAAGCCTTTTTATATGATTCCTCGTAACAATTTGTGGAGAAGGATGGAAGAATCCCAAGTGCCAAGTGAGTTTATGCTAGTGGTTTCTCAAATCTATGAGAAGGTGATGTGTCAATTGCACATGAGAAGAGGAATTTTAGAAATTTTTGCACACACTATTGGTGTTAAACAAAGATGTTCGTTGTCACCAACTCTCTTTGGTCTATGCAACGATCAATTGGAACAAATGATGCTTGAATTTATGGAAGAAAAAGGCATTGAAGAGGTCACTATTTGGAATAGCATGCCCCAGAACAGGGAGGTGCTTTTGGGGGACATCACTCACAGACAGTCACAGATTGACTTCCAACGCCTAGTGTGGCGGAAGAAGAGGGCATTTTTGGCTCGCCTAGAGAGCAGGATCTATACCAGCTATTCTTGAGTCAGGACTCATGTGAGGCATGGCGGCTCTTTCATGAGCACCCCCCGCCCCCCCTGCCATCACTTCTACAGAGGCCTGGGGCCAATACGCATCATCTCTGTACACAGTTCCTGAGCAGCCCCCCTTCCCGACCCCCCCGATCCATGCCCACACACATGTGCTTTTTTCACCGCTGAGATGGTGAGGAAGTCCATTGACAGGATGAGGACTGGGAGAGCATATGATCATGATGGCTTAGTGGCTGAGCATTTCACGCATGCCAGAGATCTACTAGTAGAGCTTCTAGCAGTTATGTTTAACCGTCCCATGTGTGAGGGCTTGCCTGATACTTGGAGCCTATCGACTATTGTACCTATCTTCAAGTCGGGAGACCCTATGGAGCCTGGAAATTATCGCACTATCATGATTGAACACATATTGGCAATGTTGTACGCATCTATTCTTGAGCAGCAGCTGAGTAGATGGGCAGAGAGGGAGGGGATACGCGTAGCCGGGCAGGCAGGGTTCACGAGGGGTTTTTCTTCTCTTGATCATATCTTGACACTCAGAGCCATCATGGAGGAGGGCAGATCGCGTGGGAGACGGACCTATTGTAGCTTTGTGGATTTCCGCAAAGCATTTGACACAGTGCCCAGAGCTAGATTGATGCGCAGATTACAGCAGATGGGAGTACCCACAGAGCTCATTTGGGGGGTCATGGCATTATACAGGTCAGTAGTGGGGCATGTACACACCTCAGAGGGTCTATCCACACCGGTTCACTCCACTATTGGGGTGAAGCGGGGCTGCCCGCTCTCTCCTACTCTATTTGGTATGTATGTGGATGAGGTTTCTGACTACATTGAGAGAGATGGTGATAGAGGTGCACAGCTGGCAGGGACATGGATTCCACTATTGTTATATGCTGATGATATTGTGTTGATCTCCGACTCTCCGGAGGGGATGCAACGTCACTTGGATGCTTTGCATAGGTTTGCCCAGGAAAGTGGTTTGTCAGTCAACCTTGGTAAAACCAAGGTCATGGTATTTAATACCACCCCACAGTGGATCGGGAGGTCAGCGCCCGCATTCACATATGGCCAAGAGACAGTTGAGTATACAGATGCTTACACTTACCTTGGAGTGGTTTTTAGTGGGCCAGCACTTTCATTGGGGAGGGCAGCAGAGATTAGATTGACCAGAGCCCATGCAGCATTGGGTAGATTGGAAAGGATGTGTTCACAGGTTCAGTTTCAGGAGCCTCGGACGAAGCTCTGGCTCTTTGACACTTTGGTGGCTTCTGCATTGCTTTATGGAGCTAAGATTTGGGGACCTTCATTGGATCATCACGGGAGGACAGGCCGTAGTGATGGATGGGGGGGCTTGGAGAAGCCTCTGGTCTCTATGATCTCGCGTCTCATTAGAGCCAAGGATTCAGTACCACGTGCTATTGTCCGAGCAGAGCTAGCTGCTCCCCCCACTAGTGGTTGAGGCGCTCATCAGATCTGTCTCCTTCATACACCGCATGTGGGAACTTCCCAGAGACAGAAATGCCCCCCTTGCACTTGAGTCCTCTCAACAGTTAGCCATGCAGGGAGATACAGCATGCTGGTATGGGGAGATGACATCATGGTTTCAGGCACATGAGTTCAACATAGACAGATTGCCTCCCTTCCAGTACTCATTGGTTGCACCCTCTCTAACTCTCATACAGTTCAAGATCACCAAGCTCATCCGCCAAGACTTGACTCAGCTAGACACCAGGAGGACATGGATACAGCCAGCACAGGAGCTGGGCACGAAGATCGCTTTCTACAAAGAGCATCTTCTCCAGCTTACGGAGGATGGTTTTGTGATGAGGCTCAATTACATGGACACCCACTTGTCTCACGGGATACAATGTGCTATTGGCCAGATACGCACATCTTCACACCAGCTGCGGATCGAGACTGGGAGATACAATGGAGTACCAGCAGACGCCAGGACATGCCCCCTGTGTGACATCAAGCCTGAGACAAAGTTGCACTACACATGCCACTGCCCCGTCTACTACGAGATACGAGACCGCTTCCATTGCTTGTTCAGAGAGGGCTTCTTTGGACCACTCTCAAGAGTCATGCGATACGAGGATCAAAGATGCCTGGGTTTGTTTTTTCTCGAGCTGCACAGACACAGAGAGATCCTGATGAGAGGAAAGGCTAGCCAGTCTCAGAGACAGATCACAGACTTCTTTAGAGCTGCCACTGGACACCGGGAGGAGTTACTACCACAGCAAAGCTCGTCACCTCACATCAGAGGCACACCGATCGACCGAGCGACTGAGCTGGGGAGATCCAGACGCCCACGACTGCGGAGGACTACACAGCATCGACGGAGGCTGCATCAGAGCATTCGGATCACTTTGGCCCGGCATGCACGACGCCCGGTCAGACTACTTACCATGGAGGAGATTGATGATATCCGCCAGTGCCCGATGGATCTCTTGTAATCTAGCTATCCCAGCTAGCTGCTTAGCTCACACCTAGCAGTTTAGGATTCCATAGTATTTCTTTTATCGTTCTGTCATTTTGTCATCTTGTTACTCTGACTTTGTATCAGATCCACCACATTGTAGCTTTCCACTCTCATAGGTCACTTTGGCCTTTTGAAGACGTTTATATAACATTTCATTTCATTTCATCTCTCTCTCTCTCTCTCTCTCTCTCTCTCTCTCTCTCTCTCTCTCTCTCTCTCTCTCTCTCTCTCTCTCTCTCTCTCTCTCTCTCTCTCTCTCTCTCTCTCTCTCTCTCTCTCTACAGTTAGCCATGCAAGGAGATACAGCATGCTGTATGCGGAGATGACATCATGGTTTCAGGCGCATGGGTTCAGCATAGACAGATTGCCTCCCTTCTAGTACTCACTAGATGCGCCCTCTATGACTCTTACACACTCCGAGATCACCAGGCTCATTCCCAAGGACTTGACTCAGCTAGACACCAAGAGGACATGGATACAGCCAGCACACGAGCTGGGCACGAAGATGGCTTTCTACAGAGAGCATCTCCCCCAGCTTACGAAGGATGGTTTTGTGACGAGGCCCAGATACATGGCTACAAACAAATTTGGCAAAAATTGAAAAAATTGAAGTAAATGTTTGGGCTTCTTTTTGAAGTGTGCAAGGCCTCAAGGACTCATAAAATGCACCCCCCTCCCCCTTTCTCTCCACAAGCTAATCCTCAAGGCTCAAGCTCTCTCCCTCTCACACTCTCAAGATCTCTCCCTCTCAAGATTCACTCTCTCAAGATTCACTCTCTCAAGGCTCAAGGCTTTAAGCCTTCAAACTCTCTTCCTCTCCCTCCCACTCTCTCAAATCTCTCCCTCTCCCTCTCACTCTCTCGAGTCTCTCCCTCTCTCTCTCTCTCTCTCTCTCTCTCTCTCACATCATCTAGTCATAGCAAGATTGAATGGTCTTCAAAACGAGTTTTTTGTGAGTATTAGAGTCAAAGCACTCTAATACTCCTTGTATTTAAACACAAGAAGCTAAAAATTGCACTATTTGTGTGTTTTTTATACCTCCCGTTCCGAACCCCTAGCCGTTCCCCCGTTCCGCGGGGATCCCGTCGCCGTTCCCGTTCCGCGTTCCGGGTAGCTATGACATGGACACCCACTTGTCTCATGGGATAAGATGTGCTATTGGCCAGATACGCACATCTTCATACCAGCTACGGATCGAAACTGGAAGATACAGCGGAGTACCAGCAGAGGCCAGGACATACCCCCTGTGTGACATCGAGCTAATCCTCAAGGCTCAAGCTCTCTCCCTCTCACACTCTCAAGATCTCTCCCTCTCAAGATTCACTCTCTCAAGGCTCAAGGCTTTAAGCCTTCAAGCTCTCTTCCTCTCCCTCCCACTCTCTCAAATCTCTCCCTCTCCCTCTCACTCTCTCAAATCTCTCCCTCTCCCTCTCACTCTCTCGAGTCTCTCCCTCTCTCTCTCTCTCTCTCTCTCTCTCTCTCTCTCTCTCTCTCACATCATCTAGTCATAGCAAGATTGAATGGTCTTCAAAACGAGTTTTTTGTGAGTATTAGAGTCAAAGCACTCTAATACTCCTTGTATTTAAACACAAGAAGCTAAAAATTGCACTATTTGTGTGTTTTTTATACCTCCCGTTCCGAACCCCTAGCCGTTCCCCCGTTCCGCGGGGATCCCGTCGCCGTTCCCGTTCCGCGTTCCGGGTAGCTATGACATGGACACCCACTTGTCTCATGGGATAAGATGTGCTATTGGCCAGATACGCACATCTTCATACCAGCTACGGATCGAAACTGGAAGATACAGCGGAGTACCAGCAGAGGCCAGGACATACCCCCTGTGTGACATCGAGCTAATCCTCAAGGCTCAAGCTCTCTCCCTCTCACACTCTCAAGATCTCTCCCTCTCAAGATTCACTCTCTCAAGGCTCAAGGCTTTAAGCCTTCAAGCTCTCTTCCTCTCCCTCCCACTCTCTCAAATCTCTCCCTCTCCCTCTCACTCTCTCAAATCTCTCCCTCTCCCTCTCACTCTCTCTCGAGTCTCTCTCCCTCTCTCTCTCTCTCTCTCTCTCTCTCCTCTCTCACATCATCTAGTCATAGCAAGATTGAATGGTCTTCAAAACAGTTTTTTGTGTGAGTATTAGAGTCAAAGCACTCTAATACTCCTTGTATTTAAACACAAGAAGCTAAAAATTGCACTATTTGTGTGTTTTTTATACCTCCCGTTCCGAACCCCTAGCGTTCCCTTCCCCCCCCCGTTCCGCGGGGATCCCGTCGCCGTTCCCGTTCCGCGTTCCGGGTAGCTATGACATGGACACCCACTTGTCTCATGGGATAAGATGTGCTATTGGCCAGATACGCACATCTTCATACCAGCTACGGATCGAAACTGGAAGATACAGCTGAGTACCAGCAGAGGCCAGGACATACCCCCTGTGTGACATCGAGCCTGAGACAGAGTTGCACTACACATGCCACTGCCCCGTCTACTATGAGATACGAGGCCGCTTCCATTGCTTGTTTAGAGAGGGCTTTGGACCATTCTCTAGAGTCATGCGGTACGAGGATCAGAGATGCCTGGGTTTGTTCTTGCTCGAGCTGTGCAGGCACAGAGAGAGCCTGATGGGAGGAGAGGCTAGCTAGACAGTCTCAGAGACAAAACACAGACTTCGTTAGAGCTGCCACTGGACACCCGGAGGAGTTACTACCTTAGCAGAGCTCGTCGCTTTACACCAGAGGCATACTGATCGACCGAGCGACTGAGCTGGGGAGATTCCGACGCCCACGACTGCGGAGGACTAAACAGCATTGACGAAGACTGCATCAGAGTCACTTTGGCTCAACATGCACGACGCTCGGTCAGACTACTGACCATGGAGGAGATTGATGAGATCCGCCAGTGACTAATGCTAGATCTCATGTGATCTAGCTATCCCAGCTAGTTGTTTAGCTGCTTAGTCCACACCTAGCAGTTTAGTATTCCATAGTATTTTATTTTGTCATTTTGTCATTCTGTCATCTTGTTACTCTGACTTTGTATCAGATCCACCACATTGTAACTTTCTGGTCTCATAGGTTACTTTGGCCTTTTGAAGACGTTAATATAACATTTCATTTCTCTCTCTCTCTCTCTCTCTCTCTCTCTCTCTCTCTCTCTCTCTCTCTCTCTCTCTCTCTCTCTCTTATTGCTTGTTCAGAGAAGGCTTTGGACAATTCTCTAGAGTCATGCGGTACGAGGATCAGAGATGCCTGGGTTTGTTTTTGCTCGAGCTGCGCAGACACAGAGAGAGCCTGATGAGAGGAGAGGCTAACCAGTCTCAGAGACAGATCACAGACTTCTTTAGAGCTGCCACTAGACACACGGAGGAGTTACTACCACAGCAGAGCTCGTCGCCTCACACCAGAGGCACACTGATTGAACGAGCGACTGAGCTGGGGAGATCCAGATGCCCATGACTACGGAGGACTACACAGCATCGACGGAGGCTGCATCAGAGGATTCGGATCACTTTGGCTCGACATGCACGACGCCCGGTCAGACTACTGACCATGGAGGAGATTGATGAGATCCGCCAGCGACCGATGCTAGATCTCCTGTGATCTAGCTATCCCACCTAGCTGTTTAGCTGCTTAGTTTCACACCTAGCAGTTCAGGATTCCATAGTATTTTATTTTTTCATTTTGTCATCTTGTTACTCTGACTTTGTATTAGATCCACCACATTGTAACTTTCTGGTCTCATAGGTCACTCTGGCCTTTTGAAGACGTTAATATAACATCTCTCTCTCTCTCTCTCTCTCTCTCTCTCTCTCTCTCTCTCTCTCTCTCTCTCTCTCTCTCTCTCTCTCTCTCTCTCTCTCTCTCTCCTACTCTATTTGGTATGTATGTGGATGAGGTTGCTGACTACATTGAGAGAGATGGTGATAGAGGTGCACAGCTGGCAGGGACATGGATTCCACTATTGCTATATGCTGATGGTATTGTGTTGATCTCCGACTCTCCAGAGGGGATGCAACGTCACTTGGATGCTCTGCATAGATTTGCCCACGAAAGTGGTTTGTCTGTCAACCTTGGTAAAACCAAGGCCATGGTATTTAATACCACCCCAGAGTGGATCAGGAGGTCAGCGCCCGCATTCACATACGGCCAGGAGACGGTGGAGTACACAGATGCTTACACTTACCTTGGAGTGGTTTTTAGTGGACCAGCATTTTCACTGAGGAGAGCAGCAGAGACTAGATTGACCAGAGCCCATTCAGCATTGGGCAGATTGGAGAGGATGTGTTCAAAGGTTCAGTTTCAGGAGCCTCGGACGAAGCTCTGGCTATTTGACACTTTAGTGGCGTCTGCATTGCTCTATGGAGCTGAGATATGGGGACCTTCATTGGATCATCACGGGAGGACAGGTCGCACTGATGGGTGGGGGAACATGGAGAAGCCTTTGGTCTCTATGATCTCGCGGCTCATTAGAGCCAAGGCTTCACTACCACGTGCCATTATCCGAGCAGAGCTTGCTGCGCCCCCACTAGTAGTCGAGGCGCTTACCAGATCTGTCTCCTTCATACACCGCATGTGGGAACTTCCAGAGACAGATATGCCCGCCTTGCACTTGAGTCCTCTTGACAGTTAGCCATGCAGGGAGATACAGCATGCTGGTATGGTGAAATGACATCATGGTTTCAGGCGCATGGGTTCAGCATAGACAGATTGCCCCCCTTCCAGTACTCATTAGAGGCACCCTCTCTGAACCTTACACAGTCGGAGATCACCAAGCTCATCCGACAGGACCTGGCTCAGCTAGACATCAGGAAGACATGGATACAGCCAGCACAGAAGCTGGGCACAAAGATGGCTTTCTACAGAGAGAATGTTCTCTAGCTTACAGAGGACGGTTTTGTGACAAGGCCCAGATACATGGACACTCACTTGTCTCATGGGATACGATGTGCTATTGGCCAGATACGCACATCTTCACACCAGCTGCGGATCGAGACTGGGAGATACAGTGGAGTACCAGCAGAGGCCAGGACATGCCCCCTGTGTGGCATGGAGCCAGAGACAAAGTTGCACTACACATGCCACTGCCCCGTCTACTATAGATACGAGGCCGCTTCCACTGCTTGTTCAGAGAGGGCTTTGGACCACTCTCCAGAGTCATGCAGTACGAGGATCAGAGATGCTTGGGTTTGTTTCTACTCGAGCTGCACCGACACAGAGAGAGCTTGATGAGAGGAGAGGCTAGCCAGTCTCAGAGACACATCACAGACTTCTTTAGAGCAGACACTGGACACCCGGAGGAGCCACTACCACAACAGAGCTCGTCGCCTCACACCAGAGGCACACTGATCGACCGGGCGACTGAGCTGGGGAGATCCAGACGCCCACGACTGCGGAGGACTACACAGCATCGACGAAGGCTGCATCAAAGGCTTCGGATCACTTTGGCCCGACATGCACGACGCTCGGTCAAACTACTGACCATGGAGGAGATTGATGAGATCCGCCAACAACCGATGCTGGATCTCTTGTGATTTAGCTACCCCAACTAGCTGCTCTGCCCCGTTCACACCTAGCAGTCCAGGATTCCATAGTATATTTGTTGTCATTTTGTTACTCTGACTTTGTATCAGATCCACCACATTGTAACTTTTTGGTCTCATAGGTCACTTTGGCCTTTTGAAGACGTTAATATAACATTTCATTCTCTCTCTCTCTCTCTCTCTCTCTCTCTCTCTCTCTCTCTCTCTCTCTCTCTCTGGCGGCTGCAAGCTATGGCGCACCCTACGCAGGTACAGCAGACCAATAGGTAGGGTTCGCACAGGTACAGCAGGCCCTAGATTAGGGTTCGCGCATGTACAACAGGCCCGAAATTAGGGTTCGCGCAGGTACAGCACGCCCAAAATTAGCGTTCGCGCAGGTGAATTCCCTGTGTATTCCCTACTCGGTCTGCATCCTCTCTCTCTCTCTCTCTCTCTCTCTCTCTCTCTCTCTCTCTCTCTCTCTCTCTCTCTCTCTCGCGCGTTGATGGCTGCTGCAAGCTATGGCGTGTTGATGGCTGCCGGTCTGTAGCGTGCTCACTTGCTGCTGCTGCTGCAGCGAATAGCTTGGGGCTGCGCCCTCTTCAACATCAGTCCGAAGCAACAGGCAACAGGGCGGTGCCCTCAATTCTATCGGGTTCGGGGCAGCAGGCAGCAAGGCTGCGCCTATACCAGGCAGGTCGCACGTACGCAGGAGATAGGCCTTTTCCCTCTGTGGGGGATTTGAGCAGTCTGAACAGCAGGGCTGCGAGCTAACCTACAAGGGGGCCGCGTGTTATTGTATTGCCAGAACAGCAGCAGCGCTGGGAGCAGACCCGGTTGGGCTGCGTCTCTTGATTCGAGCAGAGGGGACATGCCTGTTGCTAAACAGCGGGTGCAAGGCCCCCCTTTCCACTACTGGTTTCCATTGCAAGTGCCCATAGCGGGCTGATAATGCATTGTACCCCCAAGGGGTTGTGGTTGACTGCATACTCCACCTGGTCTCAGCTGAGCCAGAGTGTCGAGCCTTTTTGAGGATTCGGCCGGTCTCCCGAGTGGGGCCTGAGCCCACATTTTGTACCTTTTTGGCAAGGGTGAGCCGCGATGCTCCGATCCCCTATTGTATCCCTTTTTTGAGTCAAAAGTGCAGATTGTACTTTTGATGGAGGTAATGACTGCTTCGCCGGTGTGTAAGCCCCATCCGAAGGCAACCTTTGTGCTTACAAACAAGCGGATTACACAAAAGGAGAGGGAGATGAAAGACTGGAAAGCAGATATGGAGGGATGGTGGAAAGAGAAGGCCAACCTTCTTCAAATTTTTCTCAACGAAGGCGCGCAGTGGAAGAAAGAGAAAGAGGACCTGCACGCAGAGCTACAAGCACTTAAGGCAGACTCCAAAGCACTTAAAGAAGAGGTCTCAGCTCTCAAGCGAGAACTTGCTGATAGAGCGAGCAGTGGAATAGAGGAGGGGGAATTCCAGCCTTCGGTAGTAGAGGAAATCAAGGTCATCAAAGAGCAGGTACGGATGATCAAAGAGGAGGAGAAACAAAAGATGGTAAAGACGTCTTCGTGGATGGATGTGATCACGAAGACGCAAAAGAAGGCGGATGAGGCCGAGAAGTGGATAGAAGTCGCTAAGAAAGGCAAAGGGAAAGAAACCACATCTGTCCCCACTCCTACAATCATCAACATGACTCTAGAAGAAGAACAGCGAAGGAAAACTAGAGCTTTGCATATAAGAGTAACCGGTCTAAAAGACCAAGATGATGTGGAAGGGGAAGTTGAAGAACTTCTCCGCATGATGGGTAGCGAGGCTACTCATACAAAGGCATGGAGGGTGGGGAAGAAGACACAAGGCAATGGGGAGACTTCAAAAGGGAGAGCTTTAATCATCCGTTTCCCATCCATGGACGCAAAGGACTTCTTGAAGAAGCGTCCTACACTAAAGAAAACGGGCATATTCCTTGGAGATGACCTCACTCTCACACAGCTTGCGCATATGAGAGAGGTAATGCCAGAGATTCAAGCGGCAAGGGAGAAGGGAAAGACGGCCTTCTACAGAGATGGCCGGGTTGTGATTGTAGAGCGGCGCTCCACATGACGGTGCGAGACCCATGGGACCACCCTCAAAGTTGCCACGTGGAATTGTAATGGATCTATGCGACTTGATGTGGGCACCTTTGAGGATAGTTTCAGGGGAAGAGACATCATCTTCTACTCTGAGACACATCAGGCCCCTGGGCAGTCTATGCCTCACATTAGTGGATATAGATGGGAGACTGCCTATAAACAGGAGACACGATCAGAGCAGAGAGGGCGGGGATCAGGAGGAGTGGCAGTGTTATTCAGAGAGGAGTTACAGCCATTGATACATATAGCCCGTAGAGATGAGCAAGCTAGGTACATGTGGGTGAGACTGAGAGCAGAGACAGATAGATATCTTTACATTGCTATTTGCTACTTTCCCCCGAGCACGTCAGTGTATGCACCACCCAGAGGACAGTCCCCTTTCTCTATTTTGGATGATGACATATGGGAGTTCTCTAGAGATGGTGACATCATCATTCTAGGGGATTTCAATGCTAGGACTGCCCATCATCAGACAGTATTTTATGATACTTCAGAGGAGATGCTGAGAGAGCTGGATGTTGCAGAGACAGGCCTACCCAGACTATCACAAGATGGAGAACACACTGAGTATGGACGACACTTGATAGACATGGGGACTGCACATGGATTGGCCATCTTGAATGGCCTACAGAGATTTCCCGCTTCAGGGGGTTTTACATGCTTTCCACACAGACATGGAGAAAGCACAGTGGATTATGTCATGGCACAGCCGACCCTCATCTCTAGTATCCAGGATCTCACGGTTGGACCCAGACCTGTTGGTGTGGCAGTGGATCATGCTCTTTTGTCAATGACAATCTCTTTTAAGTTTAGTGTAGCACACAGGCTACGGACAGCAGCCCCTACTCGCTACACCTTCACACGGGAGACAGACTCTGTATACATAGATGGCATCTACAGACGCCTATGCACAGAGGAGCCAGGGCGACCTCTGGAGGAGCTTACTACTATAATGACACAGACACTACATGATGCAGCAGCAAAGGCATACCCACATACCCAGCCTGAGCAGAGACGCCGTTCGGGGAGCATGCCCCAGAACAGTTGGTATGATGAGGAATGCCGAGACACTAGAGCTAGTATAACCGGCCTATACAACGTAGAGCGCGGTACTATTTCAATTACCTGTTAACTTTACATAGAGCACTGAGAAGGGAAGAGAACACACTTGCGTCCAGCGATTAGAATGTCACTGCGCACACGAGACCGACACCCTGTAGGCCCCAAAGACTGGCGCCCCATTCGGTATTTCTTTATTCAAATTAAGGTAGACGATCCGACCACTTAGCACAAGCTTTCACAAAGCTGTCCAAACCTGGCGAGGGCTGAAAACGCAGGTTTTCGATCGGATTTCGACAGCATAACGGCGCAAAAACCCCTGTAGGTCAAAAACACCTGTCTAGGACGGATTCCCTCGATATCTGGAAGCTTTCTGGTGAGCTGTCGCAGAAATTCAGTGGGCTGTAATTCTCTGTTTTTCACTGCCGGGAGCCCAAAAGCCTGTACACGCATCCCAAGGCTCTCACGAGACTCCCCCGATGTTCCCTTGCAGTTTAGGTGCGAAACCCTAAACCTGCAGAAAAACACAGCAGGCTGTAATTCCCTGTTTCGGATCGTTTTTAGCGGAGCGAACACGCCTACGCGTGTCCCAAGGGCTCCCGCACGCAATGGGACAGTTCCTCTGTCAATTGGACGAGTTTTCACGCGAGAAAACTCTCCAAACTCGCAATCTTTCGTGATGGAACTGTGCGTACTTGTGGGGGATTAGCAATTAGCTAATCCGGTTCCTGTTCAGAAGGCTCTTGCCTTGGCAAACGCGCATAAACCCCCAGAACTGTACATAGGTCAAATGAGAAGCCCACTAGTGGGGCATAACATACTATACGTAGGGGAGAAAGAGAGCAGTATGTAGCGTGCGGGGCATCACTCCCGTCACCATACTGTGCATAGAGGGCAAGGTAAGCATTCCATAGCTTCTGTACCTGCTACAATCCACCTGAGGCTGAGAATGGCGTCCCCTTTGTTGATATGCAGCTCGTTTTTGCCTCCTAGAGTGACAGAATCGCTCACAGGCTGACACGTCGCCCAGTTTCCGAGTTTGGGCTTTCCTTGCTAAAAATATCTCAACTGGTGCGTCAATTGACTTGGCAGCAAAGCAATAAAATGTTCCCCTTGTCATTCCAGAGCTAATGACGCGAACACATTTTCCGGTCAAAAATAGCAGTTCCCTAAATTTTAGGAGATGCTTCCATGGCGTCCCTATCGGTCTCCTGACCATCATTGAAGACTACCATTTGACCAACATCTACAATGTGGGTTAATTTACTGGCCCCTTTCAACTTATAAAGTTGCAGTGACTTGACGAGTGGCCCAAATTCCAGTTTGGCGCACACGAGCTTCCATACTCATCAGAATTCAGTGCTAAACTAGCCCGGGCAGTCCTTGTCTGACCGACCTAGATCCCCGATGTGAGAAGCCCATTTGGCTGCAGCCGTTTCACACTGGCTATGCAATGTCCACTTGCACCTTTTCAAGGGTTTTGGGACAAACAAGTAAAAATAAAATAAATATATCTAATACTTATTTACGGAAGGCAACAGGAAAATTACACCTCCTGGTGACACACCCCACCCTTGAAATACTGCAAGCGACCTCGCTTGCATGCCAATAATACATGCAGATATCTCCTGATATCACATATATTCTATGATGGGAATCCAAGATATACATGCTTTCGGAAATGTAGCGTTGGACGATTAAACAATCCCACCAACCTGGCTACGACACATATATCAAGCATAGAAGTCTTCTAGTGTACTCTTGAGCACAAACTTCTCTAGCTAAGTTCTGTATGGAAAGAGTAGATACAATTGCTTAACTACTCTCTTGAGCATCATGAACCATGCTCTTGCCTTGCTCCAAAAAGGCTGCATCAAGTCGCTGTGGGTTCCATTTGAAAGGCTTCAAGATACAATTGCAATAGCTGAGGTGAATCAAGCAATTCAGACTCTTCTATCCATTTGGCATCTAATGATGGATAGTTCTTGAACTTCACCAAATAGCGTCTTGCAACTTTTCCTCTAACCTTTCTTTCTTTATGTGCCAATATCTATTCAGGAACAAGGATTTCATCCAATTCTTCCACTTCGGGTTGTTCCTCATCAAGCATATTCTCTGGCACATCACCAACAAAGGGCCTTAGAAGGCTGACATGAAAAGCATTATGTATTTTCCAGCCTTCTGGTAGCTTTAACCTGTAAGCTACATCGCTGATCTTTTCTGAAATCTGAAAAGGACCATAATATCGCATACTGAGCTTAGGAAACAAGCGCTCCTTGCCTTTCCTTTTCCTTAACCTGGCCTTTTCAAAGCACAAAAGTACCCAATCACCAAGTGAAAATACAAGTTCACGACGGTGACGATCAGCAACTTTCTTTTGCTTAGCCTGAGTCTTCTCAAGAGCAATCTTTATCTTCCTGTATGTTTCATCCATATCTTGCACATACTTGTCTGCCTCAAATATCTTGTCCTTAGTCTACAAAATGGGCGGGACTTTCTTTCCTCCTTCCACTATCTCAAATGGTGTCTTACCTATTGACGTATGCACAGTGTTATTGTAAGCATATTCAACCAATGGGAGATGGTAATCCCAAGTTGCCTTGTGCTCTGAGACATAACATTTGAGCAGGTCCAAGACAGTAGAATTTGCCTCTTCTGACTGTCCATCAGTTTGCGGATGAAACGAAGAAGAGAACTTGAGCGTAGTGCCCATGTTCTCAAACAATGCCTTCCAGAAAAGACTCGTCATACGTGGATCCCTGTCACTGACAATCGACTGAGGCATCCCATGATATTTAAAGATATTGCTCATGAATATCTTGACCATGTGTTCTGTCTTTATCTTCTTCCTAACAGGAATGAAATGGGCCTCCTTACTGAACCTACAAATGATAGTCCAAATCCCATCATTTCCTGTTTGCGTCCTTGGAAGATCAAAGATAAAGTCCATTGCTATACTTTCCCATGGCCTATCAGGGATCGGCAATGGCTGCAACAATCCCGGTTGCTTTTGTCTGTCAAATTTGACTTTTTGGCATACTAAGCATGATCTTACAAATGTGTCAACATCTTGACGCAAAGCTGGCCAATAGAAGAATGCCTCAACCCCTTTCACTGTCGCATCAATTCCACGATGCCCAGCATAAGGTGGAGCATGACTTTCCATCAAAATCTTTGGCCGTAACTGTTTAGTACGCATAACTTTCCATGCATCATGAGAAAGGCATTCTTAAGCATATAGTGCTCATGATGTTGCCCATCAACAAGCAAGTCATAGATCCTTGCAAAATATGAATCTTCAGCATATTGTGTCTTCATTTCGTCTAGTTCACAATGGTACGGAATTGACACTGCTGAAATTTGGGGCTTTCGTGACAACGCATCAGCCACCACGTTCTTTTTCCCTTGCACATGCACAATCTGAAAATGGAACATTGACAAGATGTTTGCCCATCGCATGTGCTTCTCAGACAACTTCGTCTGTGTAAGAAAATATCGCAAGGTTTGATGATCCGTTTGGACAACAAAATCAGCCCCTAGCAAATAGTGTTTCCAACTAGTGAGAGCATGAATTACTGCCAGCAATTCTTTCTCATAGACTTGCAAGTTCCTTTCAGTCTTCAAAATAATTCTGCTCTCATATGCGACTACTCGGCCATTCTGCATTAGAACTGCACCAAGACTATGGCCACACGCATCACATTGAACCACAAAAGATTTAGAAAGATCTTGCAAAATAATTACCGGATCTGAAGTCAGCTTCTCTTTCAAGTGTTTGAACGCTAAAATTTCCTTGGCTGTCCACTTGAAAGTAACTCCTTTTCCTTGCAGTGCATGGAGTGGAGAAGCAATCTCAGCAAAATTTCGGATGAACCTCCTGTAATAGGAACATAAGCCTAGAAAGCTTCGAATGTCATGTACGGACTTCAAGTCTGGCCATGACCTAATTGCTTCCACTTTAGCGGGATCCATGCGTACCCCATCCTTTGAAACAATGTGCCCAAGGAAGTGAATCTCTTGCAAAAAGAATTCACTCTTCTTCGCATTAATGAGTAGCCTGTTCTTACGTAACTCATTGAAAACTGCAGTCAAGTGATCCCTATGCTCCTCTTCAGACTTTGAGTAGACAATCATGTCATCAAAGAAGGTACCCACGAAGTTTCTATGTGGTCTAAAAATTCTGTCCATCATTCTATTAAATGTGGCAGGAGCATTTGTGAGACCAAATGGCATGACAAGAAACTCATAGAGACCAAATGTTGTCCTGAACGCAGTCTTATGGACATCTTCTGGTCTAATGCGTATCTGATGATACCCGCTCTTTAGGTCTATTCTTGTAAACAATGACGCTCCCTCAAGCCGATCAAGAATGTCATCTATCCTCGGTATGGGGAACCTGTTCTTGATGGTATTCTTATTCAAGGCGCGATAGTCAATGCACATGCGCCATGAACCATCCTTCTTCTGCACTAAGAGTACAAGAGAACAAAAAGGGGATGAACTGGGCTGAATCAGCCCCTTCTCTAAAAGCTCGTTGACCTGACCCATAATCTCTTTCTGCTGGGCTGCACTAACCCTGTATGGTTGTCTATTCGATGGACTAAAACCTGGCACAAGATCTATAGTATGATCCTCAGGTCTCTCAGGAGGTAACTCCCCTGGCAAAGAGTCCGAAAAACAATCACTGAAACCACTCAAAAAAGTTGACCTGTCTTTATCTAAGGTAGACAAATTAGATACAACTTGAGGTACTTCTTTTGCAAAGATCAAGTACGCAGAAAGATGATTCTTTATTACAGATGAAATAGCAGAAGCAGAAACAACTGGAACAGACTCGCCTTTAAGCTTTACATCAAGGACATGAGTCTTTCCTCTATGTACAAGGGTAATCTTTTTGTTGTAAGTATCCACCATAGCATGCAACCTGTAACACCATGGGATACCCAATAACACATCACAGCCCTCAAGCGGCATAATATGAAATTCTTCCGCATCCACATAGCTCTGAATGTGCAGACGAAGCTTTCCCAGAATGGGAGTAACAAGCTCTGAATGTCCTGGGCATGCCAAACCTGCTTCGCCTGTCATACCCATCTCCTCTGCACGAATGCCCAACTTTGATGCCAATTCTGGTGATATGAAATTTGCACGGGCTCCTGGATCAAAGAAAACCAGCACTATCTGGTCTCTAACTTTGCCCCAAGCTCTGCACAGCTCCGTGGCATCTATGTTTGGCTGATCTCCAACCAAATCTGGAACAAGTCCTGCACTCGGCTTTGGCTTCTTCCCTTTATGGTCTGACTTGTCATCCTTATCCTGTGACTTCTTCTGTGGGCACTCATTTGCAAAGTGTCCTTCCTGTTCACAAATGTAGCATTTCTTGGCCTCCCTAAGAGCTTTCCTTTCTTGAAAAGTTTTGCCAGAAAAATGCCTTTTTTTGTCCTTGTCCTCGTTCCGAAGAAGATTTAGACTGCTTCTTGGACGTATCAGCTTCTTCAATGGAGGGCTTCTTTGTGGGAGGCTCAGAAGGCTTTGCTGCAACATTGCCCTTGGCTGAAAACTGTTTGCCCTGGGACCCTTTCTTGTGGCTATTAAATCCATCGGAATCTTCCTTCGACAGATTGCTGGACTCTTGCATTCTCTATCAACTGAAATATATTCATGACAGTAGTCTTTGTGCAGTAGTCCGTGATTTTCTTGGGCAATCCGCAACAGTACTTCTCAATCTGTTCTGACAAAGACACAAACGTGTAAGAGGTGACTGGCAACAGTGCGGCCCAAAACCGTTTATTGTACTCTTCCAGATCCGCACACTGTTTAGCATTCAACTCGTGCCATTCCGTCATTACATCCACTTCAAAAGTGTTTGTCAACCATGCAGGCGCAAAAAGTTTTTTGAATTGGACCCACGTTGTTGGGGCTTGACCCTGGTTCAACAATGCGGTCCACCATTGGAGCTCATTCCCTTTCAAGAAAGTGGCAGCCTTGCGTATCTTTGAAGATTCCGTGAAGTTTCCTCCAGCATAAGCTGCATCGAACTGCTGTATGAAGGTCAAAGCCCTCAATTGGTCCTCAGTTTCTCTGAAAGTTTCAAACTTCACTCCCTGCCAACCTTCCTCGTAATCCTTAGGCTGACTCAAAGGAGCCACATTATCATAAACAGGTGCCTGTAGCAGTGGTGCTCCATGAGTGTTCATTCCAGCACTCGCATCAACTGTTTTCCCTATCATATCTGGATTTTGTACGTATGGCTGCGAAAAACCAGCCATACCAAATTGTGTTCCAGGCACTCGAAACTGGCCATAGGCACCCTGAAAACCTGGTTGGACACCCATGTTCGCGTACATAGGGTTACCCATGCCTGTTTGCATTGTCCCGAACACATTCCCTGGCATATAACCTGTGGAAGGTCCAGCCATAGCTTGAAACACTGAACCACCTCCAAAATTACAAGGATAAGTATTAGGTAATGGAAGGGTCTGACGCATAGCCTGTTCATTGCTCCCTTGACCATTCACAAACGGTTCCTGTCCAGCTAAAGCAAGTTGCTTTGGATCATTGGACACCGCTAGTTGCTCAACCACATGGGCTTTCCCTCGAGCATCATGAGTCCTCTGCGCATTGGAAATCTCCTTTTCCTGCAACGGCTCAGTCATGCCCTGTGTAGGAGGCTGAAAACCCTGTGTCGGAGCCTGTAAGAATTCCTGCATCCTTGGGTTGTTAGAAAACTGCTGAAACATGTCCATGCAACAACGCAGTTGAGTTCTAAACAACCTGTCCTCTTCTTAAAGAGTTGAAGGAATTTTCTCTGTGCCATGTGAGGAAGATCCCTCTTCAGGTACTTGGTCTCTCTTCTCTGCCATATCGACAAGCTCTGTGTTGCTTTCACCCACAACAATCCACGCTGCACTTTTTGAAGAAAAAGTGACTATCCCGTCGATGGAACCATATAACCGGCCTATACAACATAGAGGGCGGTACTATTTCAATTACCTGTTAACTTTACATAGAGCACTGAGAAGGGAAGAGAACACAGTTGCGTCCAGCGACTAGAATGTCACTGCGCACAAGAGACCGACACCCTGTAGGCCCCAAAGACTGGCGCCCCTTTCGGTATTTCTTTATTCAAATTAAGGTAGACGATCCGACCACTTAGCACAAGCTTTCACAAAGCTGTCCAAACCTGGCGAGGGCTGAAAACGCAGGTTTTCGATCGGATTTCGACAACATAACGGCGCAAAAACCCCTATAGGTCAAAAACACCTGTCTAGGACGGATTCCCTCGATATCTGGAAGCTTTCTGGTGAGCTGTCACAGAAATTCAACGGGCTGTAATTCTCTGTTTTTCACTGCCGGGAGCCCAAAAGCCTGTACACGCATCCCAAGGCTCTCACGAGGCTCCCCCGATGTTCCCTTGCAGTTTAGGTGCAAAACCCTAAACCTGCAGAAAAACACAGCAGGCTGTAATTCCCTGTTTCGGATCGTTTTTAGCGGAGCGAACACGCCTACACGTGTCCCAAGGGCTCCCGCACGCAATGGGACAGTTCCCCTGTGAATTGGACGATTTTTCACGCGAGAAAACTCTCCAAACTCGCAATCTTTCGTGATGGAACTGTGCGTACCTGTGGGGGGATTAGCAATTAGCTAATCCGGTTCCTGTTCAGAAGGCTCTTGCCTTGGCAAACGCGCATAAACCCCCAGAACTGTACATAGGTCAAATGAGAAGCCCACTAGTGGGGCATAACATACTGTACGTAGGGGAGAAAGAGAGCAGTATGTAGCGTGCGGGGCATCACTCCCGTCACCATATTGTGCATAGAGGGCAAGGTAAGCATTCCATAGCTTCTGTACCTACTACAATCCACCTGAGGCTGAGAATGGCGTCCCCTTTGTTGATATGCAGCTCGTTTTTGCCTCCTAAAGTGGCAGAATCGCTCACAGGCTGACACGTCGCCCAGTTTCCGAGTTTGGGCTTTCCCTGCTAAAAATATCTCAACTGGTGCGTCAGTTGACTTGGCAGCAGAGCAATAAAATGTTCCCCTTGTCATTCCAGAGCTAATGACGCGAACACATTTTCCGGTCAAAAATAGCAGTTCCCTAAATTTTAGGAGATGCTTCCATGGCGTCCCTATCGGTCTCCTGACCATCATTGAAGACTACCATTTGACCAACATCTACAATGTGGGTTAATTTACTGGCCCCTTTCAACTTATAAAGTTGCAGTGACTTGACGAGTGGCCCAAATTCCAGTTTGGCACACACGAGCTTCCATACTCATCAGAATTCGATGCTAAACTGGCCCGGGCAGTCCCTCTCTGACCGACCTAGATCCCCGATGTGAGAAACCCATTTGGCTGCAACCGTTTCACACTGGCCATGCAATGTCCACTTGCACCTTTTCAAGGGTTTTGGGACAAACAAGTAAAAAAAAAAAAAAAAAAATCTAATACTTATTTACAGAAGGCAACAGGAAAAATACACCTCCTAGTGACAGCTAGACTTCAGAGGGAGGTGATTTTGGGGGACATCACTCACAGACAGTCACAGATTGACTTCCGACGCCTAGTGCGGCGGAAGAAGAGGGCATTTTTGGCCCAGCTAGAGCAGGATCTATATCAGCTATTCTTGAGTCTGGACTCACGTGAGGCATGGCGGCTCTTTCAGGAGCACTCTCCCTCCCCCGCCATCACTTCTACAGAGGACTGGGGCCAGTACACATCATCTCTGTATACAGTTCCTGAGCAGCCCCCCCTTCCCGACCCTCCCAATCCATGCCCACACACAGGTGCTTTTTTCACCGCGGAGATGGTGAGGAAGGCCATTGACAGGATGAGGACTGGGAGAGCATATGATCATGATGGTTTAGTGGCTGAGCATTTCACGCATGCCAGAGATCTACTAGCAGAGCTTCTAGCAATGATGTTTAACCGTGCCATGTGTGAGGGCTTGCGTGTTACTTGGAGCCTATCTACTATTGTACCTATCTTCAAGTTGGGAGACCCCATGGAGCCTGGGAATTATCGCACTATCATGATTGGACACACATTGGCAAGGTTGTACGCATCTATTCTTGAGCAGCTACTGAGTAGATGGGCAGAGAGGGAGGGGATACACGCAGCCGGGCAGGCAGGGTTCAGGAGGGGTTTTTCTACTCTTGATCATATCTTGACACTCAGAGCCATCATTGAGGAGGGTAGATCGCGCGGGAGACGGATCTATTGTAGCTTTGTGGATTTCCGCAAAGCATTTGACACAGTGCCTAGAGCTAGATTGATGCGCAGATTACAGCAGATGGGAGTACCCACAGAGCTCATTTGGGGGGTCATGGAATTATACAAGTCAGTAGTGGGGCAAGTACGCACCTCAAAGGGTCTATCCACACCGATTCACTCCACTATTGGAGTGAAGCAGGGCTGCCCACTCTCTCCTACTCTATTTGGTATGTATGTGGATGAGGTTTCTGATTACATTGAGAGAGATGGTGATAGAGGTGCACAGCTCGCAGGGACATGGATTCCATTATTGTTATATGCTGATGATATTGTGTTGATCTCCGACTCTCCGGAGGGGATGCAACGTCACTTGGATGCTTTGAATAGGTTTGCTTAGGAAAGTGGTTTGTCCGTCAACCTTGGTAAAACCAAGGTCATGGTATTTAATACCACCCCACAGTGGATCAGGAGGTCAGCGCCAACATTCACATACGGCCAGGAGAATGTGGAGTATATAGATGCGTACACTTACCTCGGAGTGGTTTTTAGTGGGCCAGCATTTTCATTGAGGGGGGCAGCAGAGACTAGACTGACTAGAGCCCATGCAGCATTGGGTAGATTCGAAAGGATGTGTTCACAGGTTCAGTTTCAGGAGCCTCGGACGAAGCTTTGGCTCTTTGACACTTTGGTGGCTTCTGCATTGCTTTATGGAGCTGAGATTTGGGGACCTTCATGGGATCATCACGGGAGGACAGGCCGCAGTGATGGATGGGGGGACATGGAGAAGACTCTGGTCTCTATGATCTCGCGGCTCATTAGAGCCAAGGCCTCAGTACCACGTGCTATTGTTCGAGCAGAGCTAGCTGCCCCCCCACTAGTGGTTGAGGCGCTCACCAGATCTGTCTCCTTCATACACCGCATGTGGGAACTTCCCAGAGACAGATATGCCCGCCTTGCACTTGAGTCCTCTCGACAGTTAGCCATGCAAGGAGATACAGCCTGCTGGTATGGGGAGATGACATCATGGTTTCAGGCGCATGGGTTCAGCATAGACAGATTGCCTCCCTTCCAGTACTCACTGGATGCACCCTCTCTGACTCTTACACAGTCCGAGATCACCAAGCTCATTCGCCAGGACGTGACTCAGCTAGACACCAAGAGGACATGGATACAGCCAGCACAGGAGCTGGGCACGAAGATGGCTTTCTACAGAGAGCATCTCCTCCAGCTTACGGTTGATGGTTTTGTGACGAGGCCCAGATACATGGACACCCACTTGTCTCATGGGATACGATGTGCTATCGGCCAGATACGCACATGTTCACACCAGCTGCGGATCGAGACTGGGAGATACAGCGGAATACCAGCAAAGGCCAGGACATGCCCCCTGTGTGACATCGAGCGTGAGACAGAGTTGCACTACACATGCCACTGCCTCGTCTACTACGAGATACGAGGCCACTTCCATTGCTTGTTCAGAGAGGGCTTTGGACCATTCTCCAGAGTCATGCAGTACGAGGATCAGAGATGCTTGGGTTTGTTTTTGCTCGAGATACGCAGACACAGACAGAGCCTGATGAGAGGACAGACTAGCCAGTCTCAGAAACAGATCACAGATTTCTTTAGAGCTGCTGTGACAAATTGCTAACGTGTCGACCTACTAAAGAACGGAGCTACCGGCCGAGGGGCCTAAACCCTAAGAAGAACAAGCAGTAGAAGAAGTGTCACAGAGTGAGGACGTGGTTGCCCGAGTGCAGAAAACCCTAACCCTAATTTCTGCCAGAAACCCTAATTCTGAAAACCCTAATTGCAGAAACCCTAATTCTGAAAACCCTAACTGCTGAAACCCTAATTCTGGAAACCCTAACCCAAAAACCTGAAAACCCTAATTTCTGCCAGAAGCCCTAACCCTAAGGCAGCAGACAAATTCCGAAAATTGCGCTGACATGATGACGTGGCAGGCTGTACGGATTTCCGTGATTTACGTTGGCAGCTTTTGGCACTGCTTTTTGGACCAGAAGCTTTTGATTTTGAAAGCTTTTCATGTAAACTGCTTTTTAGGCCAAGGGCCTTTAAATATGAGGCTAGGGCTCATTCTCTGGCATGCTTCAGTACGAAGGTGCAGAGTCTGGAGTACCGGCTTGTACTTTGATGATGCAATATAAAGAAATACCGAAAGGGGCGCCAAAGTTTGGGACCAATACTCTCTGGGGTTGAATTCCGCCACTCCGTGTCGCGTATCGTCTCTCTCTCTCTCTCTCTCTCTCTCTCTCTCTCTCTCTCTCTCTCTCTCTCTCTCAGTTCAGTTGTAATTGAAGTGCGAAGAGTTTGTTCATACTGTTCTTTTCTATAGGCACGTGGTGCTCGCCTTGTGACAGAGGTATCAGAGCATCAGGCGTGTGCTTTTCTGAAAGCATACCAGTCCTACAAAAGAGCAGACAGAGCTTTATTCGAGGATATCTGCGCCCTCCAACCCGGACTTATTAAAGAGCAGACAGAGCTTTATTCGAGGAAATCTGCGCCCTCCAACCCGGACTTATTAATGAGCAGACAAAGCTTTATTCGAGGATATCTGCGCCCTCCAACCCGGACTTATTAAAGAGCAGGCAGAGCTTTATTCGAGGATATCTGCGCCCTCCAGCCCGGACTTATTAAAGAGCAGGCAGAGCTTTATTCGAGGATATCTGCACCCTCCAACCCGGACTTATTAAAGAGCAGACAGAGCTTTATTCGAGGATATCTGCGCCCTCCAACCCGGACTTATTAAAGAGCAGGCAGAGCTTTATTCGAGGATATCTGCGCCCTCCCAGCCCGGACTTATTAAAGAGCAGGCAGAGCTTTATTCGAGGATATCCGCGCCCTCCAACCCGGACTTATTAAAGAGCAGGCAGAGCTTTATTCGAGGATATCCGCGCCCTCCAACCCGGACTTATTAAAGAGTAGGCAGAGCTTTATTCGAGGATATCTGCGCCCTCCAACCCGGACTTATTAAAGAGCAGGCAGAGCTTTATTCGAGGATATCTGCGCCCTCCAACCCGGACTTATTAAAGAGCAGGCATAGCTTTATTCGAGGATATTTGCGCCCTCCAACCCGGACTTATTAAAGAGCAGGCAGAGCTTTATTCGAGGATATCTGCGCCCGGACTTATTAAAGAGCAGACAAAGCTTTATTCGAGGATATCTGCGCCCTCCAACCCGGACTTATTAAAGAGCAGGCAGAGCTTTATTCGAGGATATCTGCGCCCTCCAACCAGGACTTATTAAAGAGCAGGCAGAGCTTTATTCGAGGATATCTGCGCCCTCCAACCCGGACTTATTAAAGAGCAGGCAGAGCTTTATTCGAGGATATCTGCACCCTCCAACCCGGACTTATTAAAGAGCAGACAGAGCTTTATTGGAGGATATCTGCGCCCTCCAACCCGGACTTATTAAAGAGCAGACAGAGCTTTATTCGAGGATATCTGCGCCCTCCAACCCGGACTTATTAAAGAGCAGGCAGAGCTTTATTCGAGGATATCTGCGCCCTCCAACCCGGACTTATTAAAGAGCAGACAGAGATTTATTCGAGGAAATCTGCGCCCTCCAACCCGGACTTATTAAAGAGCAGACAGAGCTTTATTCGAGGAAATCTGCGCCCTCCAACCCGGACTTATTAAAGAGCAGGCAGAGCTTTATTCGAGGATATCTGCGCCCTCCAACCCGGACTTATTAAAGAGCAGACAAAGATTTATTCGAGGATATCTGCGCCCTCCAACCCGAACTTATTAAAGAGCAGACAGAGCTTTATTCGAGGATATCTGCGCCCTCCAACACGGACTTACTAAAGAGCAGGCAGAGCTTTATTCGAAAATATCTGCGCCCTCCCAACCCGGATTTACTAAAGAGCAGGCAGAGCTTTATTCAAGGATATCTGCGCCCTCCAACCCGGACTTATTAAAGAGCAGGCAGAGCTTTATTCGAGGATATCTGCGCCCTCCAACCCGGACTTATTAAAGAGCAGGCAGAGCTTTATTCGAGGATATCTGCACCCTCCAACCCGGACTTATTAAAGAGCAGGCAGAGCTTTATTCGAGGATATCTGCGCCCTCCAACCCGGACTTATTAAAGAGCAGGCAGAGCTTTATTCGAGGATATCTGCGCCCTCCAACCCGGACTTATTAAAGAGCAAGCAGAGCTTTATTCGAGGATATCTGCGCCCTCCAACCCGGACTTATTAAAGAGCAGGCAGAGCTTTATTCGAAGATATCTGCGCCCTCCAACCCGGACTTATTAAAGAGCAGACAGAGCTTTATTCGAGGATATCTGCGCCCTCCAACCCGGACTTATTAAAGAGCAGGCAGAGCTTTATTCGAGGATATCTACGCCCGGACTTATTAAAGAGCAGACAGAGCTTTATTCGAGGATATCTGCGCCCGGACTTATTAAAGAGCAGGCAGAGCTTTATTCGAGGATATCTGCGCCCTCCAACCCGGACTTATTAAAGAGTAGGCAGAGCTTTATTCGAGGATATCTGCGCCCTCCAACCCGGACTTATTAAAGAGCAGGCAGAGCTTTATTCGAGGATATCTGCGCCCTCCAACCCGGACTTATTAAAGAGCAGGCAGAGCTTTATTCGAGGATATCTGCGCCCTCCAACCCGGACTTATTAAAGAGCAGGCAGAGCTTTATTGGAGGATATCTGCGCCCTCAAACCCGGACTTATTAGCCACTCCCACCCTTACTTCATCGCGCATCGGGCGCACTCCCGTCTTCACCGCAGTGTCTTACAGGGCATAAGCCAATTAAGATCACTTGCAAGAGAAGGATCCAGATTTGTTTCAAGTCACTGTTTTTCTCAGAAGCAGTGCTATGCAGATGTTGATTTCTACAGCTACCAAGCAGCATACTCCAAGTACTTGGCAAGCTTTCAAGAAAATTTTTTGCCCGAAGTTATATGGTTTCTGACATCTTCCTTCAGAGTGCAACTTCTGGCAGAATGGGGTATCCTGAAATGCTTGCCATGGAAACCCTAGCAGATTATAAGTTGAAGTTTCTCGACATCTCCCAGTAGATGTCTCTTCACGAGCAGATGAACTTGGAGACCGAGTGCGATTGCTATCTTGGGACTACCATCGCCGCCAAAGAAACACTGTTTGTCCAAGAGCTGATGGACCATGCTGTGCTCGGCTACGACCTTATGGAAGAAACCTAACCCTAATTTCTGGTGCAGGTTTCAGGATGGAAATTCAGTCGACTTTTCGAGCTCGACTGATGTCGAGATTTCTTTTTAAGTTTGACTTCTGTTTGAGCTTGTTTGGTGATCCTGTTTGGAATTTGTTTGAAATGGATGGTATCTGTTTTGAACCTGTTTTGGTGCCGATTTGAATTGTTTGACTCTGGTTTGATACTGGTTTCAATGATTGGTGATTTTACTCCCGGGTGGAGAAGTGGTAAATACTGTTTTGGTATTGTTTAAACCTCCGTACGACGCAGGCCGATGCCTGGGGAGCGTTTGGTTGTATGCTTGTAAAATAATTGTTGTTGTGACTCCCGGCCCGGACCTGGATGGTTATGCGGGAGGAGTATTAAGAAGTCTGAGCAGTGGTTACTCTCAGCACCTCCAAACGACGCAGGCTGCGGTTTGGGGGGCGTTTGGTTGTAAAAGGCCTCTATACCTCCCGGCCCGGACCTTTTTAGGTTATGCGGGAGGAGTGATGAGGGAGTCGTTGAATATCTCCCGGCCCAGACCTTGTTAGGTTATGCGGGAGGAGTGTTCATCGGCGGCTTTATGTTTCTATGTCTTGTAACATGCATATGTGAGCATTTGTGTTGCATTGTGATGTGCCAACCACTGAATATTCCTAATTGGATGAGATTGCCTGGGTATGTAATTTTAGTGCATCAAGACACCCGAGGAAGATCAGTACGGTCTGGGTGTGATGGCTAATTTTACTACGCCGGAATATCAAGAGTTCCGATCTAGACGAAAGGAGAAGCTAACTCCTTGATCAAAACAGCCGATAGGAGCAGCTAACTCCTTGATCAAAAGAGCAGAAAGGAGAAGCTAACTCCTTAATAAAAAGAGCAAATTGATTGTCCCTCGGAATGACCCTCGGAAATTTTTGAACTAACTTGAGTTGTTTTGCAGATATGCTGTAATCGCGGACGATTACTCTCTTTCAAGAAGGGGAGATGTGACAAATTGCTGACGTGTCGACCTACTAAAGAACGGAGCTACCGGACGAGGGGCCTAAACCCTAAGAAGAACAAGCAGTAGAAGAAGTGTCACAGAGTGAGGACGTGGTTGCCCGAGTGCAGAAAACCCTAACCCTAATTTCTGCCAGAAACCCTAATTCTGAAAACCCTAATTTCAGAAACCCTAATTCTGGAAACCCTAACCCTAAAACCTGCAAACCCTAATTTCTGCCAGAAGCCCTAACCCTTAGGCAACAGACAAATTCCGAAAATTGCGCTGACATGATGACGTGGCAGGTTGTACGGATTTCTGTGATTTACGCTGGCAGCTTTTGGCACTGCTTTTTGGACTAGAAGCTTTTGATTTTGAAAGCTTTTCATGTAAACTGCTTTTTAGGCCAAGGGCCTTTAAATATGAGGCTAGGGCTCATTCTCTGGCATGCTTCAGTATGAAGGTGCAGAGTCTGGAGTACCGGCTTGTACTTTGATGATGCAATATAAAGAAATACCGAAAGGGGCGCCAAGGTTTGGGGCCAATACTCTCTGGGGTGGAATTCCGCCACTCCGTGTCGCGTCTCTCTCTCTCTCTCTCTCTCTCTCTCTCTCTCTCTCTCTCTCTCTCTCTCTCTCTCTCTCTCTCTCTCTCTCTCTCTCTCTCTCTCAGTTCAGTTGTTATTGAAGTGCGAAGAGTTTGTTCAGTCTGTTCTTTTCTATTGGCACGTGGTGCCCGCCTTGTGACAGCTACCACTAGACACTCGGAGGAGTTACTACCACAGCACAGCTCGTCGTCTCACACCAGAGGCACACTGATCGACCGAGCGACTGAGCTGGGGAGATCCAGACGCCCACGACAGTGGAGGACTACACAGCATCGGCGGAGGCTACATCAGAGGATTCGGATTACTTTGGCTCGACATGCACGACGCCCGGTCAGACTACTGACCATGGAGGAGATTGATGAGATCCGCCAGCGACCGATGCTGGATCTCTTGTGATCTAGCTATCCCAGCTAGCTGCTTAGTTCACACCTAGTAGTTTAGGATTCCATAGTATTTTATTGTGACATTTGTCATTTCATTTTTGTCATCTTGTTACTCTGACTCTGACTTTGTATCAGATCCACCACATTGTAACTTTTTGGTCTCATAGGTCACTTTGGGCTTTTGAAGACGTTAATATAACATTTCATTTCATTTCATCTCTCTCTCTCTCTCTCTCTCTCTCTCACACACACACACACACACACACACACACACAGAGCATAGGTGAGTTTTCCCCCTGCAACTGCTGTTTTTTTGGGACAGTAGGCTGAGTTTGTATAGACTTTTTTAAAAACTTTGGTCTGATGGTTCTTGCTAGCATACAAGACAAATAATAAAACGCAAAACTATTACATATTTGTTGCCCTCAATCAGCAATGTGTTCTGGGTCTTTCTTCCCTGGTTTGGTTTGAAGAGCTGAGCAGCAGCAATAGGACTAATTTCCACTAAACACTCTTTTTTTCTTAGTCTGGATTAACCAATCATTAACTTCTTACCGTTACTTTCGCACCTTCACTGCATGATGTACACTGGATGCCTTGCAGCACAAGCCTTTTCCAGACCTCTTGGAGAATGATTTAATAAGACCACGCACTTGTATTGCTATGCTTGCTGTATTCATGGAGTCAGCCTCTGCCATTTTGATAGCATCTTCCTCTGCTATGACATCCTCATCTTTCTTCTCAACCACAGAAGAATCAACAACATGATCATAACTTTTGCATTGATCCCTTCTGTGGGCATCTGAAATTTAGATAGTTTCCAAGCTAAGACTTAATTAAGCACAAACTAGCACAATCAGTGCTTGTTGCAATCAACAATTGTAATCTGACCTTTTTTTTGGATGGGAGATTTTCCAGTCCAGTACGATAGCTGGAGAAAATAAAGCCACGGCTTTCTCACTCCATTCACTATTGGATACACGTTGTCAATGTAGATGGCAGACAACAGCCACAAAATAAAGGTTGCTGTAAGCCAACCCAAAATATTTTCCTGTCATTTAAGAAGCTCATTGCAATCAGGAACGCTCACTCCCACAAACTTGATGGGATATAAACAGAATTCCATTTCTCTTCAAGATTTTGACAAAGCTCAATTAAAGCTATTCATAGGAAGGCCAGAAAGTAGTGAAACAGGCAAATCATACTTACCATGGTGAGAACACAGTCTGGCTGTGAGTATGAGCATCTTTTACGATTTTCCCAACTGACACCTGGATCTTGCTTATTTGTTGTTGCACGCCCAAGGTATAGCAGAGCTATTGCTAGAAGATTGGGTGGGAAGAATGACCATATAATTTGATATGACTTTGGAAATGATTCATCATAAGGGAACCCAAAGTAAGTGACCAGCTACATTTTCATAACGAGCACATAAGAAAGGTTTGACACTTCAGTAAATAGCAAACATTTTCATCCTTTCATACTCGATTGAAACAAAAAACAACAAAGAAACCTTACCTGTGTCAAAAAGCCAATAATAAAAACACAAAATCCAACAGTCTTTGATGAAGAGGACTTGCTGATAAAGCCCGAAAGCATGTAAGCAAAACCAATCTGCAAAATATCTCACCAAATCTAGATGTGGTATACAAGACTATTGCTGCCAAAGTGACTGTATGCAATTTCAATTACAATTGACGAGTTTCATTGAGTTAATAGAATAGAGAAGAAACTGACTACCATGTTGACTTGAAAGAGGAAGAATAAGCACAGTAACAGGCGAAAACTATTGTGGTTAAAGAGGTAGAAGCCAAACATCATGCCAAAGAGCACCAACAGGAGAGATGAAAGAAGTGCAAGACAAAAATCCCACGCAATCCAAGACATCCAGTAAGAAGAGTCCAGGAGTCCCATCATGGACATGGCCTGCATTCAATATTATCACTTATTAGGTTTTTTCTTTTAATAAAACCCAGAAAACAAGGCAGTAAGTGGAACTATGAACTGCACTTTGGACAGGACATTAAAAAAAAATTCAGCTAATAGAATGGGAAAGCAAAATACCTGCCTAAGCTTTAGCTCTCTCTCAGTAACAAGATTACTCATTTGGATAACGAAGCCAAACATTGATGCTGCAAGTAGGAAAGTTGGTGCAATTACTCCAACTAATGAAAATACGTCCATGGATGGGTGGGCAAATTCTTTGAAAGAGATATTCCAATCAATGACTCCACCTGCAGAGAAATGTAAACATGTTTTGTTATGTGATAAAAAACGCTTAGATTCTGCCATTAATTACGAAACATAGCTATAGGCTACAACACTCCCCAAAAAATGAGACCACAAGATACTACAATGAGGGAAAGAGATACCTTATGTATACAGCACGCCCACCCTCATCTCACAGACTCTCCCGAGAAATGAGGTGGAAGGGGAAAGGAAGAAGGGAAGGAGAAGGGGATGATAGGGGAAGGATAATATTTTATTTTAATTTTTGGAGGACTTTTGGGCTTCTTGTCATCCTTTCACAGTATTGCACCTTCTTCGTCTGGCTCAGATACTCGTTACTTTGTATCATATGGCAGTCTTCCACCTCTCTGATGTTTCTTGGTATCACCATGGACCTATGGAAGCATTTGAGCTTCCTCTCTCCACAAAGGTGGAAGGTGTTCCCCTTCAGATTTCCCATGTCCATATGAGTAAGGAGGGGGGGGTAGCTGAGCAGAGGGTACAGAAAGTGGGAAGCACAGCAAGCATACAAACAATTTTTCACACAAGTACCTCCATTCTAAGGGCAAGGTTAACAATCATCTACCTATTAAATCACAGAAACACTATGAGCTTGAATAGAGAAAATCTTGACGCTACGTGGCCAAAAGGGAAAAGAAAACTTCATTATTGCCGCCCTTATCTTTACCAGATGATGTTTTTCCAGTTGACCGTACTTGAGCAGTTGGAAGCACAAGAACAAAAATCAAATAGGAAGCCAGCTGAGGATCAATCAGCACACTAAGACAAACTAAAATTACACCAGATAAGATATGATCTAGCATAAACAAAAGAAGCAAGAACATTACCTCCTGCCAGGTGAACAGTTATTGCTCTTTCAGCAGCTAGCTGCAAGGGCAATTGAAACTTAAAAACAGGATCTTCATAGTAGCCGCGCTCCATCTTGCTTGTGGAGTTCGTTTGAATACCATAAGCAATGATAGATGAGCTTCTTTCCTCCATGTGAAGAGCTCCAGTGCATTTCAAAGGATTTTTTAAAAACCAACTTTCAACGTCCGTTACACTACTGAAACCTAGCACCTAGAAAAGAATAGTTTCAAGCAAAATTTTGATGTTACAATGGTCAAGTAAACTTTTGTAAATCACTAGAAGACTTTATTTAGTAAATACACCATGCTGAACTGTTTTAGCCTGGGTACTTCAAATAAAAGCTCCTCACCACACTCCTACTTCTTTGCTCTCTTTTTCATAATTTCCTCATGCAAACAATCTCTCTCTCTCTCTCTCTCTCTCTCTCTCTCTCTCTCTCTCTCTCTCTCTTGGTTATGCGATTTCCCTTTTCAATAACAGGTCTTGAGTTCAACTCCTCGTCGGCTAGATATTTAAGGTCTCTTGGAATAGTTTCCTACAACGTTAAAACTCTCTTCTTCTCGGTGTGTGTGTGGGTGTGGGTGTGTGTGTGTGTGTGTGTGCGCTAATAAAAAGAGGAAATGGTATAACCTTTCTATCACCCAAGTGTGGTAGATTGGTTATGCCATTTCCCTCTTGAATAACAGGCCCTGAGTTCAACTCCTCGTCGGCTAGATCTTTAAGGTCTCTTGGAATAGTTCATAGTTACCCGAAACGGGAACGGCAACGGGACCCCTACAAAACGGGGGAACGGCTAGGGGTCCGGAACGGGAACGGCGCGGAACGGGAGGTATAAAAAAGACCCAAACAATCCATTTTTTAGCTCCTTGTGTTTAAATACAAGGAGTATTAGAGTCCTTTGACTCTAATACTCACAAAAACTCGTTTTGAAGACCATTCAACCTTGCTATGACTAGATGATAGAGAGAGAGAGAGAGAGAGAGAGAGAGAGAGAGAGGGAGGGAGAGAGGATAGGGACAGACTCGAGAGGGAGGGAGAGGGAGACAGAGCTTGAGAGAGTGAGAGGGAGAGATTCGAGAGAGTGAGAGGGAGAGGGAGAGGAAGAGAGCTTGAAGGCTTGAAGCCTTGAGCCTTGAGAGAGTGAGTCTTGAGAGGGAGAGACCTTGAGAGTGTGAGAGGGAGAGAGCTTAAGCCTTGAGGATTAGCTTGTGGAGAGAAAGGGGGAGGGGGTGCATTCTATGAGTCCTTGAGGCCTTGCACACTTCAAAAAAAAAGCCCAAACATTTACTTCAATTTTTGCCAAATTTGTTTGTAGCCGTTGGCCGTTCCGGGGGCATTCCGAAACGTTCCGGTTTGCACTGGCCACTCGGAACGTCCAGACGTTCCGGAACGTTCCAGAAGGGAGCTACCCCCGGAACGCCGGAACGGGGGCTAGGGGGCGTTCCCCAGTAACTCTGGGATAGTTTCCTACGACGTTAAAACTCTCTTCTTCTCGGGTGTGTGTGTGGGTGTCTGCGCTAATAAAAAGAGGAAAATGGTATAACCTTTCTATCACCCAAGTGTTATAGATTGGTTATGCCATTTCCCTCTTGAATAACAAGCCTTGAGTTCAACTCCTCGTCGGCTACATCTTTAAGGTCTCTTGGGATACTTTCCTATGACGTTAAAACTCTCTTCTTCTCGGGTGTGTGTGTGTGCGCTAATAAAAAGAGGAAAATTGTATAACCTTTTTATCACCCAAGTGTGGTAAATTGGTTATGGCATTTCCCTTTTGAATAACAGGTCTTGAGTTCAACTCCTCATCGGTTGGATCTTTCAGGTCTCTTGGGATAGTTTCCTATGACATTAAAACTCTCTTATTCTCAGGTGTGTGTGTGCGCGCGCGCGCTAATAAGGAAAATGGCATAACCAATCTGCCACACTTGAATGATAGAAAGGTTATGCCATTTCCCTCTTGAATAACAGGTCTTGAGTTCAACTCCTCGTCGGCTAGATCTTTAAGGTCTCTTGGAATAGTTTCCTACGACGTTAAAACTTTCTTCTCAGGTGTGTGTGTGGGTGTGTGGGTGTGTGTGCTAATAAAAAGAGAAAAATGGTATAACCTTTCTATCACCCAAGTGTGGTAGATTGGTTATGCCATTTCCCTCTTGAATAACAGGTCTTGAGTTCAACTCCTCGTCGGCTAGATCTCTAAGGTCTCTTGGGATAGTTTCCTACGACATTAAAACTCTCTTCTTCTCGAGTGTGTGTGTGCGCGCTAATAAAAAGAGGAAAATGGTATAACCTTTCTCTCACCCAAGTGTGGTAGATTGGTTATGCCATTTCCTCTTGAATAACAGGTCTTGAGTTCAACTCCTCATCTGCTAGATATTTAAGGTCTCTTGGAATAGTTCCCTACGACGTTAAAACTCTCTTCTTCTCGGGTGTGTGTGTGGGTGTGTGGGTGTGTGTGCGCGCGCTAATAAAAAGAGGAAAATGGTATGACCTTTCTATCACCCAAGTGTGGTAGATTGGTTATGCCATTTCCCTCTTGAATAGCAGGTCTTGAGTTCAACTCCTCATCGGCTAGATCTTTAAGGTCTCTTGGGATAGTTTCCTACGACATTAAAACTCTCTTCTTCTTGGGTGTGTGTGTGGGTGTGTGTGTGTGCGCGCTCTAATAAAAAGAGGAAAATGGTATGACCTTTCTATCACCCAAGTGTGGTAGATTGGTTATGTCATTTCCCTCTTGAATAACAGGTCTTGAGTTCAACTCCTCGTCCGCTAGATCTTTAAGGTCTCTTGGGATAGTTTCCTACGACAAAACTCGCTTCTTCTCGGGTGTGTGTGTGGGTGTGTGTGTGTGTGTGTGTGCTAATAAAAAGAGGAAAATGGTATAACCTTTCTATCACCCAAGTGTGGTAGATGGGTTATGCCATTTCCCTCTTGAATAACACATCTTGAGTTCAACTCCTCGTCGGCTAGATCTTTAAGGTCTCTTGGGATAGTTTCCTATGACGTTAAAACTCTCTTCTTCTTCTTCTCTCCTCTCTCTCTCTCTCTCTCTCTCTCTCTCTCTCTCTCTCTCTCTCTCTCTCCATCCAAAGTGCACATGAGGATGGATTCTAGTAGTACTATCTTTGTTCTAGTTCTTTTGTACCCAGACATGGTATTAGATTCACCATTTTGTAACAGATTGGTCTCATAGGTCAATTTGGCCTTTTGAAGACGTTAATATAACATTTCATCTCTCTCTCTCTCTCTCTCTCTCTCTCTCTCTCTCTCTCTCTCTCTCTCTCTCTCTCTTTCATTCAGGATTTCACAGTGGGAGCAAGGCCAGTGGGCGTAGCAGTGGATCATGGTCTCTTGACACTGTCCGTTTCATTTTAGTACAGTACAGCCCCGACATCAGGAGGCAGGCCACACACCCGTTATACATTTACACCAAAGATTGATTCCGTTTATACAGAGGAGATCTGAGACCGTCTATGGGAAGGCACAGCTTACACAACTGATACAGGCCTCTCAGTGGAGGAGTGCGCCACTCTACTAAATGAGACACTGCATGGTGCTGTATCAGTGGCATACCCATACACTCAGCCGAGGCAGGAGACGACATTCTAGGAGCATGCCCCAGAATAGTTGGTATGATGAGGAGTGCAAAGAGATGAGAGCCCAGCTTCAGAGGGATCTTCTTTTAGGAGTCATCACTTACAGACAGTCTCGGATTGCTTCCCGGCGCCTTGTGCGACGGAAGAAGCGAGCTTACCTAGCTCAGATGGAGCGAGACTTATACCAGATGTTCTTGAGTAGGGACTCAGAAGACAACATTCTGGGAGCATGCCCCAGGATAGTTGGTATGATGAGGAGTGCAGAGAGATGAGAGCCCAGCTTCAGAGGGATCTTCTTTTAGGAGTCATCACTTACAGACAGTCTCGAATTGCTTCCCGACGCCTTGTGCAACGGAAGAAGCGAGCTAGCTCAGATGGAGCAAGACTTATACAGGACGAGCCTCTCTCCGTGCTGCCAGTATGTTACGTCCCAGTTAAACAGTGTACTGAAAGAAAGAAATAGGCTGAGGAGAAAGGGTCCCTCCAAAACCACTCTCCAGGATCCTACTGCACTCGTGCTAGTGGACAGCTCTCCCAAGCCCACAGCCTCAAGAGCTGTTGGGTCAGGATCTATGACACAAGTCCTCCCACACATGCCCACAACTCAGATCCTCTGAAAACAGCACTCTGCCACCTGTGGGGCCTCTACTGAAACTCGGTGTAAATGACCCTCACCGTGTAGCTTGAAAAACAAGGAGGGTACAATCTCTGAGCAAGCCCGAACTACGATGAGAACCTCCAGTCGCGTGAAGTCCCCCATCCATTTGGGTGTTGCTGACTCGAGAGGTGTGAGCCACTGCATCTGTGATGTCCTGACACATGCTCCGCACCCCTCTCATGCCCCGTAGTTGGATGCTCTAAAGCTCCTCTGACAAGACTGAGAATTGTAGCCAGTCACCTAAATTGCCATGGGACCCCAAGAAACATGAGGCCTACTACCAACCAAGTGGCCTCTCTGAGTGCTAACCATGGGGTTCCAAACAAGAGGCTGTCTTAGGCGCTCCTCCATGCAAGTAGGTTGATGCTGCTCCAAGCCTCTCCGCAGCTGCTCCTAGGAGCGGAGGAAACTCACAGCAAAATGGTCATCCAATCTCCTGCTCAGGCCAACTCTGCACATCTCTATGAAGATCCATTTGGTCGAAGGTCGCCACGGGCCTCCAGCCTGAGGCACCCTAGCACTAACGTGTTGAAGCAAAAACTCCTTCCAAGGCTCCTCCCCTGGAAGCAAACCTTTGAAAACAAACTTCCCAAGAAGGGCTCTGCTCTGCTCTGGTGGGTCTATGATCCCCAACCATCCCTGAGAACAAGGAAGAGTGATGACCTGCCATGCCACTTTGGCCCGGGCTATCTGAGTGTCGCGCCCTGACCAAAGGAAGTTCCTGATCAGCCTCTCTACCTGGCTGATGCAGGAACTCGAAAAGATCCAACAAGAAGTGATATACCACATAGTAGCCAACAACACATGGTTGGCCACTACAACTCTGCCTGCCAGAGAAAATCGTGCGGAGCTCCAATGTAACAGCTTCCTCCTAATGAACAGGAGGAGGGGAGCAATCTGCTGCTCAAGAGACAAGTCCAAACCAACCTGACAGCCCAAGTATCGAACTGCAGTCCCTTACGGAATTCATTTAAAACCCTCACCTGGCAGCCAATCAGGCATAGGAGCACTACCAACCGAGAAAGCCACTCTCTTTCTCCAGTTGATCCGTGCGCCTGATGCACAACAAAAGGCCTCAAGAGCCTGCTCACACCTGTGAAGGTTGGCCTCCTGGCCCTCCAAGTACAAAGCTGAGTCGTCAGCAAACTCAGCATCCAGTAACTTGTCGCCCCGAATAGGGAGCGCTAAGCCACGTAGACCAACCTGCTCTGAAACCAAAAATCTACTCATCGCCTCAGCATAGAACAGAAAGAGGAAGGGGGCAAGAGGGTAGTCCTGTCTGACCGAACGTGTGAGCATGAAGCGATCTCCTCTACCACCTACCAAAAGTACTTGACTGTGTGTCCGTTTGTAAAGAGCTGACACACCTCTGATCCAGGCATCAGAGAAGCCCATCCTGCATAGAGTGCCCTCCAAAAAGTCCCAATCAACTCTATCGTAGGCCTTCTCAAAATCAAGAAGAAGTATCACCAGAGCCTCACCACAGAGGCGAGCAAGGGCAGAAGCCTCCCAAAACGTAAAGATGTTGTCAAGGATACTACGCTCCTTGACAAAACCTGTTTGTGTCCCACGTATAATGCTCTCTAGAAGTGGCTGAATCCTCAAACTCAAAGCCTTGGCAAGAATTTTGTAGGCTGAGTTGAGGATGGTGATGGGCCGCCACTGTCGAATCTCATCCAAGGAGCCACCCTCCTTGGGAATGAGGTGAATCAGACCCTCACTCATGCTGTCAGGCATCTCTCCTGTGTGCAGGATGTACTGAAAAGCGCTGCAGAGATCTGAGCCAAGCAAGTCACAGTACTCTAAGAAAAAGCTCGGAGTCAAACCATCCTCACCTGGACAGCTACCACGGGGAAGTGCTCTGAGGGCCACATGGAGCTCCTCTAGCTGAAGAGGCAGCTCAAGCCTCTGGCGCATCTCCTCAGTCACAAGACAATGCATCTATGCCCAGATCTGCTCTCTGCATGCATCCTGACGCTCTGACTAAGGCTCTGTTGATAGCAGGTCACGGTAAAAGTCAGTAGCAACTGCTCGCATGTCCTCAGGCTCTGAAGCAACTGACCCGTCGGGCCTCATCAATTGGCCGACCCTGGCATGCGTATGTCTGGGTCCCACTGTCTCAAAGAAAGCCCCTATCACTCTGTCACCCACCTGGGTCCACTGAGATGCTTGTCGATGGAAAGCAAACTCATAGCGCCTCTCGTCTATGCTAGCAAGCTCCTGGCGAGCCTGCTGCAACTGCTCCTCCAACCAAGGACTGTCTGAATGCTGCTCTTGCATCCTCTGCAAGGAAGCAACGCCCCGTCGGAGATGCTGCTCCTCCTCTCTCACTGCAGCGAGGCGGGTCATGGATTCCTAAAGAAATAGCCGACTAAGCTGAGCAAGTCCAGAGGCCACTCTGTGAGCAGGAGAGCCCTACATGTCTAAGCCCTCTGTCCAAAGAGCCACCACTCGCTCTCTGAGAGTAGAGTCCAGCAAAACCCTCTCAGGGTTACGTAGCATCGTGCTCCCCCTCCTTTGTCTATCTGTCACTGTGAGGATCACTGGTTCATGGTCCGAAAAAGAAGTCCCAGCCAGAATTCAAATTGTCCGACCCAAGTCACAGCTGCGGTCACTAGTGTAGAAGCAATCTATCCGAGATAGATTCACTCCTCCCACTCTCCGGTCCCGAAGGAGAGAAGGCCGGCTGTCTGGGGGCCTCACAAAGCTAGAATGTTGCCACACATCTGAAACCCACATAGTCATAAATAACCTCTCCCAAGTTGCCAACTCAACTCAATGCACAGTAGTATGGCTATCTCCAATCCTGTCAGAGGGGTCCTCCAACATGTTGAAGTCACCCCCAATGCACCATTGCTCTGCCTACGACAGAGATTCAACAATATGAGACCAAAACTCTGCACGTGCACTCGCCACATTGGGCGCATAGATGTTCAGGAAGCCCACGAGGAAACCCTAAACCTGCATACTGATCCACTAAGCCCTGCCTGGCAAAATAATCCCTTTGCTCACTATGGCCTGCTGCAAAGAATCCGCAATAGTCATACATACCCGTCCTTGGATGCCTCCAGGTCCAAATGCAGTTGACCAAAACGTTTCATAGCAACCACGCAAAATCTGACCACACCGTCTAATGCGGCTCTCACAAAGATGATGCTCCTGTAGCATAAGAATGTCAATCTCACCACCCACAAGGCATCTCTAAAGCTCCTGATGCAGCCGACCCCTTTGACGCTGAAACTGGGGCCCTCCTAATCCCTGCGTATTCCATGAGATGATCCTCATGGAGTCAATGAGAGAAAACACATGCTGCCACAGCAGCCAACCTCTCTATCTTTGAGGCCGGTTTGGATGGGGAGTAATCCACATCTGAACGACCTCTAGACAAGCGCGAAAGGAGTGACTGCCCCGCCCAAGCCCAAGCTGAATTTGCAACCCAAAGGGCTACATCCTCTGTCCAAGAATCCTCATGTACAAATACATAACAAGGAGGGATCTGAGTGTTAGCAAAAAAATGCACCACAATGTGCCTGCAACCCTTTGCATCCAGAGGCGTCACGCTGAACTTGGCAAGAGGCCAAAGTGTCTGCACCAAATCTGTCATCCCTAAGGCCCCTGTGTGGTGTGAGAACTCAGTAACCTGAATCTGGAGCCAGTCAAGAACTGTGTCCTGGGTCCACTCTGTGGAATCCCTACCGCACAACGGAAAGGAGAAACCCACCGCTGTGTCCAAAGCCTCAATGCCTTTAGCTACAAGAAAGAGGAGTGGACTCGAAAGCAAGCCTCCTTCAGGTCAGGAGAAGAGTTTCCTAGGAACCGTGTGAAGTTGTGGTCAAAGAAGTCCTAGCGTCTGCGAATGTCAAAGCTAGTCAAACCTCTAGGGGCTGCTGCAAAAGGAGAAGTCTGCACCAAAAAAGGCGGCCTTAGGTGGGGTTGTCCCTCTCGAGCCACACAGCTCGTAGCGAAAGCAATACCAAGAGATCACCTCGCGGCAGACGCATGTCCAGTCCCCTACGTCTGAGGAGGAGTGGAGGAGGGGTCGAGAGATGAGGCTGAGGGCCCCTCCGAGGAGAGAGGAGGGACGGGAGGCGGAGGTGAAGGTGGGAGAGGGGGAGGAGGCGGGGGAGTCAGAGCGGCAGCGTATTAGGGAGGAGGAGGTGGAGGTGGAGGAACTGAAGTGGACAGGGCCTCCTCAGGAGGGTCCTGCTGAAGGGGGTCAAAACGGTTCCCAGTCGGAACCCAGTGCTGCTGAGCTACAGAAGGTCGACCACTACGGGGGGCAATGGGGCGAGCCCGCCCCTGTCGGCGGCGGCTATGCACCTACTACCAACCGTCAGCTGTCTTATTGCTAGTCTCAGTCGAGGTACCAGCATGTGCGTCCTGTATCTCTGGCTGTTGGGCATGCTCAGCCTCGGGAGGTTGCGCATGCGTTGTGGGTCGAGGTCTCCTGCGAGGACAGGCCTTTACCAAATGGCCCATCTGTCTACAAATGAAACACTGATTCAGGAGGCCCGAATACTCTACGCTCTGATGGAACCAACCTCCACTCACCCGAGGTAGTAGGATGACCTTCGGGAGAGTGTGGGTGTCCCGAACCAGAACACGTATTGTGGGGATGCCGACCGCCTTGGCAGTTACACGGGCTGCCGTGCAAGGTGTCTCCAGGACAGTCCCAATCTCTGAGCCTTTACAGGACAAGAGTGACAGGTACTCCCTCCTCAAACCGGGAAAGCAAACGAAGATGGGAAGGCCTGCCTCCTCTACCAAAACATTTGTAGCTTGATCGAAACCATGCCTCCACTATCGAAAGTAGGCTTTAACTGCTCGGATGGCCAAGGGGCTAATCGTGATGACCTTGGACGCCATCTCGAAGGTCTCAAACTCTATCCGATAGTAGCCGCGTCCGAGGAACTGAACATCCAAGATCTTGTCCACCTCTGCGAGAAGACGAGCCTGGAGAAGATCACGCACCTCTCCTTTGTTGGGTCTGGTGCCGAGAACTCTTGCAAATGACGGAAGTCGCCTAATCGCGTTCCACCTCTGCTGCGAGGCTCGCTTGCTCTGTCAGGGAAAGAGCAAGTCAGATGGTGGGCTCTGCGGGGCCAGGCGAGGGAGCTTCTTGCGAGTCCCTCTCTGAGATGGAGCATGAGCCTCCATCAGTGTCTGCAGCAGCTGTGGAGAAGGGGCCAAGTGACGTTGATGAACGATGGCCCTCTACTGAACCGAGCATGTCGAAGGTGCTGACGAAATCAGCCGAGCAAGACCGCGGGGGGGGGGGGGGGGGGGGGGGGGGATTTGCAGAAAGAGGGGGGGAGGGTAGGGGGGTGGGGGGGGGGGCTGAGGTGCAGCGGGCTGGGGCGGGGCACCGAGGGCTGGCTGCGCGCTAAGCTGATAGCAGGCAGCAGGATGGGCAGGGCAAGGCAGCGAGAGGGAGGCTTTGGGGGGGGGAGCGATGGCGAGAGAGGGGGATGCAATGTGTGCGCATGGGAGGCGGGCGAGAGCAACAACGAGCGCATCTTGCACCTTAATTGTTAAGAAACATTTTGAAAAGCACAACCACAAGTTACACCCACTCGGTGAAAACGATCAGAGACGCAGTAGCATATGAGGACTGTTAGTTCCAAGGATGGTAAAAGAAGGAGTAGCTCTAGAGAAGAGTGATATGGATGAGTGGGGCAAGTACAATGCTGGGGACAGAATTAAGAATATTTGAGGGAGTTAAAGAGTACACCCAGATAGAAAAGCAACAATCAGAATTAAGTTATGAAGGAACAGAATACACTTGGTGCTTTGCACAAACTACACAAAGGGAACAAAGAGGCTACCTCCAAAACCTAAACCCAGAAACACAAAGTAGGCCTACTCAGAGAGAAGAGGTGATGAAATCAGCTAATGAATAATGAGAATCGCCTCAGACCATCAGAGGGGGGGAGCCAATAGAGATTTTCAATGTGCGGAATGTTAGCACTTGATCCTAGACCCATTGACTAGGGGCAGAAGAACACCTTCCGGGTGGATAATTGTACAGCTCCTTGGGGCAGAATCTCCTGCACTCTATAAGGGCCTTGCCAAGCAGGGAGGAGCTTTCTGGATTTTCGTTGGTAGCAAGCCTGATAGAGTAGCCCTAATGATCCGGGCTTGAATTTCGGTTGGCAAAGATGACGATCATGCCACGCCTTACGACAGAGTTGTTCTCCTTGGAGCACATTGGAAGCTAACAATCGACTTTCCTCCAGCTAGGAGAGACGAGAGATGTCGGCAGAGCCCATACCCCAACCAACACGAAGACTGCCTAGGCGAGGGGATCCTAAGTTGAATTCAAAAGGAGCTATGGCTTCCAAGCCAAAGGCTAGTTGAAAGGGGGTGTGAGTGGTCATTGCTTTGAAAGAAGTGCAGTATTCCCAAAGGGTACCATGGATAGCTTGAGCCCATGAAGCCGGATGAAGATGGCATGCTTTCCGTAGAAGGGCGATAAGAACCTTGTTCGTGTCTCGGCCTACCCATTGGCCCTAGGGTAATAGGCACAAGATTTGCAATGAAAAATTTTATAGTTGGCCAGCAAAGTCGAAATCAGCTCATTAACAAAGTGACTGCCCCAATCATTGGTGATCTCCAGGGGGCACCCAAACCTGCACAGTATATTTTCGTACAAAAACTTTGCTACAGTATTGCCAGTGCAATCAATTGTTGTCAGTACCACTGCCCACTTGGTAGCATAATCTGTAGCCACAAGCAGATACTTCCGATTATCTTGTTTGAGCCGGGGGAGAAATTGGACCTACAAAGTTTAAAGCCCATTTCTCAAAGGGTAACCATGCCATAGAGACCTGCAGAGGGCGATTGGACTACTTAATTGGTTTCGGTCCACAACGATGACAAACATCACAAACTTTGACACGAGAAATTGCATCTCTAAGTACATAAGGACACCATAGACCACACTGTAGAATTTTCTAGGCAGTGATGTGACCGGGGTAATGGCCACCAGTGAGACCATTGTGGGCATCCTCAAGAATATGCTCAACTTCATGGGGGAAGACACACTGCCTCACATTACCGTCCCGGCCCGACTTGTAGAGTTGGCCTCCAATCAGAGTGAATGGTCGAGACTTCAACAGCAAACTTCTTTTCTGCAAGGGAGATGCATTCTCTTGGGTACAGGCCAGTCGATAGCAAATGCAAGACATCGCCATACCATTCCAGAGTTGTTCCACCTTAAAGAGATTGCTATCTGGAAATTTTTCCACTAGCTTCTTCACCTGTTTGAATGTGAGAGAGGTGGTCAACCATGACGTGATGCTTGTCGGGACGGAGGACCACCTCGAAATCAAACTCCTGAAATAGAAGTAGCCACCGCCACACTTGACCTGCAACTTGTGGCTTATAGAGCAGATAGCGCAGAGCATGGTGATCAGTAAATTGTGAAATGGACCCCTAATAAATAGTGACGAAATTTTTATAGAGCATACACGATAGCCAAACCTTCCCTTCCAATCGTGTATAGTTGCGCTCTGCTTTAATGAGCAATCGACTTGCATAGTGAATGGGTCGATCCAGGTTGAACTCCTTGCTAGGCTGCATTCAGCACAGCACCCACAGCTGTCTAACTCGCATCCGTACGCACATGAAAAGTGAGAGATCAATCAGGGAGCAACGAGAATAGGTGCTTCAGTTAGGCATTCTTTGAGGTACGCAAATGCTACGGCCTCGGGCTTTGACCATTGGAAGGGTACCGTTGCACTGGTCAGGCCTGTCAACGGTGAAGCCAACTGTGCATACATACGGATGAACCTGCTATCATAGCCTGTGTGGCCTACAAAGCTCTAAACACCTTTGGGATTTATGGGAGGAGGCAATCTCAAGATGGCTATTATCTTCTCTAGATCAGGCGCGTTAACCTTTAAACAAACACCACATGGCCTAAAAGCGTACCGCATTTGTTCAGATTGAGCTTCAGGCGTGCCTCCTTGCACCACCTGAGGAAGACGGCAGAGAGCTGAGCGAGGTGCTCCTCCAGATTCTCAACTGGGGTGGAACATTGAGCGCCGGAGAAGATTGAAAAATCGTCCATGAAGATCCGAAGATGATCCGTGAGCAGAGGATAAAAGATGAGATATAATGTGCGATTGAAAGAAGCCGGAGCATTTTTCAGCCCAAAAGACATTCTGGTGAAATGAAAATACCCCATGGAGTCACAAAAGCAGTTTTGATCTGATCAGCAAGATGGATGCTACGAACTAAATTGTAGCAATTGAACCCATCCATGAAACTGTAAAGTATGTGCCCTACCACATCTTCGAGCACGCGTTCGGTGAAGGGGGTGGAAAACCATATGGAATTGTTATCTTGTTCAGAGCACAGTAGTTGACGGACACGCGGATTTTAAATGATTGCTTCTTGGGTGCTATGACCATGGGTGATAGCCACTCAGAGTGCTCCACAGGTACAGTGATCCCTGCTTAAGAGGTGAGGCGTTGGTGAACTCTTGTAAAGGAGATTTCTTCCCCCTATGGTGTGTTATAGGCTCTCCAAGGCCGACGGCTTCCATCAAGGGGGCAACTAAAGTATAATCCTCAATGATTGCCACACTTGCTTCTGGATGATGTGGCTCACTGATCTCAGCTGGAGGAACATTGGAAGAGGGTGTTTTCTTAGGCAAGAATTGAATAGAGGCCACATAGCATGGCATAGACTTGGTGGCTTCCAACCACAAAGGTCTTTGTCTGACCCGTCAGGTGGGGTTTGTTGTCCCAGGTCGGGGTTGGACTTCAAACAAAGAACTATGATGCACTACTGGATCCACGCCTCCTTCAAGGCGAATGGGTTTCATTGGGAAGCCTGGACATTGTATCCACATAGCGTCATTTTCCCAGTCATGAAGTGCTTTAGTGTGCCGCAACCATGGCCTGCAGATGAGCAAAGGCAATCCGCCCTCAACCTGGGGAAGTCGGAACCACCACAAAATCAAGACTAAATGTGAAGTCCTGCACCTGCAAAGGTACCTTGTCGACTATACCCAAGGGGTAAACGGTTCTCTGGTCGGCCAAAGTCACTATGAATGGGGCAGGCCTAGTAGGCCGGAGACCTAATGCCAGCATAGTGATTCAGGCATCAGATTGATGCCAGATACCCCATCAACTATGACACCTGAAAATTTTTGCCCCTGAATATACACAGTTAGATGAGGACTCTTGTAATCATTGAGGCGAGCAGAGGGATATAAAATCATGTAAGACAGAGGATTGCACTGGGAGGTGCCCACCACTGGACCCTGCACCAGGGTACAGAGATTGGATGATTGTAAGGGTGTCACTTCGAAGATTTGCATCCAGCTTTAGCATGTCATAAAGGGATATTTGGTGAAAGGTGTTCTTCAGGATAGTCTCTGCTGTAGGCTTCTCGCTTTTGGGCAAGGCTTGCTCTGGTAATTTGATCTGCTGAAACTCAGCTTACTACTTCCAAGAAGGCCCCACCATTATCAGATAGCATTGGTCGGTTGTTGGCACAAGGGGGTGGCTTGTCAGATGTTGCAGACAGACTAGGTTGTTGAGGAGGAAATGAAAGAGTTGGACCTTCAAGAAGACCGAGGCCTAGGGCTGCTTGTTGTGACCGACTGAGGACACCAGTGAGCTCCTCCACTTGCTACACCCTATCCTTAGGGGTAACCACGTGTAGCAAGTGACGGTTGAGGAATGGTGCTTACCGCAATCAGGTTGATCTTCGAAAATGTGAACTCTTGTTGGTTCGAACTGAGGTTTGAAGACGTGGATGCCTGTTGCTTGGGACAATCTTTATTGTAGTACTAGATCCTTAGCCTCGGGGCAATGACGGCAAGGCAGAGACCCTTCGGGCAGGGGACACTTGCTTTGGTAATGCCCATATTCCCCGCACCTGTAGCACAAAATGGGGCTATTGGACGAGCGAGGCGGGGGACGAGGTGGTCTCTGCCCTTGCTACATGGGGGTGGAAGCTGGGGTGTGGATGCTTGCACTAGTGGGGGCACTAGCATGATAAAAACTTTTAGATGGAAAGGCGCTTTGCATACCTTGCATAACAGGCATAGGAGGGGTTGTCAGCAAAGGTCGCATGTGGTTTGGATGTCCATAGGGAGAAACCATATTGGATGCAGGAGCCAAGCCGTGTTGAAGCGTAGGGGCGAGGCTCTGTTGTAATTGTCGTAGTCCCTTCAAATAGCAGCACTCCTTGTCATCATGGCTGGACTTCTCACAGAAGTGACAATAAGCTCGAAGCGGGCATTCTTGCAGAGGATGATGTGGAGAACAGCAGGAGCTACACCATACCATAGCTCTAGACTCCTTATGAGCCTTGAGCTCCTCTAGCTCCCGCTTGATCTGGTCCAAAGCTTCTTGATGTGGAGGCTTCTCCTCTCGAAGAGAGATGATCTCTCCTCTTGAAGAGCTCGTTGTAACTTCAGGGCTTCGAGTTCCCTACGTAAAGAATTCAAAGGGTCGGAAGGACTTTCCAAAAATACCGAGGTGGTCTCTACCTGAGGCGAGTCGGTGAATAGCTTCCTAGCCCCTTCTATCCTAGTAACAACCGTGACAAAACTCCTCCAGAGTGGCTTTAGGTCGAAGACTCTCGGAGTTTTTGCTGAGAAGTCTTGGGAAGAGCCTTCTCCACCCATTTCTTGACCATGAATTCTCCTGGTTGTTGGGGAAGCTTTGCGAACCAAGACTTCGTTCTTGTCATGAGTTTTGCAAAAGTCTCATGCGACTGTAGCACTAGGTTGGCCAACTCATCCAGAACCTTCTCTTGGAAGTCCCCTGGTCTGAAAGCTACACAGAATTTCTTTCGTAATGTGGCCCAAGTCGTAAAGTGGTTCTCAGCAAACTGACTGCACCATTTATCGGCTAAGCCATCCAAGGTTGACGGGAAGAGCACTAGGTATGCTTCTTCTCTATTGAGGCCACGACCCCTGCAGAGGGAGACAACTCTCCTAGCATGGTCGTCTGCATCCTTTGTGGAGACTCCTCTGAAAGTCGGAAACTTCATGTTCACCTTAGCCAGGACACTTGTGAGCTCCTCCATGGCTGCCTATTCAAGAGCCTGTTGCTCAAGAGCTTGCTGTAACACAGTGGGTGAGAACTGTACTGGGGAAGGTGACCTGGGAGGTGAAGAACTATTTTAATCTTTATGTTCCCCCAACACTGTACTAGAGTCACACATGGATGTAACCTTTGATTTCATTTCATCATCTCTCTCTCTCTCTCTCTCTCTCTCTCTCTCTCTCTCTCTCTCTCTCTCTCTCTCTCTCTCTCTCTCTCTCTCTCTCTCTCTCTCTCTCTCTTTGTATTGTATCATGATGACACTTATCCCCACTTTGTATCTTTGACATGATACCATTGCTCAGCTTACCAGCCACCCATAGGAGTCGGTAGCACTCCTATCTCAGTTTCTAGTTTGTAGTTTTCTTTGTTTGTACCCAGACTTGGTACTAGACTCACCATTGTAATCAGTTTGGTCTCATAGGTCATTTTGGCCTTTTGTAGACGTTAATATATCATTTCATTTCATTTCATTTCTCTCTCTCACCCACTCACACACCCGAGAAGAAGAAGAGTTTTAACGTCATAGGAAACTATCCCAAGAGACCTTAAAGATCTAGCCGACCAGGAGTTGAACTCGAGACCTGTTATTCAAGAGGGAAATGGCATAACCAATCTGCCACACTTGGGTGATAGAAAAATTATGCCATTTCCCTCTTGAATAACAGGTCTTGAGTTCAACTCCTCGTCGGCTAGATCTTTAAGGTCTCTTGGGATAGTTTCCTATGACGTTAAAACTCTCTTCTTCTTCTTCTTCTTCTTCTCTCTCTCTCTCTCTCTCTCCTCTCTCTCTCTCTCTCTCTCTCTCTCTCTCTCTCTCTCTCACACACACACACACACACACACACACACACACATATTGGGCACCCATTGTGTCAGTGGTCACACATACCCCACACAATTCCAGCTAGTAGCACCTCTAGATCCATTTTACTATCTCTTTTTTGGTACCCAGACATGGTATCAGATTCATCGGGATTGTACCAGTTTCGCCTCACAGGTCATTTTGGCCTTCATTTCCCCCCCCCCCCCCCCCCCCCCCCCCCCCCCCCCCCCCCCCCCCCCCCCCCCCCCCCCCCCCCCCCCCCCCCCCCCCCTCTCTCTCTCTCTCTCTCTCTCTCTCTCTCTCTCTCACACACACACACACACAGAGGAATTGCAGTGGCAGCTAGCTAGAAATGATCGTTGCCACCAAAGACAGTCACTATCTTGACTCACTACACGACCCTCATACAACCTAGAGTTTATTGTTCTGGGGAAGGCAAACTCATGTCTCCTCTCCTCAATCTCAATGTGCTAGAGTTGGGCCTTATTTTCTTGGGCTCTAAGTCTTGCAACTTCTACAGAGCCTTTGTCTAAGCAAAAACCAGACAACCAGAGTCTTGATATGAGAAACCAGTCCAAATGAGCCCATGTCTATGGTGTAGGGAATGGGTGCTGGGAGCACCATTCGAGCACGTCAGGCGACCGGCGGAGCCGGGAGCCTGTTGCTGGAATGGTGTGACTAGCACGCATTCCCGGCCTTCATGCATTGCTGAGAGGGTTATTCAGCGAAATTACTGTCCTATTCCAGCTGAAAAAAAAGTAAAAGAGATTTACTATCGCCATCCCATAGTGGTTACTGGCTGTCGCCAGTTGCAGCCACTGGTGCTGGCGGAATAAAGCCGACCAGCGACCATGATGGAGTAGGGAAAGGTCACGAACCTTTCCCTGTAATGCGAGCGACAGCACGGCGATCGGCGGAGGCTGAGTGTTCATTTCCTTGTGTATGCATCAACCTTGTAAAATCTAAGAGTGCCAAGCTGATTTTGTGATCTGCGGGACCATTGTGTACTGTTTCGTACAGCTCTACTTTCTTCTGTTTTTTTTTATGTTTCTTACAAGGATGCAATGCCTGTTTGGCCGTGTTAATTGAAATCCCAATCGGAGCTACACATCGGACCTGGAAAACTGGAAAATGCATGGAAAGCCAGCAACGGAGAAAGCGAGTACCTTGTTGGCAGGGATGGGGCGGCCAGGGTTGGTTTGCATGATGCGATCCACAATGGCTGCGACTGTGGAGCTGGAATTGGGACTCCAGACAAAGTCGTAGCAGGGGCGTTTGATGAAGAAGCCAGACTCGCAAGGAGGGATGGGTGTGATGGGGTTAGAGGGTGGGTCAGGCAGGTCCTTGAAGGAGGTGGTAGTGCGGCGCCTGCTCTTGATGGACCTGTCCACGCCGAAGATGAGCAAAATGAAGAAGAAGGAGGAGGTGAGGTGAAGAGCTGTGGGAACCCGCCGCCGCCACGATAGCAATAGGTTTTTGCGAAGTAGCGCCTTGAATTGCTGAAGCAGAAGCCGCCAGCCCGCTTCTGCCATCGTCGTTAACGAACACTTCCTCTTCCAGCGAAATACCGTTTTCAGGTTGGCCTTCCAAACCGAAAATTTTAAGGTTTTTACTCTTGGTTTTCCTCACTTTCAAATTTAACAGTTGAAGGTGCATTTAAAAATTTATTACAATTTTGTTAAAGAGTATTTTTTTTCAATTTATGATCACATGATATTGAAAGATTTTATGCCCCATTCAACTTTCACTCTAAATTACAAGTTTTAAATAAGATCAAGTACCGTACTCGTTTATCATAAATGTTTATGCACTTTGAGAGAAAGCGATCACCTCATTCAAAACATTTCTTTTCATAGTACAAAAAGTTCGCAAAAAGGTGAAAGACTTTATAGTGCTTTGGCGTACATGAAGGATAAATAAGTATGGTGAAGAGTTTGCACAATGTCTCTTCAAAATTTGTAAGAACAAAAGCACTGCCCTGCCTCGAAGTCGATTAATTATACATTCCATTCTAATACGCAAGGATAAAAATTAAGGAGATGGTATCAATTTACAAATGTGAAGCTCTAGTTGGTTTGTGCAGGTTGTTCCATTCACTTCATTGTCAATCTCCATTTCATTGCAATCAAGTGTGGTACAAGAGGTGCAAAATGAGGTCATCACTTTGTGAAAAGAATATATTGAAGGTACAATAATCAAAATCAAACATAAACAATACAACAGTGTGTCTATAAGATACTTAAAGCATGACTATCCCTAGCAAGGACAAGGACTCCACATACCATGTTCAAGAAATCTCATCACAATTTGCTTATTACCCGATCTGTTCAAGCAAGCAAGACTTATCCAATCTAATTTAGCGCACACTCTTATTGTAAAGCAAGGTTGAATTTGGAAGGGCTCCATAGTCTTCTAAAGCACTAGGTAAATGCCTTTTAAACGAAGTCATGCACCATTTCATAAAAGTATGAGGACCTCCAATTGGAAGCATGTAAGGTTTTTTTGATACGTTGAAAGCAAATGTCAATTGATATGTTTGAAGGGTTGTTAACTATCCAATCATATGTAAAGGCCTAACTCTAATTATAACCATTGATGGAAGTTATTACTCGAAATAAGCACAAAGTTTAGAGTTCGAATTGCTTGATTTTTTTTTAATGCCCACATTTGTACTCCATGTAGACAATTGTATTGAGGAAATTACAACATCAACTCATATCTAGGTGATAAAATAGCTTTTGACCATCACCAAAATTTTGTTAAAGTGGCTCAAGATTAAACTTTACCTTAAAAGTTTTGGACCTTCAAAGCCATACAAAGAATCAATGATGATGCTTACAAATTGAAATTGCCTTGCAGTTTGTATTGATGGCTATGCTAGTCATCAATACCATGGATCTTTGACAATATAAATCCCATTCAATTGATAAAGCAAAATCAATTCGACATTCACTTCTAGATACTCAACATCCATCACTCATAACTACCTATAACAACAAAACAAATTCAGATTGTTGAGTGGGACAATGTTTTGCCAAGTGAGACAATGTTTACTACATTACTATGCAAAAATGTAAATCAAGACAACACGTGGTGTCCAGTGTCAATCGAGGTAACACATACTTGTAGATGCTTGAATGAAGTAACCAACGTTTGTAATTGTTTGAGTATTGTTGTGAAGCGCAAGTAAAACCAAGATGCAGCAAGATGAACTAGGAAAAGCTATTATAGAGCACTTTACAACTCTCATCATACACATGATGTTTTAACGACGACGATAACAATATTACATCCAATGAATCTTCTTCAAAGGTTTTTTTCAAAAATGATAACTTGTATATGAAATTAGCTAGGACTAAATGTTTTTCACTTCAAAAACATGACCATCAGAATGTGGAAAATGACAAATTTATGAAGGCCTGCACCAACAGTTAGAGATAGCTTCAGAGGATGCAATCTTGCCTCTCTTCTTCAACACTTCATTCTCTTTAAATGGCTCTCTAGCTTCAACCCAACAAGTTTTGGTCATAATTTAGAGAGAGAGAGAGAGAGAGAGAGAGAGAGAGAGAGAGAGAGCACCTACTATAGTAACACTCAATTGAAAATGGCAATGACATGAGAGGTTCCTTTCACAATCTTGAAGAAGAGTTTGTGTATGCTCTTCCTCTCCATTGAAACGTAGTACCAATAAACGGAGCATGACAAAGTGACACATGCTGAGAACGCTCACAACTTATACACTCTGTGCATACAAGCCCTTACAGAAGCAATCCGTAGGTGAGCATTCGGAGATGTTGTTGGATGTGTCGTGTTATCTGATTCCATAACCCCTTGCAAGCTAGAAAGTGGGTAAAAGCATCACAACAAAGCCAGCTCTCCATAGTTGCCCTCTTATAGAAAACACGGCATTTTCAAAGCTTTTGAAATATAAGAAACCCAATGCGGGTGGCCAAATGTCGTGCTTGAATGTACAAATGGAAAAAGCATCCAATGAATCCCTATACCACATTGTGAAGAGTGTGTAATATGGTCTCCCAAAGCACTCCGAGAGGATGGAATTGCAAGTGATGGCTCTAGGGGAACTGCTAGAAGTAGAAGTCCTTGGTTGGCAATGGACGAGCAATCATGCCAATAGATTGACACTCAATAACTAAGGTTCGACGAAATATTAAACCATTGGGATTCCCACTTCTGTAAACCACATAGCATAGTTGATGTCGAGAAAAACATGCTTCCAAGAAAACATCATATGTCAAGCGTGAATCATATCCAAAACAAAGTTAAACACATAAACATCCAAGATACGGGCACCAGCAGAAACACAAGTTAAAAACACTTAAAAACATGCTCCATGAATAAGCACGGGATACTAGCTAGCATGGTCCATCTAGTAGTTGCCAAAATAATTTCCATCATTGAGAGTCTATTGGAGTCCACAAACAAATCTTCTCTAACTTTCATCCACCTAAACATATTGTCACCTCAAAGCTGCGTGACCAACAAAGCGACATGCAATAAATGGCATGGCATGAAAAGACTTTTTACTCCTTAAGGGGGATACTTGATCTTACCCCTACCTGCTTGCAAACCGCTAGGGCCTCTTTTCCCCTTGTCGGCTTGACAACTCTAGCCCGAAAAAGCAAAAAGTAAAAAGCAATCACTATTGCAAGTAGAGATCTTTAAGCAGACCTAATAAAGGGTGAGCATGCCTCAGACCCTAAGCTTTGGGCGTAGGTGGTATAAGGTGTGTTGCATATATGTGAGCACGTATGTGTGTGTGTGTGTGTGTGTGTGTGTGTGTGTGTGTGTGTGTGTGTGTGTGTGTGTGTGTGTGTGAGAGAGAGAGAGAGAGAGAGAGAGAGAAAGAGAGAGAGAGAGAGGTTTTCATGAGAAACATCAAGCCTTTAGCAAGATCCATGGCATAAAAACATCTAAAATCCATAACCTCTACAAATTGCACAAACCAGGATGCAACATGAAAAAACCAATCAAATTGTCACCACCCACAATGCCAATCAATGGTTAACCAAAAACATAAATATAAAAGTACGAAAGTGTCATTAAGTGTTGAACACTTGATCTTAAAACCTTGGAAACTAACTACTAGTAACCAATGTCCCAATGCATTTGGACATGTATGCATCCTGATTCAACAAACAAAATGTGCTACATACCAAACAACAAATGACATACTCTAGAAGTTTTAGGCCCAAATGAGTAACCAATTGACATATTCTTGAAGTTTGGAGCATGCTTGCCAAGCCATTGCTTAAAAAGAGACTAGTGGAATGGTTTCCACATTTAGCATCTAATTCCCATTCATTGTACATAACAGACTTTATACACAAGTACAAGAGAATCAAGAGCCTGAAGATATATAAATCCATCATCTTCAAAACAAAGGACTTTGAAAACCATAGTTAAAAAGATAACCCTCATCTGCACCCATGGAAACAACACAACTTTCAATTACCATTGACATCGTATGCATGTGATGCATGGGTATCCCACAGGTTATAGATGTCACCTTATTAAATTGCCTTCAAAGATAAATAATAAGAAAGGTAAAGCTACTCATATATTCATAGATGGTTTCATTTACAAGGGAAAAATAACATTTGGAACCCTTTTGCTTTGCAAGCTCTCATGAGATAAGGCCATAGACGAGTTTAATGAGGCAATTTAGCTTCGAAGTGGGACACATATACCTGTTTCTTGACTTTACAAATTTTAGCATTAATTGCCGCTATTTTTTCAGGATCATTGACATTGCTCATACGTGCAGTCAATCTACACTTTGGAGTCACACGTAACATAAAAAGATGTTAGTAAGTAAGTCCTTCACCACCATAGACGGAGTCGAAATCACACATAAGGTAGTAAGTATGAGTTCTAATCCCCTAAATCATAGAACATATAGATGGGATATTCCATAGTTCCACATTTGTTCCAAAAGCTAGGAGAGTGAGCTGCCACAATCCATAACTTTGATGCAATAAGAAATTATTAACAGCTTCATGAGCAACCCATTCACAACTATATCTACCATATTCCACAACCTTACATAACCATGTTTTTAACCATATTCAACCATAATCAATCTTAACCCTATTCACACCAACCATTTATAACCATATTAAACCAACAACATAGACCGTATCTAAGCAAGAATGGTAAGCTCAGTAACAAACCCAAAAGCACAACCTAAATAGAATAACCATTGCGACAGCCTTAAAAATATACTAAATATACTAAGCCGTTGTTTTTACCCCACAAGTAGGTCAACCCTACCATATAGGGTCAATTTACCAAGCATTAAGAAGAACTTCTATCATCACTTTCAAGCTAAAAAAGAAATTCAAGGCAACATTTATCCAATATTGAAAAGAGGATACCACCTTTCAATGATTTTTTTATATACATGTCCATGAGAAGACCATATATGTGCATTGACAAATATCCCTAAACTTGAAAGGGAATCACAAAACCAAAGTTGCAAACACCAAAAGGGTGCTCATATACATGCTTATGATAAGTTAACAAATTGAAAGTATTTCCTAAACTCGAAAGGCGAGTAAAAAAAAGTGCCAAGGATACAAAACTCAATAGAAGTTGCCGTTCATATACACACTCCAGTATATGCATGGGAAATATTACCATAACAACAAGTGAATCACAACACATCCAAACAGTTCGGACAGTAGTCCATAACAATACCAGAAGTCGCCTGAGAGTGAGTCGAAACAGCTAACTCCACATTAACCTGCTTATCCTTGCCTTTTGCCATGTAACCGACTACTTAATGTTACACCCTTTGCGAATAGAACCCTCAGAATCCCAATATACACAAGTATACACACACACACCTCAAAAGCACATAGTACCAACGCTAAGTGAACATAAAAGCTCACCTTTATGGGATTTGGAGCCAATGGTCATATTATACCTTCACAACAATATGGTGGACCCGGCTTCAAGAGAGAGAAGATACAACAGCACCGCCTTGTGCAGTGGCCAAATTCCTCCACAACAATATGGCGGGACACAGCTTCAAAAGGGAGAAAATACAACAACGCCACCTTATTTATATATATATATATATATATATATAGAGAGAGAGAGAGAGAGAGAGAGAGAGAGAGAGAGAGCACTTAGAAAACGTTGTGGTGTAAATCTGAGATGTGATATAGATATTACGCAAAAGAGACCAAAATAAACAAAGCCAGACAATCTGCCCAACTTCATAACCCATTTAACTACTAAGGATTAAGTACCATTAAAGTACCACCTACTAATATCTTTTCAAAAAATCACCAAGTGCATTCAAATCTATTATTCACCAAAGGTTCCCCATACCAATAGTCCCCAACTAATAATACCAAGGAAATAGCAACACGCTATAACTAACCATGTGTGTGTGTGTGTGTGTGTGTGTGTGTGTGTGTGTGTGAGAGAGAGAGAGAGAGAGAGAGAGAGAGAGAGAGAGCACTTAGAGAACGTTGTGGTGGAAATCTGCGTTGTGGTATAGATATTACGCAAAAGAGACCAAAATAAACAAAGCCAGACAATCCGCCCAACTTCATAACCCATTTAACTACTAAGGGTAAAGTACCATCAAGGTACCACCTACTAATATCTTTTCAAAAAATCACCTAGTGAATTCAAACCTGTTATTCACCAAAGGTTCCCCATACCAATAGTCCCAAACTAATAATACCAAGGAAATAGCAACACACTATAACTAACCGTGTGTGTGTGTGTGTGTGTGTGTGTGAGTGAGAGAGAGAGAGAGAGAGAGGTTTTCATAAGAAACATCAAGCCTTTAACAAGACCCATGACATGAAAACACCTAAAACCCTTAACCTCTAGAAATTGCACAAACTAAGGTGCAACAAAATGCCAACCAAGGCTAACAAAAAAAACATAAATACGGGATTGCCATTTATGTGTTGAACACTTGCACTAAAACCTTGGAAACTAATCACTATTCCCATTCCATTTGGGCATGTATGCATTCTGATTCGACCAACAAATTGCGCTACATATCAAACAGCAATCGACATACTCTAGAAGTTTCAGGCTTCCAAATGATTAGAGATTTTCCCAGGTTTTCGCAAAGAATAACATACTTTCTTTAAGGTTTCCACATGGATGCGCATGCCACTGAAAAAAATCAGTACAAGAGCTCTTTTACCCTCTTGAACAAGATATGTCAGTACAGACTTACTGGAACAAGCCCAAGAAAGGAAACGCAAGTTCACCAAATTCATTGAAAAGCATAGCTTTTAAGCTTCAAAAAGTGAAGAAAGCAGAAAATAGCAAACTTCTACCAAGTACATAGCAAGCACCTCTAGCTATAAAGAGTTGATTACCTTACTTTCTCACTAGGAAAAATTCATCTTTGGCTGTCATGATAAAGACAATCTTCAGTGACAAATCTGCTGCCCAGATATCCCTTTCCCTACAAGCAATCATACCACCAAATGATCCTCAGCTGGTTCTCTCTCATGTCTATTGCTTGGATAGCCATTTTCAGAATTACAACTCTTTCAGCTAACACCTCGGCGCTAATCTAGAGTCGCCACAATTCAAGGGACATATATGTAACCTAGTCTTTTCCCCATGTAAAATTCATAGCAGCCGCTGAACCTACTACCGATAATGCTTGTTGGAACAAAGAGGATAAGATGTATTTAAATGGCACGCCCTCCTACAGGTTCTGAAGCATACTCAATTGCTTGCTCGATGTTAAGGCTTTGCTGGGGCAATGCCGCACAATTGCTCCTCTTCCGCTAACTAAGAAAAATTCAGAGCTTTGCACCCTCACATTAAGGGGTTACCTTTCTGCGGCCTCCTCTTCACCTTAATCTGGAAGACATCCACATACAAGCACATTGTGGGCTGCACTAAGATTACAACCAGATGTAGAGGAATTGGAGCTGAAAGTGTGAAGATGATACGTACCTTGCCACCATTAGTCCCATCTCCTACAGTAGCTTGGCAAGCTAGTCTCCAACTATCGGGTCTCTGAAAGCGTTGAGTTCCAAATCAGCCAAGAACTTACCAAAACGTAGCCAGAATCGTAAAGAAAAATAGATTTCCGCATTCAGAACAACAAAAACTGGCATATACCAATTTCAAGTAATATGGCTCGGCTGGCGTCCTCTTGTTCATCAGTTCAGCTCCTTCCAATATCTAAACAAGCACTCACACATGCCAGCACAATCATGAGCATATGACAATCCCAAGACTCGCATATTTCACGGTGATGAAAATGCCCACCTCAACCAAGCACGTCCCACACATCCCACGCCCTTCACAGTTCATCATCTTGCCCTAGAGAGAGAGAGAGAGAGAGTTACAAAACATACTTTCAAATAGGTCGCCAGATAAGTTTAACCAATTAACAAACATGGAACAGGACCATACATATGGGCCATAGAGTTCAACTTGATTTTCCAGCATCACATCTCGTAGAAGTTTTTGCCCGCTCGGAGCTGTACAGTACTGTGGTTCTGGAATTGGATCGGTCTCTCCCGCGCGGTTGTCAGGCTGTTAAAAAAAAATGTAACAAGGAAACCGCCAGAAGTAGATTCAAAACACAATCACTGTTCTCGTCGCTCTTATGCTTGTAATGAAAGACTTCCCCTAAGGAAGAATCATCCGACACATTTTTCTCAGAACCGCAAAAAAGAATAAAACTTTTGAAATCTTGTTCTTTAACATGAAAATGCAACAGGTGCCCTCTTAACAGCTCAAAAAAGGGTTTCCACGTGATATGGCTGGGATTTCGCACTTCTTCACGGTTGATAAATCTTGGGATTAGTGTCACATTTCAATACATAATAACCATACAGCTATCTGATTATTAAGATGCTCCACGTAAACACAACAACCATAGTAACATGGGATAGCCCTTTTAGGGCTTCCCATCCCCACTAACCTCCTGTTCCCCTCATCCCAGCACCGTCCCCTTGTTTCGAATCCCTCATGGAAACAAGATTCTCCTCTAAGCCCCGTCCTAGCTATTGGAGACGCGCCCCATGTTACTATGACAACAACAAATCTCTATGGAAACCTCAAATGAAGCATTGGGGAGCAGCTACCGTCTTGGGTGTTGGATGAAGTTTGAGAACGAGGGTCGAGTAGATCATCATTAATTCACCAGCTTCATCCAATGGCTGAAATTGCAGCCGATCCCAACACCTAATGTCAGCCATAGATCCCGAACAAACGATGAACCATGCAAGATAGTAAAGAGGCTAGCCCACTCCCTAAAGACCAAAACAAATCCAGGAAACCCAGATTCACCTATGCGGGAAAGTGTAAGTTATAGACTCAAAAGTCTTCATCCACAAGACAGCATCAACTCTAGTGTGTAGATTATTGACTAAACACGATATTCTGACTAATATCGTTGTTGCCATATATGCTCCCTGAGGTCACGACTCATAAAGAATTAAAGCTAGGCCACAATTTGCAATGGTACATAAGACCCAAGAGAAGAATCCATGTTTACTAGACTCAATAAAAAGGCAAATGTCTCGAAAATAAGAGATGCAGCTCGCAAAAATCTGTGCAGCACATAAACTACTTGCAAATGTGTGTGTGCCTCTTCCATAAAGCTACTACTCATCTATAGACATACCTACCACTACCAATGTTTTCAGACAGCAAGCCAAAAGATGTGCGTATTGTGAGCACTTCCGTGTTACATGTGCAGGTTCCTTTGAAACAGAAGAGATTTTGTACCCCAACAAACTCGAATTGAATGAGAGGCGCTTGAGCAGAGTCTGGTTGAGGGGGCGTGGGCTGGAAAGGGTGCGGGGCAGAGCCCGCAAGCGATGCAGTATCGCGAAAGGCGGCCTTTGCAGCAGATAGACCATGACTGTTCTTCTTCTTGTTGACGAGGCCCAACTCTAGGCGGCCCAGTGTTGAGGTCCTAGTGCTGTGAGCTGGCTCCTTACACGCCTCCCACACGCCTCCCTTGCCCACGCCACTCAGCTGCACCCACGACGCTGCTGCCATTGCTGCAGATATTTGTCACGTGAAGGTTTCGAGTCGCTCCTGAATCCTCAGTCCCAGCAGATCGCCAAAAAAGACAACTTGAAAGTTCTCTATGGGGGCTTTAATAATTATGAGAAAAAAAAACTGGAGTGCTTCGTTAGTCCGAGGGTAAGTGAAAACAAGAACCTCTGAAAGACAAAAACTTGGGGGGGCGGGGCGGGAGAGAGAGAGATGTATATTTTTTATTATCGTTTTGGATGGACAAATATGACCTGTAGGACCAAAGTACATGTGATTATTAATTATCGTTTTGGGTGGTCAAATATGATGTATGGAATCAAAAGATCATGTGATGAACTGTATGGATAAGTGACTCTCAATGCTCAAGGATTATGTGACGAAACACAGTGGAGAGCCCACGCTATGGCTGGAGCGGAATGTATGTAGGTATAGGTCATGGCTGAAAATGTGAGAAGTAGTTTCAAAATTCGAAGGTGAATTCTTTCCAATCTAATTCATCACAAATATGAATGTGTTCATGATGCTCAATAAAAAGTCTACCAAGTACTACAAACCATCAAGTTTGCAATTCTTGAAGTTTAGTATGAACTATGCTCTTTTTTTTTCCCCAGTAAAAGAATCAGAATTTGTATTAAGAGGGAGAGATCAAAAGCCATTTGAATAGGTCAAAAAGCTAAGAGTATCAATGTCTCAAACGGCAAATGCCCTAGGTGTCAGGAAGATGACATTCCTCATCTGTTCAAAGCCTTGGGTTTTATTCCCTCTTTGGGCTTTGTTCCCTCTTGGAGTCGGTTAGTCTTAGGGAATTCCATAAATCAACTTTTGGAGGGAGAGATGCAACAGATTGTTTGATCAAGCTTACCAAAGTCCATGTATGAGAGTTCTTTTTTCTGGTTTGAACTTGCAGACAAGTTGAAGCTCGAGAAGTGTCGACTCTACAATATCAACAATCAACACGATAGAGTCAAACGAATGATAATCGACACTAGACTTGTAGATGCCAAGATGGTTGGACAAATTGCCAATGCTGAGAGATTTATTTCTCAAATTGACGATGTTATTCAAGCCTTGCCTTGAGGTGTTTCTGATCCAATTTGAGAACATCTATTTTTGTATGCCTCTCTTAGGACATCAACTATGTAGCTTGGGAGTGTACCGTCCTTTTGGATATTGTAACATTTTGAACTATGCTCTTGAACATGTAGTTTTGTGTGCTAAAGAACTCTATGACAAGCCTAGGACTTGAGACATGTTACAAAGAGGAAACCAAGATACCAAGCTACCACTTGGGTGATAAAGAAAGAGAGAGACCAGAATAGCTTCTTAACTCACCTTAACAACCTTATCAATAGCTTCACACCCCACAACTGTGGCCTTCATGTCACCTGTATGACCCACCATGTCCCCATTCGGAAGATTCACCCGCACCTACAAGCACAAATAGCCTGATGCCACATCAATCAAGAAGAAAATTCTTAACCATGAGCTTGTAAATGTTATTGAAGTCTACGTGATCATACTTGCCACTTAAAATTGCGTCCCTGGCTCTCTCACCAATTTGGAGGGCTTTCATGCCAGGCTTTTCATTAAAAGTGATACCTTGGTCACTCTGTATTTCCACATAGGTCTCCAACTTGCTATCAAATAAGCATGACCGATTCCCATTCGAGAAGAATGTAACATGTCCAAACTTCATTGTCTCGCTATCTCAAGCGCCCAAAACAATTAATTTCTAAATATACTGCATAGCCCTCCTTGGCATGAGGATTAACAACAAAAAGCTGATTCATCAGGCCTCTTCTAACTGTACTTGCATGCAAAGGTTCGGAGTCCTTTCTTTGCGAAGTAATCACCTAATGTCCGCTCAATTTCGGGAGGGCTCACCAAGTACTTGCTAGGGAGCTTCAACTCACCATCGTATTGAAGCATACCTGCATAGTGAATTTTGGGTACACGCACCCTATTAAAGTTATCAAAGTTTGCATACTCGAGAGCTTTTGCCAACATGATCATTCTGTCTGCTCTAAAATTGAAGGTTACAACTGCATCATCATCAACAAGTGGACCAACGGATTTGCCATTTTTGTCCACAATCACAAATGGAGGACAGTATTGGTCATTGAATTTTGGATTTTCTGCCTTCAATTGCATAAGAGCTTCTATACCACTCTTGAACTTGTGAGCAGCTTCTCCCAAAACTTGTGCATCCCAGCCTCTTTTTACCACATTCCAATCATTCTATTTCACAAAGTCCCAACAAAACTAACTCTTCAAGACTGCATTGTAGACCCAAATCAAAGTGAAACAATCAACAGCGACAATTCCTATTGATCCTATATTTGATCTTAAGGTGTTTGCATGGATGCATTAAGACCCATATTGAAATCTTAGCAAGCTCTTTCAAACCAAAAGGCAACTATTGGTATTTGGTAATCACAAGGTACCTCATAGCGATCCATAGTTACATGCATACGCCCCCCTCCAAATGCCAGTGAGGCATCCACTCCTTGTTGTCGTAACTCTTCTAAATCTTTCTCGAGCAAAATATTGGAAACTATATATTCCATTTCAATACTTCTCAAGTGAAAAATTTTATGAAAGGATGAGAGAGAGAGAGAGAGAGAGAGAGAGAGAGAGGCTACCGATTGCCGTGGTTCAAAGGTGTACCTCGAAAGAATGAGATACCGATCGTAGTGCTTCAGAGGGGTACCTTGCAGAAAACCACGAGGAGGGTTAGAGGTTTGTCAAGCTCAATGTTCATAATCATACAAGATGTCAATGTTATTAATTGTTTGTTGTTTCATTTTTATGTCTCAAAAAAAAAAAAAAACATGCAAGTTTCCTTGCACGGGGGAGTTTGCACAGTCATCCCCAATTTTTATAATACGAGTGAACGTGCCATTCCCACGGCAGTGTGCAATTCTCAGTGTGTTCATTAATTGCGTTTGCAGTGTCAAAAATGTCAAAAATCACAGAATGATAATGATAATGCTTACTCACCGCGGGATTGAATGTTCGTCATCGATGCACCTTGCATCAACGATGTTGGGCATCTCCTGCTCTTAACCCGCTACAAGAGACGACAATGGAGGATGAAGGAGGTAGGCTTCTGACTATTTGGGTGGAGGAACTTTAGGAAGAAGCGGGAATTTTTATACTTTAGCTTGTGTCAATTCAGAGCCTATCAAAATTCACTCGTCGCTTCAAATCTGGTGGAAGCAAGAAGGATGGTGCTCAACTGTGAAAGGCACATTAACAGTGGGCGCTCAATATCAACTGGTGTAAAGAGTTCAAACTAGATTATTTCTGCCATCTGCACTATATGCACTCTTGTTCTTATTAGTTCCAAACTAAAGTTTGGAAAGTTGACAACATCATAGAACAAATCAATCTCGTCCTTCATGTGCATAACCTGATAACACCATAGTCCATGTTGTCAAGTAGTGTTTTGGACTCATCAAGTTTGCCACATTGCCAAGCACAAAATGTTTTTGCAACAGTCCCACAATAGCCCCTAAGTGTTGTGCGCTTATGTCGCACGTGTCAATGCAAGGAACTTGCCGATACACCGTGTGCGAGCCACAAATGGCTCCAAGCACACAACAATCCTAAACTAGTAAGCTCAAAGAAGGCGATGGTGTGTCACTCACCGCTCTACGCTTGCTTCGTGGAGGATTCCTTGCCGCGAAGAAGAAGGAGGTGCCGCTACGTCGCGCTCAACCGCCTCACCACCGCCGTGCCACCGCAAGCTCGATCGCACTCTCTCTCTCTCTCTCTCTCTCTCTCTCTCTCTCTCTCTCTCTCTCACACACACACACACACACACACACACACACACACACACACACACAAGGAGGTGAAGAAGAAGAAGATGGAGATGGAGACGGAGATGGAGCAAGAGCACTCTTCTATTGCACAAATGAGAGAATGAGTGAATTTTAGGTTTAGTTGACTTTTATATGAGCTCGTCCCATTCACACTTGGGTGCCCATGCTTAGCCAACTAATCCCTTGAATGTTCCAGTTAGAGTGCGCCTCTCATCGGCGATCACTCTTATCCTTTTCCTATTGGACCGACAAGCCCGATACCTGACTCTACCAAATAAATAATACAATGTCCGCCATAGGTTACAACGCCCGTCATAGGTAATAGGGTGTCCGTGAGCCGTGAGGGTTAACATGCCCCCCTTCCTGATGTAGATTCCATCCTCGGAAGCTATTGAGTTGAATCTTGTTATGTCCATGTTGTAGAGCATCTGGATTTGAATCTGCAAGGCAAAGTCACTGTTTCAGCAAGCGAAATTATATTTCCATAAATCATGAGGGGAATGTAAAGTACATGTGGAAATGAGTAAATGCAAGATTATGAAATGTTAGACTGCCATTAAGGACAAATAAATCGCACTTTGAGTAAATTAATTAATCAAGAGTTTTGGGCTTATGGGTGAGTCTATCAATTAGTTAGCTATGACTAAGGTTAAAACAATTACTCTAGTACTAGCTAAGCTAAGAAGATTATCTAAATGCAAGATTCCCTAATTGTGCTTTTCAGCTTTGATTAGCCAACTAGCTCTCACAACTGCAAAAAAAAGCTTGAAATGTTAACTGTAAGCTCGATGGAAGTCTTTTAAATGTCATTCATTTTTTTCTTTTTCTCTTTTTTACTTTGGTTCACAATCATTTGACGTGTGTGCTTATTTTGTATGTCCGGGGCTCTTTGCTTCTCAAGGAAAAGCGCCCACACTGGGAACCTCTAGGGCTCTAGTACCATAGACAATACATGTGAGTGAAGTACCAAACCAAGCCAAGATTTCTCTTCCAGCATTAGATTGTTTATTTGTGGCACTTATGTTTTTTGCTTCCATTTCCTTTGTATTCTCACTAGTGTTTTTGTTGTTTAAGTGAGCAAGCTTCTCTATGCCTTAAACATTCCTAAGGTCTCAAATACTCAGATAATTTTATCAGCTAGGCCTAGTGGTCAAGTAAATGAGTTAACCTAAAGTCACGGTCTCTTAATCTCAAGGCTCATCCAACTCTAGTTCCATCAACTTAAGCAAAGACAAATTTATACATCTATAATGGCAGATAACAAACATAACTATTGCACTCAAATAAACCATGAAAAATCATTATTAGCAATTATACATATCCACCAACATGAATCATGGAAAGTAGTAGACCTGGAGGTATGGAGTTGCTCATTTTCGTCGAAGCAAATGTCCTCAGCCATGTGGATGGAGATCCATATAAGTCCTACCTAACACATCCAAAAAACAAGCACTATACCTCTAGGAGGCATGTCAGTGTGAAAAAATTAACTCCTAGAAAACAAACTCAAAACACAATCCAGACCCCTAACCTACCTATTTGTCATCCCTTTTAGAATCAAGGAAAGAGGATATTATATAAACCGGGTGGCCACCCTAAGGCTAGGCCTCTATCCTCATCATCTAGATAAACGAAATCATTTTTTGTGAGGCCATAGTCTTCCTCGGTCTCTATTATTTCTTCTTCATCATCCTCTTGCGCAAGCGTGTTAATCAAGAACCTCGCGATGCGTGGATACTCATCCTGTGCAAAAGAATAAGCATGTCCCACCGGAGAAACATTCGCTACTGGGTAGGGATCACTAGTTATCCATAGACGTATCAGCCATTCTAACTCCTCAAAATTTCGCTCACGTGCAAGTCTCTCTACCAAATCCCATTCGCAAGAAAGTACAGGGTAGCAGATGTGAAACACTTGAGAAAAGAAAAAGGGTACCTTTCATCAAAAATAGAAGCGCATGCCTCTGGTGAACTAGCCATCTCTGAGAATACAAATAGATTTGGTTAGGTCTTTAAAACATGAGTTGTTTTTGTGTGTTGCTTGATGTGACATGGTGAATTTAGACTTATGTGTAGGATTTGATAGGGTGCTCTCTCGTTGCTAGTCGCTCTTGCTCTTTTACTTTTTTATCTTGTTTTTGTGAGTATAAGGCTTTATATATACATTCCCTAAGATTGGAGATTAAGAGGTCAGGGAGAAAGGTTGAGAGGGAAGCAAGTGAATGATGGATGTCAACAAACACTCCCCTCTTCCTTGGGTAGATCATACCGTTTGAAATGATGTCGTCACCCTTTGAAACCAATTGTTCCAAGTTGTTATAGGTGAAGGCTTTAACCAATAGTTTTCGACCGCTCTATGCGTTTCATCTAGTTGCAAGGGTGGTAAGGTACTCTCCCATGATTTTATTTGCAACATCGTTGTAGGTGGTGAACTTACAACGGGAGGTGTAAACTCTTTCTTGCTTGTATGGATATGTACAATGGTAGGTGGAGGTTGTATCGAAGCTTCTATTTCCGTATAGGAACTACATGAAGAGCAAGAAGCTTCATTTGCTTTCCCTGTTCCTGAGCTATGTGGAACAAATCGTTCTTTCTTTGGTACCCAAACTAGCTTTGGAGCAGGTGTGTCGCATTCTGTGATTTTTTCCTTTCCACGATCTTCAATTTGTTTTGGAGCCACAGGATTGAGCCCACATGGCACCGGTGTTGACACGTAAGAGTACAATTTACGTTTGGGCACCCAGATTTGATCATTTCCTTCATAGTATCCTTGGGCTTCCAATAGTCGTTTAGGAATCCAACGCAATGTTTCTTTACATTTCTTGGAGTGAGGGGGATGTTTCTTACGAGGCTTCCGTTTTTTAGCATCAGCCATAGTTACTAAAGAGGCTTTAGGGACCCACTTGTATGTTTTCTTTGTTATATTAGGATGGTTCTTGTGTGTCTCAAGCTTTCTTTCAACTACATCAGTTGAAGCTCTAGAGAGTTGGGCTATGGGGACGTATGGTTCAACCTCTTGGACATGCAATGTCTTGGGTTTTATTTCCTTAGGCAATATCTCAGGGACTATGGCTTGAGTGGTAGGGATAAGAGTTGGTTTTTGCGTTGTGACACCCCCAGTCCCCCAATCAATAGTGCATTTGGTGGCTATCATCCACGTGCGTCCTATGTTTATATTACCCTCCATAGTTCCAACAGGCATGACCAAAAAGTCTTGATCTACAACCCCATTGTCATAACTTACAGAAGTGTGCCAGATTCCAAAAACCGTAGTTTTTTTCTTGTTGACACCCTTGACTTGAATAATACTCTCAGATAGAGGTGGCTTCCCTAACTGACACCACACCCCATATGATAGCAGATTATATATAGCACCTGTGTCCAATAAGGCGTTATATAGCACTTTTCCATAGGTGCTATTTAGCTCAATAGGGTATCGTAGAGGTGTGTCAGAGTCCAACCAATCCTCGTCGATTTCAACGTGGAATGCATGTGTGACTCCAAGGTTAGCCTCTCGTTTTCGTCTTATACGTTGTTGTCGCTCCTTAGCCTCAGCTTGAGCTTGTATCTTCTTCAATTCTATTTGTGCCTTGGCTGCCTTTTTTGTATGGATGGCACGCAACTCCTCTTGGCTTAAAGGATCATAGTATCTTTTAAATTTGGTCCCATTCAGGAATCCAATGGTTTCAACTCCATCAAGAGTTTCCACATGAATGGTTCCTTGTGGGGTGATCTCACATACTCTATATGGTCCTTTTCCCGCATATTTCAACTTTTCTTTTCGTTACACACTCCATACATAAGGACTTTATCACCAACATTGATATCTTTGTTCTTTAGATGACGGTCAAACCATTTCTTCGTCCTATCTTTCTCCACAAGTGCATTTTGCATAGCTAATTGCCTCTCTTCATCTAGCCTTTCAAGGATATATAATCGCTCAACTAAGGGGTTACCATCCCAACCTTCTTGATAAGCTACTCGAAGACTAGGAACGACAAACTCCCATGGCATAACCGCTTCTTGGCCATACACCATCTTGAATGGTGTGCAGTTAATGGCAACTTTATACGCAGTACGATAAGCCCATAGAGCTGATGTAAGCTTTAAATCCCAATCTGTGCGATGAGCTTCCACCGTTTTGGTTAAGATAGAGATTAAGGTCTTATTGGTGCTCTCAGCTTGGCCATTTGCTTGTGGATAATAAGGTGTGGATTTATGGTGAGCTATCATAAAGTTGGTAGTGAGTTCTTTTATTACTCCATTTATAAAATGAGTACCATTGTCACTCACAATCTCAAAGGGACAACCAAATCTTGTAACAATGTTCTCAAAGAGAAACTTGGCAGTTGACCTTGCATCGGCCTTACGTGTCGCCCTGGCTTCCGCCCACTTTGTCATATAGTCAATGGCAACGATAATATATCGAGATTGAGTGCTACGAGCTACCGGACTAATTGGGCCTACCAAGTCTAAACCCCATTTTTCAAATGGTTGAGTCACTTTAACAGGATGTAAGGGCATCCTATCCTTTTGTTGTGTGATCTTGTAACGTTGGCATTCATCACATCCTTTTGCAAAAAGTGATGCATCCTTAAATAAGGTTGGCCACCAATAGCCTAATTGCAACACCTTTCTAGCTGTTAGTTCCCCTGAGAAATGTCCTCTGGTTATACCCATGTGGGCTTCTTGCAGTATGTATAAATACTCATCCTCACGGGCACAATGTCTAAGAATATCATCCTTCCCTAGCCTGTAGAGAGTTCCTGCGATGAGAGAGTAAGGTTCACATTCTTTTAACAGTTTTCGAGCTATGTCCTTACGAAGCTCTTTGGGTGGAAAACCATTAACTAGAAAGTTCACAATCTTTTCACTCCATTCAAGTATGGTTTCGACTAGGAATAGAGAAGTATCAGGCAATTCATCATCGACTCTAGTAGGGGCTTCCCCATTGGGTATGCGAGACAAATGATCAGCCATGACATGTCTTTTACCAGGTCTCACCACAATAGTAAAATCAAACTCAAGGAGAATTAACAACCATCTTGTAATTCTTCCCGTGGAACAAGGTTTATTTACTAGATACAACAAGGCTTGATGATCAACATAGAACACAAACTTGTTGGCCAGAAGGTAGTAGCGAAATTTCTTCACTGCATAAATCATACCTAAACCTTCTCGCTCTGTAGTGGTGTAGCTTCTTTCGGCATCATTCAACTGGCAACTTGCAAAGCTAATGGGGTAGTCCAGTTTATGTTCTCCTGGTTGAGCTAGAACACACCCAATAGCAAAGTTCGATGCATCAATATGCACATGAAAAATTACATTCCAATCGGGCACTCGTAGAATAGGAGCGCTAGTCAAGGTCCTTTTCAATGACTCATAAGCATGGTCACACTCCGTAGTCCATTGGAACTCAATAAGAAGCTTGTACAAAGGACGAGCTATCTCGGCAAAGTTTAAAATAAACCGTCGGTAATAACCAACATGGCCCATGAACCTTTGAACTCCTTTATAGTTTGTAGGTGGTGGAAATTCTGCAATGGCTCTAATTTTGCTCTTATCTGTGGAAATCCCATTTTTGGACACTATATGCCCTAAAATGACTCCATGTTTAACCCAAAATTGGCATTTGAAAGGGTTTAAGGAGATGTGATACAATCTACACTTCTCAAACACTTTTCGTAAGCATGATAGATGTTCTTTCCAAGAGGAATAAACACAAAGGTCATCTAAGAAAGCTTCACAAAACTCCCTCAAATATTCTCTAAAAGCAGTGTTTATTAATCTTTGAAAGGTAGCCGGGGCAATGGTTAAGCCAAAAGCCATAACACGAAATGCGAACACTCCAAATTCGGTTATAAAGGCTGTTTTAGCTTGGTCCTCCAGCGCAATTGTGATTTGATTGTAGCCAAAGTACCCATCCAAAAATCTATAAGCTTCCTTCCCTGCAACTCTTTCAAGCACATGTTCTGAATATGGCAAGGGGTAATGGTCCCTCCTAGTGGCGGCATTGACCTTCTTGAGATCCACGCACACTCTGAGTTTCCCATTCTTTTTTGGCACAATCACTATTGGAGACACCCATTCTGAGTGCTCAATAGGGTATATGAATCCGCATTCCACAAGCTTTTCAATCTCTTCTTGAACGATCTTTGCATATTTAGGATTCATTGGGTAGGGTCGTTGCTGAACTGGTTTAGCCATGCTATTCATGGGGATTGTGTGTTGCACCACGGAAGGTGGAACACCTTTCATATCATGATAAGTCCAGGAAAATATATCCTTGAATTCCTTGAGAATTTCTTTAAGTACACACTCCTCAGTCTCGGTCAGATCTTGGGCAATGAAAACAGGTTTAGACTCTTTTCCTGGGTCTGCTAACTCTATTTCCTTAACTATCGCTGGACCATCATAGACTCCATTGCTCCCATAGATAGGTTTTCTTTGAGCCTTTGTATACACAACCTTACGTTCCTCTGTGGTATAGGATTTGAAATGTTCAGGTGCAGGGTGTAAGTGTGTGGGGTACTGTTGTTCTGTGGACTGTGATTTAACTTCTGATTCCTTTTGTTGTTGAGCTAACGCTCGATTTTGTCGTCTCCTTACGATACGGCTCAACTTTGGCTTCTCTGTAGCCTCTAGTTGTGCGATGTCAATGGGTTGTGGACTACACCACATAACGCTTTGAAGGTATTCACCCCAGTTATCTACCAACTTTCGATGAGCATCACATGCCCCTATATAATTAAGCCATTCTGCGGTAGATTTCTTTTCATTTATTCTAGCACACACATTTTCTCGATATCGTCGCCTCTTATATCTCTTACTCTTCTTGTTTAATTCTCGATTACGGTCGATTTCTAGTGAAGACTCACTAGATGAATCACTACTTGTGTCTTCTGCTCCCTTGGATAGATTATCATCTAGGTTACCACTGGGCCCTGAATGGTTTGTCCCCACATTTGCACTAAGATTTAACTCAGATTCTTTGTCCTCAGAGTCAATTTCAACTGATGATTCTAACCCCAAATCGTGTGGGCTATAGTCTTGTGAGGCGCTACTGGTTTCAATGCCAGTCAAACTTTCATCTTGTAGATCATCAGAAGCTATATGCATTGCTTCTAGCATGTTTAAGGGTACAAGTGGTGGTATTTCATCCCCCTCAGGTGTTACCCAGGTCGTCCCCCTATTTCCCCAAGTGTCTATGGTTGCTGCTAGGTGGACCCGATCCACATTGTCCGACTCAGTCATCCCAAGTAGTACATCCATATAAGGAGAATCTTCCCCAACATCAGTGTCCGCTTTACACGTGTAATAATACTGCAATGGGGCCGAGTGTGTTACCATATACATGTGGTAGTGATGTGTGTGAACACACTAGGACTGCCAGGGCATTTTTTCCCTCCTTAGGAGGTTTTTTCCCCCGTGCATTGTATATACGCCCATCACTCTAGGGCTATCAATCTTTCCATTGCACACTAAGTCAAACACTCTCTATTGTGTGCCTTGAGCTTCCTTCGTCTTCTCCAAGCTGTGTGTGTTTCTCTGCAACCCTAATTCCAACAATTGGTCTGCTCAGAATTTTGATTTGGGCTCATTTCGGCCTCCGTTTCCACTACAGGCAGTACTGCACAGGCTATTTCGTCATTTCGTGCAGAATTTCTCTCAATGCCGTTTTCTGCATAACAGGTGCCTTATAGTCTTCTACGGTTTGTGCTATATAGCACAGGTTGTTCCCGCTCCGTTTCTCCTATTTTTGGGCAGTTTTCACATCAGGTGCAGCATTTATCATGGCTGACAACAACAACACAGATGTGTTCAAGATGTTTGCTGCTGAGGACAGGTTGGATGGGGACAACAACCCTATGTGGGCTTATATGATGCAACATGTTCTTGTGTCAAAGGGTGTCTGGAACATTGTGCAGGGCATTGATGTACGTCCTGGTTCTGAGGATGTAGGCGATGTTGAGGATGTTGCAGGTCTTACTGCAAGGATTGCAGTTGTAAGAGTTGTTTTGCCTACGGCAGAACAAGCTCGTTGGGATGTTAAGGATGCGCAGGATCATGCATTGATTGCGTTGTCTGTGAAGCGCACCATTGTTCCTCACATCCGTTCAGCAAAATCAGCAAAACAGGCTTGGGATATTTTAGCAGGTCTTTATGCAAGCCGCAATGAGGCTAAAATTGCTTTGCTGTGTAAAGAGTTGGAGTCGAAGATTATGCATGAGGAAGATGATATGGACACTTTCCTTCCTAGTGTCAAGGATATCAATGAGCAGCTTATTTCTGCAGGTGAAGTCATTTCAGATAGTTCCCTTGTGCAGACTGTTCTTGATGCCTTACTAGATTCCTACTAGACTTTTGCTAGTACTTGGAGACTTATGACCCAAGGAAATCCTGAAGTTGTCAAGTTTGATGCATTATGCACATTGCTGTTGCAAGAGTCACTTTCCAGAAAAAACAGGACTAGGCAGCGTGCAGTTGAACAGGCTTTTATTTCTTCTCAAAGAAAGGGTGGTAACAGTAATGCAGCCACTTCTTATGGTTCTGCTACGAGTGGCAAAAATTTTGTTCCTAATGCTTCTGCTGGCAGCACTTTGTCTGGCAATTCTGGTGATAAGGGCAAAAAGAAGATGCGTTGCCATTATTGTGAAGCCAATGATCACTTGATCAAGTCATGTCCTAAGTTGAAGGCCAAAGAGGCTAAGAAGAAAGAGGGTGGTTCCACTGCAAATGCTGGTTCCACTACAAATGCAGCCATTGTTGAGTCTTCTGTGAAAGCAGATTGTGTTGCTGATGTTGATGCAGAATGGGCTTTTAGCGCAGAGTGCACTTACAATCCTACTGTCCATGATGCATGCTTGTCAGTTACTGCAGATTCACATGTGTGGTATTTCGACAGTGGTGCTACAAAGCACATTACCTCACATCGTGAATTGTTTACCTCTCTCGAGTCTGTCCCTCATGGGAATTCAGTCACTTGTGCCAACAATGCCTCTTATCCATTTCAGGGAGTTGGAAAGATTGTGCTTACTGCTGCTAATGGCAGTTCTTTCACACTTGTTGATGCACTTTATCTATGTGGGATCAAGAAGAATCTCTTGTCTGTATCCGCACTTTCTAGACTTGGACTTGTAGTCAAATTTGTGGATGACAGATGTACAGTTCATGATCTCAGTTTTGGTGATGAAATTGTTGCATCTGGGCTTTTGTGCCGTGGGTTGTATAAGCTCACTTTGTATGACAAGTGTGGACAAAGTTTCGCAAATGCTATTGCAGATTCAAGGGCTATTTCACATGCAAAACTTTGGCATGCACGTTTTGGTCATCTGAATTTTGCTAGTTTGCTGCGTTTGCAGAAATCTGATATGGTTGCTTCTTTGCCACCTCTTGAAGCACCTGTCAAACATGTTTGTGAAGGCTGTATTTTGGGTAAGATGCGGCGTTCTAAGTTTCCAAAGGATGGTTCAGTTCGGGCCACATGCAGGTTGCAGCTTGTGCATAGTGATGTTTGTGGACCCATGCAAACTCCGTCCTTGGGCAATTACCTGTACTTCGTGAATTTCATTGATGATTACTCCAGGCATGCATGGGTATTTCAATTTAAAGCGAAGTGCGAAGTTTTTATGTGCTTCAAACAATTTCTGGCTATGGCTGAAAATGTCTCGAAATGTACTATGGGCACCCTCCGTTCTGATCGAGGGGAGAAGTATACGTCTCATGAATTTAATGCATTTCTGGCTAGTCATGGGATAAAACACCAATGTACAGTGCCTTATACACCTCAGCAAAATGGTGTTGCTGAGAGGAAAAATAGGTCACGGACGGAAATGGCACGATGTATGGTCAAAAGTCAAGCTTTGCCGCATTCTTTTTTGCTTGAGGCCATTATGTGTGCCACTTATGTACTTAACAGGTGTCCTACGAAAGCTTTGCAGTCTATTACTCCATATGAAGCATGGCATGATAGAAAGCCTTCTATTGAGCACATGCATGTTTTTGGTTGTTTGGCATATGCTTTGGTGCCACAAGTGCAGCGCAGAAAATTGGATGATAAGGCTGTCAAATGTATTTTTGTTGGTTATAGTGCTGAAAGCAAAGGTTACAGGTTGTATCATCCGCAAACAAAACGTATTCTGGTTTCTCGGGATGTAGTGTTTGTGGAAGATTCTGTTCAGCCCTTGCTGTTATGTACTAGAGACAATAATGTAAGCTCACAGGACATTTATGACACTTTGTTGCCTCTTTTCAGTGGTGGAAATACTAATGTAAGTTCCAATGAGGCAAATTTACAGCCTATGGGGGTTTCTGAAAATGTTTTAGATCAGCCTATTACTGATGTAGATGTACATGATGTACTTGATGAGAAAAGGGCTGAAAATGAGCAGGCTAGAGGTATGCCAAAATGGATGGTGCACACTTTGCGTGACAGTAAATTGGATGCACCTTTGTCTAGTCGTACTCGTTCAGGCTCTCGCCATGCATCTTATGCATCAGATTGTTATGCTTTGGCTGTGTCTAGTTTACATGATGTTGAGGAGCCTCTGTCTTTTGATGAAGCACAGAATTCAAAAAATTGGATGGTTGCCATGCAATCAGAATATGATGCACTTATAGAAAATGACACATGGACTTTATGTGATTTGCCTCCTGGCAAAAAGGCCATTGGTACGAAGTGGGTTTACAAGTTGAAACGCAAGCCGCATGGTGAGATTGATTGCCATAACGCTCGACTTGTTGCAAAGGGTTATGCACAGGAAAAAGGCATAGATTATGAAGAGACTTTTGCTCCCACTTGTCGTATGACTACTGTGCGTTTTCTATGTGCATTGGTAGCTCATTTTTGTTGGGATGTACATCAATCAAACATTGTTACTGCTTTCTTGAATGGTGACATATTTGAGGAAGTTTATGTAACGCAGCCTCGCGGTTTTGTCATAAAAGGACAAGAGGACAAAGTGTGCAAATGTAACAAGGCTTTGTATGGGTTGAAGCAATCTCCTCGTGCCTGGTATGAGAAAGCTGACACTCATTTGGTCAAACAATGCTTTCGTAATAGTCCAACAGAAAGGACATTGTATGTAAAGCGTGAGGGTGATGTACTTCTCATTGTGGTTCTTTATGTTGATGATTTGCTGATCACTGGACCAAATGAGAGACATATTGTTGAATTTAAGGCTGATTTGAATGCTACTTTCAAGATGAAAGATTTGGGGTTGTTGCATCATTACTTGGGTATACAGTTTAAGCAGTGTGATGGTGGTATTGCCTTGTGTCAGAAAAGTTACATAGAGACGTTGCTATGTAAGTTTGGACTTGAGGATTGCAAACCTATTGCCACTCCCATGGAAACAGGTTTGAAGTTGAGTCTACATGATGCTGGCGATCCTGCTGATGTCACTCTTTACCAAACTGCTGTTGGCTGCGTCATTTATGTATGCAACACGAGGCCAAATATTCAGTTTGCAGTCTCACAGGTCAGCAGATTTATGCATAGCCCAGGGTCTAAGCATTGGCAGGCTGTCAAGAGGATTTTCCGCTACCTTAGTGGCACTTTACATCTTGGCTTGTTTTATCCCAAGGGGGGATCATTGCCACCAGACTTACATGCTTTTTCGGACTCAGATTCGGCTAGTTGTTTTGACACGCAAGTGTCCACAAGTGGTTTTTGTTTCATGCTTGGCAGTTCATGTATATCATGGTTGAGCAAGAAGCAACCTACTGTGGCCACTTCGAGTTGTGAGGCTGAGTACAGGGCAGTCTTCACAGCTACGGTTGAGTGTGTATGGCTTAGACACCTTATGGCTGATTTGGGTGTTGGACAGGACACTGCCAACACTATCTACACCGACAGTCAGAGCGCATTGGTAGTTGCGAGGAACCCAGTTTTTCATGCTCGCACAAAGCACATTGAGGTGCATTACCACTATGTCAGGGAGAGGCTCTCAGCAGGAGAGATCAACTTGGCTTATGTGCCAACACAGCACAACCTTGTAGATCTTTTCACAAAGGCATTGTCTCGTGAGAAGCTTGAAGCTTTCCGCAAAGCTTTGGTCTTACTCCCCTTTGTGGACTGATCCTATCCTCAGGGCATGGCACTTCCCTTTACTCATGTGCCAGCTCTCGTTCACCGCATCACTCCAGGGTGGATTTGTTACCATATACATGTGGTAGTGATGTGTGTGAACACACTAGGACCGCCGGGGCATTTTTTCCCTCATTAGGAGGTTTTTTCCCCCGTGCATTGTATATACGCCCATCACTCTAGGGCTATCAATCTTTCCATTGCACACTAAGTAACACACTCTCTATTGTGTGCCTTGAGCTTCCTTCGTCTTCTCTAAGCTGTGTGTGTTTCTCTGCAACCCTAATTCCAACAGAGTGAACTGTAGTGTCCGATCTATGATCGATTATAAACCTGTTTCCTAGAGGATGTGCTCAACCCGTCACAAGATCCACTCAAATGACAGAATCTTGGAACTGCAAGTAGACATGTTTTTTAGACCAATCATGCACCATTTTTGCTTCCCTCATGAAAGGACGTCCTAAGATCATCTCCGATGCCATAGTGTGTTTGGAGAAATCCATAACAATAAAGGTAATCCTTAGTTTATGTCCAAAGACCTTGATCTTGAGATCTTCTAGCATCCCAATAGGTTTAACAATAGACCCATTGTCCATCTTCACTACTATGGTTGTGGTCGCAAGGTGAGGTCTTCCCATAGTTTCCCAGCAATTTTTAGTCACAATGCTAACCCCAGCGCCACCATCAAGGATTCCCTTCACAGTTAATCCCTTAGTAGTGATTGGTATAGTTGCATTGGATTCATCACCCTCAAAGTATTGTCCCAACTTGTTAACAGGTATTTCTATAACAAGGTTCTCATCTAGGTTGGGTTGTGAATCTAAGTGTTCCTTCTCTATTGGCATCTCCCCAGCTCCATCCATCTATGAAAATTGTGGTAGCCCAAACTTCAGTTCTCCATTGAGGAAGGCTCAAAGAGCTGAGACTAGCTCGGGGTCTTTATATAGTTTGGACATGATGGTGGTTCTAACTTCTGAAGACATGAAATCCATCAGTTTGGCAATGTTTAACGGCACCTTTTGGACTTGAGTCCCTTGACGTGGGGAAGATGGGATCTCCATTTCTTCGATAGGATCAGGTAGTCCCTCTATAAACATTCTTTCCATCAAGAAGTGAGTACGCCCACTTTCCCATGAATTTAAGTCACTTTCTTCTTGGATGACACTAGGTATGTCCAAGGGTCTATGGACTTGGTGAGGTTGTTGTTGCGTAGGGAACACGGTGTCTGTAATCTGGATCTTCCTAGGTGCTGGTTCCAGATCCCTTTGAGTATCTTCTACCAAACTCCTTAATTGCTTGACTCGCTCAATCTCTTCTGTAGGGTTTGGGTAAGTTCCTATCTTCTTTTTGGATCCTGGCCATTGTGGCTCATGAAGATCTTCCTTGTTGGTTTCTATGTTAGTGGTCATTTTGGTCGCCATGGTTTCACCTGAATCAGAATCTTCTTCAGCGTCGTTCATATATACGGGGTCGTCACCAGTCCCTATGTTGGTCTTTGAACTGGGGTCTGACTTCGCTGCTTTTTGCGATCTCTTTCTTCGTGTTTTCTTCTTTTTCTGAGATTGGGCAATTGATGCCGTGTCTCTTTCCTCAAGAATATAATTTTGTTTTTGGAGCATCGATCGTGTGAGTACGTTTACTGGTACCACAGGTGTACTTGGTGATGGCTCCTCGGTAATTTCAATCAAGTTCAATGGCGTGATCTTCAGTGCATTTGGATTATTTGGACATTGGGCAATCAAATGATCTATGCCACATCGATTACACATGAGTATCGGCATTGTAGACGTGCTCGCTTGATTGGTTTGCATTAGTGTGGCATTCTTTTGTAGCCTAATAGGACACTCGGCTACACGATGTGGACCTCCACACTCATAGCATTGAAGAGGTGGTCTCTTAGCGGTGTAATTGATATTTTGGCCTCTTGCCGCAAGAGCACCTACTTGATATACAGGTTTGACTTGCCCCCAATTGTCCTCCATGTAGTATTGTGGACTTTGTTCAAGCACATACATCCCATAGGTGATATTAGGATCTATATCTTCCTCGTAGTCTTCCAAACAAGAAATAGATGACTCACAACCCACTTGATTCACATTAGTGATTCTCGGATGTGGTGGTTGCGGTCCTATCACTGGAGGTGGTAAGGGTGTTGTTTGAACAACATTTTGGGCCCTAGGGACCATGTGTTGTGCTGTTTGTTCAAGAGGTGGGGCCGGCATCAAGGCAGGCACTTGAGGTGTGTCTGTCCATGCTAAGGTTGGTCTATTGGCCATCGCACGCTTAAATACTATGCAATCCTTAGCTTGATGACCATACCTCCCACATGCATTGCAGTTCCCATTGAATTTTACTCTAAAAGTAGGGCATTCACTGGTACTATGCGGTCCATAGCATACTGAGCACCATTGCTGCTCCCTTCTTGGATACATATGATTGTTTTGCGGAGCAAGATTGTCTCTAAGACTCTCTTGAATAGCCTTGGTGAGATCTGCTAAAGTCATCTCAAATATCTTTGGCTCCTTAGCGATAGGCTTTAGGGTCATTGGCTGATGCCCTGATGCTTGCGAGCTAATAGATTTAGGCTCAACAGACACTCTTTCTCCTTGAATCATTAAATTATCCTCCAATTGGATCGCATTGGTGGTGACTGCTTCCCAAGTGGTGATACCTCTAATGACTAGGCCATTGTAGATATTCTCATGTCGTCACCCCCTAATGAATCTATCAAGCAATTGGTTATTGTTGAAGCGCTCATTTGGATTACAACGAGAATTCAAATGCTTCAAGCAACTTATAAATTCTGTCACCGACTCTCCTTCCTCTCGTTGGGCTTTCTGGAGCTGAGAGGCTACACCCCAAAGCACTCCCTTTCGTATGTATTCTTTTAAGAACAATCTCCTAAGAGTAGGGTAAATCGTTTTTTCTTCCACCCTTAGGGTTCTATACCAATCCCCAGCCTTTCCACTTAAGGTTAGGCTTAAAGCATTGCTCTTATGTAGGTCATTGTGTTCTCCTAGAGAATCGCATATTTGTTCAAACACTTCGATATGCTTTCTCACATCCCCGTCTCCACTAAATTTTTGTGTGAGCTTGGCTATTTGTACTGCCTTACCTCTAGGATCTCTATCAGGCGTGTTACGCATATTCTCAGCAATAGATCGACGAATAGCTTGAGCAAATGTTGCCAAGTCACCTAAGTGAGCAGGTACCGTGGGTGAAGGCGCTCCAGAGACTACATGTGGAGTAGGTATTGGCATTGGGCTTGGCGCATAGGAAGCCCTAGGGTTCCACGTTGGGTACGATATTGTGCCATGTGGTGGTCCATAGTTCATATGAGTGGCCCTAGGCATAGCAGACGTCGGATGTGGCATGCTAATGCTAGCCGGTATAGTCCCATGGAAATAAGAACTTGTGTATTGTGGTTGTGGAGCATAGGTAGTTGAAACAATGGGAGGGGTAGGGACTACATGAGTACGTGGACCCATAGGTGCATACGATTGGTTCGCACTTGTAGGTAGTATTGCAGGCATTGAGCTACCATGTAGCGGTGCTTTACTAACAAACGAGGTCCATGGCGTGTTTCTTGGCATGCCCATCATTGGGGTAGGCATGGTATCCGTGGTGTCCTCCAGGGAAAGATGAACTAGAATTGGAAAGGTAAAGCTATCACTTGTGGGCTCAGATTGCATTGAGACCCCTGGCGAAACAACATATGGGGGATCGATGGGACTCACTGGGGGAGTCTCCATTTGTGATAGAGTGGGTTGTTTCCCTTTGCCCGTGTCTAAAAATCACATAGTACCCGTCGAAGGTATGTTTATTCCTCGATTTTGCCTCTCGGATTGGATAATCCTATGGATGACATTGCAGATCATGTGTTGTTGTTCCTCTAGACTAGTGGCACTAGATGTGGATTGTACAACTTCTAACCAACCCACATGGTATGTGTAGCCCGTGTATAGGTCGGTCAAAGTCTCCGTATGTAGGTCATATTCCCAATTTTCATTGAGAAATACCCCGTCCAAACTTGGTGTACTAGAGGGTTGCCGTGAGGTGGATGCAATGTTGCTTCTCGTGCTTTGACTTTTAGTCACCGCTACCTTAGAGGCGACTTTGGAAGGTGGTAGCTCGGTAAGGCCCTCATTAAATGACGTAGGTAGAATGTCCACGTGGACACTCTGAGGGAGTGTGGGGTCTACAAGAGATGTGAATGGTGATTCTACTTCTCCACCCCCTTCATTTACTTCACTAGCCGTAGGTTCAGAGCGCGTAGCTCTACTAAAAGTTTCCATCAAACGACTAAAAACACTAGTTCCAGGTTGTTGGGCCCAGCTAGGCACGGTTTCATTTGTTGCCCCGGGGCTTTGTGTAAGATGCTCTTCCATAATATCGTAGTCAGAGGAAGAGTCGCTAGCCACTATATTTGGGTCTTGGGTTGCACTACCTTGGGTCCCAGCAGAGGGCGTAGACCGTACGTGGAAGGATAGTGAGGACCCCCGTAAATCGAAGCACTAGCTAGTTTTTTAGACTCTAGCACACGACCAGAGCGTAGATACATGTGCTTTGGGTGCCCTACAAGTGTCGGCAAGTACCCTCAAAGGTTACTTGCTTTGTTTTGTGGGTGTTTTTGCAACAGTCGCACAATAGACCCTAAGTGCATAGGTGATTTCATTTGAAGGAAGGCCCTTTCCTTTGCATCTGCTAAAAACATCTCAATGCTTCGTTGTGACCGCATGTTGTGCATATCTCATGAAAACATCCTAGCCATGAAAAAGCGCCTTTCTTTTTCATCTGGTGAAAATCTGATTACTACGTTATTGCCATAGCCATGTTGGGTATATCCTGTAGTGCACCACATTTGGCATACATATCAACCAAGGCAGTGTCAAGCACGACATCTTTTTCCAAGAGCCTCTGACTAACAATATAATTGTGATTTTTCTTGTTAGTATCACCATCGAAAAGCATACAAGCATGACTTCTTTTTTCAATAGCCCTTGACTGAAAATATATCAATAATACTTTTTCCCATATCAGCGTCTTGCGTAACACCACATGCCTTCAAGATACAGGTGTAGGTAATTGCATACATGTCGACCAAGGCAGTGCCAACCATAACCATTTTTTTCAACAGCCCCTGACTAATGATAATATCCTGAGTTCTTCTGTCCGTCCTAGCATCTTCCAAGTTGCAACATGCCTTCAAGATGCAAGCATAGGTGATTGCACATCTGAAGAGAGATGCTCAATTCGCATTTGCTGAAAACAGCCGAGAGCGTTCTATGCTAAGCATATCCCGCAATCAGTGCATTCTAAGATACGACATTCCAGATAGAAAGCTCCTCAAGCACGCTTTGGTGCTTTCCCAAGAACAACACATTTCGCATACGTGATCATTGATCCTACATAGTGGCACATGCTTTCAAGATGCAAGCATATGTGATTACATCAGGAGAAATATCCTCGCTTTGCATCTTGAAAATAGCCAGCCAGCCAGAGCTCCCTGGTCTTGTCACTGTTGGGCAATGAGATGCACTTGAAGACATGACATTCCGGACATCAAGGCGGTGTTACATGCCTTCAAGACGAAAGCATAGGTGATTGCATTTGGAGAGGTGCCCTCACTTTGCATCTGTTGGAAACAGCCCAGGGCTCCATGGCGTCCCATGGATCGAGGAAGACCTCGAGAGAAGTGTTCAGAGTGGCGTCAGGTGTGGGTGTTGGAGTGTGCATCTGACCACCCTTCTCCCCATCAACGGGAATGTTCTTTGTGACACATAAGCTTTTCCTTGTGGACTAATTGATCTTTGCTCAAGTTCTGGCCAACTTCTCACTATGCTGACAATGCAAAACCTTCTTGGAACTGACAGATTTCGTGGAACCAATGCGCGTGAGGGGAATATAATTTCAAGATCTTGTTTTTTGCGTAAAAAGGGCCATTGTGCCCAGTCCAGAATGGCCAACCCCCATCTCACTAACCTTAACTTAATATTCATTTTATCTATATACACACAATCAAAGAATAAGGTCTGGTGTGTTGCTGCACAACTCCATCCACTACTGTGTACTCTCCTCTCTCACTCATCTCCGTGCACATGCAAGCATTGCATTCTCGTCACTTGATTTGTCTGCTAGCAATTCCACTTGCATTAACCCAACAGCCAGATCCTAGCTTATTCCAAGCAGCATTTTTTATTCTCATGCATTCAATATGTTCTACCTCCTCGTGCATCCCAGCAGCTGCATAAATATTAATCATTAAGACATGTGCTGCCCCATAATGTCGGTCTAGTTGGACTACACGCTCAAAAGCAAACTTTTCGAGCTTGACATTTCCTCATTGTCGGCAAGCACTTAGAAGGGAGACCCAAACTGGACGATGATCAGACGACGGCATCATCGTTGTAAGGTCTCTGACCCGACCAACAAGAACACCATTATACCATGGAATAAACATAAGGAAAAAAGTTACTATTTTTAGCAGTTTTCCAAATTCTGTCGGTGCCATGATATTCAGAATGTTATAAAGCTTCCAAAAGTGAATTAAAATAATGTGGAAAATTTCCAAAAATAGTAACTTTTTGGTCGTCCGACCCGTCTAGTTTTAACCCTCTCGAAAAATTGTAACCGTATCCTGAATTCAAAAAAATGCAATTTCGGACCCCGGGGGTTGCTAAATATGGTAGGTACTCGGACAAGTACACCTTAGTTAGAGCTTAGTATAGCAATTTATGGCATTAAATTCCGATTCGTATCGTCCGTTTTAGCCTAAAATCAAAATTTCCTAAGGCTGTGCGAGGAGCACCGGGGCTCGGGGGCTGTGTGGGAACAGGTCCTAGGCCATTGGGAGCTTGCTTTAGCAGCTAGGGGACACCCTCTCATCTCTAGGGAGTTGTGGGAGACTTGCCATGCTTGAGAGAGAGTGTGAGAGTCAGTTAGACTAGCTAATTGGACACTTGGTAGGCATGTAATTGAGTTGCCTTGCATGAGTTGAGAGCTCCCTCAGATGCATTTAGCAGCATGGTTCGATTTTCAGCTTGGGAGAGCCTTTATAAGAGTGTGCTCACACACACACACACACACACATATGCACACACACACACACACACACACTCAGTACACACACACACCTTGGGGAGGTGCCGCCGGCACACATAGCTTTGGAGAAGAAGCAAAGGAGGGAAGTGCTGCCCAATTCTCATCTCGAGAACTCCATTAGATCAGAATTTTGAGTAGATTTCAGCCCTAATCACGGTAAAATCAAATTTATTTTATGCTTTGCTGTAAATCTCTCTATCATTCTCTTAATCCCGCAACTATTATGCTTAATCATAGCTAAATTACTCAATAGATGCTCTCTAATTCTCCATATCATTAGTCTATTGCATGATCTTAATCTAATTGTTAATTATGCAAGCAATTAACCTCTCCTAATCATAGATTAATGCATGATTAGTAAGAAAAAATCTTTCGCTAGTCATCATAATAAATAAATGTCAAGCCGACAATGATGTGGAATTGGTCAATTTCACCCTATTACCACACAATGTTTGAGTAACTAAGCTAGATTCAATTTGTTCATTGATTAAGATGTGATTAAGGGTAATTAATCCATCATTAATCCACTAGGAAGGGGGAATCCTCTCACCTATGCATATGGAAATTCTGCATCTCTCTACTTACATTAGGAAGGTGATTGAGCATGTCTAATTCACCCCTCTAGTAATTTGATTAAGTAAAAATATGAAATTCCTAATTACCTAGACCAAGTATTTAACTTTAGAGCCAATTCCCGCAGAAACAAGTAAGGTACTATCCATAAATTACTATGTCTTGAAGGAAATCTAACCCTCTCGTATAAAAGGAATTGTTCAGTGATTCGAATCTGTCATCTTGGTTGTTATGGTGCTCTCGGACATTAGTTCTTTTTCTCCAAGTTGTCAATTAAGTAGTGAGTATAAAATGGCCCCAGTAAAGAGAACTCGCTTTGGTGGTGCCCACGACCGCGAGGCGGGAACAAGCAACGTGAATGGGAAAGGGAAAGCTCCCATGGACAACCAAGTACTGGCCAACTCACGGGTCAATGAGGAGGAAATGGAGGAGGTAGGTCACATTTTAATTCAAGTTTGTTTAATTTAACATTGCATACGATAAGTTAGGAAAGAACATATCCCTAAACATGTTGGAGAAGTCCAACGGAAACCTCGGCATTTGAATTGAAATGTATTAAATTCTAAGTAGGAAAGAATGGTGGTTGGATATACTGTTTGAGATAGGAAAGATTGTTTGCTAGGGAAAATTTAGCTCGGCATGTTCATTTCTATTTCCAATGTTGAAACTAATCTTGATCCCCCTACTGATCACAGGGGGCGGCTCGCGATGATTTCGCAGTAGCTAGAGTTACTAGCTTAGGGCCTCTGCCCACGACTTGCGTTCTTTGCGGTGGGAACCCACGTCTTGCGTTCTATGCGGTGGAAATGTTTATGTCATGCATTCTATGCGGTGGACATACCTAGCTGAATGGGCAGCTAGGCGACAATGGGAGGAGTAAACTCTCACTGGAGGGGGGATGTTGTACCTACAGAACATTGTAATTTTAATGAATAAGTTTTGAGTAAAATTTTTACTAGAGTTACTGTCTTTGTGCCGCTTTGCAATACTGGTTGAAGGGCTATATTAAGGAACTTGTGAACTAGAACTTAATCAAATGAACTTATGTGTTGAACAACCATGTGTGGTAGTAATTAGGTAACAAAGGAAGTGTGAGTATGGGGTGGAAAGTGGAGGCTTGGCTCGGGTTGCCAATGCCTATGAGAAGGGTGGTCTCGATTGGTCGGGAGCTCTCAGTCCCCATAGTGTTATAAATCGACACTAGTATTACTCATTGCCCCAAAGAGCGGCGAAGTCTCAGTGTACGTGCCTGTGAACGCTATGGGAAAAAAGGCACTCGGGACTTCTCTCCTCTTGGAAGGTGGGTCTTATGATCGCTAGATAAGTTAATCACGCTTCCCCTACGGGGTGCAACTAGATCTCGATGCTAGTAGGCTCGAACTCAGTGTTTGCTTTCGTTGTAGGTCTAGTGGCCACCAGGTTTACCATCAAATCCGTCATTTGAGACAACGGGGTGGGGACCTCACACCTGGTATCAGAGCTAAGGTTAGGTTAGACTGAGAAATAAAGTCGTATTGTGTGAATATTTAAAAGGAACTAAGGGTATATAGGTAGCTGATCCGAATTCCTTGCATTGGTGTTGCAGGGAGACCCCGTGCTAGAATATCGGAAGTTCCAAGTGTTTGAGCTTATCTACGAACAAGCTCGACGATCCCCAGTTCACCAATTCAGGCGAGATGTCATGGAGATGCTGCTGAAGGTTCATACACCGCACTCCACTCGCATCGATAGAGTATGGGGGCTCGATTGGACACATGAAGGAGGGGTTTACTACATCAACGCTCGGAAGCTAGGATGCCTGGCTGCCGATTTGAAGAAGGTCACTAAAAGAAGGTGCAGATATTCTACTTGTTGCCTGCACGTACGGACATGACTGTCTCTGACGGCACCAATCAAACCCTCAACGAGTGGCTTTTGGAGAAGGTCACTAATGTAATCCCAGCAAACAGAGTTATAACTTTTGGAGTACCAAAAGAATTATCCCAACTCGACACCATAGTTTACTATCCACTCAAAGATGAGTATAGGAACTACTTCACGAATGAAGTAGAGTATCATGTGAACCTGACAATGCAATCTGCTAGGCGTATCTTATAAGCATTCCAAAAGCCATGTAATAAATTGGTCATTAGTTATACTAAACCTTGACAGGTTTCGATTGTAATAAATCTTCATCAATAAAGTGTTTTTGTCTCTGAGTCTCTGTCTCTTGATAAAGTAGGATCTTGAATTTTATTTAAGTCTCGTGTCTATTTAAAATCCAAGTAATCGTATAAAGAATCTCGTGTAACCCATGTAAGCACCGCCTGCTGCTCTCTACTCGGCGGCGCAAGAAAAGAAGCTCCTCCTCAAACAAGCCCAACCTCCACTCTTTAAGGGCGAGGGGGCAAATTGGAGAGAGATGCGGAAGTATGGATGGAGGCTATGGACGACTATTTCGAAGCTACGAGAACCCAACCCGTGAATCAAACCATGCTTGCGATGTTCCGCTTGTCTGGCGATGCCAAGATTTGGTGGAAACAGCATTGCAGAGATCTGAACATCAAGGGATCTTCCCAGTCATGGGAAGACATCAAGGCTGCAATGATGGGGCGTTAATTACCACCGGCCTATAAAACCTTGAAGATGAACGAGTTCTTTTCCCTTCGTCAGTTGACTTCTTCAGTCAAGGAGTATTACTCAAAGTTTGTTACTCTTTGAAGATATGCTCCTAGAATGAGCCTAGATCAGCAAGTAGCACGGTTCTGCCAAGGGCTCATTGACCCCTTGAACAATTGGCTAGAAGCTCTCATGCCAACAACTCTTCAAGATGCCTTACTAAGAGCTAAACCCTTAGCTATGGAGATTCTGAAGGTCAATCAAAATAAGAGGAATCATTTGGCAAAAAGGGCAAGGACAAATGTTTGGAATAACAGACCAGCCAACCAAGCATATGACTAGCGCCCTATTGTGGCTACCACCACAACTATGGAGTTCCCAAATGTTCGATGCTACGAATGCGGCGAGTTTGGGCATTACAGATCCAAGTGCTCCAAGAAGACTCAGGCAACCAGCACTAATGCCATACCCTTGAATGTCCATGGCGTGGCCAATCTAATGGAAGAGGAGGACGTGGAAGGGTAAGCAGAGGGCGAGGGCGTGGAGCTACCGCCAGAGTGAATGCCGCAGTGGTACAACCAACTGTGGGGGATGAATCAGAGGAGAGAGAAACCTTGCATGCTGCAATTGACAACCCCAATGGTTGCGAGCAATACGTAGTCATTCATATGCCAGGATCTCTCAGAGGTGAACAAGTTAACTTGCTTATAGATTGTGGTAGCACTCTTTCATTTCTTTCACCCAGATGCATGAGGAAGATAAAGCTAGATAAGTATCCAATAAGCAAACTAGTTGTAGAGTTAGCAAACGATAAGGAAGTAATATCTCAACACTCTGCAGTAAAAATCGACTTTGATCTAGGGGAACACCCAACTTCTGCCCAATTTCGAACCCTACCCTTAGGATTCTTTGATGGGATACTAGGGATGGACTGGTTAAAGCAAAATCAGGCCCACATCCATTGTGCATAAGGGAACTTTACCTTTACAGATAACTTGGGTAATGAAGTCTTAATCCAGGGGGAAAATGGGAGACCTAGGGCTACTCTAGTTAAGGCCAACAGACTTTTGAAGGGACTGAGAAAGGGACAACAAATTTATGCGATAAAGCTCAACAAGGTGGACCAATCAGATACAACACTTCGACCAAACTGGTTGAGGGAGTATGATGATGTATTCCCTGAAGACCTTACGAATCTTCCACCACATAGAGAGGTACACCATGAGATTGAGACTATCCCTGGATGTGAACCTATCTCAAAGCGACCTTATAAAATGTCACTTCCAGAGGCCATCAAACTCAAGAAACAACTTAGGCAACTTATTGAACAAGGATTCATTTGACCTAGTACTTCTCCTTGGGGTGCACCAGTTCTTTTTTAGAAGAAGAAGGATGGGACCTTAAGGCTATGCATAGATTATCATGGACTGAACCAGGTAACTGTCAAAAACAAGTATCCAATTCCAAGGATTGATGAACTCTTGGACAGGCTCCATGGCGCCAAAATGTTTACAAAGATTGATCTAAGGTCAGGATATTACCAAATCAGGATCAAGGAATCAGATATTCCAAAGACAGCTTTCAACACTAGGTATGGACACTACGAATTCACAATAATTTTTTTTGGTCTAACAAATGCTCCTGCAAGCTTCAATCGACTTATGCAGGATATTTTCATACCTTATCTGGATGATTTTGTCTTGGTTTTCTTTGATGACATTCTGATCTATTCTAAGAATGAGGCAGATCATGAAAAACATGTTCGCAAAGTACTTGATCTTCTTCGAGAACACCAACTTTACGCTAAAGCGAGCAAGTGTACCTTCTGCTCACCAAAGGTCAGTTATCTTGGATTTATCATATCGACCGAAGGGATTTCAATGGACCCAGATAAAGTCAAGGATATCGTTGATTGGCCTCAACCATCCACAGTCAGCAAAGTAAGAGGATTTCTTGGGATAACAGGATGGTACATGATTTTTGTCAAGGACTATGCACGTATTGCTGTACCTTTGACGGAACTCCTGAAGAAGGGAATGAGGATCGAATGGAAGACCGAGCACGAGTCTAGTTTTGCTGAGCTAAAAGAATTCTTGGTCTCAACTCCTATCTTAAAGCTTCCAGATTTCAGTAAGGAATTTGAAGTAGCGACCGATGCTAGCAAATTTGCTTTAGGCGGATTTCTTACTCAAGAAGGAAGATCGGTGGCGTATACTTCACGAAAGCTAAGGGATCATGAGAAGAATTATCCTACTCATGACTTGGAACTCTTAGCGGTTATACATGTGCTAAAGTTATAGAGAAATTATCTTCTTGGGCGCAAGTTTCAACTAGTTACAGACCACAGGAGCTTAAAATGGATTTTTACTCAACCTATTCTCAATATGCGACAACGGCGATGGATAGAATTCTTACAAGAATATGACCTTGACATAAAGTATAGACCAGGGAAGGAAAATGCCGTTGCAGATGGACTTAGCCAAAAATCTTTTCTCGGAGCTATCTCTATTCCAAATAATCCTATCTAGGATAGAATTAAAGAAACATCTTTGGTAGATCCAGAACACCAACGTATAGTATCATTAGTCCGGCAGAATAAGATGCCTGAAGCTAAAGATCACTCTCTTATGGGAGGATGTCTTTACTAGAGACATAGACTCTGTGTACCCAGAGACCCAACTTTAAAGAAGACTATTCTATATGAAGCACACGATTGCCCTACATCTGGACATCCAGGTTATGCTAAGACTCTTCATGCTGTCAGGAGGAGTTATTTTTGGTCTGGGATGAAAGGAGACATACTTCGCTATGTGAGGCAATGTCTTTCTTGTCAGCGGATAAAAGCCGAAAGAATCAAGTTACCGGGGCAACTTCAATCTCTTGACATACCCCAGATGAAATGGGAATGCATCAGTATGGACTTCGTTACAGGATTACCTTCTACAGGAGGTTATGACTCTGTATTCGTGGTTGTTGATATGCTCACAAAAGTGGCTCATCTAATACCCGTAAAGACAACCTTTACTGCTTCGGATATTAGCTGAGTATTCATCAAACCCTATATCCCTAATCCTGATCAACTCTTGGACTCAGATCAGATAGTCATGCCAGCACAAGGAGTTCTCGAGCTCCAACCTGACTATGTACTTGAAACAAGGGAAAGGAAGCTATGCAACAGAACAATCACGGAGCATCTAGTAAAGTGGAAGGATTACCCTGAAGAAGATGCAACTTGGGAGGACGAACCAACGCTCATAAAAGATTACCCAAGCACATTCTTGAGATGAGGACATCTCAAATTTTTCACGTTGGGGAGGTTATAAGGTCTGTGACCCGACCAACAAGAACACCATTGTACCATGGAATAAACATAAGAGAAAAAGTTACTATTTTTAGCAGTTTCCCAAAATCTGTTGGTGCCATGATGTTCAGAATGTTATAAAGCTTCCAAAAATTAATTAAAATACTTTTTGTGGAAAAATTCCAAAAATACTAAGTTTTTGGTCGCCTGACCCATCTAGTTTTAACCGTCTCGAAAAACTGCACCCGTACCCCGAATTCTCAAAAATGCAATTTCGGACCCCAGGGGCTACTAAATATGGCAGGGACTCGGACAAGTACACCTTAGTTAGAGATTATTGTAGCAATTTACGGCATTAAATTCCGATTCGTATCGCCCGTTTTAGCCTAAAATCAAAATTTCCTAAGGCTGTGCGGGGAGCATCGGGGCTCGGGGGCTGTGTGGGAATAGGTCCCAGGCCACTGGGAGCTTGCTAAAGCTTTAGCAGCTAGGGGACACCCTCTCATCTCTAGGGAGTTGTGGGAGACTTGCCATGCTTGAGAGAGAGTGTGAGAGTCAGTTAGACTAGCTAACTGGACACTTGGTAGGCATGTAATTGAGTTGCCTTGCATGAGTTGAGAGCTCCCTCAGATGCATTTAGCAGCATGGTTCGATTTTCAGCTTGGGAGAGCCTATATAAGAGTGTGCTCACACACACACACACACACACACACACACACACACACACACACACATATATGCACACACACACACACACATACTCAGTACACACACACACCTTGGGGAGGTGCCGCCGGCACACATAGCTTTGGAGAAGAAGCAAAGGAGGAAAGTGCTGCCCAATTCTCATCTCGAGAACTCCATTAGATCAGAATTTTGAGTAGATTTCAGCCCTAATCACGATAAAATCAAATTTATTTTATGCTTTGCTGTAAATCTCTCTATCATTCTCTTAATCCCGCAACTATTATGCTTAATCATAGCTAAATTACTCAATAGATGCTCTCTAATTCTCCATATCATTAGTCTATTGCATGATCTTAATCTAATTGTTAATTATGCAAGCAATTAACCTCTCCTAATCATAGATTAATGCATGATTAGTAAGAAGAAATCTTCCGCTAGTCATCATCATAAATAAATGTCAAGCCGACAATGATGTGGAATTGGGCAATTTCACCCTATTACCACACAATGTTTGAGTAACTAAGCTAGATTCAATCTGTTCATCGATTAGGATGTAATTAAGGGTAATTAATCCACTAGGAAGGGGGAATCCTCTCACCTATGCATATGGAAATTCTGAATCTCTCTACTTACATTAGGAAGGTGATTGAGCATGTCTAATTCACCCCTCTAGTAATTTGATTAAGTAAAAATATGAAATTCCTAATTACCTAGACCAAGTATTTAACTTTAGAGCCAATTCCCGCAGGAACAAGTAAGGTACTATCCATAAATTACTATGTCTTGAAAGAAATCTAACCCTCTCGTATAAAAGGAATTGTTCAGTGATTCTAATCTGTCATCTTGGTTGTTATGGTACTCTCGGACATTAGTTCTTTTTCTCCAAGTTGTCAATTAAGTAGTGAGTATAAAATGGCCCCGGTAAAGAGAACTCGCTTCGGTGGTGCCCACGACCGCGATGCGGGAACAAGCAACGTGAAGGAAAGGGAAAGCTCCCATGGACGACCAAGTATCGGCCAACTCACGGGTCAATGAGGAGGAAATGGAGGAGGTAGGTCACATTTTAATTCAAGTTTGTTTAATTTAACATTGCATACAATAAGTTAGGAAAGAACATATATTCCTAAACATGTTGGAGAAGTCCAACGGAAACCTCGGCATTTGAATTGAAATGTATATTAAATTCTAAGTAGGAAAGAATGGTTGTTGGATATACTGTTTGAGATAGGAAAGAATGTCTGCTAGGGAAATGTTAGCTCGGCATGTTCATTTCTATTTCCAATGTTGAAACTAGTTTTGATCCCCCTACTGATCACAGGGGGCGGCTCGCGATGATTTCGCAGTAGCTAGAGTTACTAGCTTAGGGCCTCTACCCACGACTTGTGTTCTTTGCGGTGGGAACGCACGTCTTGCGTTCTATGCGGTGGGAATGTCCATGCCGTGCATTCTATGCGGTGGACATAATGGGCAGCTAGGCGACAACGGGAGGAGTAAACTCTCGCTGGAGGGGGGAGGTTGTACCGCGAGAACATTGGAATTTTAATGAATAAGTTTTGAGTAAAATTTTTACTAGAGTTACTGTCTTGGTGCCGCTTTGCAATACTGGTTGAAGGGCTGTATTAAGGAACTTGTGAACCGTAACTTAATCAAATGAACTTATGTGTTGAACAACCATGTGTGGTAGTAATTAGGTAACAAAGGAAGTGTGAGTATGGGGTGGAAAGTGGGGGCTTGGCTCGGGTTGCCAATGCCTATGAAAAGGATGGTCCCGATTGGTCGAGAACTCTCCGTGCCCATAGTGTTATAAATCGACACTAGTATTACTCATTGTCCCAAGAGCGGCGAAGTCTCAGTGTACGTGCCTCTGAAAGTTATGGGAAAAAGGGCACTCGGGACTTATCTCCTCTTGGAATGTGGGTCTTAGGATTGCTAGATAAGTTAATCACGGTTCCCCTGCGGGGTGGAACTAGATCTCGATGCTAGTAGGCTCGAACTCGATTCACTTTGTGATGAGAGATCGTCCGCTAGATGAACCATAAACCACTTTTTTTTCTTCCGCTCTAGATCTAGTGGCCACCAGGTTTACCATCAGATCCGTCGTTTGAGACGACGGGGTGGGGACCTCACAATCATAATTACTCTCATTGCTTTGTCAAAGAGCCTTGTATGGCCAAAAGATCAACCATGCAAGTATAGTGTTCTTTGTTTGGTGCAATGCCATGTTTTCCCCTCATGTTATCAAAATGCATGTGACCCTCATCGACTAAACCTGAGTGGGTACATGCATAGAGCAATTGACATAAGTGATTGCATTCGGGGAAATTCCATCTTGTTACATGCATTTAAAATAGTCCAGAGCTTCATTGGCCCGCTCTTGCTGGGCATATCCTCCTATAAGTGCAGTCCAAGAAACTACATTTGGGGAGAAACCCTTCCTCTGCATTTGCTGAAAACACCCCTTAGCTTCCTCGCCCTGCCCCTGTCGGACATATCCTGTAATCAGTGCATTCCAAGAGACTTCATTCCGGACAAAAATCTGGTCAAGAACTTGTTGTGCTTTCAAAAGTACACCACACTTGGCATACATGTCAACCAAAGCATTGCCAAGCACGACATCCTTTTGTAACAGCCCCTGCCTAACAATCTCATCATGACTCTGCTTGCCCATGATAGCATTTTGCATAATGCCACATGCCTTCCAAACACAAGCATAGGTGACCGCATCCAGAGAGAAGCCCTCACCTTGCATCCGATGAAAACAACCAAGCACTTCCTGGCCCTGATCTTGTTGGGCATATCCTGCGATCAATGCATTCCAAGAGACTGCATCCCGAACATAAAGCTCGTCAAGAACTTGTTGTGCTTTGGAAAGTACACTACACTTGGCATACATGTCAACCAAAGCATTACCAAGCACGACAGCTTTTTTAACAGCCCCCGACTATATAAGCTCATCATGAATTCAAAGTGCCACATGCCTTCAAAATGCAAGCATAGGTGACTGGATCTAGAGAGAACCCCTCGCTTCACATCCGCTGGAAACATCCCAATGCTTCTTGGCCCTACCCCTGTTGGGCATTACCTGCAATCAATGCATTCCAAGAGACAGCATCTCGATGAGGAAGCTCGTCAAGAACTTGTTGAGCTTTCAAAAGTACACCACACTTAGCATACATGTCAACCAAAGCATTGCCAAGCATGACAATTCTTTTCAACAACCCCTGATTGACAATCTCATCGTGAATTTGTTTGCCCATATCAATGTCTCGCATAATGCCACATGCCTTCAAAATGCAAGCATAGGTGAATGCATCTGGAGAGAAACCCTCACTTCGCATACAATGGAAACAACTCAAAGCTTCCTGGCCCTGGCCTTGTTGGGCATATCCTGCAATTAATGCAATCCAAGGGATGACATCTCGGTTGGGAAGCTCGTCCAGAACTTGTTGTGCTTTCCAAAGTACACCACAATTATCATACATGTATACCAACGCATTGCCAAGCACGACATTCTTCTCCAACAACCTCTGACTAACAATCTCGTCATGAATTTGTTTGCCTAGATCAACGTCTTGAATAATACCGCATGCCTTCAAGGGACAAGCATAGGTTACCGCATCCGGAGAGAGGCCCTTGCTTCGCAAGCTGCTTCTGGAAACCTGCAAACTTCTTGTGGCTGCAACTTGCGAACTTCCTGTGGCTGCTTCTGGGAACCTGCGAACTTCTTGTGGAGAAGATCGACTTGTTGTGGCTGCACTTTGCAAACTGCTTACTTCTGGGAACCTGCGAACTGCTTGTGGAGAAGATCGAATTTCTCCTGAGAGCAACGCAGAATGCTTTTTTTATTTTATTCACTTGGTAGCTTTTGACAGCGTAGTTTTCTTTTAGAGCTTTTCAGCACTGGGGTTTTTTTTTTAGAGGCTAACGACAGACCAACAATTTGGAATTGCACACTACGCTAACGAAGTAAAAAAGAGAAACAGACACTAGTATTATAAAACATTTGTTGTCACAAGAAAGTATTATAGACATACTGGCATTCCTATGGCTTCAAAAAAATTAAAAGGTATTCCTAAAATTAAAATTAAAGGGTCTGGATTCTAGAGTCTTTGTTTATTGCATGCACGATGAGAGAGGGGGAGGATTAATAAAAGTGGGAAACCAAATCTTAATGGATTTTATCAAGATTATCCCTTTCAAGAAACGTTAGGAGACAAGCATGCAGCACTTGATGCAACACTAACTTCTTGCCTACATTCGACCTTCGATTTTGTCTTTCGGGATTTTAGTAGATTTCTCATAAAAGCTAAATAAAATTCAATGAGGATACTGATAGTGAAGAAATGAGTGACTTAGAGGAAATCTGGACTATGTGTGTTTTGATAAAGTGCCTCTCATTAACTCGCTTGATTTTATCATTGCTCGAAAAAGTTTGCTCGGAGTTTGGGATTCCTCCCCAGATCACAGATCAGCAGGGACAGAAGGTCGAAGTGATTATTAACAAGGGCATAGTGACTGAAGCACTAAAGCTGCCAACTGAAGGAATGACAATGAGGGCTAGAGATAGGAAGATAGTTGGTACAATCACCAAGGATACATCTACCGCCACCTTCTCCGACCTCATTCTAAAGAAAGTGGAGGATCCCGCCCGTCTCTATCACCAACACTTCCATTTCCTCGCAAAGAGACCACCAAGATACTCCAAACCATGCGGTTGCAACTACCTTCACGCAGGTGTTGAATTCAACAACAAGACAAACAATAGATCATGCTCAGTACATGCTTACAACACTCAAGAGCACAAAAGAAGGAAGGAAGAGTAACGTATCTGGGAGCTCCAGAAGTTCTAACCCGGATTGCATACCATGCTATTGGAATGGCCGATAACTTGCCGCCAGTCCCTAATCAAAATACATGGATAGTCTCAGCTCAACCCTCTCCACAAACCACTAGATCAAAGAAGAAAAGAATATATAAATCAGATGAAGAATCAGCAAAAAGCTCACCTGAAGCCATAGCAGTGAAGAGAGCTTTGACAATGAAGAAAAGAGGGAAAGGGAGAAGAAATGAAGAGGGAAGCAGTGGCAGCCCATCAGGAAGAACCTCAACAGAAACAAGCAAGGTTCAAAAGAGAGAAGGAATCTTATGAAAGAAGTCGCCAAGCTGCAAGCGAGAACCTAGAATCATGGAGTCCAAGGAAAATTAAGGGTCCTAGAACCAAGAACCCCGAGAAGAAGATCCGAAGGATCTGCTCGAGGGAATGTATGCAGAAGCCGAATCCCTAAAGATACAGGAGGCTTTAGAAGCCCAAAGAAAGGCAAGAGAAGAGTCGAGTGTGCAACAAAATCAAACAGAACCTTCACAACAAATTGAACCACAACAAGAACAGGGAGAGATGTCTCCAAGACCACCTTCACCCACTCCTAAACAAGAAGACCAACCAATGCCTAGTCCAAGACCTTTACCAACTAACAAATCCTATGAAGGCGAGGAAACAAAAGGAAAAGAGAAATAAGAGGACGAAGCTAGTTATGAACAGCCCAAGGAAATAGACAAAGATGGCTGGACCTTCTACAACACCACAAGCAGAATCAGTTGAAGCATCTACAAAACCTCAAGCAGAATTCGTTGAGCAGTCTAAAGAGCCACACGTTGAGTCTGCTGGACCTTCTACGCAACCTCAGGTAGATCTGAAGAATGGGAAGCAATGGATGAGGTTATCATCTAGGTAAATGAACATGCAAAGCATATGCAGATGATGATCGAGAAGATACGAACAACAGCTCTTAGCTGCAGTGCTAAGGCTCAAGAGTTGGAACAAGTAATTGATGCTCTCCAAGGCAAGCTTGAAGATAGGATGAACATCATTGAGAATCTTCAAGGCCAGATCAAAGAGCTAAAAAAGAAGGCGGAGCAACACCAAAGTGTCAAGGAAAGGCAACAAAAGGAGATGAAATATTTAGAGGAGCTTCTCACAAAGCTATCAGATGCATGCAAAAGCAAGGACTAACAGCTGACTGAAGTAACAAATGAACTTTTGAGCACTACTCAGTCGATACAAAAGCTCCAAGTACACTTAAATGTAGTGAATGACTCTTTGCAATACTCGGAGCAGAGAATCAATGACCAAGCGGCATTCCTAAAGCAAACCAAGGAAAACGCAACCGTAGCTTCACTCAAGGGGACATATGAAGTTTACAAGACCTTGGAAAAGAGGAACAAAGATCTGGAACTTGAGCTGAAGCTGGAACAGGTACAAAGACAAGACTTCGTCTTAATGTGGGTACAAAGAGAAGAGCAATTTCTAAAAGACATAGAAGATCTAAAGAGAGCCAACTAGCTGCTGAAAGAAGGGCATATGGAAGCTCAAGAGGAGGCAAGTACCTCTGAGCAGCCAAATATAGACATACCATCAGTCTCCTTTGCAGATATGGAAACACAGCCAACATAAGGGCAGACAAGAGATTCTAAATTCTAAGTACCAATCATCAAAGAGGAACAAGTGCCAATGGTCCATCTTTCTAAAGCTAAAGAAGATGCACTTAAAGAGCAAATTGTTCATGAAGTTGATGTTGAATGGAAAGCGGCAATGGATTGGGAGTTGAGATTTCTTCACTCTATCAATGTAACACATCTCATTACCAACAAAATCAATTCTCAATGGCATCAACAATCGCTGCCCTACCCTTTGATAAAGGTGGAGCTACTGCAAGTAAAAGAAAGACTTTACAAGGATATGCAAGAAGAGGGGTCAGATGCTATCCACCCCAAATGGAGAAAGAATTGGCTCAACAAAAACTCAAGGTATCTTATCTTGTTTACAAGGGCACTTGCATCAATTCAAAAAGACCCGACATTCTATCCTATACCAAGGGTAAGGACATAGCAGGAACACGAAGCAATAAAGAAGAAGAGGCCGACTTGGCTCAACTACTCAAAACTGTCAGCTCCAGAACAAGGACCGGCAACTGAGGAATACATGGTGAAAACCCTAACGTGCGCCATGAACTTCTTCAAGAGCCTCCCTGACCTCTCATGTGCAATGCTATATAAAATCTGCAGAATGCTGCTCACATGCATCCAAGTTTCTCATGAGCCTGAGCAAGCAAGAGCCCCATGGATATCCTTCTTGGAAGGTAACAAAGGCTTGTGCTACGATTTGAGTGGACAACCTTCAGAAGAAGTCCTCTACGGCTTCTATGCCAGATGTATGTTCTTGCCATCAAGAAATATGTTGGCATTCGAAGAGGCTTTTTATACAGGATCCTTTACGTGGCGTATAAATATTTTCGAGCCAGTTATCAGCAATCTGAAAGCAAGTTTTGTCGGATATTCAACCATAGACCTCAAAAATAAAGTCATTATTTAGTTTTCACAAGTCCTTGAGAAAGAATGACGCATCAGATATCAAAAGCAAGTCTACAAGCATTTAAAGACCGCCTCGCCAGCCGTCAACCCGAAGACTATCTCAGTCCATGAAACTGTGTCAAGGGACGACACAGGTTGAGGAGGGGGGAATGTTAGCAGCAAGCTAACCCATGTAACATTTTTCGGGAGCTTTATTGTAAAAACACTCATTCTTTTGATAAATTGAGAATATTGTAACTCCTATTTTCCAAGTGGATATTGTAATCGATGAACCGGAGCTATAAGCTTCCAGATTGTATCAATTTATCTTTAGTTAGAGCTCTCAGATGATTAGTTTTTTACCAAAGAAACCTTGGCTAAGGTATAAAAGCCAATTTTGTAAATTTAATTTTAAGTTTTGGATAAGAAATACACAGCATGAGCTAACGGCTCTCACTTCTCTTCTTCTCATGCTTCCTACTCCCTTGTCTATTGTCACATTGCAGTGTCGTCTGTTGCATTGCAACCACATGTAAGAGCTCTATGCATTGACATAAACATATCATGGTAAACCGTAGCTTTTGGCGTCGCCAACTCATGGCCTAATATCATCATAAGTAGTAATTTAAGCTAAGAAAACGCAAAATAAGTATAGGCGAGGTAATGAAGCATCATTGCTAAGCATTTAGATGCATTCGGCATTAGAAATGACTAGGTCAAAATGTCACTGCTGTTAATATCGCATTTTTTGCCCTTCATCAAAAGTGAGATTTGAGACCATAAGCATGTGTGCTTAGGTCTTATATACTTGTCCTAGAAGTTTCGTAACATTTGAATGCCTTTTGATGCTATAATGGTCATGTTTTGTTTGCCGAATATAAATTAAAAGGTATTCCTAATGGCTTCAAAAAAATTAAAAGGTATTCCTAATTCAAAGATTCCCTCAACAACAACAAAAATTATGCGCTAGTATATAGCATGTAGCCACAGGCAATGATGAGGCACATAGATCTGCACAGTGTTAGCTATAAAAGACGGATGCAACATTGCGAGAGAGAGAGAGAGAGAGAGAGAGAGAGAGAGAGAGAGAGAGAGAGAGAGAGAGAGAGGACACTTCGAAGAGAAGAAAATGCTAAAGGGAAAATAAAGGAGATTCAGAGAAACACCTCTTTATATGGACACAAAAGGTCTTTTGACTTTCCACCTTCATGCATCTTTTGACTTTCCACCTTCATGTCTGTTGACTTTCCACTTTCATATGTCTTTTCATTTCCTAAACTTACCCTTCACTTATGCACTTAATATGTTTTGAGAGAATTTTTATTTTTTTGAGATTCGGTAGACCTAATGGCACATACTAAATGGAAACACAATACTCTCTTTCATTCCCCACCGAGATTCCCTCCTTCTGCCCTCCCCAACACACACACACACACACACACACACACATGTGTCGTCTTCTATCGCCTGCTCAACAACTCATTCTCTCTAATCCTCTGCAAGATGCTCCTTCCACAACGCCTGCATTCTCCCTCCACCTCCCTCTCCTAGCCCATGCATCTCCCTACCTCCTCTTCTGAGCTCACCCCTTGTTGCTCCGCAAGGCACTTGCACATAATGGCCTTTGCCCCATTTCCCTGCACACACACACACACACACACACACACACACACACACACACACACACACACACACACACACACACACACACACACACACACACACACACACACACACACACACAGAGCGAGCGACCCCCCGTTGCAAATTGCCCAAGTGGAGAAAGAGAGGGCGTCGCCCACCACCTTTCATACAGGCATCTTGAAGTGCTACACCAAGTATCAAAGAGAGAGAGAGAGAGAGAGAGAGAGAGAGAGAGAGAGAGAGAGAGAGAGAGAGAGAGAGAGAGAGAGAGAGAGAGAGAGAGAGAGAGAGAGTTGCCACCCTGAGCAAGTCGGCTACGCGAGATGCTTCGCATGAAGCACACACAAGAGAGACAGAGAAACACACAATTGGGTTCGCCTTTCTCTAGAGAGAAGCTTCGCGAGAGACCACCTGTCAACTACCCAAAATAATCCTTTGGGCCAACCACGGATTTTTTTCCACATTCCATCTAATTCGTTGTTTTTCTCAAATTGACAACACATACTAGATTGATATTGAAAAGAAATGTAACAATGAACTATTCAAATTACAATATATTCCAAAAGATTAAACAAGGTGAAGGTTCATGCAGTAGGACAAAGGAATGTGGAGTGACAATGTTAAGGGTGGTTACAAGGTAGCATTATGTTGCAAAGTGATCAGATCAATACAAATCAATACATGAAGTTGTTCCCTGATTCATAGTTGGAGATTGTTGAGGTAGCCCAAACATGGTCTAAAGAAGATCCATCGTCTGTTATTAATTGTTTAATGCTATATTTGTTTAGAAAAGAGGAGAGTTGAGTGTAGGATGCTTTATTGTCGATCACCCAGGATAATGATTGGAATTTCCATAGTGTGTTGTTCAGGCAATGATGTTAATGCATCCATTAAATTTGTTAATGGTGTTGAAGTGAATTGTAAAGAGAAACTATCTTGATGATTTTGTTATCTATGAACTTGATTGTTGTATACAATATCTCAATTCCTGGACGAGATATATTCCCATAATCAAAGTGGATGAGTGTTTTTTCGTGGAGAATTGAGACACCCATTTTTCCATTAAATTGGTGCTGTAAAAAGCATGGTATTACATGTGGTTATTTTTTTGTTAGCCTTGTCTCTTGCACAAACAGAGCACATGTGATACCATTAGAATGGAGTTTGTTGCAATCTTTGTTATGTGTTTATTCAAAGACACAACGTTTAGAGATTAAATGATGCAGGGGAGGTACAAAGCGCTTCGAAATCTCTATAGCCTAGTCCCAATGAGACTACTTTTTTCTATATTCGTGTCTTGACAAACCTCTGCGGTGCACAATGTTGCTCCCTCAAGTTTCGCTTTGCGGAGGCATATTCAAATGGACGATAGTATTTTTTATAACATGATTTTTATTGACTTAAAAAATAAATTTTTGATATCAAGAGCAAAACATCTATCTTTGTACATTATCTCCCACTTTGCTATTGTTTGGTAATTTTTTGATACGTGTTGATGGTATTTCTTAGGCTCTCCACAGAAGATTGTAGGAAAACTGAGCTCCTCACAAAACTCATCAGCAAATAAAGTGAGTGGGGTGTTCCCCTCTGATAACGTGACATGAATTTAATCATTATAATCAACAACTTGCTCAATGGTGGTGATGTTGTGTAGCATAACATCAGTGTGAATACTTTCCTCGCCGTCTATCTCATTTGTGCTTGTGTCTAGGGAAACTGATGAGTGTGAGATTTCTTGCAAATGTGCAAGCCATTTATCATTTATGATTATGTTTTCTGTTTTATATAGAGAGCTATTAAGAAGAGCATTTGTGGTCTTTAGTGTCAATAACAGTCTAACAAGGCCAAATAAATAGCAATGTGTATACTTGAATTTGGTCTCCCCAATCTCGGAAAAATAAAAAGCCTTTCAAACTCCGTAAGTGAAGGGAGGGTGAGTTTAGGAAATGAAAAGACCTATGAAGGTGGAATGCCAAAGGACTAGTTTTAGGAAATGAAAACACCTACGAAGGTGGAAAGTCAAAAGACGTTTGTGTCCATATAAAGAGGTGGTCTACTTCATGTTGGTGCATTTGTGTTTTTTTTTATCCTTTATTTTTCCTTTAGCGTTTTATTCTCAATAGGGCAGCCACATAGTAAGTTAATTTTTTTGGAATAATAAAAGGAAATGTTGAGAGAAGAGGTTCCTTTTAATTTTACAAATGAAAAGGGAGGAAACTTTCTATTTTTTGAAGAATAGAAAGTTTCTGAAAGAATTTAACCAACCTCTTTGTCTCTTATCTCCCTCCCCCACTCTCTCTGTTGTTGTGTGCCAAAGTCTCTCTCTCTCTCTCTCTCTCTCTCTCACACACACACACACACACACACACACACACACACACACACACACACACACACACACACACACACACACACACACAAGGTGTTCACCCTGCAAGGCATGGCCCCGAAGTGGAGGTCGAAGCATGGATATCGTCTCTCTCTCTCTCTCTCTCTCTCTCTCTCTCTCTCTCTCACACACACACACACACACACACACACACACACACACACACACACACACACACACACAATCGTATCTCAAAGTGGAGGTCGGAGCCTTGCATCTTTCTCTCTCGAGCGTGAATGCATCGTCAATGTCCGCTGCAGGGCGTCTACGTCAACGAGCTTGATATGCGTCTGTTGAACCCTCTAACCTTTAGCCGAAGTGTCCTAGCCACCATTTCATTCTCTCTCTCTCTCTCTCTCTCTCTCTCTCTCTTTCTCTCTCTCTCTCTCTCTCTCTCTCTCACACACACACACACACACAGACACACACACAATCGTATCTCAAAGTGGAGGTCGGAGCCCTGCATCTTTCTCTCTCAAGCGTGAATCCATCGTCAATGTCCGTTGTAGGGCGCCTATGTCAACGAGCTTGATATGCGTCTGTTGAACCCTTTGACCTTTAGCCGAAGTGTCCTAGCCACTGTTTCATTCTCTCTCTCTCTCTCTCTCTCTCTCTCTCTCTCTCCCCGCAAAACACAAAGTGCCGCTGCTGCTCAACTTTGAGTTATGTGCGGGCAAAGCGCTTTGAGAGTGTGTGTGTGTGTGTGTGCGTGCGTGCGAAGATCACGCTTCCCAAAGTCTCTCTTTCTCTCGTCGTGGGCCACAGTCTCGTTCTACCTGGTTTTGAATAAATGTATCAAAGAGGGGGTAAAAAAATGCAGTCAATGATGGAATGCAGGAGAAGAGCCGAAATGTTGCTAACTGTCCAACCTGCCCAATCTTCATTTTTCATCCCCGTATGCCCCCTTCCCTCCATCACCATAGGGTTGTACAAATACAAATGCACACACTATGATTCTATTTGGTGATCCCAAGCCTCCATTGTATTACACATTCAGTCATTTATTGCCAAGGTTGATTGGCTCAGGAGACTCTCTCTCTCTCTCTCTCTCTCTCTCTCTCTCTCTCTCTCTCTCTCTCTCTCTCTCTCTCTCTCTCTCCTTCTCCTTGGTCTCTACGCTTCCGCATCGTCGACTTTGACAAATGCGAGGTCGGGTTGCACTGATGGATGGGGAGACATGGAGAAGCCTCTGGTCTCTATGATCTTGCGGCTTATTAGAGCCAAGGCTTCAATACCACATGACATTATCTGAGCAGATCTGGCTGTCCCCCCACCCCCCCCCCCCCCCCACTAGTGGTTGAGCTCACTACGTTAGTCTCCTTTATACACCGCCTATGGGACCTCCCCATAGATAGTTATGCCCGCCTAGCACTTTAGTCCTCTCGACAGTTAGCTATGTAGGAAGATACAACATGCTGGTATGGGGAGATGATATCATGGTTTCAGGTACATGGGTTCAACATGGACAAATTTCCCACCTTCTAGTACTCATTGGATGCACCCTCTCTGACTCTTACACAATCTGAGATCACTAGGCTCATCTCCTGGAACGTGACTCAACTGGATACTGGGAGAACTTGGATACAATTGGCACATGAACTCGGCACGAAGATGGATTTCTATAGAGAGCATCTTCTCCAGCTTACCAAGGATGTTTTTGCAATGAGGCCTAGATACATGGACTGTTAGTAGCAAGCTAACTCAGATAACATTTTTCGGAGCTTTTATTGTAAAAACACTTATTATTTTGATAAATCGAGAATGGTGTAACTCCTACTTTCCAGATAAACAGTGTAATTGAGAGGCCGGGCTACAAGCTTCCGAATTGTATCAACCTATCTTTAGTTAGAGCTTTTAGAATATTAATTTTGATCAAAGAAACCTTGGTTAAGGTATAAAAGCCAATTTTTGTAAGTATTTTGTAAGTTTTGGATAATAGAACACAGTGTGAGCTAACGACGTTCACTTCTCTCCTTCTCGCCCTTCCTACTTCCTCCTCTGTTGTCACATTGCAGTGCCGTCTATTGCGTTGCAATCGCATGTAAGAGCTCTACGCGTTGACATAAACATTTCATGGTAATCCATAGCTTTTGGCATCGTCGATCTGCGACTTAATTTCATCATAAGGAAGAATTTTAGCTAGAAAATCATAAAATAAGTATAGGCAGGGTATTTGGGCATCATTCTTAAGCATTAGATGCATTCTGAGTCGAAAACGACTAGGTCAAAAACTCACTGTTGTTAATAATCACAATTTTTTCACTTGACCTAAAGTGAGATTTAAGACCATAAGCATGTGTGCTTATGTCTTATAAACATGTCCTAGAAGTTTCGTAACATTTGGATGTCGTTTGATGGTGTAACGGTTTATGATTTGTTTGTCAATTCGCAAATTCGCAACTAGCTTTTGGTGATTTTGGTCATGTGAGTGTAGCTTGAGTTAGATGCAAGTTGTTTGTTGTTTTCCAAGAGATTGACAACCTCTTGTAGCCTCTATGCACTAGTCGAGTCAGCTTCGTCCCATGGATTGACAATTATGTTCGTGGTTCTTGCTATATCTGCAATAAGATAGGTGTGAGGTTAGAAAACCGTCCCACATTTGGCACCGCTGCCGGGGATCGAAGAGACTTAAACTAGGAAAACTATGAGCATCTTGTGTAGTTGTCCTTTTACTTTCTCTAGGATCACCTAGAGTCAAAACTTTCTCTTTAAAACCGCATAGCTTAAGATTGTCATCTTTTGCTATGTAGAGGTAGCTTGGAAGTATGTGCACTTGCTAAGTACCTTTTCAGATTGTAGGATTGTAGGATTAGATTAGGATTTTAAGAATGATGATGGACGAGACAAGTATTAAGATCAAGGCTCAAAAAACCTTTAAAAAAACAAGAAAACAAGTGTTTGTGGACACTTTCTCAACCCCATTGCAATAGAACCTAAGAGTAGGGTAAGTAGAATCCGAGGTGGATCTCAAAACACTGCTCTCTCCAGAAGAATCAATCGTGAGTTTTTTATGTGACGTTGCAGAATTTCAAGTCTACGGCTTAAAATAGCACCAAAAGACTGTCAACCACTGAATCCGCCTGGAGATTATGCTTTAAAAGTTGTATGAACCATTGGGTAAGCTTAAGGACGCATTTGAGGTAAATTTTCAAGACTTTGCGGAAAACTTAGTCTGCAGACACGAAACAATTGATAACTTGGACAAATTTTGGTTAAACTCAGTGAAACTTGTCCAAAGACCATAACAAGTTGAACACCTGAAAAAACAAGCCTAAAAAGTGCAAAAAACTAAGAAAGTAAATAATCGCAATTATTTGATTCTGAGACATAGAGACAAAATTCAAGACTTTTGATCTTGTACAGTGTTAGAACAACATAATACAAGGCCACCAGTCAATTTTGGGTTCAATCGGATCCAAATTAGTACATGTTCACTCAGTTTCAAATTGTAGATTAGTCCTTTGGCTTTTTGCAAAGTAGAATTTGATAGTCTCAATTGCTGACTCACTCAGGTCAAATTGAAGTGATACACATAGACTAGTGACAATAATTAGCAAAAATTGTACAGCCTTTGTGAAATATTAGCTAGCTTGATTAAAACTGATACAAGAATCAGGTTGTAGGCAAGGAATTGAAAGCTTGATAGGAGTTGCATCCAAGTCCAGTGAAAAAGCGGATAACAATTCAATCTGACGGTAAGTACTCTATCCAAGGCTTAAACAGTCTATATGACCCTTAGATCTGGTCGTATACTAGCAAATCAAGGCATATTTGGAGAGACTGCTAGTAGAGTATCCATCGAAGAGAGTGTGAGCCAAGGCGATCATTTGGACACTATCTTTGAAGAAGTCTCATACACTTATTCAGACTCAACATTTGAAATGTCTTCCTATTCAACTTATTCAAGAACCGGAATGACAGTGCGATATAAGCACATACTCACCTTTTATAAGACTAATGGCCATGGAGCTCAGGTTTACCTATATCCTAATGAAGAGTATGCCATTCGCATTGATGATCATGACATAGAGTTTGAAGAGGAAATCAGGGCAAACAAACAAGGGAAAATGTATATGGATAAGAACGGGACTCGGTATTGAAAAGTTGAAAACCCTGATGTGATAGACAAATGGGGGTTAGAAGTGAATACCATAATTCTAGATATGGCAGAAAAAGAAGATCCACCAACTTTAGAATTCAAGGGATACGATCAAGTTGATCTTAAACCCTTGAAACGGCTTAGCACGGATAATCCTAGGATCTGAGTCTATCGTTGGGAGGATAGAAACGTCAAAGGTCTTCTATGGACTTCTCATGCCAAATCAAGACAGCTAACATCCATGAAGATCATCTATATCTTTAAAATCAAAGACAAGGGTTTAGCAAATCTACTACCAACCTACCTATTTAGGGATTGTTATAATAATAACTTTGTTATGATGAGTCCTGTGAGGAGGTGAAACAAACCAAATACCAAGGGTACTCCATAAGAGATTGGATATTGGGCCAAGGACTAGAAACTATTCCAAGAGAGGAACTCCACAAGAGATCTTTTTTGGAGCAATGTTAAAAATCCCAAACCTACCTCATCACAAAGAAAACCGCGTGCCAGTCTAGGGTTACATGAGTCACTATTTCCAATAGACTGGTTTGAAAGACTTGGGACAGGACCAACTACCAGGAGACCAGGAGTTGAGCCAAATAGACGTGTCAGACTAGCTGATTTTCAAAAATGGGTCAAAAAATAGAGTGGATCGGGAGATCCATATGACCACTTAGCTAGCTTTAAGCAAGTGCTAAGAGCAGAGCGCATATTTGATTTCCATACTCAATTTGAGGGATTTGGAATAAAATTAGAAGTAAAAGCATTAACATGGTTCCAAAACATTCCACCGAGGTCAATCATGGATTTAAATATATTAGCTTAAGGATTTGTAGCGGCATGTTCCAAAACGGGGATCAAGCATAATACGATAGCTCAAATCTATAGCTTCAAACAGAAACAAGGTGAGTCTATTAGGGATTGTGAAACTAGAATGAAGCAATACATTGTAAGATGCCTAGAACTGGAAATACCTGCAGAAGAAATATTAGTATCATTGTTTCTAGAGGGACTGCTAAACAAAGAACTTCATGCTATATTGTATAGCAAGAAACATATGACCCTAGAAGAGTGTGTATCGCATGCTATTGACATAAGAGACAATTGTGATATTTTCAATGAAGAAGATGTCCCTAAGGATAATCAAAGTGATAAAACAGCATCCACCAAACCAACACAAGTGGGAACGGTTGGTGCAGCACCACTTACAGTCATAGAAAACATGCTCAAAAGGATGATAAAATCATGAATAACATGCAAAAAGCGCCTATGAGGGGACCAAGACAAGGGATACCTCAACAAGGACAACCAATTAGGCTGCAAAAATGGTGTGCAATCGAGGGTAAATGGACCAACCATGAGACCAATGAGTGCTATTACCGACCAAAGGATGATGGAAATGTTCAATATGTATCTATGAGGCCACAAGGACAACCCATGTACAGATATCAACCTAATATGGCCCCAGCTCAAAGACCATCGATGGGCATGGAAAGATCTCAACCCGTGTTGGGTCAACAACCTCCACATCCTGGACATAATGTAGTGCCAATAAAGTACATGCATTCAAAGGGAACCATAGATGAACAAGCACTAGTGCCTGTTACACCCTATGTTAAGCCTAGTCCATCTACAGTAATGGTAGAAGGAGAGTGGTATAATTCACATCCACCACCAATGGAAGAACCTGCGACTTATGCTACACTAGATCTTGCACTGATGTACTATGTGGCTAATCAAGGTGTTAGACCTCCACTGGTAAGACCCATGATTAAGCCAAGAACTGAAAACTGCCATAACTATGGTGCAAATGATCACTGGAAAAATGAATGTCCAGAGCCAGATAAGAACATTAAACCAGTTGAATCTTTTTGCATACAATGTTGCAAAAAGGGAGGACACTTCCGTGAAGATTGTCCGAAAAATCCTTTAAACAAGGGTAAAGTAGTAGTGAACGTAGTCCAAGTGATACCTAGTAGCTCATTGGAGAGTGAACTTATTGTTTCGATCAAGGTAATCATTAGAGTCCAAGCTAAGAAAAAGAAACATAACTCCTCTAATGAATCGGAGAATACTAAAATTTCCTCTCAAAAGATTAATAGAAGAAGAAGCCAGAGCTATGAGATACGAAAACAGGAACAAAGGGCTGAAATCGAGGAGAAAGCCAAGAAACTATTCCAAGAAAAAGTGAAAGAAACTAGAATTGAAATCAAGAAAACCACGGTGAAATCTGGAGGATCAATTTTGGTAGACAAAAGTTTTGAGCCAATCAATGCAACCTTAGAAGCTTACCAAGCGGGACTTAAAGCATGCCAAAACATGGAAAAGAAATGGAAAAATTACCCTTCTCCAGATATGGAAACAACTAAGCTTGAAGCTTATCAAAATCTGGTAAGAATTACTCAAGAGATGCTAGAAAAACAAAAACCCAAGCTTGAGAGTATAGAAAAACCTAAGGCGCTTGTGGTAGTAACCCGTAAAGAGAAATCCAAAGTGGTGGAAGAAGCCCACCTTGAAACTAAAGAGCTAGAACTTACAGTGCCTGAAGTGAAGATGCCTTGTATGGAATTTTGTTTGTAGAAGAAGACTCGCCAAGACATTTATGGAAAAAAGTGAGAGAGATTAATGATGGGAGACTAACTTTGAAGTCAGCTCCTATAGAGGAAGTTTGGTTGGACAATCTACCTCTTGATATGGACATGGATGCACAATCCTTGTATGGGGATTGCGGCTCTAAAGCTTCAGGAATGTCTAAACCAGTGACTCTGAAAACACTACCCTCTTACTTGGGAGATAACGAAGACGAATCCATAGTGTGTAAAACCACTCAAATAAAAAGAGCGCAACAGACCCTAGAGGTAGACAATATCCATTCAATCATGTCTACACCCATTCAATGCACTCTTACTTTAGGAGAACTATTAAAACTCAGACCATATTTATGCAATGATCTACAAAAAACTCTACAGAAGGTGGGGATAACAGAGCTAATCGTGGAAAAAATGAATAAATTTAAACATGAATTGGATAACAAAGAGATTAGATCTGTCCCAATGAACAAAGTCGGAGAATACTACAAAGGGGAAGAAGGAAACACAATCTTTGGAGTGAGATATAATGATATAGAAACCATGGAAATACTGGATAGTGCGCAGGCATAGTCATAGCCACAAAAGCAGTATGAGAATCATGGGGAAAACCAATCATTAGACAAACTCGAATGAAATAGCAATTGGCTGATGGACACATCGAAAGACCCTTAGGATTGCTTGAAAAAGTGATAGTTAGTTCTTGTGGAGTTGATTATCAACATACTTTTGCAATAGTGGACTTTGGAAAGAAACTCAATTATGAAATCATCTTGGGAAAACCGTTCATGCACAAGTACAACTCATCCAGGATTGGGAAAACAATTACCTGTACTTGAAGCAAGTGGGATCAACAAGAAGGGTTAATCTAAAAGATCACACTTATAGAGATGTCATGAAAATGCCCATACAAGAATTTGGCTCAGTCTCTTCGGCTGGAACGAAGCTTCCATCTTGGTTAAACAAAGAAACACATATTTGGATGTGTGGACCCTCAAAAAATGGGAGCTTAAAACGAGAAGAATGTATCTTAGAAAGGGATTGCACAGATGAAGCCTATGTACCTGAACCCTTTTCGGAGCATTTGTTTGAGCCATTTGAGTGGACTCAAATTTTGTCAACAATGGATGTATGTGTCAATACGTGTATGCCTACTCAATTTTGCAATGAGGACGACTATGACATAATTCTCATACAAATGATCTCAACCCTTCACATTGAAGATGAAATTCAAGAACCCAGGACTTAATGAAAGCTCAATAAGTCTTTTCACACCTCTACTATGATGCAACAAACGAGCTAGAAGAACATTTAGCTACCTTGGATGATTCAGGGTCGGAAAAAGAACATGTGAGAGCTAAACTACTCATGAAAGGAGGGGAGGAAAAGTTTTTTGACTTTCCAAACCAAAAACCAAGAAAACAAAAATGGTATAGAAGAAAAAGAGACACCGGAAACTTGAAATCTAAACCCATGCCATCAGTCTCTAGTAGAACACAGTTTCCGATGCAAATAGATGCACATGATTGTGTTAAAGACAAAATTACGGGTAGATATCCTTCAAATAAAAAACAAGAAATATCAAAAACATCGAGAAAAACGAGAAGGGAAACTCAAGCAAAACCTAAATACCAGGACAAGGATTCAACCATGAAACGAGTTGAACAAAAAAAGAAATATCAAGAGTTGAAGAAAGCTCTAAAGGAGATGTATACCACAGAAATGGAAACCACCGAGGAGGAAGGTAAATATGTAATGAGTGTTCCATCCCATTACAAGAAATATTATCTCCAAGACCGAAAGATCATAGTCGAACAACCTATCAGGGAACTAAGAAAACAAGGCGAGTCCTACGAATGACCTGAAAACGCAAAAAAGATAGATCCGGCCGAACCAGGAGAAGAACCTATACCTACCTACATTGCAAACAACCTGAAGGAAGAAGAAGAAGAGCTTTTGTTAAGCTAACTGAAAGAATATCGAGATATTTTTGTTTGGTCTTATAAGGATCTCAAGGGTGTTGATCCAAAAATCTGTCGACATTATGAGAGATGATGTGAAACCAAGCAGACAGAGGCCATATACTTATAATGAAACGTTTTCCAGAAAGATCAAAGAAAAGATAGAAAAGCTAAAGGAAGCCGAATTCATTTATAAAATTGAACACACAGATTGGGTGTCCCCAATTGTGGTAGCACCCAAGAAAAATAAAAAATTAAGAGTGTGTGTCAATCTCAAGAAGTGAATGCAGCCACCATTAGAGACAACTTTCCTCTTTCAATCACTGAGCATGTTTTGGAACGAGTTGAAGGAAAAGAAGCTTTTCGAGATACAATCAACTTTTGGTTGATCCCAAAGATGATCATAAAACTGCCTTTGCAACTGAATGGGGTATCTTTGTCACATCAGGTTATGCCTTTTGGGTTAACTAATGCTCTTGCCACCTTTCAAAGATTGATGAAACTTATCAATGAACAATATGGCCGGGTAGCAAGTCTAGGCTAATGAAAAACCCCTAGAAACCCAGATGTGCACGAAGTCCTATGACACAAAATTGACCATAGCGGCCTGTCAGCTCAATCGAGTTGGACAAGACTTGAATTGTAGCATATCCCTATATATTAGAATACTTTCATATCACCACATGACGATTTGGCAGGGGTCGAGGGGGTCCCAAGTAAATAATCTAGGATTTTTCCATATACTAGAATTGGATTTTGACTCCACGGGAAGCTTATAGACTCGGTCTATACACAATGTACCTAGATGGTTTCATGGAAACAGTCAAGGCAAACTCTCAAACAGCTCGAAGGCTACAAAGCGTAAAATTTGACATATGAAGTCAAACGGACTCCAAAACTAGATGAGTAGCATCAGCACTATGTAGCGGACAAGTCCATAGCTTCAAAAGTGACTAACCAACTCTACATGCCAAGTAGTCACAAAAATTGGTGGTTTCAGAGTCTACAAGAGCACAAAGTGATGCCGACACAACCGAACTTTACCAAATATATTTTAGCACTTGTTTTAGATGTATTAAAGATGTTTAGGTCATCAAATTGTCAATTCTTGCAAAAAAAAGTGACTGCAGTAAATAATCGTGATTATTTAGTTTTATGCTTGTTTGGCTTGAATTTCATCTTTTCACTTTACCTATCACTTGTATACATCTATTACATGCCACATGTCAAGTATGAGCCAAAATGATCAAGAAAAACTGCACCAAAGTGTTTTCAATCCAAATTTTGAGTTAACTGTCACATTTTTCATCCAAATCATCCCATATCTCACACACAGACTCTACATCTCATGCCTAGAACCAAGTTGCAACAAAACAGGTACAAATTGATGAAAAAGTTAATAATCACGATTATTTACTTTTTTGCCAAAACGGATGCAATTTGCAACTTTGACCTTATGGGACCAAAGAACATGATGTCCCAAGCCCACTAATCAAGTTTGAGCAAGTTTGGATCTCAAAAACTCAAAAATATCTATATTTCAAAGTCTAAAAGCCTAAATCTGGCACCATTTTCACCCAAAGCACTCAAATGAGCCCACACTTCACTCAGAGTACCTAAATGCCATATGTTTCAAGCCTATGATGTCAAAAATGCAAAAAGTTGGAAAAAAGTCCCAGCTGTAAATAATCACAATTATTTACTTTTGTTGCAAATTTTTCCTGAATTGCATGATTTTGATCTCTACATGTTTTTATGCATCTATGCATACTCCAAAATTTATTTGAAGCAAAATGAACATCATTTGCCAGCAATTCAGACTCAGGGCATTTCAGAGCGAAATTTATAGAATTTTCTAACTTTGACACTGTATTCACTTAACAGGAGCAAAGTAAGCGGCTGAGAAGGCAAAGAAAAGGGTGTCCCAGAACGATAAGCCGTAGGAATTTCCACCGTTCCAGTTAGATCCAAGCTCGGTGAGGGCAGCAAAGGCAACCTACTTGTCTAAAGAACAGCTCGAAGAAAACAACACAACGATTTTCACTGGCAGATTCAAGAGTGAAGAAGGACACCAGGTAGAATTAAAAATGCTACATAAGGAGATTTATGATGCAACAACAAAGCCGAACACCAAGGAAGCCAACATAAGGCTGGGGTTTCGAGATTTCTACGACCAGGAACCATGCGGAGTGGACTTCCAAAAGGCATATGAATTGTTATTCTCAATCAAGGAAGATGAGTCGGCCTAAATCACGGATTAATAGGGGCAAAAGTTTGAAGTGGTGATCACTAAAGAAATAGTGGCCGAGGCACTGAAGCTTCCAACAGAAGATAATGCGGGCAAGAGATAGAAAGACAGCATGTACTTTTACCAAAGATACTGCTGCTGCCACATTTTTTTATCTTATCCAAAGGCAAAGTGGAGGATCTAGCTTGCCTCTACCATCAACATTTTCACTTCCTCTCAAAGAGACCGCCACGGTACACAACTCCAAACCATGCAGTTGCAACTAGTTTCACTCAAGTATTGAAGTCGACAACCAGGCAAGCAATAGATCACATGCAGTACGTGCTTACAACACTGAAGGGCACAAAGAAAGAGAAAAAAATCACATATCAGGGCACTCCAGAAGTGCTAACATGAATAGCATATCATGTTATTGGAATGGCCGGCAATTTGCCGCCATCTCCAAAGCATAACACATGGATCATTTCAGCTCAACCTTCTCCGCGGACCACTAGATCAACAAAGAGAGTATACAAATCAAATGAGGAATCTGTAGAAAGTTCCCTTGAAGCCCACAACAGTGAGAGCTCGGACAACGAAGAAACCATGGCAAGGATTGAAGCAATGAAAAAGAAAGTTGTGGTAGCTCACCAAGAGGAGCCGTAGCAAAAGAGGGCTGGATTTGAAAGAGAAAAGCAAGCATACAAAAGGAGCCGCCAAGCTGCAGGTGAAGACCCCAAAAGATGGAGTCCAAGAGAGGTAAAGGGACCAAGAACCAAGAACCCTACAAAGAAGGTTCCAGAGGATCCCAAAGATTTGCTCAAACGGATGTATGCGGAAGCTGAAGCTTTAAAGCTGAAGGAAGCTCTAGAAGCTCAAAGGAAAGCAATGAAAGAAGCGGCTAAGCAACGGAACATGCGGAAGATGCCAAACAAAGTGAGTCACATCGTGACCAAGAGGAGATGTCTCCGAGACCCTCTTTCTCAACTACGGAACAAGAAGATCATCCCATGCCGAGTCCATGGCCTTCACCAGCAGATAAATCTAAGGAAGACGATGCAGCAAAGGAAAAAGAGCCTGAGCAACAAGAAGAAACAACTCAAGGAAGCCGAAACAACTGCAGCAGGACCTTCCTCTAAAACAGCTCAAGCAGAAGCAGCTGAGGCATCCACGAAGCCTCAAGAAGAAGAAGTAGAACCACCCCACGGCCACAAGCAGAAGCCACTGCACCAACAAAAAGAGCCACAAACCGAAACAACCCAAACTTCTCAACAACCCCAAGTAGAGCTTGAAGACTGGGAAACCAATGATGAAGTCATCATGCAGGTAAATGAGTATGCAAAGCAAATGTAGCTGATGATAGACAAGATGAGAACAGTACTTAGCCGCAGTGCCAAGGCTCAAGAGCTGGAGCAAGTGATTGATGCTCTACAAGGAGAGCTAGAAGACAGAATGAACGTCATTGAAGATCTTTAAGGGTAGATTAAAGAGCTGAAAAATGAAGCAGAACAACACCAGCTGTCCAAGGAGAAACAACAGAAAGAGATGGAAGTAACCAATGAACTTTAACCACTACTATGTTAGTACAAAAGATCCAAGTGCAGCTAGATGTAGCTAATGCCTCCTTGCAGTACTCCGAAAAACGAATCAATGATCAAGCGGCATTTCTAAGACAGATAAGAGAAAACCCCACAGTAGCTTCAATCAAGGGAACAAATGAAGTCTACAAGACTTTAAGAAAGAGGAACAAGGACCTTGAACTTGAGCTGAAGCTGAAACAAACGCAAAGACGAGACCTTGCATTGATGCGGGTACAAAGAGAAGAGCAATTGCTCAAGGAAATAGAATAATTGAAGAGAGTCAATCAGCTTGCTAAGAGAGGGACAAACACAAACTCAAGAGGAGGCAGGAATCTCTGAACATCCAACCATCGATATACCATCAGTTTCTTTTGCTAATATGGAAACACAGCCGTCAGAAGGGCTAGCAGGAGAGTCATATTTTCAAGTACCAATCACTGAAGCCGAGCAGGTGCCAATGGTCCAACTTTCTAAAGTTGAGGAAGATGCACTGAAGGAGCAGATGGTCCAAGAAGCAAATACTGAATGGAAAGCAGCAATGGATTGGGAGTTGAGAGTTGTCCACTCAGCAAATGTAACTCAGCTCACTCCCAACCAAACCAATGCTCAATGGCATTAGCAATCACTATCCTACCCACTGATAAAGGTGGAGCTATTGCAGGTTAAGGAAAGACTTTACAAGGATAAGCAGACAGAAGGCTCAAATGATATCCACCCAAAATGGAGAAGGAACTGGTTGAATAAGAACTCTAGATACCTAATTTTGTTCACAAGAGCACCTGCAACCCTACAAAAGGACCCTACATTTTGTCATGTACCAAGGGTAAGGACATGGAAAGCACACGATGCACTAAAGAAGAAGAGGCCAACATGACTAAATTACCCACAACTACCAGCTCTAGAGCAGGGACAAGCAACGGAATAATACATGGTGAAAATCCTAACGAGCACCCTGACCTTCTCTACGAGCCTCCCTGACCTCTCATGTGCAATACTTTGTAAGATCTGTAGATTGCAACATTCAAACTTTTCACTAGCCTGAGCAAGCAGGAGCACCATGGATGTCTTTCCCCGAAGGCAACAAAGGTCTATGCTATGATTTAAGTGGATAGCCTTCAAAAGAAGTCCTCTATGGCTTCTACGCCAGATGTATGTTTCTACCATCAAGCAATATGTTGGCATTTGAAGAGGCATTCTATACATGTTTCTTCACATGGCGGACGAAGAGCCAGTGATCAACAACCTCACATCAAAGTTTGTTGGCTATTCAACCACTTAAAAATAGAGTCACCGTGTAATTTTTGCAAGTCATTGACAAAGAAAGATGAATCATATAAGAAAGAGCCATACATGTGCTTAAAGACCGCCTCGCCAATCGTTAATCCGAAAACTACTTCAGTCCATGAAGTTGTGTCAAGGGACGACACATTTGAGGAGGGGGGAACGTCAAATTTTGTTGGCTATTCAATCGTTGAACTTAAAAACAGAGTTACCATGCAGTTTTTGCAAGTCCTTGACAAAGAAAGACGAATCAGATAAGAAAGAGCCATACATGCGCTTAAAGACCGCCTCGCCAGTCGTTAATCCAAAAACTACTTCAGACCATGAAGCTGTGTTAAGGGACGACACAGTCGAGGAGGGGGGAACGTCAGCAGCAAGCTAACTTGGATAACATTTTTTGGAGCTTTTATTATAAAAACACTTATTATTTTAATAAATTGGGAATGTTGTAACTCCTACTTTCCAGATAAATAGTGTAATTGATGAGTCGGAGCTACAAGCTTCCAGATTGTATCAACCTATCTTTAGTTAGAGCTCCCATATTATTTTTTGAATCCATGATCGTCTCGATCATTTTGTTGATCTCGGGCTCAAACATAGCCTCGTTGGGAATGTGCTCTGCATGATCAACCAAAGAAACCTTGGCTAAGGTATAAAAGCCAATTTTTGTAAGTATTTTGTAAGTTTTGGATAATAGAACACAATGTGAGCTAACGGCACTCACTTCTCTCCTTCTCGCGCTTCCTACTCCCTCCACGGTTGTCACGTTGCCGTCTATTGTGTTGTGGCAACCACAGCTAAGAGCTCTACGCATTGACCTAAACATTTCATGGTAATCCGTAGCTTTTGGCGTTGTCGATCCGCGGCTTAATTTCATCATAAGTAGGAATCTAAGCTAGAAAATTATGAAATAAGTATAGGCAGGGTATTGGGGCATCATTGCTAAGAATTTAGTTGCATTCTAAGTCGAAAACGACTACGTCAAAAACTCACTTGCTACTGTTAATAATCGTAATTTTTACACTTCACCTAAAGTGAGATTTCAAACCAAAAGCATGTGTGCTTAGGTCTTATAAACACGTCCTAGAAGTTTCGTAACGTTTGGATGTCCTTTGATGCTGTAACGGTTATGATTTGTTTGCCGATTAGCGACTAGATTTTGGTGATTTAGGTCATTTGAGTGTAGCTTGAGTTAGATACGATTTACCTGTTTTTTTCCAAGAGATTGACAACCTCTTGTAGCCTCTATGCACTAGTCGATTCACCTTCGTACCATGGATTTACAATTATATTCGTGGCTCTCTCTATGTCTGCAATAAGATAGGAGTGAGGTTAGAAAACCATCCCACATGGACACCCACTTATCCCATGGGATACGATGTGATTGGCCAGATTCTCACATCTTCACACTAGCTTCGGATCGAGATTGGTAGATACAATGGAGTACCAGGAGAGAGGCCAGGACATGCCCCCTTTGTCACATGGAGCGTGAGATAGAGTTTGACTACACATGCCATTGCCCAATTTTCTATGAGATATGAGGCCCCTTTCACTGCGTGTTCAGAGAGGGCTTTGGACCACTCTCTCGAGTCATGGAGTATGAGGACCAAACGAGTCTAGGATTGTTTTTGTTGAGGTGCGCAGACACAGAGAGAGCGATGAGAGGAGAGGCTAGCTAGTCTCATAGACGGATCACAAACTTCTTTAGAGAGGACACTGGGCAGTCAGAGGAGCAGCTACCACAGTAGAGCTTGCATTCTCCCTACACAAAAGGCACGTTGATCGATCGAGCGATTGAGCTAGGGAGATCCAGATTCCCAGGATTGCGGAGGGCTACACAGCATCGACGGAGGCTGCATCAAAGGATTCGGATCACTTTGTCCCAACATGCACGATGCCATGTCAGACCACTGACCATGGAGGAGATTGATGAGATCCGCCAGAGTGACCAATGATGGATCTCTTGTTATTTAGCTCTTTTGAGGATTGTACACCCTGCTCATCTTGTGACAACCTTTGTATTAGCTCCTACCCATTATATCCCCACACTCACACCCACATTGTGTTGTATTATCCTTCATTCACTACTTTCACCCCCCTACTCATATTCTACACAGTTCCACCTAGCTGCTTAGTTCACATCTAGCAATTTAGGATTCTACAATACCCTCTTTTCTCAGTACCTTTTTATTTATTTCGTACTCAGACATTGTATCAGATTCACCGTATTGTAACTTTTTGATCTCATAGGTCATTTTGGCCTTTTGAAGACGTTAATATAACATTCCATTTCTCTCTACCTCTCTCTCTCTCTCTCTCTCTCTCTCTCTCTCTCTCTCTCTCTCTCTCTCTCTAGTGTTTGTTGCCTCTCTCTCTCTTCATTCCTTCACAAGCTTCTTCTTATCGCAAAGTTTCACTTCACTTGGGTTTTAAACTTGTGCTTCTGGTGATGGGGTCTATTAGGACATGCATTTAAACAAAGAGACTGAAGAGATATTGGGATTTAAGAAGTGAAATTGACCATATCAATGCTGATAATAATGGATATGCTGTTAAACAAATGGACTGGTGAGATACTAGGATTGAAGAAGTACAATTAAAGGTATTAATGCTGATAATAATTGTGTGATTGGTTTTTCATGAGCAGATGTGTCTTGTCGTCTACTATTTCGAGTAAATGAGCTACTTGCAGAGAGAGAGGTGTTTGTAGGCTCACATTTTAATCTGGTCAACTTTATTATTCAAATTTTAGGCCAAAAGCTTCTTGATCAGAAGGCATATTTCATCTATTTGTCACATTGTTGACACCTCAAAATGGGTTAAAGATTTTCAAATTACCCAATATCACCAACTGGAACAATTTCCAGTTGGTTTTTATTTGTTTTTATTATTCAAATTAGTGTCATTGAAACTAATTGAATTGGAACTGGAAGATCTACCGGAGATTCTCAGTAGAACAACAGCATTGCCAAAATCGAGAGGCGTTTCTGGAGGTGCCAATGTGGATCAGCAACTAAAAATCACATTGCTGGCAACATTAACATCATTGGTGGACTTGTATTATATGGGTGTGGAGGAAGATGACTCAATTATTCAACCCATTGCAGCAGGGTTGAGAAAGTTAGACCTTCAATATTCATGTCTCAATGTGGATGGCCATTGCCAACTTCTTGGTCACTGTGCCAACCTTGAGGTGTTGGAAACTTGGAGGCAGTGTTCGGAAAATGTGTGTCAGCTTAATATCGTGTCGTTTCCAATTTCAGTTGAGGGCAAGGGGAAAAGGAGAAATTCCGCCTCAAAATAGAGAAAAATAGTGTAAAAACACAAAAAATACCCTTAATTTTCTAAAATTTCCTCTTGGCAAACTGAAGCAAAGGAAATTTGTATGCTTGGAAAAATGATTTTTCCCGAACACTGCTTAGAGGTGAAGTATGTTTCAAAATCAGTCCTTGCATTCTACTCCATACGTACGGACAAACCAACTTTACGTTAGTGTCAATAGGAATATGTTTTTCAATAATTTTTTTCTACAGCACTTGCATCATCAAATTCTCTTTTTAAACAGTGGGGACAGACAATGGAAGTTTTACACAGTGCATTAATCACTTTCTACTTGTTTTAGGTATTCAATGCCCTTCTTGCGCATCGAAGCCTAGCCTTCATGCTCCAGATTTCTCTACCAGCTCCCAGCTATGGCCTCTGCAAGCCATAAATGGTGGATAGAAAACACTTGAAAGCATTGATGATTGTAGGAGATTGAGAAAAAAACAAAGTGAAATTGGATGGGAAAGATTGTGTGTGACCCAATATCCAATTCCCATTGCAATCATCGCCAGCAATCCCCCAATTGGCCAGTTAAAGAGGGAGGTAAAGAAATGCCAACACCCTCTCATAAGGACCCACAGAAAGTAGTTAAAAAGGATGTTTGTCACCAATTAGCTTGCCATGTGGCACTAATCCGCAAGCTTTATCAAATGGTCCAGAGATGCACCCAAAATCCAACCCTTTACTAAGGACTACTTATTTAGTCCAAAAAAAGATATGAGATACTTGTCAAGGTGAGCAGCTTTGAGCGCGCCTGCTAAAAAAGATATGAGATACTTGTCAAGGTAAGTAGCTTTGAGCACGCCTACTATGGTTCAACCCTGCCTCATTACTAAATCCCACATGGTCTTTAACAAGGACCCCAGCATGTCGTCAGAGAACTAGGCGCTTGTGATGCGAGGTTGGCGGGTGATGGACGGCTTGTGGCCTATCCAAACCTCCCATGCACGTACGGTGATTATGATGTGAAGCAAATGCATGATAAGTAAACTTGAATAGGGACAGAAGTAAAGTAGGACAAAAAAGGTAAACTCGGACACGCTCCGCAAGGGACATTAAGTGACACTTTTTTTTAGCCCTCCAATCTCCTCTCGAGATTCGTCCACGCAACCCTCCACCATCGCTCCGCCTCACTTAATAGCCCGTGGGCTTTAGTGTCATGGGTGTGATTGTGTGGGCGCATCGATCCCACCGCTCCGACTCATTTAAGACCCCGTGGGCTTTAGTGTCATGGGTGTGGGTGTGTGGGTGCAATCAATTGAACTGCAAAACTACTTGATGTGAAGCATCAGATTGGAAAAAGAAAAGATATAAGTTAGTTGACCCAGTAGTAACAGTGATGAGCTTTAAGCCGATGTCATGTCGTTTTAAAACTACAGGGAGAATTTTTGGAAAGTGTTCAAAGATAGAAATTCAAGATAATCGATCCAGAGAAGAAGAAGAATTTTCATTTGGATTTTGCAAGGAAATAGTGTGAATATAGTAAAAGTTTAGCTTGAGGGTTGCCTTAGATGGATTAATGCATGATCAGATTCAAGGTTTTTGAGAACACTACTTTGGAGATTTTGCGCTTTTTGGCCATCAAAGCCCAAACATTGGGACCATAGCGTTTTTTTTGGACATTTTATTGTAACTTCAAGAGTTTTTTCCAGTGCTCGAGGGAAAAGAGTACCTCACTTTATCCGGAGCCGATCATTATATTGAGTTTTGGGGCATTTATCTCTGGAGACTATAAAATCAATGGAGATGTGGGCATATCTTCTTTGGACCAACTCAATGGCCACCTTAAATGGGCATTACTGGGCTTTGGATACCCAATATGGTATTTAATATTTGTGCATTAGAGCAATGGGCATGGCACTTGAGCTTTGGGCGTGGTTTTGATCACTCAATGGACTTTTGGGTATGGTTCTTTGGGCCAAAACAATGTTTTTTTGGGGTGGGGGTGGTGTGGGGGGGGCACAAATGTGAAATAGAAGCAAAAAGAAGCTCATGTAGGAGACAAGGCTTTTCTATGCTAAGGCTTTCGCCTATCTATGCCTAGCATAGTATCGCAAAATGTTTTGAGATCATAAGCGACAATTTTTTGTTATTCAAGACATTGGTTGCCACATCACCGAGGAGGAGTTCCATGCAAGCTACTTTTGAAAAGCAAAAGCTAGACAAGCTTTTCGAGGGTAGCTATATAAGGGGAGTGGCTTTCAGACTTATGGTAGGCATTGAAGGAAGAATCTAAGCTGGAGATTCATAAGGCATTAAGGCCGGGAATAGAGGTGGAAGACATTTACGAGAAAGGCGGCATGGATTAGAATAGATTCACAAAGTAGGAGATTGAAGGGGAAAAACACTCAAAAGAAGAAATCCTTGAGGAAGAAACCTCAGAGAGGAAATTGTAGGGGACATTCATGAAGTAGCATGGGGAAGTTGATAAGGGAAACAGCAATCGGGCATTTAAGGGGTCCTTCCACCCCAATTGGAAGCGTTGTAATGACGAAGAGTTGAAGCTTTCAATGAAGGGAGGGGCTTTTGCAAGGGAGTTCTCAAATAAGAGGAAGATAGCTAGAAGAAAAACACGAGCAAGGGGCATCAGAGAAGGGAGCCTATTGGAGAAATCCTCAAGGACATTCATGAAGAAGAAGCATGGAGGGGAAGTGAACTCAAAGCCAAAGCAAAGGATCAAGGGAAATCAGACATGGAAGATCATTAAAGGAAGGAAGGAAGAGAAGGAGATTTCAAAGACAGAAATGTTGGAATTAGGAGAAACGCACACAGCTTGGAGAAGACGAAGGAAGCTCAAGGCACACAATAACGAGTGTATTACTTAGTGTGCAATGGAAAGATAGATAGCCCTACAGTGATGGGCGTATATACAATGCACGGGGGGAAAAACTTCCTAAAGAGGGAAAAAATGCCCCGGCGGTCCTAGTGCGTTCACATACATCACTACCACATGTACATGGTAACAAATCCCCCCTGGAGTGATGCGGTGAACGAGAGCTGGCACACGAGTAAAGGGAAGTGCCATGCCCTAAGGACATGATCATTCCACAAAGGGGAGTAAACCCAAAGCTTTGCGGAAAGCTTCAAGATCCTCACGAGACAATGCCTTTGTGAAAAGATCTGCAAGGTTGTCCTGTGTTGGAACATAAGCCAAGCTGATCGCTCCTACAGAGAGCCTCTCCCTGACATAGTGGTAATGCACCTCAATGTGCTTTGTGCGAGCATGAAAAACTGGGTTCCTCGCAACTGCCAATGCGCTCTGACTGTCAGTGTAGATAGTGTTGGCTGTGTCCTGTCCAACACCCAAATCAGCCATAAGGTGTTTGAGCCATACACACTCAACCGTAGCTGTGAGGACTGCCCTGTACTCAGCCTCACAACTCGAAGTGGCCACAGTAGGTTGCTTCTTGCTCAACCATAATATACATGAACTGCCAAGCATGAAACAAAAACCACTTGTGGACACTCTCGTTTCAAAACAACCAGCCCAATCTGAGTCCGAAAAAGCATGTAAGTCTGGTGGCAATGATCCCCCCTTGGGATAAAACAAGCCAAGATGTAAAGTACCACTAAGATAATGGAAAATCCTCTTGACAGCCTGCCAATGTGTAGACCTTGGGATATGCATAAATCTGCTGACCTGTGAGACTGCAAACTGAATATCTTGCCTCGTGTTGAATACATAATGAGGCAGCCAACAACAGTTTGGTAAAGAGTGACATCAGTAGGATCACCATCATCATGTTCACTCAACTCAAACCTGTTTCCATGGGAGTGGCAATAGGTTTGCAATCCTAAAGTCCAAACTTACATAGCAATGTCTCTATGTAACTTTTCTGACACAAGGCAATACCACCATCACACTGCTTAAACTGTATACCAATGTAATGATGCAATAGCCCCAAATCTTTCATCTTGAAAGTAGCATTCAAATCAGCCTTAAATTCAGCAATCTGTCTCTCATTTGGTCCAGTGATCAGCAAATCATCAACATAAAGAACCACAATGAGAAGTACATCACCCTCATGCTTTACATACAATGTGCTTTCTGTTGGACTGTTACGAAATCCTCGTTTAACCAAATGAGTGTCAGTTTTCTCATACCAAGCACGAGGAGATTGCTTCAACCCATACAAAGCCTTCTTACATTTGCACACTTTGTCCTCTTGTCCTTTTATGACAAAATCGCGAGGCTGCGTTACAAAAACTTCCTCAAATATGTCACCATTCAAGAAAGCAGTAACAATGTTTGATTGATGTACATCCCAACCAAAATGAGCTGCCAATGCACATAGAAAACGCACAGTAGTCATACGACAAGTGGGAGCAAAAGTCTCTTCACAATCTATGCTTTTTTGCTATGCATAACCCTTTGCAACAAGTCGCGCCTTATGCCGATCGATCTCACCATCCGGCTTGCGTTTCAACTTGTAAACCCACTTCGTACCAATGGCCTTTTGCCAGGAGGCAAATCACATAAAGTCCATGTGTCATTTTCTATAAGTGCATCATATTCTGATTGCATGGCAGCCATCCAATTTTCTAAATTATGTGCTTCATCAAAAGACACAGGCTCCTCAACATCATGTAAACTAGACACAGCCAAAGCATAACAATCTGATGCATAACATGCAAGGCGAGAGCCTGAACGAGTACGACTAGACAAAGGTGCATCCAATTTACTGTCACGCAAAGTGGGCACCAGCCATTTTGGCATACCTCTAGCCTGCTCATTTACAGCCCTTTCCTCATCAAGTACATCATGTATATTTGCATCAGTAATAGGCTGATCTGTAACATTTTCAGAAACCCCCATAGGCTCTACATTTGCCTCATTGGAAATTACATTCGTATTTCTACCATTGAAAAGAGGCAACAAAGTGTCATAAATGTCGTGTGAGCTTACATTACTATCTCTACTACATGACAACAAGGGCTGAACAGAAACTTCCACAAACACTACATCCCGTGAAACCAGAATACATTTTGTTTGCGGATGATACAACTTGTAACCTTTGATTTCAGCACTATAACCAACAAAAATACATTTGACAGCCTTATCATCCAATTTTCTGTGCTGTGTTTGTGGCACCAAAGCATATGCCAAACAACCAAAAACACCTATTTGCTCAATAGAAGGCTTTCTATCATGCCATGCTTCATATGGGTTAATAGACTTCAAAGCTTTCGTAGGACACCTGTTAAGTACATAAGTGGCACACATGATGGCCTCAAGCCAAAAAGAATCCGGCAAAGCTTGACTTTTGACCATACATCGTGCCATTTCCGTAAGTGACCTGTTTTTTCTCTCAGCAACACCATTTTGTTGAGGTGTATAAGACACTGTACATTGGTGTTTTATCCCACGACTAGCCAAAAATGCATTAAATTCATGAGACATTTACTCCCCTCCTCGATCGGAACGGAGGGTGCCCATAGTACATTTCGAGACATTTTCAGCCATAGCCAGAAATTGTTTGAAGCACATAAAAACTTCGCTTTAAGTGGAAATACCCATGCATGCCTGGAGTAATCATCAATGAAAGTCACGAAGTACAGGTAATTGCCCAAGGAAGGAGTTTGCATGGGCCCACAAACATCACTATGCACAAGCTGCAACCTGCATGTGGCCCAAACTGAACCATCCTTTGGAAATTTAGAACACTGCATCTTACCCAAAATACATCCTTCACAAACATGTTTGACAGGTGCTTCAAGAGGCGGCAAAGAAGCAACCATATCAGATTTCTGCAAACGTAGCAAACTGGCAAAATTCAAATGACCAAAACGTGCATGCCAAAGTTTTGCATCTGAAATAGCCCTTGAATCTGCAACAGCATTTGCAAAATTTTATCCACACTTGTCATACAAAGAGAGCTTATACATCCCACAACACAAAAGGCCTGATGCAACAATTTCATCACCAAAACTGAGATCATGAACTGTACATCTGTCATCCACAAATTCGACTACAAGTCTAAGTCTAGCAAGTGCGGATACAGACAAGAGATTCTTCTTGATCCAAGGTACATAAAGTGCATCAATAAGTGTGAAAGAACTGCCATTAGCAGCAGTAACCAGAATCTTTCCAATTCCCTGAATTGGATAAGAGGCATTGTTGGCACAAGTGACTGAATTCCCATGAGGGACAGACTCGAGAGAGGTAAACAATTCATGATGTGAGGTATTGTGCTTTGTAGCACCACTGTCGAAATACCACACATGTGAATCTGCAGCAACAACTGACAAGCATGCATCATGGACAGCAGGACTGTAAGTGCACTCTGCGCTAAAAGCCCATTCTGCATCAACATCAGCATTACAGTCTCCTTTCACAGAAGACTCAACAATGGCTGCATTTGTAGTGGAACTAGCATTTGCAGTGGAACCACCCTCTTTCTTCTTAGCCTCTTTGGCCTTCAACTTAGGACACAACTTGATCAAGTGATCATTAGCTTTACAATAATGGCAACACATCTTCTTTTTGCCCTTATCACCAGAATTTCCAGACGAATTGCTGCCAACAGAAGAATTAGGAACAGAATTTTTGCCACTCGCAGCAAAACCATAAGAAGTGGCTGCATTACTGTTACCACCCTTTCTTTGAGAAGCAATAAAAGCCTGTTCAACTGCACGCTACCTAGTCTTGTTTTTTTCTAGAAAGTGACTCTTACAATAGCAATGTGCATAATGCATCAAACTTGACAACCCTAGGATTTCCTTGGGTCATCAGTCTCCAAGTACTAGCAAAAGTCTGGTAGGAATCTGGTAAGGCATCAAGAACAGTCTGCACAAGGGAACTGTCTGAAATGATTTCACCTGCAGAAATAAGTTGCTCATTGATATCCTTGACACTAGCAAGGAAAGTGTCCATATCATCTTCCTCATGCATAATCTTTGACTCCAGCTCTTTACGCAGCAAAGCAATTTTAGCCTCATTGCGGCTTGCATAAAGACCTGCTAGAATATCCAAGCCTGTTTTGTAGATTTTGTTGAACGGATGTGAGGAACAATGGTGCACTTCACAGACAACGCAATCAATGCATGAGCCTGCGCATCCTTTACATCCCAACGAGCTTGTTCTACCGTAGGTAAAACAACTCTAACAGCAGCAATCCTTGTAGCAAGACCTGCAACATCCTCAACATCGCCTACATCCTCAGAACCAGGACATACATCAATGCCCTACACAATGTTCCAGACGCCCTTTGACACAAGAACATGTTGCATCATATAAGCCCACATAGGGTAGTTGTCCCCATCCAACCTGTCCTCAGCAGCAAACATCTTGAACACATCTGTGTTGTTGTTGTCAGCCATGGTAAATGTTGTACCTGATGTGAAAACTGCCTGAAAATAGGAGAAACGGAGCGGGAACAACACGTGCTATATAGCACAAACCGTAGAAGACTATAAGGCACCTGTTATGCAGAAAACGGCCCTGACAGAAATTTTGCACAAAATGACAATATACCATGTGCAGTACTGCCTGTAGTGGAAATGGAGGCGGAAATGAGCCCAAATCAAACGGAGGCACCAGTCAGCTGCATTGTCCAAACACTCCTCCCTTCCTAGCTGTTGGACATCTTCATGCAAGTCTTGAATGCTTCTAGTAATCAAATTTCCATTTTTCCAATGTCTTTGTGATCTTGTTAAACTTTGCTACTCAAGCTATGAAATCGGCTTTAATTGATAGGCCTCTGAATGTGTCGTTGAGTAATGTGCTCTAATATGCCACATGCCTTGCCTGCAGATCTTTGGTGAGCGGGTCCCCGTCATGAAGGCTTCTTTCAAAATTTTGCATGTAATGGGAGGGAAGGAACATCAGCCATGCATACATCCCCATAAACACCATAATAGTGAATTTGAAAATGTTCCAATTTTTACTTTCAAAATGAGCTTAAGATTTGACCACATGGCCAAATATTAACCGAAGTTTTGAGAGCATGGCTTGAAAGAGCTTTTCAAGTAGTACCTTGTGGAAGGAGTTGGCCTTGAAAAATAATTTGAGAATTGTCCATAGGGCCAAATCTTTAAGACATTATTGATTCCCAAATTGACTCTAAAATCGCAAACTCTCTAATATGTTTTTCATAACGATGTTCTTTGAGGAGGCTTCTGTTTCCATGTTCTAGCTAATGTCATTTGTTCCTTCAAGGAACACCTCCTAGGGGTGTTCAACCTTGTCGATGGTCTTGAATACTTTGATACATGTGAGGATCATTTTATCAATTTTGTAGGTCATCTGGCAAGTTGGTTCTGGCACATCTCGCATAAAGTGATCACTACCTTGAGAGTGTGTATCATATAAGCCTCTATGGATTTATGGTTGTGTGGAGGTTTTTCAATCACTCGATAATTGAGTACAGATGGCCTCTTGCTCTTCCATGTGTAGTACGTCTCCCAAGATTGCCTTCTCGATATTGGGCATTATGTTGTGTTTGATCCTTAGATGTTGGGTTAAATTCTCCCATGCACCCATGTGTGGTCGCCCTTGTCTCATCATGGGCCTCGTTTCAAAACATTTTTTCCCCCATAGCAATTCAATCTCTAAGATGAGCAACACCTGTTTAGCTGTGACTGGAACATCTTCATAATCACCTTTGGTATTTGGTTCTAGAACTGGTAGTAGCTTCTTTCTCCAAGTACCACCTCTTGGTTCATTAGTGGTAAGGCCACCATTTCTATTCAAAGTTTTTCACATACTCGTCTGGTTTGAGCATTAGTAGAGCTACATACTCTAGCACTTTGAGCTCGTATAGCATATATTCCTTGTGAGAACCTTCAAGTATATCTTCTATCCATCTTCTGAGCTCATCCTTGGAATCAATTGACTCTTTTTCTTTGGCATATTAGATTGCTCGTGATCTTCACTCTTACTATAGCTACATCCTTGTCAGTTAAGGTAGCTTCTCCATTGTATTGTATATTGGTCATGAGCTCATGTGCTCTCTGGAAATCCATCCCCCATGGAGGTAGTCAAAAGAAGTTGTCGAGCTAAAAGCACCTTGCATTGTTTAGGACTTCTGTTTTTTGATGCAACATCCATAGCTCTTTAGGAAAAATTGTCGCTTTTTTAGTACCATCGGCCGCTTGGAGCCTGCCGATAAAAATAGTGACTAGGATTTGTGCAAGCTCCTCGTCCATGACATGAGCTTTCTCGTTTGATGAGATGTCAATTATCTCATATGGTGCTACCTCCCACTCCTTGTAATCTCGTCTAAGGTGGCATCCTTCTATCAAAATTTCAGTTGTTTAGGGCCCAAAAGTTGATTCAAAAGTGTCGAAAAAGTCAAAATAATGCAAACTTGACCATAAAATGAAAAATGAGCATAACTTGAGCAAAATAGTTCCAAATTTGACAAATCTTCACCAGTGTGTATAGGACAACTATATGCACTAGATCAAATTGGTTCATGTCAATTCTAGCTCAAAGGTACATGGATCTCGATCCATGTTGGAACGCATATTGGAGTGCTCTTCCTCATTTGATCTAGCATGCTTAAGGGATGCTATGGGCGAAAAATTTTGTGATTTAGATCACTGGTTGGGATTCTAAGACAAATTTTGCAAAATCTTTGGAGACTTAGAAAATTTACGAATTTTCATAAGGGTTTTGATGTTGAAATGGTTTGAAACTTCAGGGTTAGGCTTCAATTGGCATGTGGGACATGATGGCTTGGTTCTAGTCCTAAGATTTGAGAAAGGTACATGGATCGCGATCTATTTTTTGTTACATTTTGGGATGAGACTTGGTGGGCATGTTCCTAAATCCTATCCTAGCACAATAGTGGAGTCTTTAGAAATTTGGATCTATTTTTACTAAGTTTACTTAAATTCTTAATTTATGACCCAATTTTTTTGACTTTGATACTATTTGTTTTTTGGATCCCACTTTGATTGATTCGTATGGCTAGTGGGTGCTGGTTTTTGCTGATTTGATGATTGGAGATTGGTTATTGCCGCCATGTCTACTTGTCCACCAATTTTCCCTGCCATCTAACTCTGATTTTAGGCAATGTTTGGCTAGTGTTTGACCTTTAAAGCATACCATGTGTTTACTTTCCACTTTAAGGCTTTGTTCTCTCAAAACCCTAACTTTGGTAAGTTTGACAGCCTGAAGTTGCCCATCTCTTGAAAGTTGGACAATTATGCACTATTTCTTTCAAACTTAATGACTATTACATTTGCACACACTTTGGACTCTGAATTTGCCAATTGTGCTCCTAGGGTACATGGATCGTGATCCATATTTTGGAGGCCCAAATTCTAGCAAACTCGAGGGGAAATATCTAGACATATCCCCTAAGCATTTGGTCATAAACTTTTGGGGTTTGGATCATTTTTTCTTGGAATGGGTCAAAATGACAATTTGCAGACTGAAATTTGAAAAAATAGGGTCTTTGGGTCTACAGAAGTCCACTTTTATGAAAACTTGAGGGTGATTTCCCCATACATCTAACTGTAGGTGAGTTTTGGCACCGTTCTTGCATGGTGGGGGACTGGTAGAATTTGAAGTCTATGCATCAGTATAGCATTCACCAAGTGAAAACTTTTTTGATTATGAGGTGGGGAAACATGGATCGCGATCCATGTTCCACCCCCAATCTGGAAAAAAAAATCTGGATTTGGAGCTAGTTTTCCCCCCTTAATGACCTTTGACAATTTGCTAAATTCTTGACTTTGTTTTGATTACCATGGTTAATCCAATGTTTTTTTGTACAGTGTGGACTACATGTATTTGTCAAGGGATGTTAGATGAGCATACTTGTCAAATCTCGTGCCCTATGTTGACTCTCAAAGTCCATAGCAAGCCAAAACCTGTGCAAGCTCTAGGTCACAAAACCAGGAGGTCTCTCTCTCTCTCTCTCTCTCTCTCTCTCTCTCTCTCTCTCTCTCTCTCTCTCTCTCTCTCTCTCTCTCTCTCTCTCTCTCTCTCTCTCTCTCTCTAGAAAGTGAAAATGAGGCTTGACTCGCCCTAATCTGCCTATAAGTTCTCAATGTACATGGAGTCCCAAGTGTACACTTACCTTTCTTGCCTTGATTGCCCATGGCATATCACCTATGGCTCAAATGGCTCATCATTTGGACACTCAATCGCTGATTGTCCTCGATTTTGCAGATTTGATCCGTCATAAGTTGGCCAAAAATTTGACTTGCTCTTGCTTTGTTTATCCAATGTTTGATTTTAGAACTTGCTTTTGGCTCTCTTGGCTAATTTTATTAATTTTATTAATTTTATATCCTTATTAGCAAAAAAGTAAAGAAAATTACTAAAAATTATTATTATTTGACCAAAAATTAGCCAAAATTATTTTGCACGATCATATATACATAGTCTCACTCTAGGGATCATGTTTGTTGAAAATCTTCCAATGTGGCTCATTGTTATGGTTGATAAGAGATAAAACTAGGTAAAAAGAAAATAAAAGGATAAAAATTAAGCAAAAAAACACACTTTGTACACTATACACATGAATTCTCATCATCTTGTAGCTTGTATTCTTGAATAGAGGCTGCTACAACTACTGCTAGTCCACCTTCCCATTTTGAGTTGTCTTGGATGAGGGTTTGTGCAATGTGAATGGGCAAAAACATTGTGTCTAGGTAGAGCCGTGTAATGTGGCCCTATTATGCCAATTGAAGAGATGCATGGGGTAACAATATGCTGTGCAAGATGTGGGTACTAAATGGATTTTTTAGTGGGTTTTGCTGGCAAGGCTCTATCTATACTACATGGTATGAACAAAAGAATTTGAAGATGGTGTGCTCTTTCTTTGATCGTTGGTTTGTGGAGTACCATTGACTTGATTTCCATGGTTTGTATCTTCTTAGTTACCCACTTATACTTTGGTTGTGGAGATAGTTGATCGGATTGTTGAGTTGGTTGCTTTTGTGTACATTGCTAGATTGTCTGGGTTGGTTGGATTGTTTTTCCTTTGGTATCCATTGATACTAAGGTTGGTGTGCTTGAGCTTTTGGTTGTTGCGGTTGTTTTGGCTACCATTTCCAAGTATAAATGCATCAAGGTTGTTGAGATTTTGCTGGTTCTTACTACTACTATGGTTTGACAACCACTTGTGGGGTTGTTGGATTGGTAATTAGATATGCTTAGGCTTGTTTTCCATGATGGATTTTTTCACCCATGCATGTCTTGTGGCTTGGCCATTGAATTTTCATGGAGGTTGAGGTGTGATCAATTGCTACGGTTTTGTATCAATGGGTTGTACTTCCCACATGTGATCACCTTGTGCCAAATGAGTGACATAAGAGGTGTCATTAAATTTGAACTTATCCTTTTGCCAATCCGTAATTACGTTGTAAGTGCACCTCCAGGGTACACCTAGGATGATGACTGCTTCATTAATGTCTGTATTGTCATGACATAAAATTGGTGTGGGCATTGATGGTTGTCTATGTTGATTGACAAATTTGCTTGACAAAAACTGACCATCGTCCCTTCAGTTGCAGCTTTGAGCTCTATTTGATTTGTTGTCAATGGTAGATCTGACATCTTCATGAATGTGGAGTACTTGATGGTATTGGCTCGAGCTCTAGTGTCTACAAGTGCTTTCTCTGTTGATCCATCTGCTAGTTGTAGATGAATGGGTACATCCATGCCTCCAAGCCAATTTTATATGTTTGAATTGTTTCAATAAGAGGAGGTGGTATTGTAGGTTGTTGCTATTGCACATTTTTTTGTCTTCCTTTGCACTATAAAATCCGTAACTTCGCTTCCTCTTGAGCTTGTGCTTGATTAGCCTTTTCTTGTTTCTTTCTTTTGGCTATATTGTGGATCTTCTCTAGCATTACCATGGTTAGTGGTAGATGATATTTCTTTAACCGGTAGCCACTAATCCAATTGGACATCTCTTCCCCCTCTAATATTGCAAGTTTTATGGTGACAGTTGATAATGTATCACGAATCATGAATGGGACATTTTTCTCGCTTTTTTAATTTTTTGGAGTGTTGTTTTAAGGTATAGACTAATACATAGCCACCCTTTTTAAACTCCTTGTTGTTGCATGTTGATCATGGAACTCCTTCATGGGTCATTTTTGTGCATAGATGCTTGCAAGAGCTCGTAAGCATACTTCGTCTAGCTTCTCAAGTTCATCTACCCTTTTTGAAGCTCATGGCGTGTCCACTTTAAGTTACTGGCAACTCAAAGTGTGGGAATCAAGAATTCTATGGCTAGTATGGCATTAAGCCCAAACACCATATTAAAAGGTGTGGTACCAGTCGTTGTTTTGTAAGCAACCCAATATGCCCAAAGAGTTGAATGTAGCTTTTGGTCCCAATATGCTCTTGACTCACTCACTATCTTTGTGAGCATCGTGCATAGAATTTTGTTTGTGCTTTTTGCTTGTCCATTAGTTTGAGGATGATGTAGTGCTAATTTGAGATGAATTACCATGAATGTATCGAACAAAAATTCAATCGCTCGTATAAGAATTGCAATGTCTTTTTTGCATCAATTTTTTGTGTAGCTTTGGCTCAACCCATTTGGTTAGATAGTATGTGGCCACAATGATATATTGAGCATGCATACGGTATGCGGGAGGTGTTATTGGTCCAACAAAGTCTTATGTTCCACTTGGAAAATGACCTTGTCCCCATCATAGGTCATAGAGGTATTTTGTCTCTCTACATAGGTACTTTCGTTCCTTGACATTTGTCACATCTTTTGACCTAATGCTTCAACATCCATGAAGAAGATTGGCCACCAAATTCCTGCAACAAGAATTGGTTTTGTGGTTTTGTCAGCAGAAAAAAGTTTGCATGCCTGTCCAACATGTGCTTGCATAAGAATTGAAATGTATTTATCTTCCATGGAACACATCCACAATTGATTGTCTTTTACTCTCTTCTATATCCTCAATCATTACATAACTCTCTGCTTCGATTTGAATCGATTTCATTCTCAATCTTCCCAACCCCTCTGTATTCATCTTCTGTGGTGCACATCCACAATTGATTGTCCTTTCCTCTCTTCTAGATCCTCAATCAATACATAACTTTCTGCTCATTGCACTTATAATAGAGCATTTGTTCTCCCTTATCATATTTGTACAACCCCACATAAGTGTTATCCAAGTTGACTCGACTTGTTTTGTTGAGTTGCCTTAGTTTTGTATTTGGAATGTCCAACTTAGGTGGCTTGTCCTTCGGCTCTACGTCAACTTTGTCTTTTGTGCTTGCATTCCTTAGTTGTCCACAATATAGGGATTTTCACAACTAGATACATTATTCCCTCATCATCAAAGTATCGATCACCACTATAGTCCAAGAGCAATAGTTCCTTGAACTCACTAGGTCTCTCCTTTAACTTTATGCAGTAGCGATCCATACCGTCTTTGTAAATTTTTCACTTTGGTCATTTTCAAATTCATATTTCAAGTGAAACAGTTTCATTGTTGGTGCAAGTTAGGATGGTCCCTACTCCCATGTTTATTCCCTCTTTAAAAAATCACACTTTTGTATCCCTTAGCCATATAGGTATAAGATCTATATGATGATGCATCAAATAGACTTTCCTCTGGGATTGTGGCTCTAAGGTAGGCAATTGGGGTCCCTGATTCACACTCTCTTTGGGAAATGTGTCTAGCTTGATCTGCTACCATAGGGTTTCTACGCCTTGATCTCAAATATATCAAGAAAAAGCACTCTAGCAGAACCTTGACCTGTTACCTCTTTGGTTACTTCCAAATTCTTAACTCTGAATCACTTCAAGCTGCAATGCTCTAGCCCTTGTATCATGGGTACAACAAACATTCAATGGCTATGAGTTTACAGTCACTCTATTAGTAAAGAATCTTGAACTAACCAAAATAATCACGCTTTTGGCACAAAATATATTTTAACTTGCAGAATCCTCAAACGAAGTCCAAATTCAATTTTGAAAAGACCACTAGGCTCCTTGATCTCTAGCTATGGTAAAAATTTGGTCTCAAGCTATGATAGGGGACATGGATTGTGATCCATGTACCTCAATGGTAGAATGTGATAAAACTTCACACACATCTTGCCCTTGGTACCCTGACCCAGCTATATGATTTTTGTGTGGTTTGAACTTGATTAGGTCAGCTAAAAGTCAAACCCTAGGACTATCCTGTGGTTTTTTCACTTGCAAGTGTTTTTGGCCCTTTTCATCTGCTTTTTGGAATCTTTTGGCAACCTTGCATAGGGAAGTTTTGCTTACAATGCTCTCTGCTCCTACAGGCTGGTAAAGTCTCTGCCCAAAAAACTCGGATGGGAGACATGAATCGTGATCCATGTTCCATCACTTCTGGACTTGAATTTTGGCTTGTTGATAGGTTACGATGATTATAGCTTACTCCCAAAATCTTTTTGGATCTAGATCAGTTTTTGCCAACCAAAAGTGTATTTTTGGGTTTGCTTTGATGATTTTTGATTATTTTCTATTTTTGGCGCTTTTAACCAACTTTTTCATCAAAGTGCCTTTTAGGAAATGTGTTTGTCTAAGTCTTAGCTACCTACTTCTCAAATCTCAGTCAACAATTATGATAAGGTACATGGATTAGGATCCATGTTTGATCTCATTTTGACATGAAACTTGGCCAATTGGTTTGTGCTATTCTAAAGCTTATCCCCAAAACTTTTTGGATTTGGATCACAAAAAGTTAAAGAACCCAAATTTTTGTCAATTTGACTTGCTTTGGGTGATTTTTTCCAATTTCCTTGATTGAGTGTGATTTTAGTTTTAATTTGACCCAAAATTTGGTTTCTATTGCTTGGAAGTAGTCTGTAGAAAATGCTCTCAAATGTGGCTCAAACTTTTTGGTAGACATGGATCGTGATCTATGTTCCATCATAGAACTGGATGAAACTTATTAGATTTCTTCTTGTGAGTTTTCTAATACCCTTTGGCACTAACTTTTTGAGTTTAGATTTGCATTTTGGTCTTTCCCGTGCAAAAACAATGATTTGAGTACCCAAATCTGCATATAAGATTCACAATTGCATAGTCATAAACCAAAAAAAGACTTGAAATGCTTATACTTGATTGAAAGAAAAAGAGACAAGGAACAAAATACACTTCTTGGAACTAAATTATGATTACTAGATCAAGAGAAAATTGAGTTACAAGTGGTAGTTGAGTAGTCGCTTATAGTCGTACGTACACAGAGCTCTAAAGTCTAGAAGATAACGTCAGGAATAATGGTGTTTCAAACTAAATATTTTGGCTTATATACATATGGCTTTTCAATATGATGAATGGTCAGCTCTCATGGCTAAGAGTAGTGGTAGACAGGGTTGGGGCATTGGCAATCAGAGGATATAAGCTTACAGTTTACGTTGAGTAATGTTAAAATGTGATGTATCCATGCTAATACAAATTGTGCAAGGCATGTAGGTCATCAATTCACATTGTTCTGACCATGCTTGAAGCCAATCATTGTCGCAATGGATTCAGCTAGCAGTAATGTCCACATGCATGGGACTCGCATGCTTTTTTCAACAAGGTAAGATCTTGTTGGAATTAGGGTTGATGGAAAACACACACATCTTAGAGAAGATGAAGGAAGCTCAAGGCTCACAACAGAGAGTATATTACTTAGTGTGTAATGGAAAGATAGATAGCCCTAGAGTGAAGGGCATATATACAATGCACAAGGGAAAAAACCTCCTAGTGAAGGAAAAAATGCCCCAGTGGTCCTAAGTGTGTTTACGCACATCACTACTACATGTATATGGTAACAAAACCCCCCTAGGACTGATGCGGTGAACGAGAGCTGGCACATAGAGTATAGGGAAGTGCCATGCCCTGAGGACATTATCAATCCACAAAGGGAAGTAAGCCCAAAGCTTTACGAAAAGCTTCAAACTTCTCACGAGACAATGCCTTTGTGAAAAGATCTGCAAGGTTGTCCTGTGTTGGCACATAAGTTGTACATGGGTTTTGCAATTATAGTGTACATGTAAATGAATCGTCTGTAATATCCACAATGTCCCATGAAAGCTTGAGCCATTTTGAATGTTATCGGTCTAGGCAATTCAGCAGTAACATGAATTTTTATCCATATCATTAGCTATGACATTTTTAGACACTATATGTCCAAGAATTTTTCCTTGTATGCCCATAAATTTTCACTTTTTAGGATTTAAGCAAATCTTATAAAGTCTACATTTTTTAAAGACCTTTTTGAGGTGTTCAAAATGATCAGTTCGGATTGATGAAAGTACACATAAATCATCCATATATACTTTCAAGAAATTCTAAAGGTATTCCTTAAAAGCATGGCTCATCCCCCGGGGATTCACTCTCTATAGAAAAGTACATGCCACCTGCAAGCAAAGAGTCTTGGAAAACCCCCTATTTACGACTTACGTGAAGTAAAAATGATCCTTGTTTCTATACTTATACGACATGTAATTACTAAAATTACTATGCCCCTAACTTATAATAAGGTTTGGTATATTTTCTCACCTCCAAGTTTTAAAAATCAAACTCAATGCCATACAAGTTACATTTTCAAATTCAATACCTTAATTATATTGGCTTTTATGCTCTTCACTAGCAATAGTTGTCTTGCTAACTATTAAAAAGCTCTAATTTGTATCCCTATATGTATATTATTAATCTCTTCCACTTCCCCCATACCCCCAAACACCCCTCATTTCCCTCTTGAAGTATATATCACAACCCCCTTCCTTATGTTTTAGTAATGAAGGAGAAATTAATAGGGGCCTACCCCTAACTTATACGCTTACCTCCCCAAGAACCACTTTCCCTTGTATTTACGTGTTATGATAAGTTTCTAAGGGTGAATCCCTTGGGGACTCATCAATCTCTGAAAGGTGGAAGGAGCATTAGTTAACCCAAAAGGCATAATCCGATAGGCCAAAATACCCCATTCAGTTGTTGCGAAAGCAGTTTTATGTTGATCTGTGGGGTCAACCAAAAGTTGATTGTATCCCAAAAATCCATCTAAAAAGCTATAAGATTCTTTTTCTGCAACTCGTTCTAAAACATGCTCAATGATATGATTGGAAGAGGAAAGTTGTTGCTAATGGTGGCTACATTCACTTTCTTGAGATTGACACATACTCTTAATTTTCCATTTTTCTTGGGTACTACCATAATTGGAGATACCCAATCTGTGTGTTCAATTTCATAAATGAATTCGGCTTCCTTTAGCTTTTCAGTCTCTTCTTTGATCTTCCTGGCAAATGTTTCATTAGAAGTATAGGGCCTCTGTCTACTTGGTTTCGCATCATCTCTCATACGTATGGTATGTTGACGGATTTTTGGATCAACACCCTTGAGATCCTATAAGACTAAGCAAAGATATCTCGGTATTCTTTCAGTAAGCTTAACAAAATCTCTTCTTGTTCTTCCGTCGGGTCTTTTGCAATGTAGGCCAATCTAGGCTCTTCTCCTAATTCGGCCAAATCTATCTTTTTTGCGTTTTTAGGTCCTTCGTAGGACTAGCCCTGTTTTCTTAGTTCCCTGACAGGTTGTTCGACTATGATCTTTCGGTCCTAGAGAGTATGTTTCTTATAATGGGATGGAACGCTCATTACATCTTTACCTTCCTCCTCGGTGGATTCCATATTAGTTGTATATATCTCCTTTAGAGCTTTCTTCAACTCTTGATACTTCTTTCTCCGTTCAACTCGTGTCATGGTTGAATCATTGTCCTGGTACTTATGTTTTGCTTGAGTTTCCTTTCTCATTTTTTTCAATATTTTTGATATTTTCTGCTTTTCGTTTAAAGGATATCTACTTGTGATTTTGTCTTTGACACAATCATGTGCATCTATTTGTATCAGAAATTGTGTTCTACTGGAGACTGATGGCATAGGTCTAGATTTCAAGTTTCTTGTGTCTCTTTTTCTTTTATACCATTTCTGTCTTCTCAGTTTTTGGTTTGGAAAGTCCACTCAAATGGCTCAACAAATTCTCCAGAAAGGGTTCAAGTCCATAAGCTTCATCTATGCAATCCCTTTCTAAAATACATTCTTCTCATTTTAAGCTCCCGTTTTTCAAGAGGCTTTGCACATCCAAATAGGTGTGTCTTTGTCCAACCAAGATAGAAGCTTAGTTTCAGCAGAAGAGACTGATTCAAATTCTTGTATGGGCGTTTTCATGACATCTCTATAGATGTGACCTTTTAGATTAACCCTTGTTTTTTATCCCACTTGTTTCAAGTACAAATAATTGTTTCTCCAATCCTATATGAGTTGTACTTGTCTCATGAAAGGTCTTCCCAAGATGGTTTCATAATTGAGCTTCTTTCCAAAGTCCACTATTGCAAAAGTGTGTTGATAATCAATCCCACAGGAATTAACTATCATTTTTCAAGGAGTCCTAAGGGTCTTTCGATGTGTCCATCAGCCAATTGCAATTCCATTCGAGTTTATCTAATGGCTAGTTTTTCATATGATTCCCATACTACTTTTGTGGCTATGGCTATGCCTGCCCCACTATCCAGTATTGCCATAGTTTCTATATCATTATATTTCACTCGAAGGGTTGTGTTTCATTCTTGTCCTTCGTAGTATTCTCTGACTTTGTTCATTGGGACGGATCTAATCTCTTTGTTATCCAATTTGTGTTTCAATTTTTCCCATTTTTTCACGATTAGCCCTATTATCCCCACATTCTCTAGAGTTATGTAGATCATTGCATAAATATGGTATGATTTTAAACAGTTCTCCTAAAGTAAGAGTGCAATGAATGGGTGTAGACATGATTGAATGGATATTGTCTACCTCTAGGATCTATTCTGCTCTTTTTTTTTGAGTGGTTTTACACACTATGGATTCATCTTTGTTATCTCCCAAGTAAGAGGCCCAATAACTTTTATCATTGTAAGAAAATATTGCATCTCTGGGATGGGTGTCTAACCTCACTCATATCTTATTGCAGACGTAGTGAGAACCACGAATATAATTGACAATCCATAGGACGAAGCTGACTCAACTAGTGCATAGAGGCTACAAGAGGTTGTCAATCTCTTGGAAAAAAACAAACAACTTGCATCTAACTCAAGCTACACTCAAATGACAGAAATCACCAAAAGCTAGTCGCTTATCGACTAACAAATCATAACCGTTACAGCATCAAATGACATCCAAATGTTATGAAAGTTCTAGGACGTGTTTATAAGACCTAAGCACACATGCTTATGGTCTCAAATCTCACTTTAGGTCAAGTGTAAAAATCGCGATTATTAACAGTAGTGAGTTTTTGACCTAGTCGTTTTTGACCCAAAATGCATCTAAATGCTTAGCAATGATGCCCCAATACCCCGCCTATACTTATTTTATGATTTTGAAGCCTAAATTCCTACTTATGATGAAATTAGGCCGCAGGTCGACGACGCCAAAAGCTATGGATTACCATGAAATGCTTATGTCAATGTGTAGAGCTCTTACCTGCGGTTGCAACTCAACATACGGCACTGTAATGTGACAACTGGAAAGGGAGTAGGAAGCACGAGAAGGAGAGAAGTGAGCGTCGTTAGCTCACGCTGTGTTTCTATTATCCAAAACTTATAAAATACTTACAAAAATTGGCTTTTATACCTTAGCCAAGGTTTTTGTGGTCAAAACTAATAATCTGGGAGCTCTAACTAATGATAGGTTGATACAGTATGGAAGCTTGTAGCCCCGACACATCAATTACATTGTTTATCTAGAAAGTAGGAGTTACAACATTCCCGATTCATCAAAATAATAAGTGTTTTTGCAATAAAAGCTCCAAAAAATGTTATCCGAGTTAGCTTGCTGCTAACATTCCCCCCCTCCTCGACTATGTCGTCCCTTGACACAGCTTCATGGATTGAAGTAGTCTTTGGGTTGACGGCTGGCGAGGCGGTCTATAAGTGCATATAGTGCTTTCTCATATCTGAGTCGTCTTTCTTTGTTCGGAACTTGCAAGAACTGCATGGTGACTCTGTTTTTAAGTTCAATGGCTGAATAGACAACAAATCTTGATGTAAGGTTACTTATCATTGGCCCAAATATCTTTGTTCGCCAAGTGAAGAAACCTGTATAGAATGCTTTTTCAAATGCCAACATATTGCTAGAGGATAGAAACATGCATCTGGCATAGAAACTGTAAAGGACTTCTTTTGAAGGTTGTCCACTTAAGTCATAACATAGACCTTTATTGCCTTCGAGAAAAGACATCCATGGTGCTCCTGCTTGCTCAGGCTCATGAAAAGTTTGAATGCAGGTGAGCAACGTTATGCAAATCTTACACAGCATTGCACAAGAGAGATCAAGGAGGCTCTTGAAGAAGGTAATGGCGCTCGTTAGGATTTCCACCATATATTCTTTCGTTGATGGTCCCTACTCTGGAGTTGGTAGTCGTGACGGAGAACAGATATGTATCTGATAGATCATCGTCTACTCCCTTTGATGGTTCTCCTAAAATAATCCTTGACAAATGATCTGCTCTTTGGTGAATGGTGCCCTTTTTCAAAACTACAGTGAAATCAAATTCCAAAAGAATGATGAACCATCTCACTATTCTTCCTGTATTGCATGGCTTGTTGACAAAGTACAATAAGGCTTAGTGGTCCACAAAGAACACAAATTTGTTAGCTAATAGGTAATGTCTATACTTTTTACGGTATAGATCATTCCTAATCCTTCCCTTTTGGTGGTTGTATATTTTTTCTCTGCCATATTGAACTGTCTACTAGCATACGAAATAGGAAAATCAATTTTTCTGTCTCCTGGTTGAGCTAGTATACACCCAATGGCGAAATTGGAAGCATCTACATGTATGTGGAATATCTTATTCTAATCTGGTGCTTTCAATATTGGAGCTGAAGTGAGAGCTTGCTTAAGCTTCATAAAGGATTCTTCACACTCATAAGTCCATTCAAAGAGTATAAATAGCACTCATTTGTCTCATGGTTGGTCCACTTACCCTCGATTGCACACCATTTTTGTGGCCTAATTGGTTGTCCATGTTGAGGTATCCCTTTCCCTGGTCCCCTTATAGGTGCTTTTTGCATGTTATTCATAATTTCATTCATCCTTTTTATCATGTCTTCTATGGTTGTAAGAGGTGCTGCAGCAGTCGTTCCACTTGTGTTGGTTTGGTGAATGTTGTTTTCTCACTTTGATTATCCTTAGGGACATCTTCTTCATTGAAAATATCACAATTGTCTCCTAAGTCAATAGCATCTGACACACACTCTTCTAGGGTCATATGTTTCTTGCTATACAATATAGCAAGAAGTGCTTTGTTTAGAAGTCCCTCTAGAAACAATGATACTAATCTTTCTTCTGCAGGTATTTCTGGTTCTGGGCATCTTGCAATGTATTGTTTCATTATAAGTGCACAATCCCTAACAGACTCACCTTGTTTCTGTTTGAAGCTATAGATTTGAGCTACAGTATTATGTTTGATCCCCGTTTTGGAACATGCAGCTACGAATCCTTGAGCAAATGTATTTAAGTCCATGATTGATCTTGGTGGAATGTTTTGGAACCATGTTATTGCTTTTTCTTCTAATGTCATTCCAAATCTTTGGAATTGAGTATGGAAATCAAATATGCATTTAGCTCTTAGTACTTTCTTAAAGCTTGCTAAGTGGTCATATGGATCCCCAGATTCACTATATTTTCTGATCCATTTTTGAAAATCAGCTGGTCTAACACGTCTTTTTGGTTCAACTCCTGGTCTCCTGGCAATTGGTCCTGTCCCGAGTCCTTCAAACCAGAATGTTGGAAATAGTAACTCATGTAGCCCTGGACAGGCTTTAGTGTCACCCGGTTTTCTTCATGATGAAGTAGTTTTTGGTTTTTTAACATTGCTCCCAAAAGATCTCTCGCAGAGTTCCTCTCTTGGAATAGTTTCTGGTCCTTGGTCCAATACACAATCCCTTATAGAGTACCCTTGGTATTTGGTTTGTTCAACCTCCTCATGACTCATCATAACAAAGTTATTGTTATAACAATCCCTAAATAGGTAGGTTGGTAGATCTATTGAACCCTTGTCTTTGATTTTGAAGATATAGATGATCTTCATGGGTGTTAATTGTCCTGATTGTTAGAATTAGGGTTGCAGAGAAACGCACAAAGCTTGGAGAAGACGAAGGAAGCTCAAGGTACACAATAGAGAGTGTGTTACTTAGTGTGCAATGGAAAGATAGATAGCCCTAGAGTGATGGGCGTATATACAATGCTCAGGGGAAAAAACCTCCTAAAGTGGGAAAAAATGCCCTGGCAGTCCTAGTGTGTTCACACACATCACTACCACATGTATATGGTAACAAATCCACCCTGGAGTGATGCGGTGAACGAGAGCTAGCACATGAGTAAAGGGAACTGCCATGCCCTAAGGACATGATCATTCCACAAAGGGGAGTAAGCCCAAAGCTTTGCGGAAAGCTTCAAGCTTCTCACGAGACAATGCCTTTGTGAAAAGATCTGCAAGGTTGTCCTGTGTTGGCACATAAGCCAAGCTAATCTCTCCTACTGAGAGCCTCTCCCTGACATAGTGGTAATGCACCTCAATGTGCTTTGTGCGAGCATGAAAAACTAGGTTCCTCGCAACTACCAATGCGCTCTGACTGCCAGTGTAGATAGTGTTGGCAGTGTCCTGTCCAACACCCAAATCAACCATAAGGCGTCTGAGCCATACACACTCAACCGTAGCTGTGAAGACTGCCCTGTACTCAGCCTCAAAACTTGAAGTGGCCACAGTAGGTTGCTTCTTGCTCAACCATGATATACATGAACTGCCAAGCATGAAACAAAAACCACTTGTGGACACTCTCGTGTCAAAACAACCAGCCCAATCTGAGTCCGAAAAAGCATGTAAGTCTGGCGGCAATGATCCCCCCTTGGGATAAAACAAGCCAAGATGTAAAGTGCCACTCAGGTAGCGGAAAATCCTCTTCACATCCTGCCAATGCTTAGACCCTCGGCTATGCATAAATCTGTTGACCTGTGAGACTGCAAACTGAATATCTGGCCTCGTGTTGCATACATAAATGAGGCAGCCAATAGCAGTTTGATAAAGAGTGACATCAGCAGGATCGCCAGCATCATGTAGACTCAACTTCAAACGTGTTTCCATGGGAGTGGAAATAAGTTTGCAATCCTCAAGTCCAAACTTACATAGCAATGTCTCTATGTAACTTTTCTGACACAAGGCAATACCACCATCACACTGCTTAAACTGTATACCCAAGTAATGATGCACCAGCCCCTAATTTTTCATCTTGAAAGTAGCATTCAAATCAGCCTTAAGTTCAGAAATATGTCTCTCATTTGGTCCAGTGATCAGTAAATCATCAACATAAAGAACCACAATGAGAAGTACATCACCCTCACGCTTTACATACAATGTGCTTTCTGTTGAACTGTTACGAAAGCCTTGTTTGACCAAATGAGTGTCAGCTTTCTCATACCAAGCACGAGGAGACTGCTTCAACCCATACAAAGCCTTCTTACATTTGCACACTTTGTCCTTTTATGACAAAACAGCGAGGCTGCGTTACATAAACTTTCTAAAATATGTCACCATTCAAGAAAGCAGTAACAATGTCTGATTGCTGTACATCCCAACCAAAATGAGCTGCCAATGCACATAGAAAACGCACAGTAATCATACGACAAGTGGGAGCAAAAGTCTCTTCATAATCTATGCCTTTTCGTTGTGTATAACCCTTTGCAACAACTCAAGCCTTATGTCGATCGATCTCACCATCCGGCTTGCGTTTCAACTTGTAATTCCACTTTGTACCAATGGCCTTTTTTCCAAGAGGCAAATCACATAAAGTCCATGTGTCATTTTCTATGAGTGCATCATATTCTGATTGCATGGCAGCCATCCAATTTTTTGAATTCTGTGCTTCATCAAAAGTCAGAGGCTCCTCAACATCATGTAAGCTAGACATAGCCAAAGCATAACAATCTGATGCATAAGATGCATGGCGAGAGCCTGGACGAGTACGACTAGACAAAGGCGCATCCAATTTACTGTCACGCAAAGTGGGCACCAGCCATTTTGGCATACCTCTAGCCTGCTCATTTACAGCCCTTTCCTCATCAAGTACATCATGTATATCTGCATCAGTAATAGGCTGATCTGTAACATTTTCAGAAACCCCCATAGGCTCTACATTTGCCTCATTGGAAATTACATTCGTATTTCTACCATTGAAAAGAGGCAACAAAGTGTCATAAATGTCCTGTGAGCTTACATTACTGTCTCTAGTACATGACAGCAAGGGCTGAACAGAATCTTCCACAAACACTACATCCCGAGAAACCAGAATACGTTTTGTTTGCGGATGATATCACCTGTAACCTTTGCTTTCAGCACTATAACCAAGAAAAATATATTTGACAACCTTATCATCCAATTTTCTACGTTGCACTTGTGGCACCAAAGCATATGCCAAACAGCCAAAAACACGCATGTACTCAATAGAAGGCTTTCTATCATGCCATGCTTCATATGGAGTAATAGACTGCAAAGCTTTCATAGGACACCTGTTAAGTACATAAGTGGCACACATGATGGCCTCAAGCCAAAAAGAATGCGGCAAAGCTTGACTTTTGACCATACATCGTGCCATTTCCGTCAGTGATCTGTTTTTCCTCTCAGCAACACCATTTTGCTAAGGTGTATAAGGCACTGTACATTGGTGTTTTATCCCACGACTAGCCAGAAATGCATTACAATTCATGAGACATATACTCCACCCCTCGATCGGAATGGAGGGTGCCCATAGTACATTTCGAGACATTTTCAGCCATAGCCAAAAATTGTTTGAAGCACATAAAAACTTCGGACTTCTCTTTAAGCGGAAATACCCATGCATGCCTGGAGTAATCATCAATGAAAGTCACAAAGTACAGGTAATTGCCCAAGGACAGAGTTTGCATGGGCCCACAAACATCACTATGCACAAGCTGCAACCTGCATGTGGCCCGAACTAAACCATCCTTTGGAAACTTAGAACGCAGCATCTTACCTTAAATACAGCCTTCACAAACATGTTTGACAGGTGCTTCAAGAGGCGGCAAAGAAGCAACCATGTCAAAATTCTGCAAACGCAGCAAACTGGCTAAATTCAGATGACCAGAACGTTCATGCCAAAGTTTTGCATCTAAAATAGCCTTGAATCTGCAACAACAGCATTTGCAAATTTTTTTCCACACTTGTCATACAAAGTAAGCTTATACAGCCCACGGCACAAAAGGCCAGATGCAACAATTTCATCACCAAAACTAAGATCATGAACTGTACATCTGTCATCCACAAATTTCACTACAAGTCCAAGTCTAGCAAGTGCGGATACAAACAAGAGATTCTTCTTGATCCCAGGTACATAAAGTGCATCAACAAGTGTGAAAGAACTGCCATTAGCAACAGTAAGAACAATCTTTCCAACTCCATGAACTAGATAAGAGGCATTGTTGGCACAAGTGACTGCATTTGTAGTGGAACCAGCATTTGCAGTGGAACCACCCTCTTTCTTCTTAACCTCTTTGGCCTTCAACTTTGGACACGACTTGATCAAGTGATCATTAGCTTTACAATAATGGCAACGCATCTTCTTTTTTCCCTTATCACCAGAATTTCCAGACGAATTACTGTCAGCAGAAGCATTAGGAACAAAATTTTTGGCACTCGCAACAGAACCATAAGAAGTGACTGCATTAATGTTACCACCCTTTCTTTGAGAAGCAATAAAAGCCTGTTCAACTGCACGCTGCCTAGTCCTGTTTTTTCTAGAAAGTGACTCTTGCAATAGCAATGTACATAATGCATCAAACTTGACAACTTCAGGATTTCCTTGGGTCATCAGTCTCCAAGTACTAGCAAAATTCTGGTAGGAATCTGGTAAGGCATCAAGAACAGTCTGCACAAGGGATTTGTCTGAAATGACTTCACCTACAGAAATAAGTTGCTCATTGATATCCTTGACACTAGCAAGGAAAGTGTCCATATCATCTTCCTCATGCATAATCTTCGACTCCAGCTCTTTACGTAGCAAAGCAATTTTAGCCTTATTGCGGCTTACATAAAGACCTGCTAGAATATCCCAAGCCTATTTTGTAGATTTTGCTGAACGGATGTGAGGAACAATGGTGCGCTTCACAGACAACGCAATCAATGCATGAGCTTGCGCATCCTTTACATCCCAACGAGCTTGTTCTGCGGTAGGCAAAACAACTCTAACAGCAGCAATCCTTGCAGCAAGACCTGCAACATCCTCAACATCGCCTACATCCTCAGAACCAGGACGTACATCAATGCCTTGCACAATGTTCTAGACGCCCTTTGACACAAGAACATGTTGCATCATATAAGCCCACATAGGGTAGTTGTCCCCATCCAACCTGTCCTCAGCAGCAAACATCTTGAACACATCTGTGTTGTTGTTGTCATCCATGGTAAATGTTGTACCTGATGTGAAAACTGCTCGAAAATAGGAGAAACGGAGCGGGAACGGAGCGGGAACAACCTGTGCTATATAGCACAAACCGTAGAAGACTATAAGGCACCTGTTATGCGGAAAATGGCACTGACAAAAATTCTGCACAAAATGACGAAATAGCCTGTGTAGTACTGCCTGTAGTGGAAACGGAGGCCGAAATGAGCCCAAATTGAAAATCTGAGCAGACCAAGTTGTACAAGCTTACCCAAAGTATTTGTCGACCTACGAACGCTCGCCAAAGCTCACTGAAATTGGAGAAAGTGAGCAGGCGTATACTAGAGCAGCTAGCGACTAAGCCAAGGAGGACGCAACCTGCTCTGATACCAATTGTTGGAATTAGGGTTGCAAAGAAACGCACACAGCTTGGAGAAGACGAAGGAAGCTCAAGGCACACTATAGAGAGAGTGTTACTTAGTGTGCAATGGACAGATAGATAGCCCTAGAGTGATGGGTGTATATACAATGCTCGGGGGAAAAAACCTCCTAAAGAGGGGAAAAATGGCCCGTCAGTCCTAGTGTGTTCACACACATCACTACCACATGTATATGGTAACACTGATTTGGCATGAAGAGTCCATAGAAGATCTTTGAAATTTCTATCCTTCCAACAATAGATTCCAATCCTAGGATTATCTGTGCTAAGCCATTCCAAAGGCTTCAAATCAAGCTGATTGTATCCCTTGAATTCTAAAGTTGGTGGTCCTTCTTTTGCTACCATATCTAGAATTATGGTATTTACTTCTAACCCCCACCATCTATCCCATCAGGGTTTTCAACTTGTAAATAATGAGTTTCGGTTTTATCCATATATATTTTTCCTTGTTTGTTTGCCCTGATTTCCTCTTCAAACTCTATGTCATGGTCATCAATGGGAATAGCATACTCTTCATTAGGATCCAGGTAAACCTGAGCTCAATGGCCATTAGTCTTATAAAAGGTGAGTATGTGCTTATATCGCATTGTCGTTCTCATTCTTGAATGAGTTGAATAGGAAGACATTTCAGATGTTGATTCTGAAAACATTTTTGAGACTTCTTCAAAGATAGTGTCCAAGTGATCGTTTTGATTCACACTCTCTTTGGTGGATACTCTACTAGCGGTCTCTCCAAATATGCCTTGGTGTGCTAGTATACGACCAAATCTAAGGTTCATATAGACTTGTGAAGCCCTGGATAGAGTACTTACCATCGGATTGACTTGTTATCAATTTCTTCCACTTGACTTGATTGCAACTCATGTGAAGCTTTTAATTCCTTGTCTGCCACTTGATTCAAATTAGCTATTGTTTCACATTAGCATCACTTTTAATCAAATTAGCTATTGTTTCACAAAGATTGTACAATTTTGCTAGCTATTGTCTGGTCTATGTGTATCACTTCAATTTGAGCTAAGTGAGTCAGTACTTAAGACTTTCAGATTTTACTTTTGCAAAAAGCCAAAGGACTAATCTGCAACCTGGAAACTGAGTAAACATGTACTAATTTGGATTCGACAGAACCCAAAATTGATCAGTGGCCTTGTATTATGTTGTTCTAACATTGTACAAGCTCAAAGGTCCAAAAGTCTGTCTCTGTGTATCATAAGTAAATATTCGCTGATTATACACTTTTCTCAAAGTTTTACACTTTTTGGCTTGATTAGACAAATATTCAACTTGTTAAGGTCTCTAGATAAGTTTCACTAAGTTTAACAAAATTTGTTCAAGTTATCAACTGTTTTGTGTCCGCGGACTCATTTTGAACAAAAATTTCCCAATTCACACTCAAGTTCTCGATCGAACAATCAGTACAGATTTTAGTTTTTGCCAAGGTTTTGGTCAGTTTGGTGATCGAAATTCTATGGGCCTTTACAAAAGATGTTTATACACATACATAGAGTCCGAGGTATCAACCTTGGTCACTTTTGAGCTGAAAGTAAATAATCACGATTACTTACTTTTGGCCCAAAATGAACACTTTTTTCAACTTTTTTAGTGGACAATCTTTTGATGAACTATTTTAAGCCTCTGAGTCAAGTCAAACTTAGTTTGGCCTAAGATGTCAAGAAAAAGTAAATAATCTGATTTTTTGCAAAGTCTTGAAATTTTACCTCAAATGCATCCTTAAGCTTACCCACTGGTTCATACAACTTTTCAAGCATAATCTCCAATCAGATTCAATGGTGGACAATCTTTGGTGCTATTTCTAGCCGTAGACCTGAAATTCTGAAACTTCACATAAACAACTCACAATTGATTCTTTTGGACAGAGCAATGTTCTGAGCTCCCACCTCAGACTCTACTTACCCTACTCCTAGATTCTACTGCAATAGGGTTGTGGAAAGTGTCCACAAACATTCGTTTTCTTGTTTTTTATGGTTTTTTGAGCCTTGATCTTAAAGACTTGTTTCGTCCATCAAGCATTATCAAAATCCTAATCTAATGCTACAGTCATACAATCCTAAAAGGTACTTAGCAAGTACAACCTACTTCCAAGCTACCTCTACACACCAAAAGATGACAATCTTAAGCTATGCGGTTTTAAAGAGAAAGTTTTGACTCTAGGTGATCCTAGAGGAAGTTAAAGGATAACTTCACAAGCCGCTTGTGTTTTTCCCTGGTTTAGGTCTCTTCGATCCCCGACAGTGGCGCCAAATGTGGGACGGGTGTCTAACTTCACTCCTATCTTATTGCAGACATAGCGAAAACCACGAATATAATTGTCAATCCAAGGGATGAAGCTGACTCGACTAGTGCATAGAGGCTACAAGAGGTTGTCAATCTCTTGAAAACAACAAAAACTCACATCTAACTCAAGCTACACTCAAATGACAAAAATCACCAAAAGCTAGTCGCTTATCGACAAACAAATCATAACTGTTACAGCATCAAACGACATCCAAACGTTATGAAACTTCTAGGACGTGTTTATAAGACCTAAGCACACATGTCAATGGTCTCAAATTTCAATTCAAGTCAAGTTCAAAAATCACAATTATTAACAGCAATGAGTTTTAACGCAGTCATTTTCGACCCAAAATGCATCTAAATGCTTAGCAATGATGCCCCAGTACCACCTATACTTATTTTATGAATTTGAAGCTTACATTTCTACTTATGATGAAATTAGGCCGCGGGTCGGCGATGCCAAAAGCTACGGATTACCATGAAATGCTTACGTCAATGCGTAGAGCTCTTACTTGTGGTTGCAATGCAACAGACGGCATTGCAATGTGACAACTGAAAAGGGAGTAGGAAGCGCGAGAAAGTGAGAAGTGAGCGACGTTCGCTCACACTGTGTTTCTATTATCCAAAACTAATAAAATACTTACAAAAATTGGCTTTTGTACCTTAGCCAAGGTTTTTGTGGTCAAAACTAATAATCTGAGAGCTCTAACTAAAGATAGGTTGATACAATCTGGAAGCTTGTAGCCCCGGCTCAAAAATTACAATGTTTATCTGGAAAGTAGGAGTTATAAAATTCCCGATTCATCAAAATAATAAGTATTTTTACAATAAAAGCTCCGAAAAATGTTATCCAAGTTAGCTTGCTAACAGCATCCAAGGCTTCCCACACTTTTGCCTTCTCATTTCTTTCTCTGTCATCAATTCCATGATCCTTCACGACATTGTGTAAAGCCTTCCATTGGTTGTATTAGACTTTCGATGAACCCCTACCCAATTTTCCATGGATTGTAAGAACCATCCCACTAATAGAAGCTTTCCTAGGAGCATTATTTCCACCATATGACCTCTTGGGGTCTAACTCAATCAACACATTCCCCCCATAAGATCCAATATCATACAATACCCTCTCAATATTTTTTATGGCGGTTTATCTGGCCAATGAAGGTTGTAGTTTCCATGCAAACCCTACATAAAGGTGCCCAATCTTCTCAATGAGTCTACAAAGTGCATGCAGTGTGCAAAGCTAGACATTTGAAAGAGAAATATATAAAACAACTTGAAAGTTTGGATGTCTATTTGGGACTTTGTTCCAATTAGCACGATTCAACTCCTTTGTTGCACCCATGCAGTAGATACAAGGGCTTTTGGCATTGGCACCCCTTGATACATTTTACATACACTTTAGTGTCTTTAGGTCTTCCCCCATGTGTCATTACACCTTGTATCTACCAAAACCCTTAACATCTAGCTCCTCTTCAATAGCTTTGATTATTATAGGGATATTAGTGTGGTGGAATACCCAATTCAACACATTGAAATCCTCACTATCAATCTCAAAAGCACCCAACCACCAAATGTTCTTCTCTGACTACACACTAAAGTTTTTAGGATTTTCTTCCCCTCTACAGTATGAAGAGCTCTATTTATCAGGGTTATCGATACTCTCTCAATATTTCTACCCTTCACAATTTCACTGTCATCTAATTTGACCACAAAAATGGCTTACCCATTCACCTCAATATGTTGAAGATCATATAATTTTAACATTCCCTCTGCAAAGTTCTCAAGTCAAAGAATAGATTGTTGAAAGAGTTAAACTCGAGGTCTTTCTTCTTACCAAGACATATGTTATTGATGTGAAAGGCTCTCCAAGAATCTCCATGACCTTAGAATTGATTCTAAGTCTAGTATGTTGAAGAATTGATGGCTTTGGTAGCAAGGACCCCTTGACCCTTGACTGCTTCACGTTTTTATTGATGAGCTTGCATGGTTTTTGGTGATTCCAACTTTGTCCGTAGTGCCTTGAAATTCATCCTTGTCCAAAGGAAAACTTTGCAAAAATCCATTGATGCATTTTTGCCTAGCAACCCTAAATCTTCTTTCATCCAATAGGTTGCCAACAACAACAAGTGGAATCACTTCACAAAATGATTGTGATGCACCTCTTATGTTTCCTTGTGAACAAAATGGCTGAACTAAGGACCCGAGATAAACACAAACAAAGACTATAGCACCCAAAGATACCAAGTTCCAACTTACAAGACAAAGATATCAATTTGAAAAAAAAATCAATTTTACCTCATTGCTTTGATTCTGCTACTACTGCAACCTCCACCTCCTTGCTTGAGACTCTCAATATTATTTAGCTTCCTTTGTCTTTGTCTAAGCCCAAGCTCTGCCCTCCTCATTAGGAAAAGAATGGGGTATAGGAGGGCCTTTTTATTTGTTAGTTTAAGGAAATCAAACCTTTAATTTAAGAAAGTAAAACTTTTGAATTCAAACAGGCGAAACGGCTAGTTTATTTGAATTCAAATTCTCCCCCCAAAATGGAATTTAAAATCTAGAGGATAAAACCATATCGTGGAGCATATTTATGGAAAGAGATCGATGCATAGATTGCAGATGTATGATCTCTGCTCAAATTGAAGATTATAAGTGGGAGTTATGGAAGGCCAAAAATCATAAAATTATCCACCGTCTTTTTGGAACACCATATTAGAGAGTTTGAGACTTTAGAGCCTATTTAGGAATCACCAATGTCTAGAAAATTTGGCTATATGGACAAATCTCAAACTATTTCTTAAGGCCAAATCCTTCCACAAGGTAGTACTTGAAAATCTCTTTCAAGCCATGCTCTCAAAAGTTTGGCTAAGATTTGGCCATGTGGTCAAATCTTAAGTTCATTTTGAAAGTGGAAATTGGAAATTTTTCAAATTCACTAATATGGTGTTTGGGGAGAAAAGTGCATCCTTTGACCACTCTTACACACACATGGCGTACTACAGTCGATATTTTGGGTTTTTACTGCTCTAATTCTGGGAAAACTTTTCCATAATTTTTCCAAGTTGTGATGGCTGGTTTTTTGGTCTTTTGAGCCATTTACGTTGTTATGCTACTGAAATTTTGGCAAACTCAGAGGGTAATTAGTCAAGTGTGCTTTCTTGGGAGCTGCATGGATGGCTTTTAATGGATAATCACAACGCACCTCAGCTCACTCCTTTTCATTTTGAACAAAGAATCCAGGTAAATGTTCATGTGGACAGGAAGATTTTTTACCAGCAGTGTATAGTTTGTATGTTTGGGCCAAGAAGATTAAAAGAGATACTCGAATCTCCTTTGCCTATTGTTATTCCGATGATTAACTATGAGAACTCATTTGATGTGCATGTGTTCATCCTTTTCTAAAAGCTTGAGCTCCATTGAAGTTTTTGGGGATTGAGTTAGTAAAACGTTTTGGGTTCTTGCACCTATGTCAGAAGGGATTCCCAAAGCATCAAGATTCATGATCCGGCGCAAATGTTATGTCTTCTCCAGATTTGTTTGAAGAGTGATGCAAGAGTTTGGTCCAAAGCATTTGAAGAGGAGTTGCGTGTGGCTGATCCACCTGTGAGCTCGCTTGAGCTCCGTTGAAGTTTCTGGGGATTGAGTCAGTAAAAATTTTTGGGTTCTTGCACCTGTGTTAGAAGGGGTTCTCAAAGCATCGAAACTTGGGTAGCCATGGCTTTCTCTTATTCGAAATTTCATGGAAGAAGTGATGAAGATGTGGAAGACTTTTTGGAAAAGATGGAGGTTGCCTACATTAGCAATCAGATTCATGATCCGGTGTAGATGTTATGTCTTCTCCATATTTGTTTGAAAAGTGATGCACAAGTTTGGTCCAAAGCATTTGAAGAGGAGTTGCGTGTGGCTAATCCACTTGTGAGATTAAGCTGGGACAATCTACGGCATGGATTGAAAGTGGAGTTTGTGAAGACAGAAGATCCTAACAAAGTGTGGTAAGAAGTACAAGGTCGGGTGCAAAGGGAAGGTGATCCAGTAGATGCGTACATACGTAAGTTTTCAATGGCATGGGAGTGGATGTGCAAGGCCTTAGCACCACACCTTGCCATGATGAAAAAAGACAGGTTCTTGGCTGGTCTTTGGGAGTATATACGTTGGAGAGTGGAGCTAAAGAAGCCTAGGACATATGAAGATGCACTAGATGTAGCAAGGAACAAAGAGTAGAAGCTGAGAAGAATGATTTAGCTAGGAGTAGAGTCTTTGCCCAGGAGGTCTGAGTTTCAGCCTATGTATTCTTTGCAAGGTTGCATGCCAGGGGTTCATCATAAACCAGTGGTTTCTGTTACTCCTGACGTTATGCCACCAATGGTCACTACAACAGTGCAACATGATGGGCTAAGGCAAGACAATGAAGAATCTCAGCCTAAACCTGTTAGATAATGTGGAAAATAATCAAGGTCGGAGGAGGTTTGCAAATCAGCTAGGAGGTGAAGAAAGACCCAGGAATGGTGGTGAACAAAGCAATGGTAGAGTCTGGAGGCAGACGCCCATGTGTTATAATTGCGGAGAGTTGGGCCACATCAGCCCACAATGTGATAAGCCACCAAGGATGGGGGGAGACATGTATCCATTGCCAAGACAGGTGCTAACTAGGTCAAATGATTATGACATTGAAATTAAGGGAGAAGAAGGAACCAATGAATTAACCCAAGAGGAAAAGGGAAAGACAAAAGTGATAAGTGTGGTCACCTTGGAGAAGGCAGCAAAGCTGGAGGATACATTAGTGATGCCTATTGGGAAGAGGACCACACATGATAAGGAAGGAAGAAATTCCCCAGGTCCTAGCAAGAAGAAGGGAAAGAGCCATGAAGACGAGGATGTCAATGCCAAGAAAAAAAGAAGGGCTCGTCCCAAGTTTCATGTTTCAAATTTTCCACTAGGGGATGGGCAATTAAGCTATGACTTGAAGGAGGATCTGACAAGCAGGAAATCAGGTGTTACTTTTGGGCAATTTATAGAAATGGTGCCTAAGCTAAAGTGACAATGGAAGAGGATGGTTAACCCAATGGAGAAAGAACCAGAGAGAGGTTCAGTGAAGGTATTGGCAATGGATGAGCTAGCAGAAATTTGCCCAATAGTAGATGTGTGGCACAAAAGAAAAAATGTGGGACAAGGTTATGTTGATGGCGGAGCCCAAATGTGTGTCACAACACACTCATGCATTGAGAAGATGGGTCTTACAATGACTCGGGTGTCAGGCTTTCGGATCAGATTGGCAAACCATCAAAAAGTAAAATGTTTGGGTGTTGTAAAGAGCTTAGAAGTGAAAGCGTATGATGCAAAGGTGGTGGTTGATTTTCATGTGACGCCAGCGGGGTTGGGAGAATATCCTATTATACTGGGAAAACCATGGTTACGTGTAGTGGGGTTCAAGATTGGAGACGTGGTACGATTAGCCTCTATGGAAAGACATGTGCCAAGAAGCTATATAATATGGACACAAGGAAACTATTGGAGGAACTTTATGAAGATGAGGATGAGTCTAGTGATGAAGACTATTCCACAGTGTCTGACGAGGACAGTGATAGTACTACTAGCAGTGATGAGGATGTTGATGTTGCATTTCTTTTGATGGACAAAGAAATTCATGAGTTTGGTTTAGTTGCATTTGCAAATGAGATTGAAGATGAAAGTGAAGGGCTTTATGGAGTGATTGAAGGGCTGATGCAAACCAAGGTTGAATCGTCAAAGAAGCAGGAATTGATGACACAAATGATCAGTGGAGACCTCTCAGCTATGGAGAAGGAGATATATTTGCACATGCTGGTTAGTTTTCTTGATTTGTTCATTACTTCATATGAAGAGATTAGAGGGTTCAAAGGAAAAGAGATGCATATAGAGCTGAAAGAAGGTGCTAAGCCAGTGCGACAAAGGCTAAGAAGGATGGGTCAAGAGAAGATGGAAGCCTTGCGGGGGAAGAGTTGGACAAGTTATTGAAGGTAGGGTTCATAGTTCCAGTGGAGACCACAGAATGGGTGAGTCCAATAGTAGTCAACCCAAAGAAGGATGGAAAGTGGAGGATTTGTGTAGATTTTAAACCCTTAAATGCAGCCACTAAGAATAACCCATATCCTCTTCCATTCATCGATCAGATCTTGGATTCAGTGGCAGGTTATGAGAGGTACAGTGTGTGTGATGGTTTTTCAGGCTATTTTCAATTGAAGATTGCTCTTAAAGACTGAGCAAAGACAACTTTCATTACACCATGTGGTTGTTATTGCTACACGTTATTGTCATTTGGGTTAACAAATGGACCATTCTTCTATCAAGAGAGAGCAAATTGGGTCATGGCACCATTCATTGGTAGTTGTGTTAAAGATTTTATGGACGACTTTTGTGTCTACAAGAGTAGGGTTGAACACCATGAGAAGCTTCAGATGGTATTGGCTCGATAAGATGAATGTGGAGGACAACTAAATCCAAAGAAATGTCATCTAGCACATCCAAGGGTGAAGTTATTGGGCCATATGGTGTCAAAAAATGGCATTGAGGTTGATCCAGAAAAGGTTAAGTCTATTATTCTTCTTCCATCACCTAAGAATAGAAAGCAATTGGCAACCTGTATACACAAAGTGAAGTACATGGCGCGATTCATTCCATTGTCTTCATAGCTCCTTTATCCATTACAACAAGTGGCAAAGAATGATCCATTGCAATGGGATGACAAGTGTGAAGAAGTGTTTCAAGAGGTGAAAGAGGTGTTAGGGGGGCTGTCAACCATGCAGGCTCCTGATTGGGAGCAATCATTTTATGTAAATCCATCAGTAGAGGGGATGATTCCATTGAAGCCATGCTATTGCAAAAGGAGAAGGGCCGCCATTATATGAGGCCAGTGTATTGTGCAAGCCGAGTGAAGTTGGTAGAAGAAAGAAAACTGTCGAAAGTAGAGCTAGTAATGGCCAGTGTAATATTTTCCTGTTGACAATTTCATCATTACTTGCTACCGCGACCTTTATTTTTCTTAACGAGTTATGCCTTTTGGCCACAGTTAATTAATGGCACTAACATGTCAAATGTGGTCAAGAAATGGGTAATTGAGTTGCAAGAGTTTGAGTTCTCTTTTTTAGTGGAAGAAAGTACAAGAGCGACCCTAGCTGATTTGTTGACTTACAATGAGAATCCCCTTCTTGTTAAGGAAGAGGTGGTGAGAAGGGTAGTTGAAGAAGTGCCACTAATCAACAATGCACATGTGTTGTTCTTTGATGTCTCATACAGAAAGAGCCATGATACGGCTTCAGGGGGTATAGCACTTTACGATCCAGAGGGGAAGCTAGTATGCAAGAGAGGTTTCAAATTGGATGCACATAGTAACAATGAGGCTGAATATGCTATGTTGGAAGCCGGATTACACATTTGTTTGAAGCATGGGATTAGAAGGTTGAGCATAAAAGGTGATGCCTTGTTAATTGTGAAGCAAGTGTTGGGTGTCTGGAAGAGCAAGAACACCTCATTGAAGGAAACGTGTTTCAGAATTAAAGGCATGTTAAAAAAGTTTGAAGCATCCAGCATCAGACACATTGAACATGCTCTAAATGGAGAGGCACATGAAGCAGCTCAAAGCATGATTGGGAGCTATTTGTGTTGAGGACCAATTTACCTCTTTATCATGGCCGAGAAAGAGAACAGGAGTTTTTGCTAACAGGAATCATTCCGAAGGACATTCAGAAGTCTAAGAAGTATGGTGTTGTGCGTAGAGCATCCAAATACAAATTAATTGGTGATGTCTTATACATGGAAGGGGCTGATCTCATGTTGAGAGGTGTACCTTGGCGGGAGGAACTTTATAGAGTGTTGGAAGAGAATCATGAAGGCGCATGTGGCGGAAATTTTGCTCTAAAGATCACCTTGCATAAGATCTTGCAAGAGGGGTATGTATGGCCTAGTTTGCACAAGGATGTTCACCATTGGTGTAGGTCTTGCAATAGGTGTCAAGCATTTGGGAAGGGAGTGTTGAAGCCAGAGCTACGAAAAACCATTATGGCATTTGATGTGTTTGAAAAGTGGGGGATTGATGCAATAGGCCCATTACCTATCACACAAGCAGAGGCAAAAGCTATATTTTGACTGCAGTGGACTATCTCTCTAGATGGGTAGAGGCTATAGCAGTAAAACAAATCACTGCAAAGGATGTGGAAAAATTTGTGGACGATGAAATATGTTGCAAGTTTGGGGTGCCACTAGAGCTACTTTCGAACAAGGGGCCAGGATTTAGAGCTAAACGATTAGACTTTTTATGCACGAAGATGAATATTAGGCACCAACATACCACTCCTTATTATCCACAATGTAATGGCTTAAATGAAAGATTCAATGGTGAGTTGGTACAAATTCTTTCGAAAGTGACAGAGCACCAAGGAAAGAATTGGGATTTGGAATTGCCTAGTGCATTATGGGCTTACCTTACTTCAGTGAAGACAGGTACATGGTTTACTCCATTTCATTTGGTCTATGGAAAGGAAGCACTTTTGCCTGTGGAAGTAGAGTTGCGTGCAGTCAAGATGTTAGAGAAGTTTCTTGGGTAGTCCAGTGATGCATTCAAAGAGAGGGTCTTACATTTACAAGAGGTTCAGCTGGATAGAATGAGCGCATTGGAACATTATGGACAGATGCAAGATAAGGCTTTAGAAAAGATAAATGAAAAGGTCAAAAGTAAGGGTATCAAGAAACATGACTTGGTTTTGCGCTACAACAGTAAGATGGACAAGACATTTCGAAAGAAGTTTCAAACTAAGTGGGAAGGCCCTTTCAACGTAGTGAGTGTTTTTCGAATGGTACATATCAGCTGGCTACTAACCTGGATGGAGTTCTACATAAGTCAAGGGTAAATGGATTGCATCTTAAATTATATCATGCCTGATTAATGATGGTGGAGCAAGACAAGATGAGTTGTCTACAGAACAAGTAATGTCTATGAGGGATGAGGAGACCTGTGACGCGGCGAGTCTCGTATCTCTTTTTGCTAGTGCTGATCATGAATGATCTCACAGGCTAGGGGATGGGCAAATTATGTAAGGATTTTTTTGGAAGAAGTGATTGTGCATATGTACATACACATGCATGGTGCATCGAATAAAGAATTGCCCATTGTCCATAGCCAGGTGGTTTTGTGGGGCCCCCATGTGTACAGATAAAACATCTTGAGGAAGCTATCAATAGGCCGACGCCATGAGGTAAGCAGGTGCGTCAAGTGGCATCCAGTGGCGTCACGAGGTCGACTGGGATCAAGACTTGCACGTGGATAAGTCAGGACACAACGGGAATGTTTTCTTTTGATGATTATGCATAAAGGTCATCATGAGAACTATATTTGGGGGCCACTTCACATGATTGCGGGATGCATCATTGAGAAAAGTTGAGTGCCAGGTGTGCGGATGGATGTAGAAGGGTAACAAAAACGCATTGCATGGCCATTTTTTTGCTTGTTCGGGGTCCGATTGAGGTCGATGAAAAGGCCAAAGGTGCCCAAGGGATTAAGTAAAGTGTGGACACTAAAAAACCTGAGAAAAACCACAAAAAAAAAAAAACATGGAGAGAAGAGGAGGAACAACCGCAACTAAGTTTTTGTTGTTTTTGGAGCCTGTTTTGGCCATAAGCTGCTCATCTGAGGTCAGATTTCAGCACTTTGATATTGTAGACTAGGGTTTTGGGCCATTCCGGACGCAATGGTGCTGTCCATTTTTTCAAATTCCTCACAGTTTTTCTGTTGTTTTGGCTATGTAAGTTTCTCCAGTGGAGCGAAGCCTCTGCTCCAATTTGTGATTGTATCTGGCATATTTCATCCATATTGTGTGAGCTATTTGCCCCATTGGTGTTGGCCCAAGCTCAATTGTATCTAAACATAAAAAATATTCCTCTTTTGAGCTGATTTTGTGTGTGTGTGTGTGTGTGTGTGTGTGTGTGTCTCTGTGTTGAGTGGGCAAATGGATAGTCTCACTCCATCGATGTGTTCCCTATTTCGTCCAGGTGGGTTGTGTAAGCCGAGTGGTTCCCCATAGTGTGTGTGTGTGTGTGTGTGTGTGTGTGTGTGTGTGTGTGTGTGTGTGTGTGTGTGTGTGTGTGTGTGTGTGTGTGTGTGTGTGTGTGTGTGTGTGTTATCCCAATATTGTGTGTCAGATGATTATAGAGGCATTGTGTGTGTTTCCATCCCGTTCACAGTGCATCCCTCCAACCCTAATTCCAACACTTGGTATCTGAAAAGGTAACATGATCCTGGTACTCTCACCAACACCTCTTCAGTCAAGTTCTCAAGTTCTATTATCAATGCAATTTTCTACATAATAGGTCCTTTACAATCCTCTTCGGGTTGTGCTATATTGCATGTGTTAGTTCTATTTTTCCCCCCTCTTTTGGGGCAGTTTTCACATCAGGTGCAATCACTCACCATGGTTGACAATAACAAAGATGTTTGTTGCTCAAGAAAATTGCATGGGGATAACTACTTAATGTGGTGACACATGTTCTTGTGTTAAAGGGAATATGGAACATTGTACAGGACATTGATGTACATTCACCTTCTGTAGATATAGGTTCCGTTGAGAATGTTGCAAGTTCTAGTAGATCTATTGCTACTAGAGTTGTTTTGCATACGGATGGGCAATTTCATTGGGATGTAAAGATGCACATGCTCATGCATTCATTGATTTTTCACTAAAGCGCACTGTTACTCCTCATGTTTGCTCAACAAAGTCAACAAAACAGGCTTGGGATACTCTTGTTGGTTTGTATGCAAGTTGCAATGAGGCAAAAATTGCATTGTTGCATAAAGAGCTAGAATCGAAGATTATGCAAGAGGAAGATGACATGTACACTTTTCTCGATGGTATCAAGGATATCAATGAGAAACTCATTTCAGATAGTTGACTTATACAAACTGCTCCAAGTGCATTGCTAGACTCTTACTAGACTTTTGCTAGTACTTGGAGACTAATGAGCCAAGGAAACCGTCAAGCTGTCAAGTTTGATGCATTGTGCACATTGCTATTACATGTCACTTTCAAGAAAGAACAAAGCTAAACATCGTGCAGTTGAACAAGATTTTACTACTCTTCAAAGAGAAAGTGGTAACAGTAATGCAACCACTTCTTGAGATTCTTCTATGAGCAACTTGTGTCTAGTGCTTCTGTTGATAGCAGAAAAAGACAAGAAGAAGATATGTTTCCATTACTGCAAGGCTAATGATCACTTGATCAAGCAATGTTTTAATTGAAGGCCAAAGAAGCTAAGAAGAAAGAGGCCAGATCTTCTACGCATGTAGCTATTGTAGAATCTTCCATAAATGGAGATTGTGATGTTAATATTGATATAGAATGGGCATTTAGTGCAAAGTGTACTTATGATCTTTCTCCATGATGCATGTATGTCAGTTCATGCACATTGACATGTTTGGTACTTTGACAGTGATTCTACGAAGCACATTACTTCGCATTGTGACTTGTTTGCCTCTCTTGAGGGGGTCCCTCTAAGAGAATACGGTCATTTGTGCCAACAATTCCTCTTATCAGGTCAAGAAGGTTGGCAAGATTGTGCTAACTATTGCAAATAACAGTTCTTTCACACTTGTTGATTCAATTTATGTATGACTAATAAAAAAGAAGCTTTTGTTTGCATCTACACTTGCAAGAATTGGTCTTGTTGTCAAATTTGTGGATGATAGATGTATAATTCATGACCTCAATTTTGGTGATGAAATTGTTGTCTCTGGCATTTTGTGCCATGAAATGTACACGTTTACTGTGTATAACAAGTGTGGAAAATTTTGCAAATGTAGTTGTATTCAAAGGCCATTTTTGATGAAAAACTTTGGCATGCATGTTTTGGACATGTGAATTTTTCTAGTTTGTTGCATTTATAGAAATATGATATGCTTGCTTCTTTGCTGCCTTGTATGAATAACTTGCCAACAATGGTATCCAAGCATCAAGTAGGAATCAGTAGTACATAGCCTATGATGAGGTCATGAAAAGGGTGCTCCAGTTACATATATCTCCGAAAGGATCTCACACTCGAGAATCCCCCAGCTCAATAAAACCTCACCACGGCCTTCTCATGAAGGCTTATGCAAATCTCGTATAGTCAAGTATCAGGAATGACTATCTTCCAGACCAAGTTTCAGAAATGGCTGGGACTGCCAAATAAAACCAAGTATCCACAAATAACGTACAATACAAGACAATGCGCTCAAACACGCGCCAAATGATGCATACCCATGGCAATTGCAAGTGACTTCCACTATCAGTATGTCACTCTACTCCAACTACCTATACGTGTGTGAATCACATGTACCTGTAACCTGTAACCTATAATCTGTAATCCCTAAGCAGAAGGTAATCGAAGAAGAGCCTCAGTGGGGGCACCAAAAGAATGTGAGCGGGATGGAAACACACACAACGCCTCTATAATCACCCGGCACACACTCTTGGGATAATACGCACACACACTATGGGGCACCACTCGGCTTACACAACCCACCTGGCCGAGAGACAGGGAACACACCGATGGAGTGAGAGGAGAGAGACTATCCATTTGCCCACTCAACACAGACACAAACACACACACACACAAAAAAAAAAAACTCAACTCAAAAGAGGAAGATTTCTAATGTTTAGATACAATTGACCTTGGGCCAACACCAATGGGGAAAATAGCTCACACAATATGGATGAAATATGCCAGATACAATCACAAATTGGAGCAGAGGCTTCACTACAGGAGAAACTTACACAGCCAAAACAGCAAAAAAAAAGTGAGGAATTTGGCAAAATGGACAGCGCCATTGCGTCCAGAACGACCCAAAATCCCATTCTAGGATATCAAAGTGCTCAAATCCGACCTTAGATGAGCAGTTTATGGCCAACACAGGCTCCAAAAATAACAAAAACTAAGTTGCGGTTATTCTTCCTCTTCTCTCCATGTTTTTTTCTGGTTTTTCTCAATTTTTTTAGTGTCCACACTTTACTTTATTCCTTGGGCACCTTTGGCCTTTGATTGACCTCAATCGGACCCCGAACAAACCAAAAAAAGGCCACGCAATGCGTTTTTGTTACCCTTCTACATCCATCTGCACATCTGGCACTCAAATTTTCTCAATAATGCATCCCGCAATCACATGAAGTGGCCCCCAATTATAGTTCTCATGATGACCTTTATGCATAATCATCAAAAGAAAACATTCACGTTGTGTCCTCACTTATCCATGTGCAAGTCTTGATCCCATTTGACCTCCTGATGCCACTGGATGCCACTTGACGTACTTGCTTACCTCATGGCGTCGGCCCGTTGATAGCTTCCTCGAGAATTTTTACGCTCTACCAACTCCTCATTATTATAGAAAAACACACTGATACTGGTGACGATAAAAATCGATGTATTATGTACACGTTGTCCTACTTGTACACTTGTCATTATTATAGAAAAACACACTAATACTGGCGACGATAAAAATCGATGTACTATGTACACGCTGTCCTACCTGTACACGTTGTCCTACCGGTACACTTGTGGGCCCCATGTGACCACTTGGCTCTGGACAATCAGTAATTCTTTATTCGATGCACCATGCATGTGTATGTACATATGCGTAATCACTTCTTCCAAAAAACTCCTAGCAGTGCATACACCTTAGAGAAGATGAAGAACCTCAAGGGACACAACAAAGAGTGTATTGTTTAGTGCACAAAAAAAAAAGTTGACCTATTTTCAAGAGATTTTGCATGGCAAAGGTTTCAAGGTGGACATATTCTTAAGATTTATAAGAGATTGGAACAACCAAAACCATACACTTTGTTGGTTTTTACCTATGAAAATTATAAGTTTTGACTAACCCATACTAATTTTCGTGCAAATAGTTAAGAACCCAAAATTTTCCTCTTTCTTAGCATTTCCAAAATCACAAGTTTTTGACTATAACTCCAAATTAACATGGGAACTAGTCTTGCTTGATGGGCGTTGCTATAGCAATTTGTTGACACGGTTTAGTATTCACGTGGTGTGATGAGTTAGAGACAATATGTTTACATATATGAGATTGTAGTGTAAAGAGATAGAAAAATTACTTCAAGTACTGATATGGTATTTGAATGTGGGCATCTAATTCAAGAACATTGTTTGTGAAGCATAGTTTCAAAATTGCTCGTTGATCATTACAAGGTCCTCATTTTCATGTCATTTACTCATTGCAGGACAACAAGTTTAACTAATCACATGAGATAATACAATTTAAAATTAGACGATTATGTATATGAGAGGACATAAACAATTTAGAAGCATGAACTATTTATGAGAGGACGTAGCAAGTGAAAGCAGGCAAGAGTGGACAAGAGTATAGATATATATAGTAGAGTGAAGGTGTTGTGGATTTAAAGTAGAAAATATATTATACGTATGATGATTGGCATTAAGCATGTACTAATGAGGAAAACATATTGTTAAATTAAACTAAAGAAGCACAAATGAAATCTAAAAATTGAAGTGCACTACTGAACGGTAATTCTGTATGGGTGTCGTCCGCCGTCGACTATGCAAGGTAGAGGACGTTGTTTGTGTTAAGCTACATGAAAGCAATGTGAATAGTTAAACACGTTGTCATGCAATTGAAGTGCACTATCTACCTGGTAATTTTGTATGAATGTCGTCCGAGTGCGCGAGGCAGAAGACGTTTGTGTTAGGCTACATGAAAACAATGTGAATAGTTAAACATGTTGTCATGCAATGAGGCATAGAGTGAAAATGCACAACATATAATGTATGTCCTACAGAAGTGCCATACGAAAGTATGGTGGAGAGTCAGCATTGTGGTCTCTCCAAAAATTATAAGGAACAAAAGTTGTGCCATGTCCCATAGCCTTTAAGTGTTGTCCAAGCAAACACATAGGCATGGAGGTTTGGATGCAGGTAATGAACAAATCAAGAAAACTAGCCAGCATGTGCAAATGTATCTCCATCTCCATAGCTGAGAGGTCTCCATTGAACATTTGTGTCATCAATTCCTACTTCTTTGACAATCCAACCTTGGCTTGCATCAGCCCTTCAATCACTTCGTAAGGCCCTTCACTTTCATCTTCAATCTCATTTGCAAATGCAACTAAACCAGACTCATGGATTTCTTTGTCCATCAAAAGAAATGCAACATCAACATCCTCACCACTACTGATAGCACTATCATTGTCCTCGTCAAACACTGTGGAATAGTCTTCATCACTAGACTCATCTTCATCTTCATAACGTTCCTCCAATGATTTCCTTGTGTCCATATAATATAGCTTCTTGGCACTTGTCTTTCCATAGAGGCTAATCATACCACGTCTCCAATCTTGAATAGCTCCCACTGCACGTTGTCGTGATGTGACACGTACATAGTGGGAACGCATGCTACAAGATCTATCTTGTAACTTTTTAGATACATAATTATATTTCTTATAATGTATATATGCATATGTAAGTATAACAATAAGCTTTCTATCTCATCCTATTATTTATCTCAAGGGTAACGTATTCTTACTTTATCAAAATGTACTATGGGAAAAGCGTCAATAGCTCCGCCTCTTTAACTTAGGGCAAAAAGCGTTGATTCTTTCTTTCTACCATCTCATTATTATCTCACACCCTATTTAGATCCTATATCTAGGGTAATTTCCAATCTATATATATTCGATTTATTTTTCATATTTTTCTTATATTTCTTTTTAAATAGCTACTAGGAGGGAATCAAATCCTAGTGGGACACTAGGTGGCATGATTCAAAGATACACTTATTTTAATGCATTATTGCAACCATGATTACAAAACTTTGTCAAGGAGAAATGTCATGCTTTCATATGGCATGAAGTGTCCATTGGAATCAAATAAAAGTTTATGCTAAAGGGACCACAAGAAGACTTTTGCTGCCAAAACTATACCCTATTTTGATGATTTTTTTACACACGGTTCCTATCCGAATTGGAAAATGCATATAAAAAGAAAGTCGTAGATAATGAGCTGAAGTTTCTGCCCATATTTTTATTTTTTTATTTGGAGCCACGGTTGAGGAGATATGATCAAAATACTGGACCCCAATCTACCCACATCATCCAAGGATAGCTCATTTCCAACTTTTCTAGTTTCTGTTCACACTGGCTCTTCTCTTCTTGTGTAAACCCTTGGGGGTTCCCTTCACCTATAAAAGGGGACCTCTTCTTCCTTGAAAACCACTCAAGCATTCAAGCCATTGATGAGAGGAATTCATGAGGGAGTGAGTAGTAATGTCAAATTGTACTTAGCCATTAACATAAGCCTAAGCCTACAGTTTCTCCTAGAGGAGGACTAGCCATTCTTGCACACAATCCTTGGAAAATCAACTCTAATCAAAGAAGGTCTTGGACTTGGCATATCAATCAAAGTTGAATTCTCCACTCTCCTTCTCTCTCCATCAATAATGGTGCCGAAGGGTTTGTCAAGTAAGATGTGTTCTACATTGATGTTTTCTTGATTTCCTGTTGTTTTCATTTCCATCTCTAATCCAGCATATATATATATCTAATCTCGTCTCCTTAACCAAACCTATCTCTCACTCTTAGTAATTCATCCTCTCTACAAATTTTAGGTTCTCCTTGCTACAGGTACATCTCTTCCCGCAGTATCCTTATTGCCTACGGACAAGAATAGGGCTTGGGAGGGAAATTCTCTTCTCTTCCCTTCTCTTCTCTCATATCTATATTTTGCACATACTAGAGTTATCCTAAATGAATAATCCACATGATGATAATTTTTATCGCTTTCACTCTGTACGATCTATTAGGACTAACGTATAGATTAGTCGTAAAATACACTGTCAACAACGTATGGTGTTTCTCTTTGGCCCAGAAAGGTTCAATGAAATACTTCTATCACTGGATCCCATTATACTACCTCGCATAAACTATAATTTTTCTTTTGACGTAAGCGTAGTTATCTTGCTATGAACCAAGAGGATTTATACACACAATTAATCCCAATCACTAGACAAAATATATATATTATGGTAAGCACAAAACTACAATTCCAAAGAACAATCCGTAGCCTATTTGGTCAGCCAAGATTGAATGCCATTAACTCATCTATTAACCCTTTCATATTATCCATGATACGATATGACCATAGCGTTGATGTTTTCATCTTTTTGTTATTTTGACATTCTCTTTTGTGTTCTTTCTTTCTGCGTGTGAGTGCAAGAGAGAATGGGTGGGCTTCTTTGATTGCACTTCTTTCCAAACCCTGGTCTTCATGGAATCTATGGTTTAACTCTTTCATATAGTTTTTTGGAGTTCTCTCATAAACTCTCACAGCCATAAGCCCGGTGCTTTCCTGGCAAGACCGCAAATTCTCGACAACGTAACCATGGTCTGCCCAGTATTATAGGATATGCTCTCAACCCCGCTGACACCACATGAAAATCAACCACCGCCTTTGCATCATATGCCTCCACTTCTAAGCTCTTTACAACACCCAAACATTTTACTTTCTGATGGTTTCTTCAAATGCTTTGGACCAAACTCGTGCATCACTCTTCAAACAAATCTGGAGAAGAGGTAACATCTGTACCGGATCATGAATCTGATTGCTAATGTAGGCAACCTCCATCTTTTCCAAAAAATCTTCCACATCTTCATCACTTCTTTCATGAAATTCCGGATAAGAGAAAGCCATGGCTATCCATGTTTCGATGCTTTGAGAACCCCTTCTAACACAGGTGCAAGAACCCAAAACTTTATACTGACGCAATCCCCAAAAACTTCAATGGAGCTCAAGCAAGCTCACAGGTGGATCAGCCGCACGCAACTCCTCTTCAAATGCTTTGGAAAAAACTCGTGCATCACTCTTCAAACAAATTCTGAGAAGACGTAACATCTGGGTCGGATCATGAATCTGATTGTTAATGCAAGCAACATCCATCTTTTCCAAAAGTCTTCCACATCTTCATCACTTCTTCCATGAAATTCCGGATAAGAGAAAGCCACGGCTACCCAAGTCTCGATGCTTTGAGAACCCCTTCTAACACAGGTGCAAGAACCCAAAACTTTTTACTTACTCAATCCCCAGAAACTTCAACGGAGCTCAAGCTTTTAGAAAAGGATGAACACATGCACATCAAATAAGTTTTCATAGTTAATCATCGGAATAACAACAGGCAAAGGAGATTCCAGTATCTCTCTTAATCTTCTTCGCTGCCTGCTGGTAAAAAATCTTCCTATCCACATGAACATTTATCTGGATTCTTTGTGCAAAATGAAAAGGAGTGAACTCAGGTCCGTCGTGATTATCCATTAAAAGTCCTCCATGCAACTCCCAAAAAAGCACACTTGACTAATTACCCTTTGAGTTTGCCAGAATTTCAACAGCTTAACAACAGAAATGGCTCAAAAGACCAAAAAACGACCCATCACAACTTGGAAAAGTTTCGACATATTTCCCCAGAATTAGAGCATTAAAAACTAGATGGGGCATACACCTTAGAGAAGATGAAGAAGCTCAAGGCACACAACAAAGAGTGTATTGTTTAGTGCACAAATAAGAACGATAAGTTAACCTATTTTCAAGAGATTTTGCATGGCAAAGATTTCAAGGTGGACATATTCTTAAGGTTTATAGGAGATTGGAACACCCAAAACCATACACTTTGTTGGTTGTTACCTATGAAAATTGTAAGTTTTGACTAACCCATAATAATTTTCGTGCAAATAGTTTAAGAACCCAAAATTTGCCTCTTTCTTAGCATTTCCAAAATCACAAGTTTTTGACTATAACTCCAAATCAACATGGGAACTAGTCTTGCTTGATGGGCGTTGCTATAGCAATTTGTTGACACGGTTTAGTATTCACGTGGTGTGATGAGTTAGAGACAATATGTTTACATATATGAGATTGTAGTGTAAAGAGATAGAAAAATTACTTCAAGTACTGATATGGTATTTGAATGTGGGCATCTAATTCAAGAACATTGTTTGTGAAGCATAGTTTCAAAATTGCTCGTTGATCATTACAAGGTCCTCATTTTCATGTCATTTACTCATTGCAGGACAACAAGTTTAACTAATCACATGAGATAATACAATTTAAAATTAGACGATTATGTATATGAGAGGACATAAACAATTTAGAAGCATGAACTATTTATGAGAGGACGTAGCAAGTGAAAGCAGGCAAGAGTGGACAAGAGTATAGATATATATAGTAGAGTGAAGGTGTTGTGGATTTAAAGTAGAAAATATATTATACGTATGATGATTGGCATTAAGCATGTACTAATGAGGAAAACATATTGTTAAATTAAACTAAAGAAGCACAAATGAAATCTAAAAATTGAAGTGCACTACTGACTGGTAATTCTGTATGGGTGTCGTCCGTCGACTATGCAAGGTAGAGGGCATTGTGTGTGTTAAGCTACATGAAAGCAATGTGAATAGTTAAACACGTTGTCATGCAATTGAGGTGCACTATCTACCTGGTAATTTTGTATGAATGTCGTCCGAGTGCGCGAGGCAGAAGACGTTGTGTTAGACTACATGAAAACAATGTGAATAGTTAAACATGTTGTCATGCAATGAGGCATAGAGTGAAAATGCACAACATATAATGTATCTCCTGCAGAAGTGCCATACAAAAGTATGGTGGAGAGTCGGCATTGTGGTCTCCCCAAAAATTATAAGGAACAAAAGTTGTGCCATGTCCCCTAGCCTTTATGTGTTGTCCAAGCAAACACATAGGCATGGAGGTTTGGATGTAGATAATGAACCTTTATAATTGTTGACATGGAGTTTTTTGTTTATTTGTAAAAGCTCCCATTTTCGATTTGCAAAGTTTGTTTAGAATAAAGATAAAGTAATTTGTGGAACAAAGGACAAGAGAGCATGGCAAGAAGTGTTGGATTGGTCCCTCACTCTCGTCTCTGCATCATTATTGCCCACATATCCATTGTATCTACCCCTGCCATCATCATACCATCCTTGTGGCTACGAATACTTCTATATTCATCCTCTTTCTCATGGTCTCTTCGTCTTTCATAGCTTCTCACACGGCGATCATGTCTATCGTGATCTCAATCATCATGTCAATCGTGTCCTCTACGATCTCCATCATATTCTCTTCTACGACTTTTGCCATCATGTATAGTCGTAAAAGGGAGGGAGCATTCATAGGCCTAGTGGGTGCAATCGAGGCACTAGCAGGACAACAGCAGGACAGCCTTGGATGGAAGACTGCTCAAACAAGCACTTCCATGTCAACGGGTCTCTCAGCTTGTTAGTTCTGGCAGGTAAGGGGCGTGCTCCTGCTGTTGGACTAGGTGCAGCAAATCGGCCCAGCAGCATGCCATGGGAAAGAGACAAGAGAGAGGGAGCGTGCAACCATTTGGGGCACGAGCTGTTCACCTCATCTAGCATTGCTAGTGTAAACCTCCGTCTTTAAGTATCCTTGCCATCAGCGATCAGCAATTGTTTGTAGCAAACTGCATTTTTTAGATCTGTGATTGACGCAGTCGTAGCTTTTGCTCAGAGCACAAATCATCATGACAGATTCAACGGTGGTGAGTTATTTTCTGTATAATAAGAAGCTGCTGATCAGCATCGAATTGGGGAGGGGCTGACAGCTTTGAGGCTTCCCAATCTCTTCCTCACATTGTCCTGCATGGCTTGATAGATGCTGCCTCCGATGCACTTGTGTGTATGCAATTGCGTCTCTTGTAAACACTGCAATATACTGCAAGGGATGTGATTGTCTACTTCAGGGTTTGTAAGAGAGACAATCTCTCAACTACGGCCAAGTTTGCACCTCTGTTTGCGTCTTGTACAACTGCAATACGATGCAAAGGAGGCCACTTGAAGGTTAGCAAGGCAGATGATTCGAGTTAGGTTTTGAACCCCTTGTGGTCCATCTCACTCTGGATAGCGTGAAGGTTTTCCACTGATGGTGGTCCTTATTATAAAGGATGTGGGTGTTGATGAGAGCAGCCCCGTGAACAATAATCTTGCTGGTAAAGATGAAGATATGGCTTCACTGTCCACTGTTGTGGGATGACGCTGGCAGGGAGTTAATTACATCTTGTTGAGAGAGAGAGAGAGAGAGAGAGAGAGAGAGAGTGCTGATTTCTTTTCTACTTCTCACTCTCCTAGGCGAGGTCGATAATGCTTTGTGAGAACAATGCCCTGCAGACCTTCGCAACGAAGTAATCTACAGCGCCATAAAAGCATTCGCGACTTGCTTTTTGTCGATAATATTAAGAGAATGTGTGAGCTCATTATTAAAAGCAAGCCTCAGGCTCCTGGCCGTGCGATTTGTCTGGAGAGCAATGGCTTAGATCATGCAAAGCGGCCAACTCTAAGCTCACAAAATTTCAAAACCTCTTTGCTTACCAATGTGAGGCTTGATTTTTGGCTTCCTCTGGCTGAAATCTGTCAAGCAAATTTTACAAATATAAAATACTCAATTTCTCCAAGGTTATAAGCAACTTATGAGATATATGACAAAATAACAACAAATTTTCATGAAACTTTCAAATTAAAACTTCAAATTTTGCAGTTTCATACAAAACGGTATTATTTTACGGTAAACCTTGCTAAAGAAGTCTCATTACGCTTTTTATCGTATGCCAAAGTTGAAGATAAAATTTACCAAACTCTGGCCTGAGTAGCCAGATACAAAACTACTGTTAATTCAAATCAAATAGAGTATACATAACCACGAGGTGGATTTATTACATAAAAACTGATTTTCACAGATTTTTCAAACATCGCTCAAACACACGCACGTGCGCACACACACAAACAATGGATCCTAGAATATAAAGAATCCACACATGTACTCAATACAACATGGAGGCCACAAATGATGGAGTGAATTTTCAACAAGATGTCCTGATAAAATGTCCCAACATGATTACGTTTCTCTATTTTCCAACCATTCTTAATGCCCAACTCGTGAGTGATTGTCGAGTCAGTCCCATGAGCTTTGGACTTTCTTCCACACTTCGTATTACTTCGCACCTCCTCAAGCAACAACCAGAGCTCCATATTCAGCTGAAAATTGTGAGAGAGCTCTTCCCTCGCTCCCACATCATCAATGCTCTACTTGTACAAAAGGCGGAGGGTGACTTTTTCTACGTTGCGAAGTTACGCATTGAGATATATATATATTATGCTCAAGCTAGCCTCTGCACAGGTGGACAAATGCAACTTTATGAGGATTGCCTATTCTTTAATCCAAAAATGCCGAAGGCAATGAAAAAATTTGCTTGTAAAATAAGACATGCTACCATTAGCAATTTGATTAAACAAAATATAATCAATATGAATCCATAATGCCTTACCTCGGACTAGAGTAAGTTTTCATTGAGCTGTCTTCATAGAGTCGAGAAAGGCTCCTAGTATTTGGTCTTGGTTGTTTTATCTTTTTCTTCAAACCAAAGATTTCTTGAACGGGTTCTCTTATCCATTTTATGTGATAGAGAAATAAATTATAAGCAAGAAACCAACCTGCACACAAAAGTGAAAGCCTCACAAGACTGAAGTTGAAAAGTCTCTCTCTCTCTCTCTCTCTCTCTCTCTCTCTCTCTCTCTCTGGGCTTGACCCTTCACATTACGTAAAATTAACCATCGGTCCATATACAAGAAATATGGGGAAAACCCTGACGGATACAATGAGATCATGGGGGACATTCCCATAAAAACTACAAGAAACACATCTAGGGATAACGATACTTTATCCAGGTGGTGAAGCGTAGCTAGATCAAGTTTACCCAAAGCTCTCCACACCTCGGGTGATGTGGCGAAAACCACCAAATTCAGAGTTTATCTGACTGATATAAAGCATCCACTGTAAAAACCTCATGTAGCAAAGGGATGGTGAAACCCCTAGGCTGTGCCTCCAAAATCATCTGCATCCATTCTAACATTTCCTAATGATGAACTCCACAAAAGGATGCGGATCTACGACACAACCAAACTGTGAGAGAGGCACGGGGACCCACTCACTGTCCACCTCAAAAGCCAAGGGAAGGTACCAAGATGCACACCTCTCTGACCAAACCAACTTCTCTAGGGCCTCTCTGAACTGCCTCTCAACCAAATCTGCAAGCTGCCTGATATCCATAAAGTAACTAGCTTCAACCATTGTCTGCTCCTGTAAGATATCATAGACAGCCTCCCTCGTCTAGAAGGAGTCAAGATGTAAAGCCTGTACTCTAAATCTGATCATGGGGGCTCTCTCTCTGGGCCGAGGCAAATGTGACGTGTTCCTAACAACTACAGGAAAAGTAAGTCGACACATAGTGGCCCACTCCTCAAAGAAACATCTGGAGATCTCCATGACACTCTTGGCTATAAAAAACAAATCCAACCAAGAGCCATGCTTCAATGCTTGAGCTTGCCATCTTCTCCATCTTCATTACTATGCTATTTATGTATGCTAGCAAGAGAGTGATGATAGGTGAGGAACTATTTCTTTCTCCTATGAATGATTCTTCTTCCTCTTCCCTACCCTCATTCCCCGCTAGCTCTCTCCACCTTCGAAGGTGTTTGAGACCTTGGGACTGAGGCCGGGGATGGTTAATGTTGTTTACAAAGTTTATGTTATACTCGTGATGCGTGAATCTTTCCCATCACCAAGGTCACAAGGAACACAAAGATTGTACTATACCAAGTCTCTCTTTATGGGAGAATCTATAATACAAAAGCCTATTGGAGGGGGGACCGGCTCCACATAAATCCGGTCCTCAACTGTTGTCAAGTTCTCTAATTCTCTCTCTCTCGTGCAAAAGTATTGTTCATGCCAAGTTAATTAAGTATAATGGTTATGTTGTTACCGTTAATTAAGTTCACCCTCTATGTTCTCAAAGTAGTCTCATAAAAATGCTCACTCTAATTATCTTAATTTCACTATTCTCAAAGTTCATGGGCCATTTCCATTACAAAATATTTAAAACTGTCAAATACAATGAATAAAACAAGACTACACATTGTTTTCCAACCTCTCAAATCTCCTAAAATAAACAAGTTCATCAAATACAAGATATGGAAAGCTCTCCTCATACTGTGTCATCAACGCAGCTAGAGGAATGTCATCCCTGTCGGATCTATCTAAAGGACTCACCTCCTATTCAGGTTCACTCTTGTTTGGATGTTGTACATCCTGCATCCCCTTTTGAGCTCGGTGGCATGCTTCTTGTCACCTCTGGAATCTTTGCAACTGTAAATCACAGTAATTGGAGGTACCTCTTGTTGGAATTAGGGTTGCAAAGAAACACACACAGCTTGGAGAAGACGAAGGAAGCTCAAGGCACACAATAGAGAGTGTGTTACTTAGTGTGCAATGGAAAGATTGATAGCCCTAGAGTGATGGGCGTATATGTTAGGGAATAAAGGCCTAAGTGCCTTGTACTTATTAACTTATAAGTTAAAAGACTTATAAGTGAGGGGGCCCAAGTGTGAATGGCCCCCTAGTCACTTACTCATATACTCAAAGGTCAAGCCCAAAATGTAACTATCGTGACTTTTCCCAAAACTTCTACGAGTTCTCTCTCTCTCTCACGTATTTTCTCTGCGTGTGCTTCTTCTGCGCCACTCTCCTCTTCTCCTTCACTCTCATTGCATAGAGTAGCAAGTGGGCTCTCTCTCCTGCTCCCCCACACATGGTATCAGAGCTTTAGGGTTTCCAAGAGAGCCATTTTCGCAACACAGATCAGAATTCTGTTCTTGCTCGCTGCGGGAAGGATATTCAACCGTTTTCGATCAACTCTGTCGCGAAGGGATCCTCTCACCGTGTAGAATCGACCTCCGGTGACAGTTTCCCCAAAATTAGGGTTTCAAAAACTGGCAAACAGCAGCCTATTTCTGCTGAAATTGACCAATTTCGGGGTCAATTTGATGCAATTTCATTAGGGCAAGTCTCACAGGTCAATCTTACAAGTGTTTCCACCAACGAGGTTCTGAAAATTCAGCAAAACAGGTGTTTACAGGTCTGATTTTTGCCCTAAAACAGGGAATTTCAGCAAGCAAATGACGTATACACCTTGTGGAAACCTTTGGTAAGGGTTTGGCAGTGAATGTACGCCGTTTTGGGGTGATTTCGCGTGAAATTTGCTCGTTGTTTTTCCGTAACACCAAGCTGTTTTTTGCCCGATTGCGCACATTTGGGCGTGTTTAGGTCGGCAAAACAGGGTTTCAGTGTTTGCAATCACTCTGAATGGCTTCTAGCAATGAAAGTGGCAATTTATTGCACATTCGCAAGCTTGAAGGGGCCCATAACTTTGCTATATGGAAGAAGCAATGTTATAATGTGATGTTGCAAAAGAAACAAGCGAAACCTATTAAGTTACAGGGTGTGAAACCGGATGATATGGAGGTTGAAGAATGGGAAGAAGTGGACGAGTTGGCTCGCTCCACGATCATGCTTTCAGTGTCTGACAATTTACTCTTCAATGTAGAGAATGAGCAAACAGCATGGGGCATGTGGAAGCGTTTAGACGAGTTGTATGCACAGCAGAGTGCTGCCAGTAAAGTGTATTGGCTTAAGAAGCTTATGGATCTCCGCATGAAGGAGGGCACGCACATATCAGTGCACCTCAATGAATTCAATTCTATTTTCAGCCAACTGACAGAGCTGAAATTCACGATTGATGAGGAGTTCAAAGCTACTTTTCTGCTATGCACATTGCCCGAGAGTTGGGATGTATTCCGGACAGCTCTTAGTAACTCAAGTGCGTCACTTAAGTATGCAGATGTAGAGAGTTCTCTCTTGATGGAAGAGATGAACAGGAAGAACACCACAGGTGGGTCTTCTAATGCATTGCACTTGAGAGGCAGGTCTCAACAGAGGGAGAAATCTGACAGTAAGGACAGGGCACGCAGCAAATCTCGTAGGAAAGATGTTGTGTGTCATCATTGTGGAAAGAAAGGGCATTATAAACGGGAATGCTATGAGTGGAAGAAAGAGAAGAACAAGGGTGTTGAAACTGATGCAAAGGGCAAGGGAAATGCCAAGAAGAGCACTGTGTTGATTGAGGAAATCAATGTTGCTAGTAGTTGTGACACTGACAGCAGCACTGATGTACTCAATGCCTCTTCTGTGGATGCACATACCCTTGCTATGGGTTCTGATGTGGACATGCATACTTGGATTCTTGATTCAGGTGCCTCCTTTCATGTAACACCTCATAGGGATTGGTTTACACAGTACTCAGGTGAGGTGCAGGGCACTGTTTATTTGGGAGACAACTATGCATGTGACATTGCAGGTATTGGCAGTGTCCAGTTTTCCTTTGCTGATGGTATGACTTTTGTTTTGCACAAAGTGCGCCATGTGCCACAACTCAAGAAGAGTTTGATTAGTACAGGGCAGCTAGATGATGCAGGCTATCACACCACTTTTGGTGATAGCAAGTGGAAAATTTGTAAAGGGGCCCGGATTGTAGCCAAGGGTTGTAAATCGGACACTTTGTATCCTTTGCATGTATCTAGTGTGCGTGACCATGTTGTCGCCGTAACCGAGCAGCCAAGTGTTTCTTTGTGGCATGGCCGGTTGGGACACATGAGTAAAAGAGGAATGGAAACTCTGTCTCGTTGTGGTTATTTGCCGTGTTTGAGGTATGCTGATTTTTCTCATTGTGAGCACTGTATTTATGGTAAGCACAGTCAAACACCGCACAAAAGGTCTCTTTCTTTGAAGTCTGACAGGTTAGACTTAGTGCATTCCGATGTATGTGAAATGCCACAGTTGTCCTTAGGGGGAAAGAAATATTTTGTCTCGTTTATCGATGATGCTACACGTAAGGTGTGGGTGTATCCAATACGTGCTAAAAGCGATGTTTTGGATACTTTTAAGAAGTTTCTTGCGTTTGTTGAGAATCAAACAGACAAGAAGCTTAGGTCTTTGCGCTCAGACAATGGGGGGGAGTATGTATCAAAAGCATTTATTGACTTTTGTGCTACTAAAGGTATTAAAAGAGAGCTCACGGCTCCTTTTAATCCCTCTCAGAATGGAGTTGCAGAGAGGTTGAACCGGACTATCCAAGAGAAAGTTCGGAGTATGCTGTCACATGCTGCATTACCTCATGGTTTTTGGGCAGAAGCTGTGCAAACAGCTATTCACTTGATTAATCGCTCACCTAGCAAGGCTTTGGGTGGAAAAGTGCCTGAGGAGGTGTGGTCTGGCAAGCCACCCTCATATGCACATTTAAGAGTGTTTGGTTGTGAGGCCTATGTTCACATCCGGAGTGAACTGCGCACCAAACTAGAACCAAAGTCTCATAAATGCATTTTCCTAGGATATGGTGAGGATGGTGAAATGGGGTATAGATTATGGGATCCCGCATTACGGAAAATCATACGCAGCAATGATGTCATCTTCAATGAGAATTGCATGCACAAACAGCCCACAAAGGTCGAGGAAGTGCGCCGGGTTGTTTTTCGTGAAGATGTTACATATGGACAGCCAAGAAGGCCCAATGTTCAGCAGCCTTTACATGCTGAAAATGGTGCTGAAAATCAGCCATTAGCTGAAAATCAGCCAAGAAGGCCCAATGTTCAGCAGCCTTTACATGCTGAAAATGGTGCTGAAAATCAGCCATTAGCTGCTGAAAATCAGCCCCAACAAGTTGCCATTGATGCACCACAGGTAGGGGAACAAGTTGATGCTCCTAGACCGCCCGTTGTTGCGATGCAACCGGCTGAACAGCCTGCTGTTTTTGATGGTTTACAGGCTGAAAATCCACCTGTTATGGATCATTGGGTGCGTAGGTCTACTCGGGTGACAAGGCCCCCCGATAGATATGAACCGTCTTTGGACTATGTCATGCTTACTGATTGTGGTGAGCCGTCTTGCTATAAAGAGGCTATGCAACGGGAAGACAGTAAGAAATGGTTCAAAGCAATGGTTTCGGAAATGCAGTCTTTGGAGAAAAACCATACATGGGACTTGGTTGATTTGCCTAAAGGGCATAAGGCTCTGCCATGTAAATGGGTTTACAAGACCAAGGTCACATCTGATGCTTCTTCTAAGTACAAGGCACGTTTGGTTGCTAAAGGGTACAAGCAAAAGCATGGTGTTGATTTTGATGAGATTTTTTCTCCTGTTGTAAAGCTTGCCACATTACGTCTTGTTTTAGGCCTGGTTGCTTCTGAAGATATGGAGTTAAAGCAAATGGATGTCAAAACAACGTTTTTGCATGGCGATTTGCTTGAGATGATCTATATGATGCAGCCAGAAGGTTTTGTGTCAAAGGGGCAAGAGAAGAAAGTATGTAGACTCTTGAAGAGCTTGTATGGTTTGAAACAGTCTCCCCGTGCATGGTATCACAAGTTTGATACATTCATGAGGTCTCAAGGATACAAAAGAAGTAATTCTGATCACTGTTTGTATATCAAAACGGCAAGTAATGGATCTCTTCTATTGCTGATTTTGTATGTTGATGACATGCTTATTGCGGGTAAAAATGTCACGGAGTTGGATGCATTACAGCAAAGCTTAAAAAATCGCTTTGACATGAAGGATCTTGGTGATGCTAATCATATTTTGGGCATGCGTATCTCTCGAGATAGACCCAACAGGCATCTGTATCTATCTCAACGAGATTATGTTAATAAGGTGCTACATCGTTTTCATATGGATGGGGGAAAGGCACTTGGTACTCCGCTGCCTCCATATGTAAAACTGACTGCACATGACTGCCCAAACACAGATGATATGCGGGCTGAAATGGCCAAGATTCCTTATGCATCAGCCGTTGGCAGTTTGATGTATGCTATGGTTGCTACACGTCCGGACATTGCATTTGCGGTGGGAGTGGTAAGCAGGTACATGAGCAATCCTGGCAAAAAGCATTGGGAAGCAGTGAAGTGTATCTTGAGATACTTGAAAGGCACTAAAGACTTGTGCATTTGTTTTGGGAAGAGTGAGACATCTGTGCATGGCTTTACAGATGCAGATTTTGCTAGACATCCAGATTGCAGGAAGTCTACCTCTGGATATGTGTTTACATTCACAGGAGGTGCCGTTGGCAGTTTGATGTATGATATGGTTGCTACACGTCCGGACATTGCATTTGCGGTGGGAGTGGTAAGCAGGTACATGAGCAATCCTGGCAAAAAGCATTGGGAAGCAGTGAAGTGTATCTTGAGATACTTGAAAGGCACTAAAGACTTGTGCATTTGTTTTGGGAAGAGTGAGACATCTGTGCATGGCTTTACAGATGCAGATTTTGCTGGACATCCAGATTGCAGGAAGTCTACCTCTGGATATGTGTTTACATTCACAGGAGGTGCAGTTTCTTGGATTTCTAGACTGCAAAAATGTGTTGCTTTGTCTACCACTGAGGCTGAGTATGTGGCTGCCACTGAGGCATGCAAAGAAGCTTTGTGGCTCATGCGTTTGGTAGAAGAGCTTGGCATTAAGTCACCGGTTCCTCCGCTACACTGTGATAGTCAGAGTGCTGTTATGCTTGCAAGGAATCCTGTTTTTCATGCCAAGACAAAGCACATAGAGGTGAAGTATCATTTTATCAGGAGTGTGCTTGATGACAAGAGCATTACACTTGTCAAGGTGCACACAGATGACAATCCTGCAGATCTTTTGACCAAGAGTCTTCCAACAGAGCGGTTTGCATATTGCCGTCACATGATGGGTGTTGGATGAGTAAGTGCATGATCAGCTGATGTATCATAGTTAGCTGATTCTTTGATCTCCCAAGGTACATTGCCTTTAGGTGGGAGGTTGTTAGGGAATAAAGGCCTAAGTGCCTTGTACTTATTAACTTATAAGTTAAAAGACTTATAAGTGAGGGGACCCAAGTGTGAATGGCCCCCTAGTCACTTACTCATATACTCAAAGGTCAAGCCCAAAATGTAACTATCGTGACTTTTCCCAAAACTTCTACGAGTTCTCTCTCTCTCTCACGTATTTTCTCTGCGTGTGCTTCTTCTGCGCCACTCTCCTCTTCTCCTTCACTCTCATTGCATAGAGTAGCAAGTGGGCTCTCTCTCCTGCTCCCCCACAGTATATGCAATGCACGGGGGGAAAAACCTTCTAAAGAAGGAAAAAATGCCCCGGCGGTCCTAGTGTGTTCACACACATCACTACCACATGTATATGGTAACAAATCCCCCCTGGAGTGATACGGTGAACGAGAGCTGGGACATGAGTAAAGGGAAGTGCCATGCCCTGAGGACAGGATCAGTCCACAAAGGGGAGTAAGACCAAAGCTTTGCGGAAAGCTTCAAGCTTCTCACGAGACAATGCCTTTGTGAAAAGATCTGCAAGGTTGTCCTGTGTTGGCACATAAGCCAAGCTGATCTCTCCTGCTGAGAGCCTCTCCCTGAGATAGTGGTAATGCACCTCAATGTGCTTTGTGCGAGCATGAAAAACTGGGTTCCTCGCAACTGCCAATGTGCTCTGATTGTCAGTGTAGATAGTGTTGGCAGTGTCCTGTCCAACACCCAAATCAGCCATAAGGCGTCTGAGCCATACACACTCAACCGTAGATGTGAAGATTGCCTTGTACTCAGCCTCACAACTCGAAGTGGCCACAGTAGGTTGCTTCTTGCTCAACCATGATATACATGAATTGCCAAGCATGAAACAAAAACCACTTGTGGACACTCTCGTGTCAAAACAACCAACCCAATCTGAGTCCGAAAAAGCATGTAAGTCTGGCAGCAATGATCCCCCCTTGGGATAAAACAAGCCAAGATGTAAAGTGCCACTCAAGTAGCGGAAAATCCTCTTGACAGCCTGCCAATGCTTAGACCCTGGGCTATGCATAAATCTGCTGACCTGTGAGACTGCAAACTGAATATCCGGCCTCGTGTTGCATACATAAATGAGGCAGCCAACAACAATTCGATAAAGAGTGACATCAACAGGATCGCCAGCATCATGTAGACTCAACTTCAAACCTGTTTCCATGGGAGTGGCAATAGGTTTGCAATCCTCAAGTCCAAACTTACATAACAATGTCTCTATGTAACTTTTCTGACACAAGGCAATGCCACCATCACACTGCTTAAATTGTATACCCAAGTAATGATGCAACAGCCCCAAATCTTTCATCTTGAAAGTAGCATTCAAATCAGCCTTAAATTCAGCAATATGTCTCTCATTTGGTCCAGTGATCAGCAAATCATCAACATAAAGAACCACAATGAGAAGTACATCACCCTCACGCTTTACATACAATGTGCTTTCTGTTGGACTGTTACGAAAGCCTTGTTTGACCAAATGAGTGTCAGCTTTCTCATACCAAGCACGAAGAGATTCCTTCAACCCATACACAGCCTTCTTACATCTACACACTTTGTCCTCTTATCCTTTTATGACAAAACCGCGAGGCTGCGCTACATAAACTTCCTCAAATATGTCACCATTCAAGAAAGCAGTAACAATGTCTGATTGATGTACATCCCAACCAAAATGAGTTGCCAATGCACATAGAAAACGTACAGTAGTCATACGACAAGTGGGAGCAAAAGTCTCTTCATAATCTATGCCTTTTTGCTGTGCATAACCTTTTGCAACAAGTCGAGCCTTATGACGATCGATCTCACCATCCGGCTTGTGTTTCAACTTGTAAATCCACTTCGTACCAATGGCCTTTTTGCCAGGAGGCAAATCACATAAAGTCCATGTATCATTTTCTATAAGTGCACCATATTCTGATTGCATGGCAGTCATCAAATTTTCTGAATTCTGTGCTTCATCAAAAGACAGAGGCTCCTCAACATCATGTAAGCTAGACACAGCCAAAGCATAACAATCTGATGCATAAGATGCATGGCGAGAGCCTGAACGAGTACGACTAGACAAAGGTGCATCCAATTTACTGTCATGCAAAGTGTGCACCAGCCATTTTGGCATACCTCTAGCCTGCTCATTTTCAGCCCTTTCCTCATCAAGTACATCATGTACATCTGCATCAGTAATAGGCTGATCTAAAACATTTTCATAAACCCCCATAGGCTGTTCCTTTGCCTCATTGGAACTTACATTCGTATTTCCACCACTGAAAAGAGGCAACAAAGTGTCATAAATGTCCTGTGAGCTTACATTACTGTCTCTAGTACATGACAGCAAGGGCTGAACAGAATCTTCCACAAACACAACATCCCGAGAAACCAGAATACGTTTTGTTTGCGGATGATACAACCTGTAACCTTTGCTTTCAACACTATAACCAACAAAAATACATTTGACAACCTTATCATCCAATTTTCTGCGATGCACTTGTGGCACCAAAGCATACGCCAAACAGCCAAAAACACGCATGTGCTCAATAGAAGGCTTTCTATCATGCCATGCTTCATATGGAGTAATAGACTGCAAAGCTTTCGTAGGACACCTATTAAGTACATAAGTGGCACACATGATGGCCTCAAGCCAAAAAGAATTAGGGTTGCAGAGAAACACACACAGCTTGGAGAAGACGAAGGAAGCTCAAGGCACACAATAGAGAGAGTGTGTTACTTAGTGTGCATTACCACTATGTCAGGGAGAGGCTCTCAGCAGGAGTGAACACACTAGGACCGCCGGGGCATTTTTTCCCTCTTTAGGAGGTTTTTTCCCCCGTGCATTGTATATACGCCCATCACTCTAGGGCTATCAATCTTTCCATTGCACACTAAGTAACACACTCTCTATTGTGTGCCTTGAGCTTCCTTCGTCTTCTCCAAGCTGTGTGTTTCTTTGCAACCCTAATTCCAACACCTCTGACCTCCTCAGTCTCCTGCGCCGAACCTCTCTACCTCATATCTGACTCTCACTAGAACTACTTGCCAAAGAAGACTCCCTCGATGCCTCATGCCTAACCTGCTCCTCTGTCTGCAGTTCATGCTTTATCCGGTAACGGACAAGGGAATGGACAGAGGAGGGACCGGGTAACAGACATGGGAACGGACCCGGAACGGCCTGCAACAGATAGAAATGGATAGAACTACAAAACGGTCAAAAATGGGCATTTTTTAAAAAGGTTTGAAAAACACCTCATAGGCTAATAGCCTCATACAGTTTCCTATATAACTAGCCACCCTCTCACCCTTTCCTCTCAAGCTCTCTCGAGTCTCTTGCTCTCAAGTTCAATCAACTTCTCACGGCTCTCTCTCTTGCTCTCAAGTTTCAAGCTTCAACCTCCCCTCGGCGCTACGGTCTACTCATTGCTCAAGCTCTCAAGCCTCAAGCCTTCAAGGCTCTCAAGCTCTCTCTTGCTCTCAAGGCTACAAGGCTCAAGCTCTCTCTCCCTTGGGCTCGACTGTCAACTTCTCAAGAAGTGAAGCCTCTCTCAAGCTCTTTATCGCGATTCTCTTTTGTCTTCATCATCCATCACTCCATGGCCTCTTCTTCTTGTACAACCCCCTCCGTTCATGCGGGCAACACTCAAAAGGCAAAGGAATGGTCGTGGTGGGATGATGTGACCTCGGAGGGCACCTTGTCAGCGGCAGGAGGTTCTCGTGCATGGGCATGCAAGCTATGCTCTTACACACAGAAAGGGGGGCATAACAAAGTGAGGGCACACTTTCTTGGAGTGTCGGGACATGAAGTGAAATTTTGCACCAACGTAACCATCGAAAAGAGGAAGGAGCTCGAGAAAAAGGATCGGCAATTCAACCATAAAGCCAAGCCCGCACGCAAAGGTATCAACCCAAAGACCCTCATTTTCCCTTCTTCCTCTCTACCCGGTTTAGGTGCCGGTGGATCTTCATCGGGTCCAATCCGTCGCCAAAAGACCCTTGCCACCTCTTGGGACCCAAAGAAGAAGGAAGAGGTGGATGAGGCCGTGGCACGATTCTTCTATCATGACCATATCCCATTTGTCGCGGCGAGGTCTGTTTTATGATTTATCAATCTTCTCTCTCATTTCTTCCGTTATCGTCGTTTCCACCTTTTTGATACTAACCTCTTCTATGTTTGATCGAAATAGGTCGGAGTATTGGAAAGTCATGGTGCAACGGATAGGAGAGTATGGCACGGGCTATGCACCGTCATCTTCAGAGGCTCTCCGAACCACTTTTCTCGATCGAGAGAAGGCTACCCTGGAGCAAGCAACACTCAATATTCAGCGTCTTTGGGCAAAACATGGCATTTCCCTCATTGCCGACGGATGGAAGAGATCTATCCATAGTCTCATCCCATACTAGAGTGGAGAGATGTACTTTGTACACTCTCATGATGCCACCCAGAGTGGCAAGTCCGCCAATGTCCTTTTTGCAAAGTGGACAGCAGCCATAGAATCGATCAGTGAGCAACACGTGGTGGCCTTTGTCACAGATGGGGAGGCATCAAACAGGGTAGCAGCGGCTATTATAGAGGGCCACCTCCGCATGTGACAGTGTACTTTTGCATGGCACACTGCTTGTTCAACCTTCTAAAAGACATCGGCAAGCTAGACTGGATCGCTCCAGTCATTGCTGATGCAACGAAGATTGTTACTTTCATCAACAATCACAACTTGGTTCGAAGTGAGTACCTCAAGAGGTCGGGCGGCAAAGTGCTTCTAAAGTATTCAGACACCCACTTCGCATTCAACTTTCTTCTTGTGCGCAGGTTGTCTGAATGTCAAAATGCGGTCCGACGGGTCTTCATCAGTGATGAGTTCACCACCTCCCCCTATGCAAAGACAGTTGCAGGGATTTTGTGCAAGGATAAGGCAAAGGATCTTGAGTTCTGGAAGGAGCTCAAGAGTCTAGACGCACAGGTAAAACCGGTGGTTCATTTGCTTCGATTTCTGGATGGCATGGATCCTTGCATTGGCAAGATTTATGAGGCAATGGACCGCATGATCGAGCAGCTTGAGCCGAAAGTAGAGCGATATGAGGAGATCCATCGCTTTGCAGCTTGAGGTGGAATTCATATGCCTCTCCTTTACACGAGGCAACATACATGGTGGATCCAGAGTTCCGAGGTGCAAGGCAAGAGACAAATAGAGAAGTCATGAACCAATTTACAGAGATCTTAAACAAGATGGTTCTAAACAGAGATGGGTGACACATTGTCTGAGATCAGTTGAGACAGTACAGAGAGATGCGGGGGTCATTTGGCAGTCCAGATGCTCAGATTGATCAAAGGAAGATAGGTTCAGTGCTATGGTGGGAGGACTATGGCTATGATGGCCCTGAGCTTCAGAGATTGGCGATCCGTATTCTCAACCAGTCAGTCAGTACCTCATGCTTGGAGCAATTGTGGAGTACCTTTAGCCACATTGCTTCCAAGAAGAGGAATCGGCTTGGAGTGGAGAAGGCTAATGATCTTGTCTTTCTCAGTGCAAATTTGAAAATGCTTTGCAAGAGTACAGACAAACAGACAGATCCTTTTACACAGTGGGAGATGGAGCAAGAGGCTCCTTAGGCAGGTGGAGATGCACATCTACCAACACCAGGTACTTCATCCGTGGCTGAGATCGAGTCAAGCCTAGAGCTCGATGATGAGGAATGGGAGGATGTGTATGATTTATAGCCGGCTACTAGGAATTGGGAGGCCTCTTAGGCTTGAGTCTTGAGGCTCGAGAGTTGCGACTTTAGGACTTCCATTATCTTTACCTTTTCGTATAGCTGCTTGAGCCTTGCCCTCTTTGACATTTGTAGCTACTAGCATCTTTATGGTATTTGTCACCTTCAGTCTTTTGGTATTGTGGTCACTGGTTTGGTCCCCTTGTAGTCTCGACTCTCATTATGGTATATGTCACCTTTGGTTTTCTTGTAGCGCCTTGGCAGGCCTTGTTAGCCAGAATTAAGCGAAAAGTGTTATCTCTGACTTCTACTCTTGCAAATATTTAAGAGCTCTAATCTGTAATTACATATGTTATTGACAATTGTGATGGGCATTGTGTTTGTTCAATGTTGTGTATGTACTATGTACTCTAGGCGTCGCACATCCCAATCAAGTCATAATAAGATTGAATGGTCTTCGAATCATGTTCTTTGTGGGTATTAGAGTCAAAGGACTCTAGTACTACTTGTATTCAAACACATAACGCTAAAAATAACATTATTTGGGTGTTTTTGTAGCCTCCCGTTCCGTGCCTTTCCCGTTCCCCCGTTCCGCAGGGGACCCGTCGCCGTTCCCGTTCCGCATTCCGGGTAACTCTGGTTTGTGTACATGGAAGAGGAAGAGGAAGAGGAAGAAGAGGATGAGGAAGTAGCGTTTGATGACAAGGGTGAGGAGGGTCGTCCTGTCACGGAGCCGGACTCACAACCTAATCCCATAACATCTAGAGGTGCAGATCCAAGAAAGAGATGGAAGACCAAAGCCAAGCCGAAGACTCCACCAAGAAGATGGGCTCCACTTCTTCTATAAGTCAAGAGAAGATCAAGAGAGAGATCCAACGGCAAGTGTATCAACGGTTGGTGAGTATGGGGCAAGTACTCTAACACGCTTGGACACTCCAAGCGAGAAATCTACAGCAACACATGTGAGAACTGCAAACAACTGACTAAACTTGGGGGGGGGGGGGGGGGGGGGGGGGGGGGGAGAGAGAGCGAGAGAGAGTCAACACAAAGCGACGGAGTTCCGCTTCTAGATGCACTGGCCCCAAAGACCGGCACCCCTTTCGGTATTTCTTTCTTATTGATGCTTCACAAGGTACAATGTCAGAGGGTCTCCTCTCTACAACGCTCCCAAGCTAATCTGCCAAGAGATAGGCCCTCGTTCCACTTATAAACGTTACAAGGAGGCCCAAAAATAGGGCACCCCCAAAAGATGCAAGTTCTAAAATCTCTACCTTGAAAAGTCCATAAGGCTGGCCATATAGCTTTCCGTACGGTTCCACGTTTTACGGCACCATCAGTGGGCTGCCAAGTCATAACTTTCTACGTGCTGGCTTTTTAGGGTTTAGGCCCCTCAACCGATAGGTTCCAAGTTTGTAGGGTAAAGTTTTTAGAACCCCTAGCCCTATTGGTGCCACATCACTAATTTGTGACATACCCCTCTTGAAAGAATAGAAATCGCCCTCAATTACGCTTGCAAAGCAAACAATGGACAAAAACTGGCTCAGTAGACACAAACTCTAAAGACGCAAGCACTAGACTGCACACATCCAGCACTTGCACAAAGATGACAGTCACTAAACATTCACATCATTATCCCCGTCAAGATCTCAAATGAAATTCATGATCATTGTACTTAATAAGGCATACCCATTAAAAACTACCCTGTAGGGGGGTAGACGTAAGCTTTCACCCAAAACTTTACTTTGAACTTTAGGACACAGAGAAACTTTGCAAAAGAAAACCTGTAACGGGAATTGATACTTCAAAACACACACGGCTTGGAAGCTAGAGCGCTACCAAGCAGACGTCGACACCTGTTGGCCCCAAAACCCGGCGCCCCTTTCGGTATTTCTTTATTGTATTCAAAGAGGGAATAAAACCTGTGATTTCCTACGAGCTGTCCCACATAATCTGGGGTGAAAATGACCTGTTCTGGCCCGATTTCAGTAGCATTAACTGTACTAAGACGCTTCACAGACACTATCCCCACGCAATAGATGACTTTTCCGACGCATACGGACACTTTGCAAAACCTGGCAAGAATCTGCAGCACGCTGAATTCTCTGTTTTCTGCCCTAAAAATGTGCCAAATCAACTGTACAGTGGTCCCCTTGCGTCCTCGGACCTCCTGTGGTATTACGGACCGTTTAGGGTCGAAACCCTAAACCTGCAAAAATACACAGCAGGCTGTATTTTGCTGTTTTGGGCTCCGTTTCGAGAGCCGGTCGCATCCGTAGCAAGTCCTCGAGCTCCCGCACCTGTAGGGCTACTTGACCTTTGAATCGGACGAAATTTCTCGCGTAAAATCTCTCTAAATTCACCTGTACCTGCGGGGGATTAGCAACTAGCTAATCCAATACCTGTGCAAGAGGCTCTTGCCTCCGCAATCGCGCAAGAACCCACACAACCGTATATACAGATGAAAAGCCCTCGAGCGGGGCATCACATTTCTGTATTCAAAGGGGGAGAGAGATGCACGAGAGCGGAATCATCGCGCTACATAAGACAAGGGAGAAGGCAAGCTTTCCATTAAAGCTGTGAGACGTGCACCCACTACTCACCCACACTCTGTAGTCACTTAATGAAAAAGAGGCAACCCGGGGCCCCAAATCAGCCTTTACTCTCAAAATGGGCACCCCCAGCTCATGTCGCATGCAGAATGGCTCACAAGCTGCCAAGTGTCCCTTATGCCCCGTTTGAGTTAATTCCTAGTACCCACCGACTTATAGGTGTAGCAAGGGGGCCTAAATAACTTTGAACTGAGCCTAGACACCCTTTTATTGCTCTGATTCGAGTGCCAGTTGGCCCGACCATCTCATGGCGACCTGCCCTTCCCGACTGCAGGTCAAACTCTCGGCCGTCGACCATTTCACACTGGCCATACAATGTCTGGCCATTTGCAACTTCAAAAAGAGGGTCCCAAAAATTAAACAAAAATCATTCCAAAGAAACCAACAACTAAGGTTAACAGTTGCCACGTCCCCGTGACACTAATTAGCCATTGCCACGTCCTCGTGACATACCCCCCTCTTGAAATCGCAAACGTCCTCGATTGCATGATGATCTTGTGTTGTTAGCACGCTTTTATCATCGCATGTACCCGCAAGAAAGGTCATAACACATAGATACAAATGACTTAATGAGACCTTCATACTTTTGTCATTTCCATCTATGATAAAAGTGAACATTATATGTTTAACACTTAAAGAGCGATGTACACTTCTATTACATTGAATCCATAATTTGATGTACTAGCTTTGTCATTACCCCTCCTTTGAAGTTGTTTGAACACGTTGAGTTGGGACATACGTAGGCTCTAACCCAAAGACCTCAAGGTAAAGTTGCAATACATTTGGTGACTTGACACCTGTTAGGTGCAGCGGAATGAATGTTGTTCTTTCTCAAGATGAGTGCTCCATAATGTGCTCAAGGTTCCTTTTTGTTCTTATGGAAGGGAGAGCCTTCCGTTCTTAATGAGAGAGTGCTATGATCACAAACAAAGTGAATGGACACTGCGTGCAAGTGTATGAGACTGAGAGATAGAGAGAGAAGAGAAATACGACACCAAGACGTTGTAAAACCCTCCTCCGAAGGCCCCTCTCTCGTCGGCGAGAGTGGCCTACTATTGATTGCGCAAACTGGTACAAACTGAATGCATGTGACTGATGCAAGCCTAAGCTAGATCAATGACGACGACGAGGATGGCGAGACCGATCTAAGGGCTGAAAACTAACGCCTTTGTACTGCTGTCCAAAGACGCAAATGGCTGAAATCTGATGTCGCCTTGCTGCTGTTCCAAAAACGCTAATGGCTGAGATAGTCTGGCACCAAAAACGCTAATGTGGGCTGGTTCTTGCGGGCTGAAAATGCTGGTCTTTAGGGCTGAAAACTGCGGGTCTTATCTGCTGAAAAACGCCAGCCAAAAGGGGGCGATTTGGGGATCTTGGAAACGCTAGGGGTTGGAACTGTCTTTGTTGAGATACTACTTAGAAGCTATGGCGAGGTTGGCTGATGCTGAAAACGCCAAGGCTGAAGTTCCTTTGCTTGGAGGAGAAAACGCCAAGGCTGAAATTGTCTAAGGCTGGGTCTTGTTGAGAAGTGTCTCCAAAGGGCCTGTTGCATGTGAATGCCTGATGCTCTCCTTCTTCTTCTGTCAATTAGTGCTAGCCTAGGTTTGCTTATATACAAACTTACTCAATTTGCCCTACCTACTTTCCAACAAAAGTCACTTAAAAATAATAAGTGAAAAATGTCAAAAATAGGGAAAATAGGCTAAATGCACCGGAAAATTCCCCTGAAGGATTCTGATGGATCCTGATGGGAATGCTTATGATCATGCTGTGTGCAACCAGAGGATATGCATCTATACTAAGTGTCTCGACATGCACGGTCTGCGAACAGACTCAAAAAAGTGCCAGATCACTTCTAAATCTAGACTGACTGGACTGACTGAACCCTTGTCGTGCTGTAGCTTGTCCACGGACACATAGGGTTGGATGTGTCACGTGACAACACCTCATGCTCTTCCATCCACTTTGCATCCATAGGTGGATAGTTCTTGAACTTCACCAAATAGTGTCTTGCAACCTGTCCCTTAACTTTTCTTTCTTTATGTGCCAAAATCTGCTCAAGAACCAAAATTTCATCAAGTTCCTCAACTTCTGGTTGGTCCTCATCTGGCATATCTTCTGGCACATCACCCACGAAGGGTCTTGAAAGACTCACCTGAAACGCATAATGAATCTTCCAAGCGTCGGGCAATTTCAGCCTATAAGCAACATTGTTGATCTTATCAAGCACTTGAAAAGGACCATAGTAACGCATGTTGAGCTTTGGAAATAACTTTCCTTGCCCTTCATCTTCTTTAGCCTTGCTTTTCAAACCGTAAAAGTACCCAATCACCAGGTGACGACGGTGGCGATCAGCAACCCTTTCTGGCTTTGCCTGAGTCTTCTCCAAGGAAACTTTGATTTTCTTATACATTTCATCCATGTTCTCAACATATCGATCTGCCTCAAAGATCTTGTCCTTTGTATGCAAAATGGGAGAAACCTTTTTGCCACCTTCAACAACCTCAAAAGGTGCCTTGCCTGTGGACGAATGCACCGTATTGTTGTACGTATACTCAAGCATAGGCAAATATTGTTCCCACTTGCCCTTATTATCTGACACATAGCATTTCAACAGATCCAAGAAAATAGAATTAGCCTCTTCTGACTTTCCATCAGTTTGTGAATGAAACGAAGACGAGAACTTGAGCGTATTGCCCATGTTCTCAAACAATCCTCTCCAAAAATAAACTTGTCATGCGAGGATCACGATCACTGACAATCGATTGTGACATACCATGATACTTGAACACATTGTACATAAATAACCGTGTCATCTGGTCAGATTTTATCTTCTTCCTAACAGGGATAAAATGGGCTTGTTTGTTGAACCTGCAAATAATGATCCATATACCATCATTCCATGTTGGCGTTCTTGGAAAATCAAAGTTAAAGTCCATAGCAATGCTTTCCCATGGCTGATTCGGAATCAACAATGGCTGTAACAACCCTAGAGCCTTTTGCTTGTCAAACTTGACCTTTTGGCAAATCATGCATGCTCGCACAAAGGCATCCACATCTCTCCTCAAAGTAGGCCAATAAAAGAATGTCTCTACTGCTTTAACTGTCGCATCAATACCACAATGCCCTGCATACGGTGGGACATGACTTTCTACCTTGACCTTATTTCGCAATGGCCTAGTGACACAAAGCCTGCCATGCATTCATAAATTCATCTCTAAGGAGGTAGTGCTCATGATGTTGCCCCTCTTGCAACTATTCAAAGATCCTTGCAAAATCTTCATTAGTAGCAGACTGTTTCTTCATGTCATCAAGCTCATGATGATAAGGAATTGACACAACTGAAATTTGTCCCTTCCTTGATAACGCATCAGCCACAACATTCTTCTTGCCTTCCACATGCATAATCTGGAAGTGGAACATAGAAAGAATGTTTGCCCATCGCGTATGCTTTTGGGATAGCTTTGACTGTGTCAAGAAGTATCGCAATGTCTGATGATATGTCTGGACAACAAATCAGCACCTAGCAGGTAGTGCTTCCAGCTAGAGAGCGCATGAATCACGGCAAATAACTCTTTCTCATAGATTTGCATAGTCTTTTATGGCCCTTGCAGGATTCTGCTCTCATAAGCTACTACGCAACCATCTTGCATTAGCACTGCTCCGATGCTATTGCGGCGCGCGTCACACTGGACCACAAATGACTTTCTAAGATCTGGTAAAACAATTACGGGATATGAAGTCAACTTTTCCTTTAAGAGACTAAAAGCTGAAATTTCTCTTTGGGTCCATCTGAAAGTGACCTCTTTCTTTTGCAAAGCGTGAAGAGGTGAATCTATCTCTGCAAAATTCCTTATAAACCTTCTATTGTATGAGCACAATCCCAAGAAGCTTCGGAGATCATGCACAGTCTTTAAGTTTGGCCATGTCTTGATAGCTTCAACCTTTGCGGGATCCATACGGACACCATCCTTTGACACTATGTATGTGGCCAAGAAAGTGGATCTCTTCCAAGAAGAATTCACTTTTCTTAGGATTCACAAATAACATGTGACGGTGCAGCTCTTCGAACACAATGGTCAAGTGGCACCTACGCTCCTCTTCATTCTTCAAGTAGACTATCATGTCGTCAAAGAATGTGCCAGCAAACTTCTGATGCGAGCAAAAAATCCGGTCCATCATTCTATTGGCGTGGCAGGAGCATTTGTAAGACCAAATAGCATCACTAAGAACTCATAAAGACCAAATGTCGTTCTAAACGTAGTCTTGTACACATCCTCAGGCCTTATACGAATCTGATGGTACCCACTCTTAAGGTCTATCCTGCTGAAAATTGCAGCACCCTCTAAACGGTCAAGAATATCATCAATCCTTGGAATAGGAAACTTGTTCTTGATGGTATTTTTATTCAATGCACGATAATCAATACACATGCGCCAAGAGCCATCCTTCTTTTGCACCTAAAGCACTGGGGAGCGGAGCAGAAAGGTAAAGAACTAGGCTGAATCAACTCCTTCTCTAAAAGCTCTTGTACCTGGCCCATAATCTCTTTTTGTCGCGCCGCACTAACCTTGTAGGGAGGTCCATTCGTGGCACCAAATCTATCGCATGATCCTCAAGCCTCTCCGGCGACAATTGCGACGGTAATGAAACAGAGAAACAGTCATTAAACTCTTGCAAAAATCGCTGACCTTTCTTTATCTAACACAAATAAATTTGATTGACAATTATCTGAAACATCACGTGCAAAGATCAAGTACAGAGAAAGATGATTTTTGATTATAGAAGTGTGAGCTGAAGCAGATACAATAGGGACAGACTCCCCTTTAAGCTTTACATCCAAAACATGCGTTTTGCACCTAATTGAAGGGTGATCGTCTTGTCGCAGACAACCAACACACCATGTACTGTGAACATCCACAGGATTCCCAGTAGTGCATCACACGCTTCCAATGGCATGATATAGACTCTTCAGTGTCCACATACGACTGAATATGCAGACGCATTCCAATGATGGGAATAACACACTTTGAGTGGCCAGGACATGCCAACCCTGCCTCTGCCGTGTACCCCATCTCTTCAGATCTGATGCCCAGCTTCATAGCCAACTCTGGTGAGATAAAGTTTGCTTTGGCACCTGGATCAAAGAAGATGAGTGCCGTTTGATCTCTAACTTTACCCCATGCTCTACATAACTCGCTAGCATCTGTGTTTGGCCTGTCACCCACCATATATGGCACCAAACCTGCCGTGGGCTTAGGCTTCTTTCCTCTCTTATCTTCTTTATCATCCGAATCAGCTAGCCTTTTCCTTTGTGGACAATCTGCAGCAAAGTGACCAGGCTGCTCGCATATAAAGCATTTATTTTCAGCCATCAAGACCTTCTTTTCCTTGAGCGACTTGCGCACAAAAGGCTTCCTTTTCGGCTTCTTTGCATGCGCTCTAGAAGTCCCGGCTGAGTCCTTATCCTTGTTGTCCTTTTCTGACCCCTGTGGTGCTTCAGGAACCGTTTTGACGAAGGGCTTCTTTGCTGAATTTTTCTTTTGCTGCCCCCCTTTTGCATTGCCCGGGAACCCATTGTCCTCTCCCTTCAACCAAGGCAAGACCAGTGTTGACAACTTCCATAAGCTGAGTGACGATAGCCACTCTGTTCTTTGTACAGTAATCCCGAAGCCCTCTAGGCAACCCACAACAATACTTCTCAATCTGCTCTGTCAGTGTGGCACAAACCTGTAGGAGGTTACTGAGAGAAATGCTTTGCAAAACCTCCGATTGTACTCCTGTAGACTCTTGCAAGTAGCCGCAGTGAGTTGGTGTCAATCCGTCATGACATCGGCTTCAAATTCATTTGACAACCACGCAGATGCAAACATTTGTTTGAAGTATACCCATGTGGCGGGTGCCTGTCCTTGCATTAACAATGTCGTCCACCATGTAAGCGCATTGTCTTTCAAGAAAGTGACGGCTTCCCTGACCTTAGAAGCCTCTGTAAATTTCCCTCCAGCATAAGTTGTATCAAACTGCTGGAGGAAAGTAAGAGCCTTTGTCTTATCCTCAAAGCCGCTGAAAGTGCTAGACTTTACAATTGCACCACCTTCTTTGTAAGCTTTCGGCTTTTCCAGTGCCTCCAAATTGTCATAAGGAATTGTCTGCAACATGGGCACTGTAGTAGGGATCATCGGCGCGTCTTGGCCATTGACATTTTGCTTCATAGGTGCCCTATCTGGCTGCTGCCGAAAAAAAAACAGCCATCCCAAAATTACCCTGTGGCACCCCAAACTGGCCCTGGTTGCTCTGAAAGCCTTGCTGCATGCCGATGCTACCATACATGGGGTTTGGCATCATGCCTTGCATACCCCCAAACACTATTCCTAGCATATATTGCTACTTTCCAGGCGCATAACCAACCATACTTTGGAACACAGATCCAACCCCGAAATACCCAGGATGTACCGTGGGTGGTGGAAAAACCTGATGCATTGCTTGGAAACTGATTCCCTGTCTTGTAACACAACATGCGGGCTTGGAAAGGTGGCAAGCTGAACTAGCAAAGCCTGTAGAATAGGCGTCCTAACTACTTGTTCAAGGATGGAAGGAACTTGTTTTGGAGCCCCTGACTCTGCAACATGTGAGTGCTCCCTATCCTGCTAAGACGCATGAAGTACTTAGGATTGAGCCTCAACAGGCTCCACGGGCTGTGTGAGTTGCCGTAACTGTTGTGGCACTGGTGGCGCTTGCAAAAACCTTGGGTTCTGCACCAATCGAGAAAACACATTCACAATGGCAACTAACTGAGTCATGAACACATTATCTTCAAGTTGCCCAGACATAAAGCCCTACATTGAGGGAACATTGTACAGACAGGCATGGCCGTGAACTCTCGCAAACCTCGAACACTGTAGGAATTTCTTGTCTGTCCTTCAAAGAGGAACCCTCTTCCATTATACCCTTCCCTTTGTCGGCCATAGTGTAATCCCGTGTTCCATACTCTGTGTCTTCACCAAACCAACCGGCTCACTTCTTGAGGAAAAAGTGAACCGGCCGATAGGGCGCACCCAAATCTTTACTTCAGACTTTAGGAACCTGTGACGGGAATTAATACTTCAAACACACACGGCTTGGAAGCTAGAGCACTACCAAGCAAACTCCGACACCTATTGGCCCCAAAGGCTGGAGCCCCTTTCGGTATTTCCTTTTTGTGTTCAAAGAGGGAATAAAACCTATAATTTCTTACGAGCTTCCCGCATAATCCGGGCTGAAAATGACTTGTTCTGCCCGATTTTGGCAGCATAACTGTATTAGGACGCTTTACAGACAGTATCCCCACGTAATAAATAACTTTCGCGATGCATACGGACACTTCGCAAAACCTGGCAAAAATCTGCAGCATGCTGAACTCTCTGTTTTCTGCCCTGAAAATGCGCCAAATCACATGTACAGCAGTCCCCTCGCATCCCCGGACCTCCTGGGGGTATTAGGGACCGTTTAGGGCCGAAACCCTAAACCTCCAAAAATACACAGCGGGCTGTATTTCCCTGTTTTGGGCTCCATTTCGAGAGTTGGTCGCATCCATAGCAAGTCCTTGAGCTCCCGCACCTGTAGGGCTACTTGTCCTTTGAATCGGACGAGATTTCTTGCGTGAAATCTCTCCGAGCTCACCTGTACCTACGGGGGATTAGCAACTAGCTAATCCAGTACCTCTGCAAGAGGCTCTTGCCTCCGCAATCGCGCATGAACCCACACAATTGTACATACAGATGAAAAGCCCTCGAGCGGGGCATCATGTTTCTGTATTCGAAGGGAGAGAGAGAGAGAGAGAGATGCACGAGAGCGGAATCATCGCGCTACATCAGACAAGGGCGAAGGCAAGCTTTCCATTAAAGCTGTAAGACCTGCACCCACTACTCACCCACACTCTGTAGTCACTCAATGAAAAAGAGGCAGCCCCAAATCAGCCTTTACTCTCAAAATGGGCGCCCCTAGCTGATGTGGCATGCAAAATGGCTCACAGGCCGCCAAGTGTCCCTTATGCCCCTTTTGAATTAATTCCTAGTACCCACTGACTTATAGGTGTAGCGAGGGGGCCTAAACGACTAGCCTAGACACCCTTTTACTGCTCGGATTCTAGTGCCGATCAGCCCGACCATCTCGTGGCGACCTGCCCTTCTTGATTGCGGGTGAAACTCTCGGCCGTCAGCCATTTCACACTGGCCATACAATGTCCGGCCATTTGAAACTTTAAAAAGAGGGTCCCAAAAATTAAACAAAAACAATTGGAAAGAAACCAACAACTAAGGTTAGCAGTTGCCACGTCCTCGTGCCAGCAATTAGCCATTGCCACGTCCTCATGACACCCATCCAAGATTTGGTATCAAAATTTGGGTAGGATGAATTGTGGTCATTGATGATCGCTAAGTATGGAGAGTATATAGTTTCAACATGGCATCACATCAATGTTGCATTTTTTCAGGTTGGGTGTCTTTGGGAGCATATGATATGCTTTGTTTCTATAGATAAATTTTACTGGACTGGATGACCTAAGTGCCTCATGCTATTATAAAATAGTTCTCAATTTATACAATTTGCCAATCTTGCAATCATGATTGACTTTCACATTAGGAATTGTGTACTGGTTTGTGATCTAGTGTGTTTTCGAGCATGTCACGAATATCTGACATTCCTCTATGAATTAGGTTTTTTTTTTTTAATATGGTATGAATTTTACATATCATAAAACTCAAATTGTTCAACATTATGTATTGTATACAGTATATTCCGAACAAGTAACAAAATCTTGCTCTTTGAATACCTAGTCCATCATCCTGTTGAATGATGCACGAGCATTTGGTAAGCCTGAAAGACATCAGCAAACACTCACACAATCCAAATGACCTTCACAAGGGGGTTGTACATCTTCACGAGAGATCCTGATTAGATGGTGTCCACTCTCATATTGATCCTAATGAAGCAAGTAGAAATGTACAATCTATTGAGTATATTATCGATCATGGCTTTTGGAAAGCTGTTGTCACAAATGACCGAGGTGGCTTGAAGCCATTCCACCTCGACCATCAAGCTCGCTTGCTCTTTCGGTGAAAGAGCAAGTCGAAGGGTCGGTTCCGCGGTGTTAGTCAAGGAGGCTTCAGTAGAGTCCCTTTGTGGTGAAGCAGGGGCCGCCATCTTGTCTACTGCTGAAATAGAAGGCGAGGATGACGTGGAAGACTACCAATAGGCTGAAATCAGCCCATAGAGAGCTCGAGGGGGTGGGACGGAGCTGTGAGGTGGAGCGGGGGCAAAGCGAGGCAAGGAGAGAGTCAAGCAGGGTGGGGGAGGGGTGCGCCCGATGGCAAAGAGCAGCCCTTAAGGCTTTTGGTTTAGCACCGACTATTCTAGAAGTGACCAATGAATTGGCAGGTTGAATCTGGTGCAGTCCGAACTGCATGAGGGGGGCCACTCCACTCCGTTGTCACAGATTACCTCGATTGGAATAAAGTCACTAATTTCTCTCTGAGATTTTAAGGATACTGACAATATGATGGTATTTGTTGAATGACTTTATGAAAAGATGTACATTGAAATAGGAATTCCTAAAATGAACTTATTACATGTGCTCTCTCATGTGTATATTGTTTTGAGTACATGTCGAGAAGATAAAACAATTGTAGCATTTTATCTATTCACCTGACAGGTGATGTGAATGTGATAATAACGAAATTTAGTAGATCAAGACATCCGTGAAAATATCAACGCAGTTTGGATGGGATTGCCTTATTGGTTACAATGATCATGATTCTCATTTGAGATCTTGATGGGGATAATGATGTGAATGTTCATTGTTTAGTGACTGTCATCTTTGTGCAAGTGCTGGATGTGTGCAGTCTAATGCTTGCATACTTAGAGTTTGTGTCTATTGAGCCATTTTTTGTCCTTCGTCTGCTTTGCAAGCGTAACCGAGGGCGATTACTATTCTTTCAAGAGGGGTATGTCACAAATTAGTGATGTGGCACCAATAGGGCTAGGGTTTCTAAAAACTTTACCCTACAAACTTGGAACCTATCAGTTGAGGAGCCTAAACCCTAACAGGCCAGCACGTAGAAGGTTATGACTTGGCAGCCCCCACGAATGGTGCCGTAAAACGTGGAACCGTACGGATAGCTGTATGACCAGCCTTCTAGGCTTTTCACGGCAGATATTTAGAGCTTGCAGCTTTTGGGGGCGCCCTATTTCTGGGCCTCCTTGTAACGTTTATAAGCAAAGCCAGGGCCTATCTCTTGGCAGATTAGCTTGGGAGCGTTGCAAAGAGGAGACCCTTGGACATTGTACCTAGTGAAGCATCAATAAGAAAGAAATGCCGAAAGGGGTGCGTCTTTGGGGCCAACGCATCTAGAAGCAGAACTCTGTCGCTTTGTGTTGACTCTCTCTCTCTCTCTCTCTCTCTCTCTCTCCCCCCCCCCCCCCCCCCCCCCCCCCCCCCCCAAAGTTCCATCAGTTGTTTGCAGTTTTCTCACATGTGTTGCTGTAGATTTCTCGCTTGGAGTGTCCAAGCGTGTTAGTACTTGCCCCATACTCACCAACCGCTGATACACTTGCGGTTGGATCTCTCTCTGGATCTTCTCTTTTCTTACACAAGAAGTGGAGTCCATCTTCTTGGTGGAGTCTTTGGCTTGCTTTGGTCTTCCATCTCTTCCTTGGATCTGCACCTCTAGATGTTATGGGATCAGGTTGTGAGTCGAGCTCCGTGACAGGATGCCCTTGTCAGCAGACGTTGCTTCCTCATCCTCTTCTTCCTCTTCCTCTTCCATGTACACACTCTTCCTCTAGAGTCTCTGTATGGTGTATGGTCAATTCACTGACAAGGCGGTGAATCGATAGCACCACCATGACTGTAATGAGCATAGAAGATACTTGAACTTGAAACGAGGACAACAGCAATTAATAAACTTCAGACGAGACACAGTGGAACTTCAGACGCTGCTTCCTCAACCTCTTCTTCCTCTTCCTCTTCCATATACACAGACTCTTCCTCTAGAGTCTTTGTATGGCGCATTGTCAATTCACTGACAAGGCGGTGAATCGACAGCACCATCATGACTCAAATGAGCATAGAAGATACTTGAACTTGAAACGAGGCCAACAGCAATTAATGACGAGACACGATGAAACTTAGTTTTCCACCCACATCCACTAGCCCTTAAGTCAGGCGCCCTTGTGATCATAGTTACCCGGAATGGGAAATAGGAACGGGGAACAGAGAACGGCAACATGCATGAAATGCCATTCCCTGTTTCGGATACCCACGTTTGAAACACGGAATGGGGAGCCGAAACGGGAAATTGGGATGGGAACGGGGACCTAAAAATGGCCATTCCCTATAACTATGGGCAACGCTGTACAGGACCTCCGCAATTCGCGCTAACATGTTGTCATGGCAGGCGTATGGATCTCTGCGCTTTGCGTTGCTGATGCCACGTGGCAGACTATACGAATTTTCGCAAATTACATTGGCTGCTTTTGGGAGACCCTAGAGCTAGCCTTTGAGAGCAGATACTTTTGGCAACAAGTGCTTTTGAACTGATTGCTTTTGGGGCTCTGCTTTTGGGCATCCCTTGTACTATTTATAAGAGCCCCTGAGGCCTCACTCTGCAGAGCATCTAGACGCACAGTCTGCGAGCAGAGGTCCCTCGGGAGTTGTACTTTGCAATGATCAATGATAAAGAAATACCGAAAGGGGCGCCAGTCTATGGGACCAATGCTTCTGGGCGCAGAACTTCATCGAGCCGTGTCGCCTCTCTCTCTCTCTCTCTCTCTCTCTCTCTCTCTATATATATATATATTTATTTATTTATTTATTTATTTATTTATTAATTATTTTATTTTATTTTTTTTAAGTTCAATGATTTTGAAGTTTTTGTTCGTGTGTTGCTATTGATTTCTCGCTTGGGGTGTCCAAGCCTGTTACATCTTCAGTAGACCCCATTTGAAGCCTATTTTGGTAAGAAGCCCGAGGTCTCCCACTCTCGGATTTTTGGGTGCGATGCCTATGTCCATGTACCGAAGGAGCAAAGGGGGAAGTTTGACCCCAAAACCCAAAGAATGATTTTTGTGGACTACAACTCACTTTCCAAGGGATATCGACTCTATGATCCAATGAAAAAGGATGTACTCAGCAATGTTGTCTTCGACGAGATTTTACCTTCTGAGGGGGCTTCAGCTCCCAAGTCTTCCACAATGACCCCGCTAGTTGCCGATCCTTGGAGACCCGAATTTGATTTGCCTCTTGATGAACCCTCTTCTCCTATCCCTATCCGCATCTTGATGAACCCTCTTCTCCTATCCTTGTCCCTCAGGCTTCCGCGATGATGCAGATGATAGTGGTTCTCATCATAGTGTAGAGTTAGAACCGCAATACCAGTAGCTCCTCCCCTGGGAAGCAAGACCGACAAGTTGTTGAAGTGGCTATTGGAGACTTTGCGAGATTCAATTTCTTCAGATTTTCCACCCGATTGGAGTGAAGCCGGTCTACATGACGATCTCAGCGACTTCGTGTTGCTGAGGTGGATGGGACTTTATTAAAGGTGAACTATGCTTTGATGTCTACAGTGATCAAGGATAGAGATCCTCTTACGGTTGAGGAAGCAGTTTCACAACCAAAGTGGAAGTTGGCCATGCAGAAAGAACTTGATTCCATCAAGAAGAACAACACTTGGGAGTTGGTTTCCAGCCTGCCAAGCGGAAAGTGATTGGAGTCAAATGGGTTTACAACTCTTAAGTACATATTTGATGGTTCTTTGGACAAGCCCAAGGCAAGATTAGTTGCCAAAGGCTTTTCTCAAAAACCTGGTGTAGACTATGAGGAGACCTTTGCACCGACCGCAAAGATGGCGACCATTCGGATTGTTTTTGCCCTTGCTGCCTTTTTCGGGTGGTCGATTTTTTAGATGGATGTTGTTTCGACTTTCCTCGATGGTGATGTAGAGAAGGAGGTGTATGTGTTGTAACAAACTTGGACACTCCAAGTCAAGATTCTATCGCAACACAACAGAGATTCACTTTAAAAAAGTTCACAAAAGACGACACGGCCCAGCGTAATTCCGTGCCAAGAGGTATTGGCCCCAAAGACTGGTGCCCCTCTCGGTATTTCTTTTTATATTAATCTTTGAGCAAAGTACAACTCCCACGGGTGCTCGCTCTCAGACTCTACGTCTAGGTGCTCTGCAGAGGGAGCCCCATTGGGTTCATTATAAAGGTTACAAGGGATGCTAAAAAGCAGAGCCCCAAAAGCAAGTAATTTTTAAAAACTCTTTGCAAATAAAGCAATTGTAACCAAAAGCTGCCAATTCAGCCGACCAGCCCTAAAGCAAAGTCTCCATACAGCTGCCCGCTTTTTGCGGAAATCCGTACACTCTCCCACGTCAGCAAGTCAACGGAATCTGCGCCGCAAATCACGCCGCAATTTTTGAAAATCCGTACCAGCATGTCGGCGCATTTGGCAAGGGTTCCATACAGCATGCCACGTGTCACTATCCGCGGATTTTCCGGGACTGCCAATCTGGGGTGTGTGTGTGCTCTGCTGCCCCATGTCCAAGGCCATGCCACGTCACCAGTTTGTGACATACCCCCCTCTTGAAAGTATTGTAATCGCCCTCGATTACGCCTGCAAAACAAACAGAGGCCATAAACTGTCTTAGCAGACACTGACTGTTAGTACCGACGCACTAGGAACAACACATCTAGCACATGTACCAATCGACAATCACATCACAAGACATCACTTGACATCACATGACAAATCACACTCAACAATCATTCCAATCTCAGACCATGATTAATCGGCAACGTATTTAGCAATCGCATCTAAGATCCAGTCAGGACCTCTCAAATGTCCGATTGACTAATCCTTATTGCAATCATGTCTATAGAGATTTATCATATTGAAATCATGCAATCATTTCGTCTATCACTTCCTGCACTTAAACAAGTCAAGAACGAGAACAAATCAGTATCATATTATCGGGAATTCCAGGTTCATAAAGTCATACAGCAAAATATTGTCAGCTCACAGTATCCCTAAACTCAAAAGAGACATCAGTGACTTTAGTATCAAAATCGGGGCAATCTGTTGACAGAGGAGTGGAGCGACTCCCCTCTTGTGCATACCCACTGCACCAAATTCCGCCTAGCTAAGTTCGGGGTTCAATTTGGAATAGACTATGCTAAACCAAAAGCTTCAAGGTAAAGGTTCACAATTTGAGGAGTATCTGTCAGGTCCTCATGCTCCATCCATTTCGCATCCAATGCGAGATAGTTCTTGAATTTAACCAAGAACCGCCTTATCGATTTACCTTTTACCTTTCTTTCTTTATGTGCCAAAATCTGTTTTGGAACAAATATCTCCTCGTTTTCCTCCACTTCGGGTTGCTCATCAGGCTCCCCATCATCGGGTACATCGCCTTTAAAAGGCTTCAGGAGACTCACATGAAAAGCATTGTCAATCCTCTAAGTATCGGGCAGCTTCAGTCGAAAGGAGACATCATTTATCTTTTCGAAAATCTGGAAAGATCCATAGTATCTCATGCTAAGCTTTGAAAAAAAAAAAAGCCGCTCCTTTCCCTTTTTCTTTCTCAAGCGTGCCTTCTCAAAACGTAAGAGCACCCAATCGTTCTCCTTTAATTTCAAATTGCGACGATGTCAATCTGCTACCTTTCTCTATCTTTCCTGAGATTTCTCCAAAGCCTTCCGGACCAAGTCCAAGTCCCTCGTGAACTGGTCAGCTTCAAAAGAAAATCTTATCTTTCGTGCTAAGGAAGGGTGGAACCTCAATATTCTCAAATGGCACCTTCCCCATCAAAGAGTTGATTGTGTTATTGTAGGCATATTCCACCAAAGGTAAAAACCTTCTCTCATGTAGTCTTCTGATCCAATGAAGAAGACTTCAACAAATCCAGTACGACTAAATTTGCAATCTCAGATTGCCCATCTGTCTGCGGCGGGTGGAAAGATGACGAGAACTGCAACCGCATGCCAATGTTCTCCCAAATAGCCTTCCAAAACAAACTTGTGAATCTGGGGTCTATGTCGGAGACAATTGTCTCAGCCATGCCATGTAATCTGAAGATCTAGGCCACAAACAGTCTCGATAAGTGATCCAGCTTGACTGTTTTCTTCACTAGAATGAAATGAGCTTGCTTGCTAAATTTGTCAATAATAGTCCAGATACCATCATGCTCACTCTGTGTTTTCGAGAGATCAAAAATGAAATCCATTGCAATACTTTCCCAAGGGCGGGTGGATATAGGTAAAGGCTGTAACAATCCCTGTGCTTTATGCCTATCAAACTTGACCTTCTGGCATATCAAGCAACTGCGTACAAAATCGTCAACACGTCCTTCTTGAGTCTCAGCCAAAAGAAGTATCTCTCCACGCCTTTCAAGGTGGTAGCAATGCCGCGATGACCCGTAAATGGTGGACAGTGGCATTCGGTTAGAACCTTTTCGCTCAACGGCTATGTAACGCACAACATCGTTTTCTTCATCAAGTAGCCATCCAGAATGGAATATCCCGCTACTACCTCCCCATTCCGTATCCGAGTGAAAATATTTGCAAAATCTGTATCTGTGGCATACTGATCGACCATATCCTCGAAGCTCCTATGATGTATCGCGAAAATAGCCTGAACCAACGGCTTCCGGGATAAAAGCATCTGCCACCGAATTCTCCTATCCCTGCACATGGACAATCTGGAAGTGAAACTGTGACAAGATGTTCGCCCACCGCATCTGCTTTTCCGATAGCTGCTTTTCTGACAAGAAGTAGCATAAACTCTAGTGATCTATGAAGACCGTAAAATCGACTCCGAGTAGGTAATGTCGACACTGAGTAAGAGCATGGATAACCGCCAAAAGCTCTTTCTCATATATCTCTGCTATCAATTTCGGCCTTGAGAACAATCGGCTCTCATAGGCAATGACATGGCCTTCTTACATTAAGACCGCACCCAGACTACGACCACAAAGCATCACAATATACTTCAAATGACTTTTGCAAATCCGGCAAAGTCAAAACTGGTCTTGTAATCAATTTCTCTTTCAACATCTGAAAGGCAGTCACCTCTGTAAATCCCCACGAGAAAGGGACTCCTTTCTGTGTCAACATATGCAAAGGGGAAGCAACCTCTGCAAACTTTCTAATGAACCGCAAGTAGTAAGAACATAAGCCCAAGAAGCTTTTAACTTCATGGGCATTCTTCAAATCGGGCCAATCACAGAGAGTCTCTATCTTGGCCAGGTCCATTTGCACTCCTGCTATTGAGACGATGTGCCCCAAAAAGTGTATCTCTGGTAGGAAAAATTCACTCTTCTTTGCATTGATCACCAACTTGTGATCTTGTAATGCCTGAAAGACCTATAGCAGATGTTCTGTATGTTCTGCCTCATCCTTGGAGAAAACAATGATGTCGTCAAAGAAATGCCAACAAATAGTCTATACTCTCGAAAAATCCTATCCATCATTCGGTTAAATGTCGCTAAAGCATTGGTTAGGCCAAAAGGCACGACCAAAAACTCAAATAAACCAAAAGTCGTCCGAAAAGCTGTCTTGTAGACATCTCCCGACGCGATTCGGATATGATGATATCCGCTCTTTAAATCGATCCTGCTGAAACAAGAGGATCCCTGTAGTCGGTCTAGAATATCATCGATCCTGGGAATCGGAAATCTGTTCTTGGCGGTGACTTTGTTGAGAGCTCTATAGACAATGCACATTCTCCAAGGTTCGTCTTTCTTCAAAACCAACAACACCAGAGAGCAGTAAGGTTCAGTACTTGGTTGGACAAGACCCTTTTCCAAGAGGTCTTTTACTTGGTTCATAATCTCTTCATTCTGGGCTCGTCTCACACGGTAGGGTGGCCGGTTTGGTGGTGTGCTTCCAGGTATCAAATCAATGAGACGAGTTGGTGGCAACTCACCTGGTACGCCCTCTGAAAAGCAATCGGCATGAGTGTGGAGAAAATCCTGGCGTTCTTTATCAAGGTCAAAATCGACCTTCAATCATCATTCAGTTCTCTCCAGAAAATCAAGGGAAAAAAAAAACTGAATTTCATCAAGTACAATCTTTGTGCCCTTCATGTGTCAAAGTCGCTTTCTCAGCCCGATAGTCAACCACGGCGTTGTTCTTGTGGTACGAAGGGATTTCGAGGAGGACGTCACAACCTCCTAGGGGCATTACGTAGAAGTCCTCGTACCCTAAACACCCCTGACATTGCAAACGAAGTTTGCCAATGATCAGTGTAATGGCAACATCTCGTCCGGGTGCCGCTAGAACTACCTCCGCCTGTGGCCTTAGCCTGTCGGGCATAATTCCAAATCGAGCCGCCAATTCAAGTGAAACAAAGTTGGCCTTGGCTCCTCCATCAAAGAAAATGAGGGCTTCCTGATCTTTCACTTTGCCCTAAGTGCGGCAAAGTTTTTTACTTTCGTTCATCTGATTCGGTTCGGGCCCCACGCAATGTGGTACCAGTTATATTTTCATCTACCTTTTCTGCCACATTCCTCAGCTGCTTTCGAACTCTCTGGCCTTTCTTCATCTTGTTCTTTTTGTGCCTCTTTAGGGCACTTCGCGGAGATGTGTCCAAATTCCCCGCAACCAAAACACTTCCCCTCTTTGAGATAGATAGCCCTTTCTCTAAGAGTCTGTCGAGGACGTGTATCTTTCTTTTCTTTTCTTTTCTTTAAAACTCTTGCTCTTTCTACTTTCATTATTAGAAGTCTGTTAGGTTCTCTAAGTCAAGATCTCATCAATGGAATCTTGATTTTTGTTCCAAGCAATAGTCTTGGAACTTTGTAGGAAGTCCGCAGCAAAACCGCTCGATCTGTTCTTTAAACGAGACCTTCTTAAACGAAGAAGCTGGTAGAAAAGAGCTCCAAAATCTCTCGCAATCAACGTCCAAAGAATCTCCCTTGGTCATCCGAAGATGATTCCAAACGGTTCGTATGTCTCTTTCGTACTCCCGAGTCAGCCAAGAAGAAATAAAAAGCCTTTTGAAATTTCAACCATTTAACCGGAGCTTCCTTTCTCAGCAGAAGAGCGGACCACCATATTCGAGCATCTCGGAACCCAGAAAAGGATTCAAATCGGCTGTCCACCTTCTTTTATTTCTTTTACTTTCTTGCTTTTATCTTCGAGGAAGTCATATTGGTTGGCTTCATAAAAATGTTTCTTCTTTGCATAGAACATGTGATCGTTAGAGTCCGAACTGTCTGAGGATGACTCCTCTGTAGAGCTGTCCAAAACTGGGCGAAATCTAGGCTTCTTTGCCTTTTTCTTGCCCTTTTCGAAGCTTTGCTTTTTGCTTCGCTTGTCCATGTCCAATCTAGGATTCCTGGAGTACTTAATCAATTTGTTCACACATATACCAATCTGCAGTTGACGTTTGTACTCTCCTTTATGGCAAACTTACCCGAAAAAAATTTGCCCAAATCTTCATTCTTTTCTTCAGGTCCCGTGCCGGATTTTCAACTTTTCTTTGCCTTCCCACTGAGAGGTGTCATCTCCGTCAAATTCTTCGCAAGAACCCATGTGTAATCTAGGATTCTAAATGGCTTTATGCCCTGTAAGACAGAGCAATGAAGACAGGAGCGCGCCCGATGCGCGATGTATGAAGGGTGGGAGTGGCTAATAAGTCCGCGGTTCGCGCCACGAAGATTCTTTCCCAAAAGCTGTATGCGCTGCAAAGAGGATCGGATCCTTCGTAGAAGAAGAATCTTTCTATGCTTTGATACCACTGTAACAAACTAGGACACTCCAAGTCAAGATTCTAACGCGACACAGCAGAGATTCACTTTAAAACGGTTCACAAAAGACGACACGGCCTGGCGTAGTTCCGTGCCAAGAGGTATTGGGCCCAAAGACTGGCGCCCCTTTCTGTATTTCTTTTAATATTAATCTTTGAGCAAAGTACAACTCCTGCGGGTGCTCGCTCTCAGACTTTGCGTCCAGATGCTCTGCAAAGGCAGCCCCCTTGGGTTCATTATAAAGGTTACAAGGGATGCTAAAGAGCAAAGCCCCAAAAGCAAGTAATTTTTAAAAGCTCTTTGAAAATAAAGCAACTGTAACCAAAAGCTGCCAATTCAGCCAGCCAGCGCTAAAGCAAAGTCTCCGTACAACTGCACGCTTTTTGCGGAAATCCGTACACTCTGCCATGTCGACAAGTCAGCGAAATCTGCGTCGCAAATCACACCGTAATTTCTTGGAATCCGTACCAACTTGTCTCGGGGGTTCCGTACAGCATGCCACGTGTCACTATCCGTAGATTTTCCAAGACTGCCAGTCTGTGGAGGGGGGGGGGGGGGGGGGGGGGGGTGCTCTGCTGCCCCATGTCCAGGGCCATGCCACGTCACGAGTTTGTGACATGTGTAGCAACCTCTAGGGTTCAAGAAACATGGTTTGTCGGTTGCTAAAGGCTCTCTACGGCCTAAAGCGATCCCCTCAAGCCTGGTACCAAAAGATAGACTCTTTCTTTCTACAGCACTCCTTTCGACGATCTTCTGCAGACCCAGACTTACCATGAGGGAGAATTAGTGACACTTGTTATCCTTTATGTGGACAATCTTGTGATTACAGGTAGCAATGTTGAGCACATCCGCAGTACTATAGAGACCTTGGCTAAGGAGTTTGAGATGACAAATCTTGGCTTGCTTCACCACTTTCTATGATCGAGTGCAAACTTGTCTCACCTCCCATGAATCCCAGTCAAAAGTTGTCACAGTTTTATCTCCCCCTTGCAGAAGATGCTACACAGTATTGAAAACTGATTGGTTCTCTCATTTGGGTACTCAACACCCGATTTGATGTCAATTTCTCGGTGGGACTTCTCAGTTCTCTCAAGCAGAAACCAGCCAAGTCACATTTGGAGCAGGCCCTTCGGACTCTGTGGTTTTAAAGGCGACCAAATCATTAGGCATTCACTATGCGGCTCAAGGTACAAATTTCCAGATCATTCTACAAGGATGGAATGATTCGGATTGGGGTGGAGATCCGGATGGACAGCAGTCGACTACAGGTTATACCTTTTCTTTTGGCTCACGAGTAGTTTCATGGAGCAGCAAGAAACAACCAACAATTGCCTTATCTTCCACAAAGGCAGAGTAGCGAGCTGTTTGTAGCAAAGTAACCTTAAACGCGGAACGGGAACGGCGACGAGCCTCCCTGCGGAACGAGGAAACGGCAAGGGGTCCGGAACGCGGAAAGGAAGGCATAAAAAGCATCCAAATAATGCAATTTTTAGCGTTATGTGTTTGAATACAAGTAGTATTAGAGTCCTTCGACTCTAATACTCACAAAAAACACGATTTGAAGACCATTCAACCTTATTATGACTTAATTGTGATGTGCGGCGCCTCGGTCATAGTACATACACAACAGACATAGTGCCCATACACAAAAACACATGCAATTACAGATTAAAGCTCTCAAATAATTGCAAGAGTAGAAGTTAAGAGATAAAACTTGAGAGTTGAGCCATAACATTGAGCAAAATTTAGTTTTTGCTTAATTTTGGTTAACAAGGCCCGCCAAGGCGCTAAAAAAACCAAAGGTGATGTCACAAGACGAGCACCACGTGCCAATAGAAAAGAACAGACTGAACAGATTTTTAGCACTTCAATAACAACTGAATTGAGAGAGAGACGGAGAGAGACGACACGCGACACGAAGTGGCGGAATTCGACCCCAGAGAGTATTCGCCCCAAACATTGGCGTCCCTTTCGGATATTTCTTTATATTGCATCAAAACAGTACAAGCCGCTACTCCAGACTCTGCACCTTCTCCAGGACGCATGCCAGAGAATGAGCCCTAACCTCATATTTAAAGGCCCTAGGCCCCAAAAGCAGTTTACAATAAAAAGCCTTCAAACTCAAAAGCATCTGGTGCAAAAGCAATACCAAAAAGCTGTCAACGTAAATCTTGGAATTTCGTACAACAGTCAGCACAAAACGCGGAAATCCGTACAACCTGCCACATCATCATGCCAACACAATTTTCGAAAAGCTGCTACGTCATCAATTATTTCTGTGTGTGGGTCCTGCTTTATTTTAATCCTTTATGTCACTTGGGGCCCCATTGGACGGGGTCCCCATAAGTTGGTAGGACTTCTTCTGTTACTTGCTCTTCTTAGGGTTTAGGTCCCTCGACCGGCATCTGTAAGTTGGCTCCATTCTTTAGGCTTTGACACGTCAGCAGTTTGTGACATCTCCCCTTCTTGAAAGAGAGTAATCGTCCGCGATTACAACATATCGCAAAACAACTCAAGTTAGCTCAAAAATTTCCGAGGGTCATTCTGAGGGATCAAGGAGTTAGCTTCTCCTTTCTGCTCTTTTGATCAAGGAGTTACCTTCTCCTTTCGTCCAGATCGGAACTCTTGATATTCCATCACACCCAAACCGTATTGATCTTTCATGAGTGTCTTGATGCACTAAAATTACATACCCAAGCAATCTCATCCAATCAGGAATATTCAGTAGTTGGCACATCATAATGTAACACAAATGCTCACATATGCATGTTACAAGACAGAGAAACATAAAGTTGCCGATGAACACTCTTCCCGCATAACCTAACAAGGTTCGTGCCAGGAGATATTCAACGACTCCCTCATCACTCCTCCCGCATAACCTAAAAAGGTCCGGGCCGGGAGATAGAGGCCTTTCACAACCAAACGCCCCCCAGACCGCAGCCTGCGTCGTTAAGAGGTGTTGAGAGTAACCACTGCTCAGACTTCTTAATACTCCTCCCGCATAACCATCCAGGTCCGGGCCGAGAGTCACAACAACAATTATTTTACAAGCATACAACCAAACGCTCCCCAGGTATCGGCCTGCGTCATTCGGAGGTTTTCTAGCATACAACGGAACGCTCCCCAGGCATCGGCATGCGAATACCAAAACAATTTTTTTTTTCACTTCTCCACCCGAGAGTAAAATCACCAATCATTGAAACCAGTATTAAAACCATAGTCAAACAATTCAAATCAGCATACAACCAAACGCTCCCCAGGTATCGGCCTGCGTCATTCGGAGGTTTTCTAGCATACAACGGAACGCTCCCCAGGCATCGGCATGCGAATACCAAAACAATTTTTTTTTTCACTTCTCCACCCGAGAGTAAAATCACCAATCATTGAAACCAATATTAAAACCATAGTCAAACAATTCAAATCAGCACCAAGACAAGTTTAAAACAAATACCATCCATTTCAAACAGATTTCAAACAAGATCACCAACAAGATCAAACAGAACTCAAACTTTAAAAAAAAGCAATCTCGACATCAGTCGAGCTCGAAAAGTCGATCGACTTTCCATCCTGGAACCTGCACCAAAAATTAGGGTTAGGTTCATTCTGTAAGGTTGTAGCCGAGTACAGCATGGTCCATCAGCTCTTGGACAGACAGTGTTTCTTTGGCGGCGATGATAGTCCCAAGATAGCAATCGCACCGAATCTCCAAGGTCATCTGCTCGTGAAGAGACATCTACTGAGAGATGTCGAGAAATTTCAAGTTATAATCTGCTAGAGTTTCCATGGCAAGCATTTCAGGATACCCCACTCTGCCAGAAGTTGCACTCCGAAGGAAGATGTCAAAAACCATATAACTTTGGACAAAATTTTTCTTGAAAGCTAGCCAAGTCCTTGAAAGTGTGTGGCTTGGTAGCTATAGACATCAACATCTGCATGGCATTGCTTCTGAGAAAAACAGTGACTTGAAACGAATCTGGATCCTTCTCTTGCAAGTGATCTTTATGGCTTATGCCCTGTAAGACATGAGCGGTGAAGACAAGAGCACGCCCGATGCGCGATGAAGTAAGGGTGGGAGTGGCTAATAAGTCCGGCTTGGAGGGGGAAGATACCTCAAATAAAGTTGTCTGCGCTTTTGTGGGACCGGTATGCTTTCAGAAAAGCACACGCCTAATGCTCTGATACCACTGTCACAAGACGGACACCACGTGCCAATAGAAAAGAGCATACTGAACAAACTTTTAGCACTTCAATAACAACTGAATTGAAAGAGAGAGACGACACGCGACACAGTGTTAGGTACAGCAGAATGAATGTTTGCGCTTTGCTCAAGATGAGTGCTCCAAACTGTGCTCAAGGTTCCTTTTGCTCTTATGGAAGGTAGAGCCTTCCGTTCTTAATGAGAGAATGCTTATGATCACAAACAAAGTGAATGGACACTGTGCGTGCAAGTGTATGAGACTGAGAGATAGAGAGAGAAGAGAGATACGACACCAGAGAAGTTGTAAAACCCTCCTCCGAAGGCCCCACTCTTGTCGGCGAGAGTGGTCTACTTATGATTGCACAATCTGGTACAAATGGTATGCATGAGACTGATGCAAGTCTAGGCTATGTCGGCGATGACGACGGGGACAACGGGATCACTTAAGGGCTGAAATTTGTGATCTTCTATCTACTAAATTTTGACTCTATGTCGATGACGACGATGCGAGGACGACGCGCTGAAAACGCAGATGCTGAAATCTGCGTTTTCCGGGCTGAAACTGTAAACCTTGCGAAAACTGACCGTGCGGCGAGGAATTGGTGCGGGAAGGTGAGATTTGCGAGGTTCGGGACTTTATCTGCGGGTACTAAGTGCTGAAAACTGAAAACGCTGATGTTCCTTGACTTTCCGTCGCGGTGAATCTGCAAAACGCTAGGGTGAGTAGCAGATGCAAAAACGCTAGGGGCTGAAATTGGTCTTTCTGTCGCCGTGGTTCTACAAATGCAAAAACGCTAGGCTGATCTGTTGTGGTCTTGTCGCCAGGGATCTGCAAGAGCAAAACGCTGGCTTATCTGCGATGGTCTTGTCCAAAAACGCTAGCCAAGCTGTTGTGAAGAAAATGCCAAAAACGCTAGAAGTCCTTGGGTTCTGCTGAGAAGTTGTCTGTTGAACAAGGTGCTCCTGCTGCCTCTTCTGCCATTTTGTGCTAACTTTGGTTTGCTTATATATTTTCTTAGCAAAATTGCCCTACATACTTTTGTTGGAAAGTCACTTAAATTAATAAGTGAAAAATGTCAAAAATAGGGAAAATAGGCTAAAATCACTGGAAAATTCCCCTGACTGATTCTAATGGATTCTGATGGGAATGCTTATGATCATGTTGTGTGCAACCAGAGGATATGCAAAATTGCCCTACATACTTTTGTTGGAAAGTCACTTAAATTAATAAGTGAAAAATGTCAAAAATAGGGAAAATAGGCTAAAATCACTGGAAAATTCCCCTGACTGATTCTAATGGATTCTGATGGGAATGCTTATGATCATGTTGTGTGCAACCAGAGGATATGCATATATTTTCTTAGCAAAATTACCCTACATACTTTTGTTGGAAAGTCACTTAAATTAATAAGTGAAAAATGTCAAAAATAGGGAAAATAGGCTAAAATCACTGGAAAATTCCCCTGACTGATTCTAATGGATTCTGATGGGAATGCTTATGATCATGTTGTGTGCAACCAGAGGATATGCATCTACACTAAGTGATTGGGCATGCACGGTCTACGAATAGACTCACAAAAGTGCCAGATCACTTCCAAATTTAGACTGACTGGACTGACTAAACCCTGATCATGCTGTAGCTTGTCCACGGACACATAGGGTTGGATGTGTCACGTGACATCCCCTCCTTTTCAAAGTGAGGTACTGGTACCGAACTTTATGGCGTCGAGGGAGATCGCCAATAGCATCCGGAATCCTGGAAGGGACTCTTCGCCGGCCCACTCTGATGTGTGGGTCGTGCAGTACTTGAACTTCATAAAGGTCTACAATGCTTGCTTCTTTGGGCCGCGCCGAAAGCGACACAAAGTCATCTCCAATGCTTCAACTTCGTCGAGAGTCATGCTTCTTTGTTCTTCAAGAATCTCCATGGCTGAAATTTCCTGAAACCACTTCCAAGACGAAAACATGAACATACTCATTCCATGTAAAGTGAGTGGAAAAAATATTGTCTTCCTCAAAGACTGTGCATGCAATGTAGATGAACAAATAGACAGAGTGCCAAACCGTTCACCACACACACGCAAACAATGAGATCGAATCTTTCTCTTCTGATCTAAAGCAATCAACTGTGGCAATTCACAACGGAAATGCTCATGCTTGGTGCTCATAGTTTCATGTGCTCTTTCTACAACTGTGTCATGCCAAGGAAGAGACATGGAATGTGACTTCCTTACATGCATACTTTTCGGCTTTTCATGAACAATCCGCATACATTCGTGCTCATTCATGAGAGAAACATGCTCAACGTACAATATGTCATGCCTAGGAAAAGGGATCACATAAAGACGCCGACTAAAATACAGGAAACGATCACGAATGAAACACTCGAACAATGCGTGCGTATCAATCATGCGAACACATAATACTTCCTGTGAGGGTTCCTTGGACCTAGGCTCGAGAGCCAAGATCGCTTCTTCCTGAATGATCGAATCGTCCTGTGGGGGTTCTTTGGACCTCGACTCGAAAGCCAAGATCGGTTCTTCGTGATTGGTCGAATCTACAACGAGGTTAGCTTCGCTAGAAAAAGCATCCACTAACACATCATCCTTGTGAAAAATCACATCATCTTCATGCAACTCATCATGCTTGTGAGAAATCACATCTAGATCATGCAAATCATCATGCTTGTGAGAAATCACATCTTGATCATGCAAATCATCATGCTTATCATTGTCAACCAAATCATCATGCTCATCATTTTCAAGCAAATCATCATCATGCAAAGCATTGTCATTCAAATCATCATCATGCAAATCATTGTCATTCAAATCATGTGTGTCATGCTTTGGAGAAGAAGAGACTGAGAGTCTCCTTTCCCCAAATTTCTTGCATCTGTGCCTGAACTTGAGAAAAGAGTCGCCAGAACTCTTTGTTGTGTTGGTCGCTCTTTTCTTTGAGGGCTTTGTTATCGCGATCAAATTCTACTTGTCATGCTTTGTTCTTGCGATCAAATTTGGCTTGAATTTCTTTTTCTTCCGAGTCCTAACGCTCTATGGCTGCCATTCCTTCTTTGTATTCACGATCTATGGCTGCCCTTCGTTCTTCGTAGGCCTTTCTTTCTGCTTCTCTTTCTGCTTTTCTTTCTTCGCGTTCTAACTGTCTTTCCTTAAACAATTGCTTCAACTCCTCCATAGGAGTTAGTGCAATCCTTGACGTACATGTGGAAAGGGGAGGGTCGGAAAAACCTCTTGGTGGGGAAAATTCTTCGTCGCCTCTCTCATGCTCATCACCTCCAAGCGAAGTATCCATTCCGCTTCGAGTGATGACCATTCTGAAGTCGTGGGTTCTTGTGGGTTCTTGCGGTCTTGGTTTCTTAAGTTCACGAGGAACTTGGGTTCTTGGGTTCTTGGGTTCTTGGGGTTCTTGAGGGTCTTGAGGTTCTTGAGGTTTTCTTTCGCTTGCAAACCGTGTTTGAGAAGGATCTTCTCTTCACCCGAGTTCTACTCTTTTCCGCGGGCGCACCCCTTGGCGGCCTTGCGCTCACACCAAGGTTGCTTTTTCCCACCTCACGTCGATTGGCCGGCTGCTAAGTGCACAGTCCGCTCTCAATGAGTGAAAAGAGACACAAGGGCAGGCTGGACAAGCCCTTCTTTCCTGGGATTCCTGTCACTCTTCAAAAACACGATTAGGAATCGACACGCCCAAGCGAACTTGGGTTCGTGCGACCGCAAGAAGCAAAAATAAAATAAAATTCTATGGTTCTTGTGGTTCTTTCCTTGAGTGATACAGAACACTGCCAAAGCTCTGATACCAATGTTAGGTACAGCGGAATGAATGTTTGCGCTTTGCTCAAGATGAGTGCTCCGAACTGTGCTCAAGGTTCCTTTTGTTCTTCTGGAAGGTAGAGCCTTTCGTTCTTAATGAGAGAATGCTTATGATCACAAACAAAGTGAATGGACACTGTGCGTGCAAGTGTATGAGACTGAGAGATAGAGAGAGAAGAGAGATACGACACCAGACGTAAAACCCTCCTCCGAAGGCCCCACTCTCGTCGGCGAGAGTGGTCTACTTATGATTGCACAATCTGGTACAAATGGTATGCATGAGACTGATGCAAGTCTAGGCTATGTCGGCGATGACGACGGGGACGACGGGGATGACTTAAGGGCTGAAATTTGTGATCTTCTATCTACTAAATTCTGACTCTATGTCGATGACGGTGTCGATGACGACGATGCGACGACGACGCACTGAAAACGCGGATGCTGAAATCTGCGTTTTCCGGGCTGAAACTGTTAACCTTGCGGAAATTGACCGTGCGGCGAGGAATTGCTGCGGGAAGGTGAGATCAGGGAGGTTCGGGACTTTATCTTCGGGTACAAGCTGCTGAAAACTGAAAACGCTGATGTTCCTTGACTTTCCGTCGCGGTGAATCTGCAAAACTCTAGGGTGAGTAGCAGATGCAAAAACGCTAGGGGCTGAAATTGGTCTTTCTGTCGCCGTGGTTCTGCAAATGCAAAAACGCTAGGCTGATCTGCTATGTCTTGTCGCCAAGGATCTGCAAGAGCAAAACGCTGGCTAATCTGCGGTGGTCTTGTCCAAAAACGCTAGCCAAGCTGTTGTGAAGCAAAAACGCTAGAAGTCCTTGGGTTTTGCTGAGAAGTTGCCAGTTGAGCAAGGTGCTCCTGCTGCCTCTTCTGCCATTTTGTGCTAACTTTGGTTTGCTTATATATTTTCTTATCAAAATTGCCCTACCTACTTTTGTTGGAAAGTCACTTAAATTAATAAGTGAAAAATGTCAAAAATAGGGAAAATAAGCTAAAATCACTGGAAAATTCCCCTGACTGATTCTAATGGATTCTAATGGGAATGCTTATGATAATGCTGTGTGCAACCAGAGGATATGCATCTACACTAAGTGACTGGGCATGCACGGTCTACGAATAGACTCACAAAAGTGCCAGATCACTTCTAAATCTAGACTGACTGGACAAACTGAACCCTGATCATGCTGTAGCTTGTCCACGGACACATAGGGTTGGATGTGTCACGTGACACACGGAGTGGCGGAATTTTACCCCAAAGAGTATTGGCCCCAAACCTTGGCGCCCCTTTCGGTATTTCTTTATATTGCATCAACACAGTACAAGCCGGTACTCCAAATTCTGCACCTACTCTCGGAGGCATGCCAGAGAATGAGCCCTAACCTCATATTTAAAGGCCTTAGGCCCCAAAAGCAGTTTACAGTAAAAAGCCTTCAAACTCAAAAGCATCTGGTGCAAAACCAATGCCAAAAAGCTGCTAGCGTAAATCACCGAATTTCGTACAGCAGTCAGCGCAAAACGCGGAAATCCGTACAACCTGCCACATCATCATGCCAGCGCAATTTTCAAAGATCTGCCACGTCATTAGTTTTTCATGTGTGTGTGGGTCGTGCTTTATTTTAATCCTTTATGTCACTTGGGGCACCATCTGACGGGGTCCCCATAAGTTGGTAGGACTTCTTTTGTTACTTGCTCTTCTTAGGGTTTAGGCCCCTCGGCCGGCATCTGTAAGTTGGCTCCATTCTTTAGGCTTTGACACGTTAACAGTTTGTCACAGGTGACATATACCATAGAGAGACTACAAAGGGGACAAGCCGCAATACAAAAAAAACATAGGTGACATATACCATACAGAGGCTACATAGGGGGCAAGCCGCAATACAAAAAGGTATGGATAATGGAAGTCCTAAAGTCTCAAGAGTCAAGACTCAAGACTCAAGAGCCACTTACCTGAGAAGCCTCCCAATTAGTAGTAATCGGTTGTATGTCATGCACATCCTCCCATGCCTCATCGTCGGCTCGGCCATGGAGGAAGTACCTGGTGTCTAGGGCAATTTACTGAGGTTGGTATATGAGCAAACCTCAACCCCCATTGTACAAGTATCAATTCATTGCCAAGGTTAGTTGGTTCAGGAGACTCTCTCTCTCTCTCTCTCTCTCTCTCTCTCTCTCTCTCTCTCTCTCTCTCTCTCTCTCTCTCTCTCTCTCTCTCTCTCTCTCTCTCTCTCTCTCTCTCTCTCTCTCTACATTTCCGCATCGTCGACTTTGACATGGTATCAAAGCTTAGTGCTCCATGACCTTGGGCGAGGAAGGCGACATCGTTGAGAAGAGAAGATTCACCGTGAAGAAGAAGCAACGAGGAGAAAATCAGTGGCTAGCGTTTAAAAACACAAAGAGAAGTGGCGATTTTCAAGGCTGGCGAGAAGCAAGGCGTTTTAGGCCTCTGTTTACGAAGTTTTGCAACGCCTACAGCATTGCGAGTCTGTGGAGATGTAGGATGCATGCTAGAACACAGGGTGTGCCAACTGCGGTTGTGAGGTTTTGTGTTCTGAAACACTATCAATTGTGATCATCCCGGAACGTTGTCTGCACAAGGGTCTCCAACCAAAGCCTTGTGCAAAGCGTTTCAACACACCGGAGGTTCAGAACGCAAGCGATAGCTATTAGCAACGTTTGAAAGTCCCCTAGCGGCTTTGCATGGTATTGTGACAGCAGCGCAATAGGCTTTTCTTTGCAGCGTTTTTGAACATGAAATAGCCTTTGGCCAATCTTGGACCAAGTTTGAGGCCGTTCCCGTGCCGCGTTGCCATCGAAGAAAAACCGTGGACCAAAACCAACCAATGGCTATGGATAGCAGATCAACCATCCAGTTAACGGCCTATGCTTTGACACAGTTCTCAAGGAACCAGCAAATTGTTTGGCTCGAGATTGTGAAGCCAAAAGCAAATATACGAGTTCGCTAGAGGACAAAGACAAAGGCAAGCTTGACAAGGATGGCAGTACCAGTACTCAATTAGCTGCCTCGGTACCCACAAGGTCCGACAACAATTGTTATATGTTTGGCTCGGGAGCTTAAAGCCAAAGGCAAAAGCAGGAACTCACAAAGAGACAAAGACAAAGGCAAGCTGGACAGAGATTGCGGTGATAAAGATTTGACAGAGGAGATTGGCATGGCTCACGTGGTGGTGACCACAGTGGCCACTACACCAATTCTAGTCAAAAAGCAGTTGTCGCCACTAGCTTCAGCCTAAGAGAGACTTGTGAGTGGTAGAGAGGGGCAAACAGTGCTCCATATAATTAATTTGGACCCTTGTGTTGGGAGTTCAAGTTATCAGTGTTTGAACCTATGGGTTGGAATTCAAGGCACATGCATCTGGCAGGGAATCAGATGTATCTAAAACACTATAAATGAGTGCACCAATCCATTTTTGTTGGTCGGATTATGGACAGGATATGTTTCAAAGTTCATTACCTTGGAAGTATTTTCGAACATGATGTGTTCACAATTCATGAATGGGGATTCTTGGACGAAGTGTGGTCTACAGTTCAATTTTCTAAAAGGCGACGATGCAGAAACTCTAACTAATTTTTGCCAGAAACCCTAACTACTAACTACTGAAACCCTAATTCTGGAAACCCTAACCCTAAAACCTGCAAACTCTAATTCTGTTGCCAGAAATCCTAAAACTGCAAAAACCCTAACCCTAACCCTAAGGGCAGATTTCCGCGTTTTGCGATGGCTGATGACATGGCAAGCTGTACGGATTTCCGTGATTTACGCTAACAGTTTTTGGCTTTGCTTTTGGACCAAAAGCTTTTGAGTTTTAAAGGCTTTTTACTGTAACTGCTTTTCAGGCCAAGGGCCTTTAAATATGAGGCTAGGGCTCATTCTTTGGCATGCTGCCTGGAGAAGGTGCAGAGTCTCAAGTACCGGCTTATATTGTGTTGATGCAATATAAAGAAATACCGAAAGGGGCGCCAAGGTTTGAAGCCAATACTCTCAGGGGTGGAATTCCGCCACTCCGTATCGCGTTCATCTCTCTCTCTTTCAATTCAGTTGTTATTAAAGTGCTAAAGGTCTGTTCAGTCTGTTCTTTTCTATTGGCACGTGGTGCCCGCCTTGTGACACTTGTTCCCATGGTGTTGGATCAAGAGGACTAGTGAGGGAGCTCTACATCTAGAGGCAGCTTTTAGGCCTTGATTGGATAGTCATCCAAACAATCAAACCAAAAGGAAGTGCAACAGAAGGATGATACTTGGTGATACTTTTGGTCCAAGAGGAAGTGATGTGTCACAAGTGTGGCCGTCAAGGACATATTTGCAAGAATTGCCCAAAGAAATTTGAGCCAGACAGTGTGGCATTAGATTCTGATTCCAATAAGGCAACTCATGGGTCCTCATACTGTAGCCTTCACACACTTGGTTCATCTACCTTCATCTTCACCAAATACACTCAAAGGCAAAAAAAAGGATAGCACTTTCTTTCTCAGCACTAGGCTCAGGTTGTTTGCTCCTAGTTCCTTGCCAGAGCCTAGAGGACCTGAGTCAAGGCTGTACACTTGGAGACCTTGCAAAAGCTTCTAGCCACTCGAAGTTGAGCAGAAACAGCCTTCCGTAGCAAACCTTCACCCTGCAACACCTTGTCAAAAAGCATCAGCAAGAAGGTTGGATGGTTTTCAGCGCCCATGTGCCCCGACATGCAATCAACGAGCACTGTTCAGCCAGGAACGACCAGCTCGTGCGCACTACATCCGTTCAAGGCCAAGGGGTCGAACCGAAATACAGAATCTCATCGGCATATGTCAGCCCCCGAATATCTTAATTCGATAGCAGCCTCTTTAATTACAGTGATCTCTCTCTCTCTCTCTCTCTCTCTCTCTCTCTCTCTCTCTCTCTCTCTCTCTCTCTCTCTCTCTCTCTCTCTCTCTCTCTCTCTCTCTCTCTCTCTCTCTCTCAACGCACACCGTAGCAAACCTTCACCCTGCAACACCTTGTCAAAAAGCATCAGCAAGAAGGTTGGATGGTTTTCAGCGCCCATGTGCCCCGACATGCAATCAACGAGCACTGTTCAGCCAGGAACGACCAGCTCGTGCGCACTACATCCGTTCAAGGCCAAGGGGTCGAACCGAAATACAGAATCTCATCGGCATATGTCAGCCCCCGAATATCTTAATTCGATAGCAGCCTCTTTAATTACAGTGATCTCTCTCTCTCTCTCTCTCTCTCTCTCTCTCTCTCTCTCTCTCAACGCACACTGAGCTATATTACCTGAACATATGCAGGTGAGGACGAAGAGGAGAGCAGCAGAAGAACGAACAAGATCACGCCAGCCCACGAAGTAGGAAATCAGAAGTGCAGGAATAAGGAGGAGTGCCAGAAGCTGCGCCATGCATCACAGACATGTAAACCTGCCCTTTTACAAGATCGATCGCGTGAAGCTCCCGACGACAGAGTTTGAATGCGGGTGGAACTTGGAAGGGTACTGTGGATTCTCACAAGTTAAGCTTTAGTCTAAGGGTGGGTTCATGCATTGCCATGCCCAAGAGGGGAGGGTGTTCAGTTCACACAAGGCGGAGGCAAAAACAAGTAATGGATTTCCCAGCAGATTCTCACCATTGTACTTGCTAGCTGATTGCCTGCAGCCTATGGGGTCAAGCCATGTTGGCATGCTGTGTGTGCTCTTTTTATGTCCTAAAGTGACAGAGTGCCTTTTTTTTTTTTTTTTTTGGGGGGCGGGGGGCCGGGGGGTGCGCTATTGGTACAAAACTTTTAGGCTTGAAAACGTTGTATTTTTCTTTGTTCAATGTTCTTGTTCCACATCGAGCAGCAGCCTTGCTAAAGTCTCATGTGAATTGAGCCTAAGACTCAATGCCAAAGCCCGCCAAGTCCCTTCCATGATGATGTGTTTCATTGTCCTACTCTCCCTCGACGGAGTGGAGAGAGAGAGAGAGAGAGAGAGAGAGAGAGAGAGAGAGAGAGAGAGAGTAGGTTATTAAACCAAAATATGACAGAGCCTCTTTTCAAAAATAAAATCCCTTAAGTCCATAAATTTCCACCAAAAATTCACAAAAAAACCCATTGAAGCTTAATTAGATGCAGAATGGTAAAATTACAAAGTGTGTTAAAGGATAAAAAATGGTAAATCCTTTGAAGTAGAAAGTGAGTTAGTAAGAGGAGTCTCATGTTACCTGCCACCATCACCAATAAAACAAACATAAGGATGTTAGTAATCAAGCCAAAGAGCATGGTCAAACCCGAAGACATTATTGTCTTTGCAATGATCGCCCAGTCCAACGTGCTCGCACCCGCATTTGAGGAAAGGGCAATGCACGTTCCAAATTTGTGTGGTATAATTGGAATCCCTTGTTGAGGTGGAGATAACTCCCTTAACACCAACAACATAGACAAAGGTGGCATTACGTCTTCTTGGCTCTAAACAAGGTATTGAAAAGGATGTGTGGCAATGAGAGTATTTTCAATTAGGTTAGAGGTGTTGGATTCTTAAGACAGCCCTTGTTTAAGAGAAATTTTGTCAACATCATTAAGTAGCATGAGCGATAGATTCTCAGGGAGAGGAGCAAGTAAAGTGAAATTACCAAAGGCCCAAGCTTTGTGATGAGCTTCTCCAGGGTACACCTCTAAGAGTCTACAAGGGATGAAGGGGTGGATGTATGTCTTGAATGGTTTTTTGGCGAGGCTCCGGCAAGGGCTAACAATGGTGAAGTCCCGATTGACTGGTGACTACTCCTCTTCATCAAGATCGATCGATAGGAGAGGACTATCCGTGGTTGTCGGAGGTGTAATGGAGACTTTCGAGAACCCATTGAGAAGATGTCTTCTTCATTGGCGGATGAGCGGATCATTGCGTAGCCTCCTTCCATTTGCCTCTATGAACCTGTGCATCAAGTTCGGTGCATCCTCCATCCATTCTTTATGCTCCCTTTCATCTGTGTTCATGATGGTGGTTAGATTGGAGGCTAGGTCCCGCAAGCAAGTGACAGCCGCACCATGGTTTTCTCTAGCAAGCGGTAGAGGTGAAACCATGCGGTTATGTTAGGAGTGGTGAGGAGGGAGTTCTTCTCATTTGCTTGCGCTAGGACTGTGCTATCCAACTCTATTAAAGTAGACTGAAATAGCAGGTCCTTGATGCATAGCATTAGCCCTTGGACGATGGAGGAAGGCGGCGTGGGCAATTCACCATAGCCAAAAACTCGTAGCCAAAGCCTGTAATGTATCCACAAAAAATATGGTGAGCGCTTGCAAGACTTAACAGAGAATGGGGAGGTATAAACCTCTAAGTGACTTATGATTAAGCATTAGTACGAGTGAGCGGTTCATGTGAGGCACTCAAAATATCTGACACCATACCCGATGCCCCTGTTTTAGCTAATGAGGTGGGTGTAGGTGTGTTCCAGAACAGTAAGAGAAAGATTTGTGGCATGTAACAACACAAGTATGAGAATTAAACAAATTTAAAATACACCAAGAATATATTTCAAAAAATACCCGCAGACTATAGAGAACACCCGCATAGAAGCAAGATGGAGGAATCAACCAGAAATACACCCATAACCAAATAATACCCTTAGAAAAAGTAGGGTTTAAAGATATTCATTGCGAAGCATCAAAAGTATGTAACATTTAGACTAGAATCCCATCAAACCTGCTACATATAGTCATGATTAAACACAGGGGGAAAAAGTAGTATGGATTAAGCCTCAGAAGATGGTTTTTCAAAGACTTGAGAGCAACATCTGAGCAAAGACAGCTCGTTATAAGGGTTTGTTTGATTGTGCTCAGAGTTAAGTAGAGAGAGATATATATGGTCTGTGGCAAAAATTACAGCAAACCTGAAATGCTCCTCAAGTTGTACACCGCATATATATGTACCTCAAACAAAAATATGTAAAGCAAACCTGCGCTACAATATGGAGAACAAGGCACAGTCCGCTTGAAGCATTTCCTTTCTCTTAGTCTTAAGCTATATAGAGTATATTTACATGACTCAAAAAGTACATAGGGTACACTTGTGTATCATCAAAACTTACAGGCCTGCAATAAATTCAGAACAAGATTTCCCCTCATGTAATGGAATTGGCCTATTTAACTTGAGAATAGCGGAAAATGGCCTATTTAACTTGAGAATAGCGGAAATTAATGAGAGTACTTTTGAGAAATAACTTTGTGAGCATAACGGGTGAACATAATTGAAGATAGCAACATAATCATAGCAATTAGTTAACTTGGCATGAACAATACTTTTGCAAGAGAGAGAATTTAGAGAACATGACAACAATTGAGGACCGGATTTATGTGGAGCCGGTCCCCCCTCCAATAGGCATTTGTATTATGATTTCTCCCATTAAGAGAGACTTGTTACAATACAGTCTTTGTGTTCCTTGTGACCTAGGTGATGCAATGAAGATGGAAAGCTTCATGCATCACAAACATAACATAAACTTGAAGAAAGCTTTAACTATCCCAAGCCTCAGTCCCAAGACCTCAAACACCTTCGAAGGTGGAGAGAGCTAGCAGGGAATGAGGGTAGGGAAGAGGAAGAAGAAACATTTCATAGGAGAAATAATTAGTTCCTCACTTATCATACTCTTGTTGCTAGCATACATAATAGCATAGTAATGAAGAAGAAGGAGATGGCAAGCTTAAGCATTGAAGCATGGCTCTTGGTTGGATTTGCACTCCATAGCCAAGAGTGTTGGTGTAGGCTCTCAACCTCTACTTGCTTGGAGAAGGAGAGGGAGCTCTTGAACTTTGCATAGCACACAATGAGAGTGTTTGTGAGTGTGTGTGGGTGAGTATACCCCCTAAGCATCCCCCTAGCTTGCTTGGGTCGACCCCCCCTTGTAGCTCATGCTTGAAGCTCATTGGACCCCTCCAGGCCTAGCCAATCATGAGCAGGAGGCATTACAAGCAGTAGGGGTAGCCTTGAGACAAGTGTTCCTCCTTTCCCCTTTGAGAGAGAGGGCTAGATAAATGCTAAATCAATTAATTAAATCTCCTAAATTACTATTGGACCCCTTGGGTGGCCAACCAATAGGCTTCAGGCATCTCATGAAAGTAACATAGGTAGGGGCCTGACATGTGTCCCTGCTACCTCTTCAAGCTTGGGCCTTCCTTGTGTATGTGAGTGTGTGTTCTCTCTCTAGCCCCTAGGAAAAGGGCTCACCCCCCTCTTTGTAGAGATCCTTTTGACTTTTGGTGCTCAAGCACCTTAGTCATCAAGCATGACTAAGCACTTGGACTAGGGGGTATTCCCACAAGCATCTCAGGCAAGCTTGTCAAAGCACCTTAATCATGTAGCAAGTCAAGCACCTCAAGCATGTAGCAGATCAAGCACCTCAAGCAGGACAAGCACCTCAAGCACCTCGAGCTTGGGCCGGGTTCCCGCCTCAAGCTCAGCCCTAGCTTACCTAAGGTCAAAGGACTTTTACACACATTATTGGAAGTCTTTAATGAAGCTAACCCTAAGGTCTTATGCTCCATTGGTTAGCCTTGGTCTTTGATAGACCATCTCTCATTTGGGCCCCTTTGCCATTTGCCCCGTGTTGAGATAGATCTATAAGCACATATCTATATCTTAACACTTGTTCCCGTTTATTCTCCCACATTAAGTGATCAATTTAATATGAGAAAATCATTTGGGTTGGTTAGATATTAGATTTTATGACATTACCTCTCTCTTGAAATCATAGTCGTCTTTGACTATGAGGTAGAAGAGATAAAGCCTTAGTCATTAGTCAATCTTACTTAGCGGGTAGAGGATCCCTTTTTACCCTACGACATCTTTCCAAGATGGATGACTAATCCATTTGGTGCTTGGGAGACATAGCTGCCGCAAGCATGTCTGCTCTTTAGTCCATTTCATTCTCCCAAAGTAGAGTGACAAATTCTACTTGGTGTTTGAGAGACATTGTCATCACAAACATGATTCTAAGCATGCATACTAGTTAAATTTGTGCACAATTAAAAAGAGGACTAGTCTTATAAGACAAAAACATGAGTCATTTAAAAGAAATTTGTACATTTGCTTACTCTAATGTAGCATTGTAAGCATTGACAAGGTTCATACTATCCTTAAGCTGTACTCCTTGCATCCATCTAGCATCTTCAAAAGGATAATTTTTGAACTTAATAAGATACCGTCTGATAATCTTACCATGTCGTAGTACCTTGTCTTCATGCCGAAGGACAGCTTCGGGTCGTAGCACCTCTTCTTGGTCTTCAACTTCGGGAGGGTCTTCAATAATTGGTTCAGTTGGTGGCTCTCCTTTGTAGGGCTTAAGTAGGCTTACATGAAAGGCATTGTGTATGAGCCAATGGTTGGGCAACTTGAGTTGATAAGCCGTCTCATTGATGGGATTCAAGATTTGGAAAGGACCATAGTATCTTTTTGCTAGTTTAGCATAAGACTTTTGATGGCACGTAGGATTTTTGCCAGTCGTTTGCCTTAGCCGAGCCTTAGGAAACTTGAGTAAGACCCAATCATTTTCTTTGAACATTAGGGCTCTTCTGTGCTTATCAGCAGCAGCTTTTTGCCTTTGTTGAGAGATGGATATAGCCTCCCTAATCTTTTGAAAAGATTCTTGTAGGTCACGGCTATACTCATCGGCGGCGAAGATCTTCCCATGTACTTTGAGTAGCAAGGGACTTTTAGGTCTTCCCTCAATGATCTCAAAAGGTGCTTTTCCCGTAGAAGTATGTACAGTATTATTGTAGGCATACTCTACAAGAGGTAAATACTTTTCCCATTGTGAGCGTTGATCTACTTCGGTAACATAAGTCTTGAGTAGATCGAGTATCGTAAGATTGGCTATCTCACTTTGGCCATCTGTTTGTGGGTGATAGGCCGAAGAGAAATTCAATCTTGTTCCTAGATTTTCAAAGAGACCTTTTCAGAAATTACTGGTCATTCTAGGATCTCTATCTGACACGATGGATGTGGGTAATCCATGGTGCTTGAAAATCTGAGATATGAAGAGAGTTGCCATTTGATGTGCCTTAATAGTCTTTTTGACATGAATAAAATGTGCTTGCTTGCTAAACCTATCGACTATTGTCCATATTCTTGTATTCCCATGGATAGACTTGGGTAATCCAAAGATGAAATCCATGGATATACTCTCCCATGGTGAATTTGGAATAGGCAATGGCTGGAGTAATCCAGGTTGCTTCCCTCTATCATACTTGGTCTTTTGGCATACTACACATTTTGATACATACTCTTGTATGTCCACTTTCATGGTATGCCAATAGAAGCACGTCTCTACTCCTCGGAGAGTAGGTTGAATACCTCTATGCCCCGCATATGGAGGAGCATGGGATTCATACATAACTTTCTCATGAAGGGAATGGGTAACACATAGCCTATTGCCGTGGAGAAGATAACCATCCTGCAAGTTGAATGGTTCCTCTTTCTTCCCCAAAGCAAGGGCTGACATTATGTCTCTAAAGTTAGGGTCAGTAGCATACTCATCTATCATAGAAGATAGATCATTGTGAGTAGCTATAGACACCGCATTAACTTTTGGTCGTCGTGAAAGTGCATCAACAACTTGATTGTGCTTACCAGCTATGTGAGCAATATGGAAATTAAATTGCGAAAGAAAATTTGCCCACCTCATTTGTTTGTCGGAAAGCTTGGTTTGTGTCATGAAATACTTGAGACTTTGGTGGTCGGTTTGTAGGATAAATGGAGTCCCCAATAGGTAGTGCTTCCATGTGTCTAGGGCATGTAGAACAGCTAAAAGCTCTTTCTCATAAATGCCCAAGACTCGTTTATCAATATTGAGCCTTCGGCTCTCATATGCTATGGCATGCCCTTCTTGAAGCAAAACTGCTCCCAGGCAATCACCACAAGCATCACATTGGACCTCAAATGGCTTTGAGAGATCCGGAAGCACGAGTACTGGTTGGGAAGTAAGTTTCTCTTTGAGATTTTCAAAAGCATTTTGCTCCTTAGCAGTCCATACAAACTTAACGTTCTTCTTAGTTAAGTCGTGTAGTGGTCCTGCTACTTGAGAGAATTTTGCTATGAAGCGTCTGTAGTATGCGCACATACCAACAAAGCTTCTTAGCTCATGTAGATTTCTTGGGTTAGGCCATGCTTTTATTACCTCTAACTTTGATGGATCCATTTGGATACCATCTTTAGAGATAATATGACCTAGGTATTGAATCTCTTGAAGGAAGAATTCGCTTTTCTTTTGGTTGAGATAAAGCTTGTTCTCCCTCAATGCTTGAAAAATCACTTGGAGATGTTGCTTATGTTCCTCCAAAGAGTTGGAGTAGATGATGATATCATCAAAGAACACTCCAGTGAATTTACGATATGGTCTAAAAATTTTCTCCATCAAACGATTGAACGTAGCTGGTGCATTAGTCAAGCCAAAAGGCATGACTAGATATTCATAAAGACCAAATGTTGTGCGAAACGCGGTCTTTAAGATATCTTCATCCACTATCCTTATTTGATGATAGCCACTCTTAAGGTCAATCCTACTGAAGTAGGTAGAGCCTTGTAGCTTATCAAACAGATCTTCTACCTAAGGTACAGGAAATCTGTTTTTGATAGTGATATGGTTTAGTGCTCGATAGTCCACACACATACGGTATGCACCATCTTTCTTTTGCACTAAAAGGACTGGAGAACAAAAGGGAGAGGAACTAGGCCTCGCCATCCCTTTGTCTACCAGCTCTTGTACTTGCCTCATGATCTCCTCTTGTTGAGCTTGTGAGACTCGATAAGGAGGCTTGTTAGGTGGTGAGCTTCCAGGAAGGAGCTCAATACGATGATCATCATCCCCTCGTTTTGGAGGTAAGTCCATAGGGATATCATCGATGAACACATCTTGGAATCCTTTTAGAAAATTAGACAAGTCTAACTTTTCTTGATTCCTATCATTTACATTTGATGAAACATTAGTATCTTTTAGAGACTCTTTGACAAAAATCATGTACGCAGAAACTGAGCTCTTCATTGACTTATCAAAAGCAAGAGGATTTACAAGTGGAATAGTGTGACCACGCTCACTAGCATCTATATACATGTTCTTTCCCCTATAGGTGAAGTAGATTCTCCTTTCACGGAACTTCATGTTGGCAGCCATGCGATCAAACCATGGTGCCCCTAGGATAACATCCTGATGTTGGAGAGGAGAGATAAAGAAATCTTCTTTGTCGACATAGCTTTGGACATGAAGCCTCAACTTCCCAATCAAGGGAGTAACGGAGGCTTGTTGTCCCTTGAAAGCTGCGTCAGCTATTACCATATCTCCCATCTCAAAAGCTTGAATGCCCAACTTGGTGGTCAACTCTATTGATATGAAGTTGAGAGTAGAGCCAGGGTCAAACAAGATGAAGGCATCATGCTCTCTTACCTTTCCCCAAGCATAGGAGAGTGATGATCCTTTGCAATGAGCATCCTCTTTTGGAGCTTCGATGGTGGAAGCCCTAGGAGTTTGTTTTTACCTTTGTAAACTCCCTTCTCCTTGGACCGATTGTTGTTGTTGTTGTTGTTGTTGGAAGTGACTTGGGAATTATTTTGAGCATTGGTTTTCCCCTTTGCATCATTTTTATCTTTGTTTTCCATGGGCTTGACACTACGTCTAGCCCCTTGATGGAAATTGATGCGTGAAGCAACCATGGTGTGATGGATTACTTCGGTAATCGTAGCAGGCCGTTGAGAGTTGATGTATTCGGCCATCTCTTCAGGTAATCCCGCACAGAATTGCTGTCTTTTCTCGGCAAAGTCTATCTTTTGAAAGACAGTAGCCTTCAGATGTAAATCCCAAAACTTGTCTACATATTTGTGGATAGACTCATGGGAGAGGAGCTTTAAGCTGCGCCATTCGGTAAGCACTTTGTCCTTTGCATCGCTTGCAAGGAATTGCTTCATGATGGAAACTCGTAGAGTTTTCCATGTCTTTGGGGCTTCACCATTTCCACGAAGGCTAGCCCACCATTGACGAGATGATTTTTGGAAGTGCATAGCTACATGGCGTAGCTTAGAGGACTCTGTGAAGCCCTCATCTCCAAAGGCCGCATCAAATTGCTGGATGAAGGCCAACACTTTGTCGGTAGCACCGAAGGTGCCATCATAGGTGAGAAAAGAGATACTCTTTCCTCCCTCCTTGAACTTCTTTAGCTTTTGTGACCTTCGCCATGCAGGAAATGATTTGCGATGTCCTCCCCTCTTGTATTCTCTAGGAGAATAGCCATAACTTTCATCGGAAGAGGAGGAAGGTGAAGAAGAAGGAGAAGAGGGTGACCTCTTCCTAGCCCTTTTCTTCCTTTGTTTCCTCTCTTTCCTTCAGAGTGATGAGGAGAAGGACTATGTGCTGATCTTTTCCTCTTGGGAGGAGTAGGCGATCGTCTAGACCGCCGTCTTCGTGGAGCCACATCTTCAGAGGAACTTAAACTTTCATTGCTTTCTTGCTCTTTGGATTCCTCCTCTCGAATGGGAGAGAGTCTTCTTTTGGGGGTCTCTTCAAGAGGCCTCCTAAGCTCTCTCTCCTCTTGGAGAGGAAGGGAAATTCCATAAGCACGAAGTTGTTGAGTAACTTCGGCTTGCAAAGAAGGGTTGCCCATAGCTTGCTGCAACCTAGTGATGAGATAATTCACAAACATGGGAGCATCATCATTAGCACCTTCATGTGCAAAATCAAAGCTATCAATGTTCATTCTACTCTCTTGATTATTGTCAGCCATGTTAACAAAATTTATGTATGTACTTAGTGTATGCTTTGGCAATTCAAAACCTTAGTTGCCACTCCTCTCAGCCTTTGAAAATCGGCTCTTAAGTATCTACACCCACGGCTCGAAGTGGTTAATTATAGAGAGTAGAGGAGTAGGTCTATCATAGCAGAGTTGCCAAGGGCTAGCTCCTTTCGGACTTCTTATGGCTCAATAATGGTAAAGCCGTAGGCAAGTCTAAAAAGACTCCATTATTAAGTCCAAAGCTCCCGAGGTGTGCACCATACCCCACATAGTGGGCTCAACAAAACTGATAATAGATCCCAGTTCCACTTACCCTAATATAATTAACAACATCAACCATTTATAGGCTACTTAAGGACCTCTCTTCTTAAGCAAGAAAAGAGAAACCAAATGCTCTGATACCAATGTAATGGAATTGGCCTATTTAACTTGAGAATAGCGGAAATTAATGAGAGTACTTTTGAGAAATAACTTTGTGAGCATAACGGGTGAACATAATTGAAGATAGCAACATAATGATAGCAATTAGTTAACTTGGCATGAACAATACTTTTGCAAGAGAGAGAATTTAGAGAACATGACAACATTTGAGGACCGGATTTATGTGGAGCCGGTCCCCCCTCCAATAGGCATTTGTATTATGATTTCTCCCATTAAGAGAGACTTGTTACAATACAGTCTTTGTGTTCCTTGTGACCTAGGTGATGCAATGAAGATGGAAAGCTTCATGCATCACAAACATAACATAAACTTGAAGAAAGCTTTAACTATCCCAAGCCTCTGTCCCAAGACCTAGCACTAATGAGACATAGCAACTTAATACAAACAACACTTACATGGGGCTATATAAATTCAATAAGGGAGAACAAACACTCTATTATAGATGCGATGAACCCTGCATTAAGGAACTAACGGATCGCAAAAAACTATATGTTTTTACTTACACATAGGGGAGAAGTATCCAAGTGGTCATAATAGACAAGCATGGCCAAAAATACTCTCCTAGGGACCGTGAGGAGCTAGAGAAATATACATGTTTTGGGGGACCAGTCCACCAATACTATGTAAATTCAGAAGAGGTTAAAACCACGACAACTCACACAAGACCAAAAACTCGGAATGTAAGTCCAGTAAGTACCAAAGTGGAAGATTCTTTTGGACATCAAGGATTCCCGAACACAGGGCCTATGGGGTCAACGGGGTCTAGGCTTTCTATGAACACACAAAGGTGCAATGCAACACCTGATTTGACTTACACAACTAGAATCCCTCCGACTATTACACGAGATTGAACAGAACGACTTGATGAATGTATGGCAGATAGGATACCAATTATAGTGCCAACGGGAGAATATGAAGCTAGAGAGGCCGCATGAGGAGGACTAGGGATAGTGAGGATGGTTGCAGAGTCCAGATGCATGTGATCGTCTCAAGTGACAAAGTGTGTACCCAAAAAGTATAGTGGATCGGGAGATCCGTATGCTCATGTTTCAATCTTCAAACAAGTGTTGAGAACGGAATAGGTAACCGACTTCCATACTCAATATAAAGGATTTGGGTTGACTCTAGAAGGAATGGCCTTGACCTGTTTTCAACCTTTAGAAAGCCTATAATTCCCAAGTATCGAGCAACTTCTCTGAGAATTCGCTAAGAAATTCTCAAAGAGAGGAATTAAGCATAATACTATCTCCCAAATCTATGCATTTAGACAAAAGGAGAAGGAGAGGGTGAAGGAAGCCTCAATTTGATTTAAGCAATACATAGAAAGATGCCCTACTAGAGAACTACCTCAGGATGAGAGATTGTCAGTCCTTTTCATAGAAGGATTGCGGAATGACACCCTCAAAAAAGACTTGCACTTAAAGGCAAGTGTTACTTTTGAGCAAGTCAAGAAAGAGGTGTTGTATTTGGTAGACAAATGCAAGGCATATGGAGAGGTGGCAAAGGACACTGACCAAGGGATGAGTAGCACCTCTTCGACCACTAGTGAATCCACAATGAAAGTGGGCGGGCAAAAACCAACTGTGCCAGATGTTGATCAAATGATCGAGGAAGTGATCAGAAGGATGAACCAAGGAAACAGGACGAACCCAAACACACAACAACAGCCCACTAGAAAATGTGACACTTGTGGAGAAGATCATCCAACTCAGTGGTGCAACCTCCAACAGAGGCCAGGAGTAAACGTACCACATGTACTAAAGTGGTGTGCTACTGAACAAAAATGGACAAACCATGAGACCACGAATGTTTCAATAATAGAAACTATGTTAGAGAAAGACAATACGAGCCACATGGAGGGCAATAGTTACCGCCCCTCCAAGATACCAAGTCGGGTGAAATGACGCGGTCCAAGGACAGGAAAAACCTCAACCTATGTTGAGGCATCAGCCTCATTTACCCTAGGAAAATAGGGCCATGGTAAGGATTTCACAACCTATAGAAGCACCTTCTGATCAGAGTATGGTCCAGGTAGTTTCATACCGAGAAGATTTAGACAATAGGGTTTGACAAAAATGCATATGCTTCGAAGGGACAAATTCCATGGATGGTTTTTGAGGATATGCCAGAATCATCATACATAGCACAACCAACAAAAAACCATTACTTGGACGATGAAAATATGCTTATGTTCATGCCAACCCAGAACTACAAACCTAGGGGATATCCTCCTAGAACAGGACAACCGATGGGGGCTTCACAAGCTTCTCCACCACCAGTAGGACCATGCTATGAATGCGGCGGTGATCATCGGGCAAGAAGTTGTCCACACAAAGGAGAGCGTATCAAAACTCTTTGGGTACTGTGAGGGGTGTACAAATGACCATCTCATTCCACATTGTCCAAAAAACCCTGATAACAAAGGAAAAGCAACCATGAACAAAATTGGAATTGTACCAAGCTCAAGTGGATCAGAAACAGAACCAACCATTCCAATAAACGCGGTAACAAAAGCCCAAGCACATGAGGCTGCAAGGAACGTCCTAGCCAGTCAAACTGAGATAGAAAATTTGTCTGTTAGAACCCCTAGGAAATCTTGGAAGGCAAAATGAGACAAGATAAAATCCAAAAGAGAGAAATAAAAGACGGCTTTGGAAACCAAATTACTGCAAACAGAGGAACAATTGAGAATGGAAAGAGACCTTAAGGAAAAGGGCGATGTAACAAAACCACCAGCAATACAGTCGGGAGGATCTGTCTTGGTGGACAAGGACTTTGAACCCTTGGATGCAATCTTGAAAGCTTATGAAGTTAAGTTAAAGCCCAACCAAACCTAGAAGGATAGGTGGCTAACATACCCTCACCCGGGGTACAAAAAAGAGAGGTTAAAGATGTGCAAGGAGCTCATCCAGGCCGCTCAAGCTCCTATGGAACCACCAGTTACGACTGCTACAAGGACTAAGGTGTTAATCCGTGAAAAAATTCAAGAGTTAAAGGAGCGAGGGATCGAAGACGGAGACAAAAAAGATTCAAAAAATGGAACGTCTTTGCATACGAAGATGGCAGCCAATACAACAGATGGAATGTATTCACAAGCACCTATGCCAATTCTTGAAGTGGAAGAACAATGGCCATTGGATCTGTGGGAGGATATCCGAAACAGAAAAGATGGAAGTGCAACACTTCAGTCAGCTCCTATCATTAAAATCCACCTCAAACATGAGCTCTACCCAAATGATATCCGATATTTGTATAGTGATGCAGGTACGGAAATGTCGGAAGACAACAAACCTCAGTCATTGAAGACGTTACCTTCATTCATTGACAACCATGATATGCACGTATGTCGCACGTGTCAATGCAAGTGACTTGCTGATACACTGTGTGCAAGCCACAAATGGCTCCAAGCACACAACTAGACTAATCTAGCAAGCTCAAGAGAGCAAGGGTGTGTCACTCACCGGTCTACGCTCGCCTTCGTGGAGGATTCCTCGCCGCGAAGAAGAAGGAGCTACTGTCGTGCCGCGCTCAATTGCTTCGCCACCGTCGTGCCGTCGTTGCAATGCTCGATTGCACACACTCTGTCTCTCTCCCTCTCTCTCTCTCTCTCTCTCTCTCTCTCTCTCTCTCTCTCTCTCTCTCTCACGCGCGCGCGCACACACACACACACACACACACACAAGGAGATGAAGAAGAAAAAGATGGAGATGGAGCAAGAGCACTCTTCAATTGCACAAATGAAAGAATGAATGATTTTTAGGTTTATGTGACTTTTATATGAGCTCGCCCCATTCACACTTGGGTGCCCATACTTAGCCAACTAACCCTTGAATGTTCCAGTTAGAGTGCACCTCTCATCGACGATCACGCTTACCCTTTTCCTATTGGACCGACAAGCCCGGTACCTGACTCTACCAAATAAATAATACGGCGTCTGTCGTAGGTGATAGGAATGTGCGTGAGGGTTAACATGCGGGTTAACATGCCCCCTTCCTGATGTAGATTCCGTCCTTGGAAGCTATTGAGTTGAAGCTCGTTTGTTGAGGTGGAAGAGCATTTGAGATGAATGTCCTTAGCCTTCTTCACTCACTACAAAATCAAACAAGATTGGCACAGTAATTGCATTCTCATATACAATAAAAATGCATATGCAGTTGTAGACAGACAAATTGATCAGTAACAAAAATTTAAACCATTTGTCAGCAATAAACATTAAATTATAATATAATCAAACGCATAAACAGTTGGGAAGGTAAAAAACTAAACAAGTTCGGGGTCGCTAATTTAACGATCGAAAGACACTAGAGATCGACTATTAATACCATGGGCAAGCTTCTCAATTTTCTCTGGTCAATTAAGTTGTTTAATCGCGAGAGCCAAGTATTTCATGTCCGAGGGCTGACTAGAGGCTATACCTAGAAGACCTTGTAGTTAAGCTACGATAAAAGGAAATACTCATGAAATCATCGCCTGACTTATTTCCTTTTCTTTGATCCCCCAAAGTCTTTTCACAGTGATTCAATTTTGATGTGCTTATTTTGTATGCCTTGGGTTTTTTGATTTTCAAGGAAAAGCGCCCACACTAGGAACCTCTAGGGCTCTAGTACCATAGGTGATACATGTGAGTGTAGCAGCAAATCAAGCTGAGATTTCTCTTCCAGCTTAAGATTTTACATTGTGGCGCCTTGATTTTTTTTTTTGGTTCGTTTTCAACATTTTAATTTTGTAACTTTGGGGGGTCATATAACATTGTTACCCTCCCCAGGCTCATCAAACTAGTAAACTCCCTTTATAATACTTAAGCTAAAGGTCAATAGGGACTAAGCCCACTAGAAAGCCCTAGTACATTGCACACAATGCTGCCTAAATCGGATTAAGAACCTAAGTAACCATTGATTATTAGGAAGGCATTCCCCATGGTATTAAGAGAAGATCTCTAACGCCTAGCTTGGTCAAACTAGCTTAGTCGGGCTGCTTAATTTTTAAATCTAGACAAGTGATTATGACAAAAATGTTTGATGCGTTGAATATTATGCTACCAATCACAATTTTAGTAGACACATGGATGCAAAAAAGATAAGGGGCAATGCTAATGGATCAGAAACACATGTTTGTGTTGATGATCGCACTTGATTTGAAGAGTGAGTCGAGATAAAGATTCCATGAAGGTCCAAATCCTAACAACTGCAACACGTTCCTATACACACAAGGAAACACAAAGAATCTCTAGGAGGCACATCAGTGGTAAGAAAGAACTTTGCTAATCACTAAACTCTAAAACAGAAACACTCCTATCGTACTAATCCTACCTACCCTCCATCACTCGAGTGATGAGGATCAAAGGTGTTTTATGACATAGGTTTCTGTTTCAGTGTATCGGATGTGAATGTGTAGGTCTGGGTCAATGTTTTGACTTTTATTGTGCATACTCGTTTGCTAATTGCTCTTGCTCTTTTGTTTTTTTGTGAGTATAAGGCTTTATATATACATTCCCTAAGATTGGGAGATTGAGATGTCAGGGAGGAAGGTTGAGAGGGGAGTGAGTGAATGATGACTTTCAACAAACACTCCTCCCTTCCTTGGGTAGATCATACCGTTTGAAATGTGCTCGTCACCCTTTGAAACCAATTGTTCCAATTGGTACTAGGTGAGGATTTTTACCAGTAGTTTTCTATTACCTTAGGTGCCTCATCGAGTTGCAAGGGTGGTAAGGTACTCTCCCAAGATTGAACTTGAAGTGGTTCATCATGTGATTCTTGAATACTGGGAGGTGTGGATTCCATTGTAGCTTTATGGAGGTCCACTATTGTAGGTGGAGGTTGTGTAGAAGCTTTTACCTCTATGGATGCATTACATGAGGAGCTAGAAGCTTTATTCGTTTTTTCTATGGTTGAGTTGAGCAAAACAAGCCTTTCTCACTTGGGAACCCATACTAGCTCCGGATCCGGTGCATAGTGTTTTGTGAAATTTCCTTTCCCACGATCTTTCATTGGCTTTATCGTCTCACAGGGTTTGACTCACATGGGTCAGGTGTCAGGTAAGAACACAATCTACGTTTTGGCACCCAGATTTGATCATTTCCTTGATAGTAGCCTTGGGCCTTCATTAGTCGTTTAGGAATCCAACACCACGTATCCTTACATTTCTTGGAGCGTGTGGGACGTTTGTTACAAGGCTTTTGTTTTTTAGCACTAGCTATGGTCGCTAAATAAGCTTTAGGGACCCACTTGTATGTTTTCTTCGTTATATTAGGATCTTGTCAGAAGCTATATGCATTGCTTCTAGCATATTTAAGGGTACGAGTGGTGGCATTTCATCCCCCTTAGGTGTTACCCAGGTCGTCCCCCTGTTTCCCCAAGTGTCTATGGTTGCTACTAGGTGGACCCAATCCACATTGTCCGACTTAGTCATCCCAGGTAGTACATCCATATAAGGAGAATCTTCCCCAACATCAGTGTCCGCTTTACACGTGTAACAATACTGCAATGGGGCCGAGTGAACTGTGGTGTCAGATCTATGATCAATTATAAACGTGTTTCCTAGGGGATGTGCTCGACCAGTTACAAGATCCACTCAAATGACACAATCTTGGAACTGCAAGTAGACATGGTTTTTAGACCAGTCATGCACCATTTTTGCTTCCCTCATGAAAGGACTCCTAAGATAATCTCAGATGCCATAGTGTGCTTGGAGAAATCCATAACAATGAAGGTAACTCTTATTTTATGTCCAAAGACCTTGATCTTGAGATCTTCTAGCATCCCAATAAGTTTAACAATCGACCCATTGGCCATCTTTACTACTATGGTTGTGGTTCCAAGGTGAGGCCTTCCCATAGTTTCCCGTCAATTTTTAGTCACAATGCTAACCCCAACGCCACCATCAAGGATTCCCTTCACAGTTAATCTCTTAGTAGTGATTGGTATGGTCGCATTGGATTCATCACCCTCAAAGTATTGTCCCAACTTGTTAACATGTATTTCTACAACAAGGTTCTCATCTAGGTTGGGTTGTGGATCTAAGTGCTCCTCCTCTATTGGCATCTCCCCAACTCCATCCATCTGTGCAAATTGTGGTAGCCCAAACTTCAGTTTCCCATTGAGGAAATCTCGAAGAGTTGAGACTAGCTCAGGGTATTTATATAGTTTCGACATGATGGTGGTTCTAACTTCTGAAGACATGAAATCCATCAATTTGGCAATGTTTAACGGCACCTTTTGGGCTTCAGTCCCTTGACGTGAGGAAGATGGGATCTCCATTTCTTTGATAGGATCAGGTAGTCCCTCTGTAAACATTCTTTCCATTAAGAAGTGAGTACGCCCACTTTCCCATGACTTTAAGTCACTTTCTTCTTGGATGACACTAGGTATGGCTAAGGTTCTATGGACTTGGTGAGGTTGTTGTTGCGTAGGGAACATTGTGTCCGCAATCTCGATCTACCTAGGTGCTGGTTCTAGATCCCTTTGGGTATCTTCTACCAAACTCCTTGATTGCTTGACTCGTTCGATCTCCTCTGTAGGGTTTCGATAAGTTCCTATCTTCTTCTTGGATCCTTGCCATTGTGGCTCATGAAGATCTTCCTTGTTGGTTTCTATCTTAGTGGTCAATTTTGGCCTCCATGGTTTCACCTGAATCAAAATCCTCTTCAGCGTCGTTCATATATACATGGTCGTCACCAGTCCCTATGTTGGTCTTTGAACTGGGGTCTGAATGCGCCGCTTTTTGCGATCTCTTCCTTCATGTTTTCTTCTTTTTTTGAGATTGGGCAATTGATGTCGTGTCTCTTTCCTCAAGAATATAATTTTGTTTTTGGAGCATCGATCGTGTGAGTATGTTTACTGGTACCACAACTGTACTTTGTGATGGCTCCTCGATAACCTCAATCAACTTTAATGGTGTGATCTTCGGTGCATTTAGATTATTTAGACATTGGGCAATCAAATGATCTATGCCACATCGATTACACATGAGTATCGACATTGTAGACGTGCTCGCTTGATTGGTTTGCATTAGTGTGGCGTTCTTTTGTACCCTAATAGGACACTCGGCCACATGATGTGGACCTCCACAATCATAGCATTGAAGAGGTGGTCTCTTAGTAGTGTAATTGATATTTTGGCCTCTTGCAGCAAGAGCAGCTACTTGATAGACATGTTTGACTTGTCCCCAATAGTCCTCCAAGTAGTATTGTGGACTTTCTTCAAGCGCATCCATCCCATATGCAATATTAGGGTCTATATCTTCCTCACAGCCTTCCAAACAAGCAGTAGATGACTCACAAACCACTTGATTCACATATGTGATTCTCGGATGTGGTGGTTGTGGTCCTAGCACTGGATGTGGTAAGGGTGTTGTTTGAACAACATATTGGCCCCTAGGGACCATGTGTTGTGACGTTTGCTCAAGAGGTGGGGCCGGCATCAATGCAGGCTCTCGAGGTGTGTCTGTCCATGCTAAGGTTGGTCTATTGTCCATTGCGCGCTTAAATACTATGCAATCCTTAGCTTGATGACCATACCTCCCACAGCCATTGCAGTTCCCATTGGATTATACTCTAAAAGTAGGGCATTCACTGGTACTATGCGGTCCATAGCATACTGCACACCATTGTTGCTCCCTTATTGGATACATATGATTGTTTTTGTGGAGCACGATTGTCTCTAAGACTCTCTTGAATGGCCTTGGTGAGATCTGTTAAAGTCATCTCAGATTCTTTGGCTCCTTAGCAGTAGGCTTTAGGGTTATTGGCTGATGCCCCGATGCTTGGGAGGTAATAGAATTAGGCTCCATAGACACTCTTTCTCCTTGAATCATTAAATTATCCTCCAATTGAATCGCATTGGTGGTAACTGCTTCCCAAGTGGTGATACCTCTATTGACTAGGCCATTGTAGATATCCTCATGTCGTAATCCCCTAATGAATCTATCAAGCAATTGATTATTATTGAAGCGCTCATTTGGATTACAACGAGAATTCAAATGCTTCAAGCGACTAATAAAGTCTCTCACCGACTCTCCTTCCTCTCATTGGGCTTTCTGGAGCTGAGAGGCTACACCCCAAAGCACTCCCTCTCATATGTATTCTTTTAAGAACAGTCTCCTAAGAGTAGGCTAAATCATTTGTTCTTCCACTCTTAGGGTTCTATACCAATCCCCAGCCTTCCCACGTAAGGTTAGGCTTAAAGAATTACTCTTATGCAGGTCATTGTGTTCTCCTAGAGAATCACATATTTGTTCAAACACTTCGATATGCTTTCTCACATCCCCGTCTCCACTAAATTTTTGTGTGAGCTTGGCTATTTGTACTCCCTTACTTCTAGGTTCTCTATCAGGCGTGTTACGCATATTCTCAGCTATAGATTGACCGATAGTTCGAGCAAATGTTGCCAAGTCACCTAAGTGAGCAGGAACTGTGGGTGGAGGTGCTCCAGAGGCTACATGTGGAGTAGGTATTGGCATTGGGCTTGGCGTATAGGAAGCCCTTGGATTCCATGTTTCGAACGGTGTTGCACCATGTGGCGGTCCAAAGTTCATATGTATGGCCCTAGGCATAGCAGACGTCGGATGTGACATGCTAATGCTAGCCGGTATCGTCCCATTGAAATAAGAACTTGGGTGTTGTGGTTGTGGAGCAGAGGTAGTTGAAACTATGGGAGGGGTAGGGACTACATGAGTACGAGGACCTATAGGTATATACGATTGGTACACACTTGTAGGTACTGTTTGCAGGCATTCAGCTACCATGTAGCGGTGATTTACTAACAAATGAGGTCCATGGCGTGTTTCTTGGCATGCCCATCATTGGGGTAGGCATGGTAGCCATGGCATCATCAAGGGAAAGATGAGCTAGACTTGGAAAAGTAAAGCTATCACTGGTGGGCTCAGATTGCACTGAGACCCCTAGCGAAACAACATATGGGGGATCCATCGGACTTACCACCCACTTACCGAGGGAGTCTCCATTTGCCATAAGGTTGGTTGTTTAGCCTTCCCTGTATCCAAGAATCTCATGAGACCCGTTGAAGACATGTGGATCCCCTTGTTCTGTCCCTCTAGCTCAATAACCCTATGGATGACCTCACAAACTCTTTGTTGTTGATCCTCCACACTAGTAGCACCCGTTGTGTATTGTAGGACATCTAACCAACCCACGTGATAGGTGTGACCTGTGTATAGGTCGGTTAGAGTTTCCGTTTGTAGTTCATACTCCTAGTTCTCATTTAGGAACGCTCCATCTAAGCTTGAGGTGCTAGGGGTGTCCTTTGAGCTAGATGCAATATTGCTCTCTATGGGTTGACCCTTAGTGGTCGCTAATTCAAGAGCACTCGATTGCTCTCCTAGCAAAGATATTGACATAGGGGCTTTCGCTTTTAACTCTCTTCGTTGCTCTGCCTTGCGTAAGCTCTCAATTTCCTTTTCCCTAGCTGCGATGATATATCGCTCAACCTCTTGCACTTCGGCAATGCTTCTACCACCAGGTAATATAACCTCCGAGGGAAATAAATCTGAAGAGTCAGGGGGTGCAGTGAATGGAGTATTCCACGTGTACACTCTCTAAGAGCATAGGGTCTACGTTGTTCATGAATGGCGAATTTACTTCCCCACCCCTTCATTTACATCGTTAGCTCCATGTTCGGAGCGAGTGGCTCTACTAAAGGTTTCCTTCAAGCGACTAAGCTTGCTCGGCCCGGACCGTGGACCCATGGCATGCATGTCTTGGCTTGAGCTATTGGGATTAGGCATTGGGAAACCCTCCATGATGTCGTAGTCAGAGGAAGAGTCACTAGCCGCTATGTTTGGGTCTTGGTTTGTACTACCTTAGGTCCCCGCCGAGGGCTTGGAACCTAAGGTAGGTGGATATTGAGAACTCGCATAAGTTGAAATTCTCTCTAGTTGCTGCGTCTCTAGCACACGACTAGAGTGCAAATGCATGTGTCTTTGGCACCCTACAAGCGTCAGCGAATAACCTTGAAGGTTAACTTCTTACTTTTTTAGTCGTCCGTTTTCACTCGTTTTTTAATGTTTTTTAATGTTTTTTAATGATCAGTTTTTTGATTAAAGCGTATGATAGCTCAAAACGAGCGTATCACTTAGGGGGTTGTGGTGTGCTTTATCGCACAGCATTTGGTTACTTGAAGCTCTGTTGGTCCTCAAAAAGGTCAATTTTTACCTACGCATGAGGCTAAAATATGTAATTTTAAAGGGGGACTGAGGCCTGAGCCTGAGCGTGGGCTTGGGCTTGGGTCTGCGATTGGGTATGGGGGATATTTCCGATTCCGGTCCTACCTTTAAATTTTTTATTTTTTTTGGATAAGGTCGTCGCGGCCGTGATGTGCGCGCGAGCACACACACACCTAACCTATGTACTTACAACTAATACAACTACTGTTATACACTAACACCCAAAATAGTGAGTGACTCAAGAAATGATTGGGACCAAAGCTACACTCCACCTTATGGGCTTACAGGTAGCTCTTAAAACTTCCATCGGAACCACTCCTTTTAACCTTGTGTTCAGGATTAATGCAATTCTACCAATGGAATTATTAAATAACACATTACGAGTCGCAACACTAGGATGGATGGGACACGAGCTGTCAGAAAGACTAGACATCCTGGAATAATTAGATGAAACAAGAATGAGAGTGGTAGCAGGTATATATGCTCAGAAAAGACAAATGAAAGCTTTCCATGATCAACATGTGATTAGCAATGAGTTTCAAAAAGGGGATTACATTTTGGTGTATACCCTAAAACAACACTCCAAAAAACTCAAAAAGCGAGGGATGTGGCCTTTTGTAATACGTGATATATCACAAAGTGGCACCATCAAGCTTGCAACATTAGCAGGTGAGGAAATGCCTAATTGGATGAGTGGCTACAGGTTAAAAAAATACATTCTTCCGCTGACACTAGAAGAACTCCAAACAATACATACAGCAGATCAATGAAGAAGTCGAGCCCATGATATTCAGGAACAGGCACAACAAGAAGCCAAGATCAAAATATTAAAGTGGAAGGAGCAGGCAGACCCTCAGAGAAATAACCAAAATGATATTTGTACCAATTCCCGTCCAATCACATCCATACAAACGGAGTCTACATGGTTAGGTGGCATAGATCTACGAACTGTGTTGCAACTTGACGATGGTACCACCAAGCGCACAATAGTGGACATTGGGGCAAGAGAAAATGTTGTCAACTACTCCACCTTTATGAAATTAACAAAAGAACCTCTGATGCCAAATACTATTGGATTCAAAGTGGCAAATAAAGGAACAACAAACAGCCTGGGACATGAATTTACCAATAATTGTTGATGGAACAGTTTAGCCTCATCAGTTTCATGTGGTCGAGGATACAGACCTTAACGAAGCGGTTATTCTGGGAGTGATGTGGATGTGCACTTATCAAACCACACCAAATTGGCAGGATACTACCTTACAACTCATGCTTGATGAAAAATCTATCGCCACACCATTTGTACAATCAGACTACATATGGGAACCTCTCCAATCAACACCTGCTCCAATCTAGTGATGTTCTCAAACGGTGGCTAGGAAAATTAGGGTAAAAAATTCCATTATGCAAACCCATCCGAAGAAATTATGGATACCCAAACAAAATGGTACTACAAGTCCACCCACGCAGCATCAACCAAACCCAACCCTCAACAAACCACCCAAGGCTTTTCTCAATCAAACCCGGTCTATCCAATTACACCATCAACAACCAAAAGAATTCATTTGAATATGGAAATAGAAACCAACTCGCTTACTGGATGACTAACCCTGAAGACAACATCAAAGCGATTTCAGTGGCGTCCAAAACAGTGCCCTCAATCAAAAGACAATGTAGTGTCACAACTTCTAGATACCACAGTCAAAGAACGAGTGCGTCTTCTACAACTACTTTTGTTCGGACCACAAAGCTTCAACCTAACCTCATCATCAAAAGCCCCTAAACTTGTCAGAACCCATATCTTGCACAACACTTTGTTATCCCATGCATATCTTCAATTCGCATCATAGAGCCACAATATACGGCTATGCATAGACACTTACTTTGTACCCATGCACTTTGACACATGTTCATTTGGGATGACTCACTATCGGAAGGAGGGAAAACGCAACACGATACTCATCATTTTGTATATATTATTTTCTTTTCTTTTCTTTTTCTTTTTCTTTTCCTTTAACAGTTTTTTAGAGCTTTTTAACTCTTAGCAGACATAATCATGAGCCATATTGACACCATCTATATGCTGGGTTAAGAATATGTATGTATGAATGATTACAATAATTCTGGTAAAATTTTGGCCAATTAATAATAATTATGGATAATTTTCCTTTAAGTTTAACACTAATAAGCTAAAAAGGACAAATAATCAACAAAAATTAATAAGTTGAGCCAAGAAAGTCGGAATTGACTTTTGAAAGCAAATGCCAAAACTTCAAAGCAAGGGCTTTGAACATGGCAAATATGAAAAGGTTTGGCACATGATGGATTTTGAGCCAACTTCTAAGGATCAAAACTACAGATTAAAGGCCATTTGTCGATCAGAAATCAGAATGGAGAATGGATCGAACTGCAGGTAATATGAACAACAAGATATGATCAATGGAGGTGAGTATGAATGGGGCATTTCGGGTAGATAGGGAACATATAGTCAAATAGGGCAAAATAAGCTCATTTGCATTCTCACACACACACACACACACACACACACACACACACGCACACGCACACGCACACGCACACGCACACGCACACGCACACGCACACGCACACGCACACGCACACGCACACGCACACGCACACGCGCGCACGCACACACACACACACACACACACACACACACACACACACACACACACACACACACACACACACACACACACACACACACACAGAGAGAGAGAGAGAGAGAGAGAGAGAGAGAGAGAGAGAGAGAGAGAGAGAGAGAGAGAGAGAGAGAGAGAGAGAGAGAGAGAGAGAGAAGCATAGAGTTTCTCTCTTTGTTTCTGCCTGCTGTGACCACCTCAGTAGCTCTTACTCCACCAGATTTGACAGGTATGATTATTAACCCTACAGGAACACTTGTTTATGCTTCACACTGCACTAGCATTACCAAAACAGCAGATCAATGTTAGAATTTCTACAAGTTGTCAAAGCCAATGGGGGAGTTCAAACGTTGCCCAAAACAAAAACTTTCTTCAGTAGACCCCTTATAACTGGCAGAATCACTGCATACAAAAACAATTGCGAAAGTGGTTGGAACATACATCGCGATCCATGTTCCCCAAACCCTAAAATTAGAGAAACTTGCACAGTGAGTTCCCCATAATCCTAGGAATATCTTGCACTAATTGAAATTGCAAAATCCTTCCCAACATGGATCGCAATCCATGCACCTTGATGACAAAATCAAGGCAAAAGTTGATCACTGGTTAGAGGATGCAAAAGTATAACTGACCATGCAAAAATAGTCACAAGTTGGGGTCTTAAAAGCATTAAAACCTAATGATTTGTTACTTTCAGTCTGCAAATGTTCATTTGGAAGTAATTAAAGGTAAAATGGTCAGTATCCATCAAAAACATTATGAAATAGGGTTAGGAGGAGAACATGAAGCTACCCCACTAGCTAGAGCATCAATTGAAACATCTTGAGGCTTTATTCCAAAGCAACCTAAAAGAAGAGGGAGTTTGGAAGAGGGTGAAACACAAGCATGAGGGAGATGTGACACTAAAGATCTAATTAGGGGCAAAGCAAAGCAAAACAGTACCTACAAAGTCGTGCAAATTGCCTGGATCAATTTCCCCCTTCATATGAATTCAAAAACTGATGGAAGTTGGTGGAAAGATAGGCAAAACCGTGGTTTTCAGGCACAAATCATCCAAAGTCAAGGCATTATCAAATATCAGTAAAAGGAAGTGCCCAAAAGTGGCTCCAAAAAACCAATATGGTAAAGACAGGGAAAACATGACCATAAACTGGGAAATTGAGTAAACGCAATAAAAACAAGTCCAAATTTGAAAAAAATTCACCAGTGTGCTAGGAAGACCTATAGGAATATGTGTGCAAAAGGCTACCCCAATATCCTTCCCAACATGGATCGCGATCCATGTATCTTTCTGCCCAATCACAGAAAAATTTACATCGTCTGGCTCAGAACACTAAACAAGGTCTAGCCATGAAGTATCAATTCATTTGGATTCCCAAATCCACATCAAAATGCCAAATTTCTCTAAGTCTGAGGATAATTACCAAGAATTGACCTAAGTACCAAACCAATGATCCAATTCCCAAAAAATTTGGACCAAGACACCACCATTGTCATAATAACTAATATGAAATTCTCCTAAATGATTTTCTCATGTTAAATTGATTATTTAATATGGGGAGGTACCAGGGGAGAAAAAGCTAGATTATTGGTAAGGCTAGCAGACTGGTCACAGTAGGGATCCAAAGGAGGGGAAATAGGAATCCAATGGGGGACCATCTACAGAAGAGCGATGTGCAAGCAATGGGCTTCAAAGACCTAAGGTTTAGCCCATTAAGACTTCCAAAATGCTAAGGTTCCAAAATTCAAAGGTTAAGTCCAATGGTCATTGCTTAGGAAAATTGGATGCTTGGTAGTGTGGGTCGACCAAGAGAGAGAGGGGGCTGATTTTGGCAAGGCATTATCACACACACACACACTCACAGAGTCTCATGTGTGAAGTAAAGAACTCTCTGTCTCTCTCCTTCTCAAGCTTTAATGAAAAGCTCATCATCTACTCCAAGCTTGTGAGAAGGGAGGCCTACGCCAACAACTCTTGGCTTTGTGATGCAAATCCAACCAAGAGCCAAGCTCCGATGCATGCTCATCTCCTCTACCATGCTAATTACTAAGCTATGCTAAGCTATTATGAGTGATTATGTGAGGAGATATAAGAGAGAGAGGGGGCTGATTTTGGCAAGGCATTATCACACACACACACACACTCACAAAGTCTCATGTGTGAAGTAAAGAACTCTCTGTCTCTCTCCTTCTCAAGCTTTAATGAAAAGCTCATCATCTACTCCAAGCTTGTGAGAATGGAGGCCTACGCCAACAACTCTTGGCTTTGTGATGCAAATCCAACCAAGAGCCAAGCTCCGATGCATGCTCATCTCCTCTACCATGCTAATTACTAAGCTATGGTAAGCTATTATGAGTGATTATCTGAGGAGATATACTTCTTTATCGTAAGAATACTCCTTCGTCCTCTCAATATACTCTCATACCCCGCTAGCTCTCACCATCTTCGAAGGTGTGTGAGGTCTTGGGTTTGAGATTGTGAGGGAATAGATGTTGTGTTTTATAAGTGTTAGCTTGGTGCTTGAAGCTTCCATCTTCATAGCACCAACAAGTTATTGAAGGAACACAAAGTATTGTATTGTAAAATGTCTCCTTTGATGGGGGAAACTTATAATACAAAGCCTTTTGGAGGGGGGACCGGCTCCATGTAAATCCGATCCTCAACTGTTGTCAATAGCTTAATTTCTCTCTCTTTTGAATTATTGTTCATGCCTATCTAACTAGGTGTTATTCTTTTTGTTGCTCTCTCCATCCAAGCACTCTTGCTATGCTCATTAGGAATCTATTCTAATGAAATGCTCACTATGTTTATGCTACTTTCTGCTACACACAAGTTACTAGGCTATTAAAAGTTACATTGGTATCAGAGCACAAGGTTTCTCTTTTCTTGCTCAAGAAGGGAGGTCCTCAAGCTCACTATAAATGGTTGGTATTATAATTGAAATTGAGTAAGTAGAATAGGGATTTTTCAGCCTTGCAATGTGCCTGCTTCATGCAGATAACGGGGCATCACCGTCCAGAGCTATGGTCTTAATAGTGAAGTCCTATGGGGCTTGGTTAACCACTATTGAGCTATTAGAATCTTGACAAGAGCCGGTACTGTTTTGGTGTTGAAAGACCCTCTCTTCTATTCCTTGCAATTAATGATATTCGAGCCACGGGTACAGGAGCTTGAGTGCTTTTCTAAAGGGGTAAAGAGGAGTAGCAACTAGGTCTTGAAGTGCCAAAGTATACCTAAAAAAGTTTACACCTAAAAGTTGTTAGAATGGCTGACAATAGTAAAGAGAGTGAAATTAATGTTGATAGCTTTGATTTTGCTAATGAGAAGGCTACTAATGATGCCCCTATGCTTGTTTACTACCTTATTTCTAAGCTTCAACAAGCCATGAGCAATCCATCCCTCCAAAATGAAGTGCAATAGCAAATTCGTGCTCATGGGATTCTCCAAACTCCCCACTAATAAGAGAGAGTACCTAGGAAGCCTCCTTGTGAGACTTCCAAAAGAGGCCTCTCTGCAATTCGGGAAGAAAAAGAGGATCCGTACGAAGGGCTTAAAAATTTACTACTTGACAACGCATCTCCTTCTCAAAGGAGAACTCAAGACCCCCCACCGAAAGAGCGAGAAATAAGTGAGTCTCCTGCCACCTCGACGGAGATGGCTCCACAAAGACGACGGGCAAAATGCTCCAACACCCCCTAAACGGAGAAGACTATTGCACACTTCTCCACACCATAATTCAAAGAGGGATGACAGAAATTAAGAGAAGAAAAAGGCGAGAAAGAGGTCACCCTCTTCTCCATCTTCTTCATCCTCTTCCTCTTATGAAGAAAGTGACGGTGCAGACAAGGAGGACCAAGGGAAGAAAATGGCGAGAAAGAGGTCACCCTCTTCTGCATCCTCCTCAAATTCTTCCTCCTAGAAAGAAAGTGATGGTGCAACTTTCGAACCACCAAAAAAAAGAGGCCATAGGATGTCCTATGCCGCATGGAAGAGGTCGTCCAAGTTCAAGAAGTTCAAAGAGGGAGGAAAGAACATCTCTTTCCTTACCTACAATGGCACCTTTGGTGCTATGGACAAAGCCTTGGCCTTCATTCAACAATTCGATGCGGCGTTTGGAGATGAGGACTTCACGGAGTTCTCTAAGCTATGGGATGTAGCTATGCATTTTCAAAAGTCCACCAGGCAATGGTAGTCTAGCCTACGGGTAAACGGTGAAGCTCCACGAACATGGAAAGCTTTAAGAGCTTCCATCATGAAGCAATTTTTGGCTACCGATGCCAAAGACAAAGTACTCACTGAATGGTAAAGCTTGAAGCTCTCTCCCTACAAATCTATTCACAAATATGTAGAGAAGCTTTGGGACTTACATCTCAAAGCCACTGTCTTCAAAAAGATGGATTTTGGAGAGCAAAAGCAACAATTTTGTGTGGGTCTAACCAAAGATATGGCGAAGTATGTCAACTCCCAAAGGCCACGCACCATATCTGCGGTCATACACCATACCATGGTGGCTTCACGAATGCATTTCCAACAAGGGGCTAAGAAAAATCTTAAGCCCACGGAGAACAAGGACCGTAATAATGAGCCTAAGGGGAGGACACTATCCAAAAGTCTCCTAAAGGCAACGCCAACAACAACAAAGCTAAGGAGAAGGGAGTTTATAAAGGTAAAAATAAACTCTCTCCTGAAGAGCTTGAGCATTATCGTAAAGATAACCGTTGTTTCAAGTCCGGGGAGCAAGGGCATGCCTATCGTGCTTGCGCCCACAAGAATACACGAAATGAGCCTCCTAGAGCTACCTTGGTCAAAATCCAAGATAAGGAAGCTCACCACAAAGGATATTCTCTATGCCATGCTTGGGGAAAGGTAAGAGAACATGATGCTTTTATTCTCTTTGACCCTGGTTCTACTCACAATTTTATATCCACAGAGTTGGACACCAAGCTAGGCATCCAAGCCTATGAGATGGGAGATGTCCTACCCGGTGATGGTGCTTTCACGGGGCAAGAAGCTTCAGTCACTCCCTTAATTGGTAAATTGAGGCTCCATGTCCAAAGCTATGTGGACAAAGAGGACTTCTTTATCTCTCCTCTCAAGCATGAGGATGTAATCCTAGGGGCACCATGGTTTGATTGCATGGCTGCCAATGTTAAATTCCATGAAAGGAAAATCTACTTTAGGTTCAGGGAAAAAGATATGTACATAGATGCTAAGGGGTTGGGTAACACCATACCCATTGTACATGCGTAAGCTTTCAATAAGTCAATAAAGAGCTCTATTTCCGTTTACATGATTTTTGTTAAAGATTCTCAAAATGGACCTAATGCTTTAGCAAAAGAAAATATAAACAATCACAAGGAATTAGAGTTATCCAATTTTCTCAAGGGATTTCAAGATGTTTTTATTGACGACATCCCTTGTGAACTACCTCCTAAACAAGGAAATGATGACCATGTAATCAAACTTCTTCTAGGAAGTTCACCGCCTAATAAACCTCCTTATAGAGTTTGTCAAGCTCAACAAGAGGAGATTATGCGGCAAGTGCATGAGTTAGTTGAGAAGGGCATGGTTAGGCCAAGCTCATCTCCATTTTGTTCACCCGTGCTATTAGTGCAAAAGAAAGATGGCACATATCGTATGTGTGTCGACTATAGAGCACTAAATAGGATCACTATCAAAAATAGGTTTCCCGTTCCATGGGTAGAAGTCCTATTTGATAAGCTGCAAGGGTCGACCTACTTCAGTAGGATTGACCTAAAAAGTTGCTACCATCAAATAAGGATAATTGATCAAGACATTGTAAAGGCCGCACTTTGCACCACGTTTGGTCTTTACAAATACATTGTCATGCCTTTTGGCTTGACCAATGCACCAACCACATTTAACCGCTTGATGGAGAAGCTATTCAGGCCTCAATGAATCTTTACTGGAGTGTTCTTTGATGATATCATCATCTACTCTAATTCACTAGATGAACACAAGCAACACCTGGACCAAGTAATATTTCAAGTCTTACAAGAGAATAAACTTTACATTAATCGAAAGAAAAGTAAGTTTTTTGTACAAGAGATTCAATATTTAGGTCACATTATCTCTCAAGATGGCATCCAAATGGATCTATCAAAGCTAGAGGTATTAAAAGTATGGCCTTATCCAAGGAATCTTCATGAACTAAGAAGCTTTATAGGTATGTGTGCATACTATAGACGCTTCATAGAAAAGCTCTCACAAATCGCGGGACCATTACATGACCTAACAAAGAAAAACGTTAGGTATACATGGTCTGCCAAGGAGAACAATGCTTTCGAAAAGCTTAAAGAGAAGCTTATCTCTCAACTTGTGCTTACACTACCGGATCTCTCAAAGCCATTTGAGGTCCACTGTGATGCTTGCGGTGATTGCCTTGGAGCTGTTTTGCTATAAGAAGGGCATGCCATAGCCTATGAAAGTCGAAGGCTCGACCCTGTTGAGCAAGCTCTAGGCATATATAAAAAGGAACTCCTCGCAGTTCTACATGCCTTAGACTCGTGGAAGCACTATTTACTGAGGACTCCTTTCATTTAGTGAACGGATCAACAAAGCCTTAAGTACTTCATGATGCAGAACAAGCTCTCCGACAAACAAACGAGGTGGGCAAATTTCCTTTCGCAATTTCGTTTTCATATTGCTGACGTTGCTGGCAAGCATAATCAAGTAGCCGATGCACTCTCAAGACGGCCGAGAGGGAATGAGGTTTCCATAGCAACTCACAATTGTCTATCTTCTATGATAGATGAGTACGCTATTGATCCCGATTTTAGAGATGTGATTTCAGCCCTTGCACTAGGGAGGAAAGAAGAACCATTTATGCTACAAGATGGTTATCTTCTCTACGGTAATAGACTATGCGTTACTAACTCACTACGTGAGAAAGTCTCATGCTCCTCCTTATGTGGGGCATAGAGGGATTTAGTCTACCCTAAAAGGGATAGAAACATATCTCTATTGGCTTGCCATGAAAGCAAACATACAAGAGTATGTTTCTAAATGTGTGGTATGGCAAAAGATAAAGTTTGACAAAAGGGAAGCAACTTGGATTGCTTCAACCTTTGCCAATCCGTAATTCACCATGGGAGAGCATATCCATGGATTTATCTTTGGATTGCCTAAGTCTATCCATGGTAATATGGGAATATGGACGACAGTAGATAGGTTCAGCAAACAAGCTCATTTTATACCTATCAAAAAGACTATCGCAACCCTCTTCATATCACAAATCTTCAAGTACCATGGCTTGCCGATGTCCATAGTGTCTGATAGAGATCCTAGAATGACCAGTAATTTCTCGAAGGGTCTCTTTGAGAATTTAGGAACAAGGCTAAACTTCTCTTCGGCCGATCACCTGCAAACGGATGGCTAAAGTGAAATAGCTAACCTAACAATTCTTGATCTACTAAAAGCCTACGTAACGGAAGTAGATCAAAGGTCCCAATGGGAGAAATACTTACCATTAATGGAGTATGGTTACAATAATACTGTACATACCTCCACAAGAAAAGCACCTTTTGAGGTAATTGAGGGAAGATAAAAAAGTCCCATGCTACTTAAGGTACACGAGAAGATCTTCGTTGCAGATGAGTATAGCCAAGACCTACAAGAATCTTTCCAAAAGATTAAGGATGCTATCTCTATCTCACAGCAAAGGCAAAAGGCTGCTATTGATAAGCATAGAAGAGCCAAAGACTTTAAAGAAAATGATTGGGTCTTGCTTAAATTCCCCGAGGCTTGATTAAGGCACATGACGGGCAAGAATCCTATGGGACACCAAAAAGTACTATGCTAAGTTAGCAAAAAGGTACTATGGTCCCTTCCAGATTCTTAGACCAATCAATGAGATGGCCTATCAACTCAAGTTGCCTAGTCATTGGCTCATACACAATGCTTTTCTTGTGCGCCTACTAAAACCTTACAAAGGAGAGCCACCTCAAGAACCAACTATTGAAGACCCACTGGAGATCGAGGACCAAGAAGAGGTGCTGCAGCCCAAGTCCATTCTCTGACATGAAGAAAAGGTATTGAGAGGCGGTAAGATTATCCGGCAGTATCTTATTAAGTTTAAGAACTATCCTTTTGAAGATGCTAGCTGGATGCAAGGCATACAATTAAAGAATAACTTAAACCTTGTCAATGCTTACAATGCTTCCCTAGAGTAAGCAAATGTACAAATGTTTAAAATGAACAAAGTTTTTTTCTTATAAGACTCTCTTTTTCTTTATTGTGCACAAATGTTAAGTAGTATGCATGCTTAGGATCAAGTTTGCGGAGACGACGTCTTCCAAACACCAAGTAGAGCTTGTCACTCTACTATGGAAGATTGATAGGACTAATGCGTAGACATGCTTGTGGCAGCTTAGGCTCTCAAGTGCCAAATGGATTAGTCATTCATTTTGGAACGATGTTGTAGGGTAAGATAGGGATCCTCTACCCCCTAGAAAAAAGACTTATGAATAGGCTTTATCTTCTCAATCCCATAGTCAAGGATGACTATGATTTCAAGAGAGAGGTAATGTCATAATAACTAATATCTAATTCTCCTAAATAATTTTCTCATGTTAAACTAATCATTTAATATGGGGAAGTACAGGGGAGAAAAAGCCAGATTAATGGTAGGGCTAGCAGACTGATCAGAGTAGGGATCCAAAGGGGGCCCATCTATAGAAGAGCAATGTGCAAGTAATGGGCTTCAAAAACCTAATGTTTAGCTCATTAAGACTTCCAGAATGCTAAGGTTCCAAAATTCAAAGGTTAAGTCCAATGGTCATTGCTTAGGAAAATTGGATGCTTGGTAGTGTGCACAAAGTCTTCAAAGACTCCTAAAGAGGAGGGGGCGAGCCCTAAAGGTAGGGGAAGTGAGAGAGTGAGGTGAGAGAATACACACACACACACACACACAAAGGCTTTCCTTTACACAAAGGGCATAATGGAAACATGTCAGGTTCCTAGCCCAATTGCCCCCAAGATGCATTCAAATCCTATTGGATGGCCATAGAGGTGGACCAATGAGAATTAAGCTAGAGTATATTTAGTTTAATTCATTTAAAAACACTTCATAAAAGAACCAACAGAAATTAAGCTCTCTAGAAGACTATTGGACAGTCTCGCAAGGGGTCCAATGAGCATTCAGCAGCCCAATGGCTTGCCTGATTCCTATCGGGCACAAAACTAAGGGGTCCAATGAGAATTTAATTGCATTATTTAATTATCTAAAGCTCTCACAAAAGGGGAAAGGGGGACACATGTCACAAGGCTATCACTTATGCTTCTCAATAATCATTGGCTAAGCTTTGTAGGGTCCAATGGGGTGCCAGCATGAGTAAAAATCATGAGGAGTCGACCAAGAGAGATAGGGGGATGATTTTGGCAAGGCATTATCACACACACACACACACACACACACACACACACACACACTCACTCAATCTCATGTGCATAAAGTAAACAACGCTCTCTCTCCTTCTCAAGCTTTAATGGAAAGCTCATCATCTACTCCAAGCTTGTGAGAAGGGAGGCCTACACCAACAACTCTTGGCTTTGTGATGCAAATACAACCAAGAGCCAAGCTCCAATCCATAGCTAATTACTAAGCTATGCTAAGCTATTATGAGTGAGATATACTTCTTTCTCGTAAGAATACTCCTTCTTCCTCTCAATCTACTCTCATACCCCGCTAGCTCTCACCATCTTAGAAGGTGTGTGAGGTCTTGGGTGTGAGATTGTGAGGGAATTGATGTTGTGTTTTACAAGTGTTAGCTTGGTGCTTGAAGCTTCCATCTTCACAGCACCAGCAAGTTATTGAAGGAACACAAAGTATTGTATTGTTAAATGTCTTCGTTGATGTGGGAAACCTATAATACAAAGCCTTTTGAAGGGGGGACCGGCTCCATGTAAATCCGGTCCTCAACTGTTGTCAATAGCTTTTCTCTCTCTCTTTTGAAGTATTGTTTATGCCTATCTAACTAGGTGTTATGATTTTTGTTGCTCTCTCCATCCAAGCACTCTTGCTATGCTCATTAGGAATCTATTCTAATGAAATTCTCACTATGTTTATGCTATTTTTTGCTACACACAAGTTACTAGGCCATTAAAAGTTACAAACTTGATGATCCCTACCAGCTGGTATCACTAGAGCTTTAAAATGTGTCCCAACATGGATCGTGATCCATGTACCTCAGTGTCATATTTCATCTGTGACCTCATGCCCTTGTGACTATAGTAACCCTAGATGCACTAGTGAAATTTGGTCAAATTTGGGGTAGTTTTGACAAAGTTATGCTCCTTTTTCATTTTATGGTCAAGTTTGCGTTTTCTTCAACATTTTGACAGTTTTTGATCTTTTTCTAAATTGTACTTTCAATCTAAAACTGGCCTCAATATGCCCCGAAGAAAAGCATAAAGGGAGTGGGAAGCGGCTCCATACGAGATCACGGACATATCCTCAACTGAGAAAGCTCATATCACAGAATAGGTGCTAGAAACAATACCTGCAAACATAGTCATCAAAAAGTTTCAAGGAGCAGACGAAGAGATAGTAAAGGCCACCCTTTTTCCAAGGGAATTGTGAGCATTACACCAGAGGTCAGAAGTGCTAGCAGAGTCTAGGTATCTAGAACTAGACAATTTTCTACGACTACCGCCATGGGGAACAGATTTCAGAAGAGCACATGAACTCATCAACTCTATTCAGTACAATGGAGAAGCCACCCTTATAGACAAAAGAGGAGCTACGGTCAAGGTTAAAATTACGGTGAAGATAATCAACAAAGCTCTCCACCTCCAACAAGGAACACACAATCTATTGCAAAAGACCAAAGCAATAGATAATGACAAAGTATTTCTAAAGCAAAGAGGACACAAATCAACCTATCAAGACTTAATCTACTCAGCGACAGAACTGCTGTTGCGCCTCATATCGCAACATTTCAAGGTACAAAAGCCACCACGATACACTGAACCACTTTTGCACATGGCAGTGGTGATGACAATGGGGTTAGTGGAAAGAAGAGTAGTCAGCTGTGACTTTGGCAACTACCTACTTGACAACATAGTGGAAGCAAATATCGAGGGTAGCCAAAAGAGCAAGACTTACATGAATGCTGGACCAATGCTGTGGACGAGAATTGATTACCAAGCGTTAGGAATGATTGATGAGCTACTACCTGTGGAAGCACAACTGGATTTGATCCACAAATCTAAAAGAGTAGTAAAGCCGGTAGCAGGACCATCAACAAGGCCACAATAAAAAATCAAGCAAACAAGGCAGACCTCAAGAAGACATGACACTGACAGCGAGAAGACGAAATCAGATGCACCAAACAACGAAGAACCTGGGTCAAGAGAAAGAGAAAAGCCTTCCGAATATCAATCTTCAGATGAGGAACATGGAAGTGAATTTTCACTTAGACACATAAGATTGAAATAGAGGCCAACTTGTGCGGAGGAGGCAATCCCCATCACCCAAGCCCGAAGGACAATGGAAGAAGCACAAGTACAAAGGGAAATACTCCACCAACAGAAACATGAGGAAAAGAGAAGCCAGGAAACGGAAGCGGATGATGAAAGAGAAGAAGAAGAGGATGTGCCTCTACAACACAGAAAATTAGAAGCTCTGGAAAGGATCGAACAACACAAAAGAAAGGAAGCAGAGGAAAATCTGAACATTGCCAGTGAAATGTGGCAACGGATTCAGAATGAGCTTAAGCACAAAATGGAACAAAGAGAAACAGAGGATGCAAAACAGCCACGCATTGATGATCTCGAATCATCCGATGAATCTACCAAGGCAGGGGGAAAAGTAGAAAACCAAGAAGAGAAAGGTGATCAGGACACCCTTGACCAACAAGAATATAATTTTGAATCACCAAAGAACAAAAAGCTACCTTCAGAGGCTGAAACAGAAAGAAGAGAAGAAGCCTTAGATCTTCCAGAACAAATGGTAGACAAAGCGTTGTCACAAAAGCAGGCACTTCAAGAAAAAGAGACAACACTGCAAGAAATCACTACAACCCAAGCTTTTCATGAAGCACAAAAAACAGAAGAAAGAACGATAGATGATGCTGGTACCTCTGACCATGTCCAAACAAGTCAGAAAACAACAAGATCACCTCGTTCGCAAGTTGTGGTACAGGAGGGAGCACAATGATCAGGTTGTTTGACATTGACGCACATTTAGACCATATCAAGCTCCACCAGTTCCAATGCCAAAGAGCTCTCTACAACTTGCATGAACTAGAACTGGAGGACACAAAAAAAGAGGCAACGAACGCACACTAAAGTTGCAAAAAAATCGAGGAGTTGGCAAAAGTCCAACTGCAACTCTAATCAGAATTACAAAGGGAACAAGAGAATGCTGCATATTACTACAAGGAAGTCCAGCAATTTAATGAATCCAACACTACTCTCTGCAGGTTGAGCAACAAAGACTAGAGGAGGAGCTAATCAAGGAAAGGGAACAGAGTGAGAAGTTGCAAGAGTCTTATGCGGTGTTCAACAAAACTCTGACCTATCTTTTAGCCTTGCAGGAGATGTCGAGCTCCACAAGCATGACAACCAAATCGACCTCGCTGACTCAAGGATCTAAAGGAGGCCCTTGCTCAAGAGAAATATGACATGCAAATTATGATAGCAGGGCATAGAGGATTGCAAAAAGCTAAAGATGAAGAAATTGAAAATATGAGAAAGCAGCTGGCAGAGGTAAAGGAATTTTTGGATGCTCTAAGGGCAACAAAGGTGAAGCCAATACAAACAGTCCCTGTGGAAGCTGAACAAACAGGAGGACTAGAACAATTCACCTTTGAAGCTCACCACATAGATATGCCAGGTACAAGCACAGAAACATCAATGCATGAATCTGAAGATCTAGCCATAACGTCCATCTCGGATACTGCAAAAGAAGAAATTCAACAGTCAAAGACCCTTCACACAAGGAGTATCTGCCATATGAGCTCAAGGTGTTAGAGTCAGCGGCCCTTCTCATGATCACTCCTGACAAAGTGGTGAAAAAACTTGGGCATGAGATGATCGCACTACCACTAATGAGGCAAGAGGCTCTATATGGAAACAAAATGCTACATGTCCCTGAGCCAAACCAAAGAGAAGATTACAGGGATGTTCCTGTCACTGCCATACAGATTCAGACTATCATCGACAATCAATCAATCTAGCAAAGGAAATGGTTTGAGCAGCGTCCAACTGATGAAACATATTATAGAAATGCTCCGCAACATCTCATGATCGACCCAACTTATTGTCCCATCAATAGACGACGATCCTGGGAAAGCTTTTATTCATGGCAAAGCAAAAGGGCCAATAGTTTTAAACTACCCAATATAACAAAGCCAAGCAATAACATTCTCCCATCAGAATAGTATATGGTTCAAACGCTCAAAGGAGTCATCAACATGATGAAGGAAATACCAGATCTTGCATACCAGATGCTAGTGAAGATTGCAAAGATGCTAATCACCTGCATTACAACATTCAATGATATAGAAGCAATGGAGCATCCTTGGCAAGTTTTTGTGGAAGGCACAAAAGGGTTGTTTTGGAATATGGAAATATAAATTCTTAGCAAAAACGTCATCATGGGATTGTATACAAGAGTCATATTCTTGCCCTCCCACTACATGCAAACTTTTGAGGAGGCATTCATGACATGATGTTTTGAAGTCGACTCCTCCATATTTAGTCCCCTGACCAAAGATTTACCAGCTCAACAGATAGCATATCAGAGCACTCTCAGCAATAATCCTTTCAGAGAACTGGCGAGGACGAAGATGGAGATTGAGGCAAGGGCACAAAAATTCATGCGACTCACTGGGACACTAGAAAAGAGGCAGAGCAACTACTAGATGACAGTCAAAGGCAGATTGCATGAGGACGTGCAATGAATAGGAAGGGGGGAATGTTTGGTAGACACAGCAGAATGTCACTTAAAAGGCAGATATACACCAAACTTTGTTGTACTCATCCATTTTTTCAAAAGAAACGGTGTAATTCTGCTAATGAGGATTCTCAAATTGTAATATAATCTATCATTCCCACTTAGTCTCTCTGAGCCTACAAACCATGTAAGTGGCCAAATGGCCGTGGGAAAGAGTCCCAAGCTCTTAAGTCAAAACCCTTAGTTTTGTAAAAAACACTATCATTATCTTTGGAAGAATTGGACGTCAACTGAGAGCTGCCTTGCTGTGCTACAAACTATAATCAATCTTTCTCCTTGTTTGGTAATTAGAAATCAATTCCAAATAGCACATTGTGTTCCTTGTCTCTTGCTCTTCAATCTAAGTGTAATCATTCTCAATTCTGTTGTGGTTTGTAACATCTTGTTTGTGAGCTAAATACATTGATTTGAGGTCTTAAATGGTTGTTTTTTGATGTTTTGACCTTGTTAGAGTATTTCTATAATTGAGGGGAACCTTTCCGTGTAGTTCTGTGTCAGTTTTCTATACTTTTTTTGGGATGGATTGTGATTTATGTACCATCCCTAATGACTACAAAACTTGGTAGGAATATGCCCTTAGGTGTTGTAATACCCCTCCTTAAGTTTCGTTGTATTCCAAATTCATTTGGATGTCGAAAAGGCATGATGACCTAGAGCGGTGAGATTGGACATAGACTGATTTTCTGACTAGGGAGTGGTTGATTTTCTTTGTAGAAGTATGAACAGTCCTTTAGGTTCACTTTGATGGGATTGGCGATCTCATTAAGTCTCTGTGCTCCATCTCGAGTCACTTCCTTGCATATTGACATTATGTTAGTAACAAAAAGCTATGCTATAGACGTCCGATGCAGCGACCCGCTAACATAAACCAACCCTCTAGGTCATACGAGGTGCATACTATGCTATGGACTTCCATCACGACGATACGCTAACATTGGGGCCACTATTGAGGATTCAATCTTATGATGGTCGAGTGACTTCATAGCCATAATTTGTTCATCTACACCTTGAAACCCATTCCATTTTCAAGAGCAACATAGTGGCAAAACGGATTTTTGTCACTTGATAGAGTCTAGGAGTCAAGGACTAGTTATTTGGTAGCAAAGAGGTTTGTGAGTGAAGGTAAAACAAGGTATTTCAGTCATCAATTTTCCCATTGCTTTTAGAGTGTTGTGCAATCCACCACCATTAGCCATTTTTTCAAGTTTTGTTCATTTCTTTGCTTTCTTTTATTTCAAGTTCATAGGAGTAGATTAAGTAGACAAAACACTACCAATCTGAGTTGCAATAGTCAAAAGAAAACCTGGGCCAAAATCATAATTTGGGCAAAAGAGCAAAAATCTCTAAAATTTAAAGAAGTGTTGGAAAATAGGGCAAATCAAATCCAAATCCAAATCCTAGTCAATTTTGTGAAAAATTTTCGATCGCGATTCATGTACCTCAGAGAAGAAACAAAGAAAATTTTGTAGATCCTGAATCCTCATCACTTGCAAACACCAACTTTAAAAATTTGGGTGAAAAATAATTCATGAAACCACACCAGAACCAAGAAACTGGGAAAATCGTAAAGCTAGATTCATCATACCAAAACACAAGGGAATTTTGACTTTTTGATATCCAAATCAAAAAATTTTAAATGCAATCAGCTGCAAATGACCTCCTCTATAGGTGGTATAAACCTTGAAATTCATGCCAAACACTCGCCAAACATGAATCGTGATTTATTTACATTGGATTGATTATTGTTTAGAAAGATAACCACTGCATAGAGCTAGTAGGGAGAAACCTATCTAGAGGGTTTGTCATCAAAAAAGTTGGAAAAATCAAGAAAAACTTGCCAAAAATAGACAGATGAACAAAAATAATAGTGGAGATCAAAGAACTGAGATTTGACCCATCAAAAGGAGTCCAAATTGGCAGCAAGTTGTGGATATAGCTCGTAGACATAGTGTATGACAAGCTACCAAATTTTAAGTCCAAATCTAGTTGAACATGAATTGGAATTCATGTATTCTAGCTAGCTAAAGAAATTGAACGACAAATAAATCCATTGTTTTCTATACACAATGGGTAGTCACCTAGTAAAATCTCAACTAAAAATCTTGGGAAAATTTAGATCGCAATCCACCAACAATGAGGGATACATCAAAACAAATGTTGTTAGAATCATATGGAATTCCTATGCATATTGTGTGGACCAAGATGGCATGTACCAAAAGAATCAACCAATATTTAAGAGGCCTCATAGAAGTGTGCCCCTATGCTAGTTCAGGAAGGATGATTTATCTCCTCAAGGAAAATAACAGTTATTGGAGCCTCATGGTCTCTTCCACTTAGACAAAGGTGGAAAAATTATTTTGAGCTCCTTGTTTCCTTGCATACACAAGTGATTAAGGGTCAACTTCCATTTTACACCTCTCAATGTATTTTTTTGTAGCAGCATGAGCATTCTTGCTCGCATGATGCCATGAGCATCTGTGAGTGCTATCAAGGTTGCCTGCTGCTTGGATTCAAACCCATGACTCGAGGCACGACGAATGAATGCTCAACCAACCAAGCTAGCTCCTTTGGACACACCTCTCAATGTCTTACACAAGAAGACAACCCATTCAGTGTCACTGGAAAGAGTTCTTAAAACCAGTAAAAAGGTTTTTATGGAAAAACAACACGAAATCCTCCAAGCCATGGAAATGGGCCCATTGGGAATCAGTTGCTCGGCCGGTGAATCAAGGAGGCCTCGGAATTCTCAAACCTGTGGCCCATGCAGAAGCTTGTTGCACCAAATTTGTTGTTTCCTTGGCTAAACAGGATCAAGTTTGGGATGTCATGATCAGAGATATGATAGAAGCAGCTAAACTTGTCTCGAAAGGTGGAAAGTGGAGAGGGGTGGAGGTTCATGACAAACTGTTAGCCCCAACGTGGTCTACCCTAAGACTTGGGGGCAGCTCAAGAGAATTGGTAAGAAAATGCAATAGAGCAGCAGGAGTCTTAAAGTGGGGGGAAGAAACCAAATACTTCAAGAACTCCATTTTGCATTGATCCTCCTGGCTTTCCAAAGTTGTAGATCTGCCACAAAATCCCTATTGGATAGAAACAGCCAGGAAGCTGAATAATAAGCGTCTGAATCGATGGGGCACTTTTGGGACAGTGACAACAAGAGTTGGAAAACCATTGACCTTTTGGTTACCCAATATCAACTTAATATCTTGGAAGTCTTGCTTGTCCACAAAGTGATGAAAGAGCTTGACAATATAGTGATGCCAATTTGTGATTCGAAGTTTGATTGGAATGCTTGGAAATGGCCCGGTAGCAGTCCCTTATGGAAACCCCATCCTAAAGGCATTTATCATATAATGATGCAGAAGAAGAATTGGTCTAGCCCCCTTAACAAGATATGGAAAAAGCAATGGCCGGAGGAAAGGTGGGAGCAAGTAATGGAGAACGTCTGGAAGCCAAAGGTTCCGCATCACATGAAGGTATTTTTATGGAAGGTAATTTGGGGTGCTCTACCGACGGGAGTGAAGATTCAGGAGAGAGGGTTTGGGTCCGAAGAACATGGAAAATGGTTTTTTTTTTCAAGACTGATCTATTCCTTGGAGGTAAGAATTCAGGTAGTCTTGCCCTCCTCATCAGCACTCAAATCGTCAGGTACTTCTTCTTACATAATGTATGGTAGACAAGGAACCGCCGTGTGTTTGAAGGAGGTTTTGAGGTGGCAAGCTTCGCAGAAATTATACAAGAAAGAAAAGTGCTAATATGGATGCTCAGGCGCAAGCAACACTCGGAGGATTGGTCTAGGACTACTTGTGCCTTGTTGTCAGTAGATGGAATTCCTAAGACGGGGGAAAATCTTGGCCATCGATAAATAAAAGATCTCAGATGACATGATAATGGACCTTGTGTATCAAAGATAAGGGGGTAGGTCAGTAGGGGTGGCTGCCCTAATAGCCGATGTAATTATGGTCCCTGGATGATGTCATGGCTCAACACGAGCATGACAAGACTTTGTAATTTTTTGGGTTGATCAATATAATTCACTCACAATTGTGAGTTTTGCTATAAATAAAAAAAGAAGACAACCCATTCTTGTTTCCTCCACCCGTTTTTTTACCTTGAAAATGTGTGAGCTCAAATGTAACTTCAAAACTCATGGTGTTATCCATCTATGCAAAGACCAAAACTTAAATTTGAGCCACTCGTTTACTAGCTACAAAAAGCATGGAGGCTTAAATTTGCTATTAAGTGTCCGACATTTTACATGGATATTCCACCCATTTTAGCTTTTTCGACCCCTTCTGTCTGCATAGGAGTCTCATGGTGTTTTCCCATGTTTTTCCTTCAATGACAAAAGGATTGAACAAATATTAAGGTGTGTGAATATGAATTATGAGACTCTTGTTTCTATATATAAATGTTTCCCATATATAAAAGGGAATGAGGGTCAATTTTTCTAAGTCAAACCATGCACAACATTTTTTCTAGCCCTTGTTCCACTTAGAAGAAGTGGAGGCTCAAACTAAAGTTCAAACCTCAACTTCTTTCGTTTCTTTCTCATCTTCAACCTGAAAGGGGGTGGATTCTCCGACTTAAGTTTGAGCCTTCTTTCTCTAGAGTTAAATATAAACATCTTGGTTGTTCTCCACGTGAAATGAGGTTAAATGTACCAAGAGTAGTCTAAAGGGACTAAATATTGACAATGTCCGATCATGTGTGTGTGTCATGGAGAGCCTTCTTTCTCTAGAGTTAAATATAAACATCTTGGTTGTTCTCCACATGAAATGAGGTTAAAAATGTACCAAGAGTAGTCTAAAGGGATCAAAGATTGACAGTGTCGATCATGTGTGTGTGTCATGGAGAGATGTATAAAGACGTACACACACAAACACATACAGAGTGAGGTGGTAAGAACGAGGGAAGTCCGATAGCAGGCGGGTGCGTCAGCTAGAGCTAGTGAGTAAGAATGTTGACATATTGAGTGCATTATATTTTGAGCGATGGAGAGTTTGAGCGTACGATGGGGAGATGAGAGATGGTGCGTTGAGGGTCGGCACCTGATATTGTGGAGGGGCGTCTTGGTTATCCTTTTGAGCGGCCCTCACTTGGGTGGAGTGTATGAGTATGTGTGTCGTCGACTGGGATCTCCATTCTTCACCTGGGCTTAGCAAATTACAGATCGCAATCCAACATCTCTAGCAGCCCAATCGCAATCCATAGTAAAGGGGGATGGATCGCAATCCTACTTATTGAAATTTATGAACAGGGTAGTCGTGAGTGTGGGTGCACTGATTTGCTATTGGCTCTGCATTGATTTAGGCTTGCCTACTATGTAGTCGAGTGAAGGGTGGAACACGATTTGTTTGCTCTTGAATCACGATGCAAGGAAAAATAAAAATCAACATTAATACAACATCAAAGGCATTTGGGGGGGGGGGGGTCGGGGGGGGGGTCGAATGTAAGCACTGTGTATCTGAAAAAGATTCTGAAGCCGTCTCACTTTGGAGCTCGCACTTTGGCTGAGGAAATCTTGGTTGGGGCGGTTACGTGGTGCAGGTAGAGTTTAACCCGAAGGCAGCACTGCTAAGTCTTTAGTCTTGCTATGCTCACTCAGTGGTGCTCTACTTTATGGGCCCTAGCTGTTGGATGTCGGCTCAAGGTTTGTGGGAGTGGACAGCAGCTACAACTAAATGCAGAGATGTTGTATGCCAATTCACAACAATAGGAAAAGGGTTCTAGGTGGCAGGCTGCACCTTAGAGCAGACTGTCTAGGATTTCGTTATGAGAGGTGGCATTTGGGGTGCATCTTACGTTGCATATGCTATGCCATGGACACCGGAGCAACCCTAACAAAGAGTTCATGGACTTCTACCCGGTGTGGGTGACATTCAATGGCCTCCCTATCTGGTTCCATAATCATATAGATTCAATAGTGGCTATGTTGGGCCGAGTACTTTTCAGTCCAAAACTACATGGGGTGGGATCGGGCTTGGACATAAAGGTGTGTATTCTTTGGAATATGAGTAAGCCAATTCCCAAGTATTTGGATTTGAATATGGATAGCCTTGGCACTTTTCAACAAGAGTTAGCACTCTCCTCGTTCTCAAATGCCTGTTATAAATGCTGTAGAACTGGGAACTATGCAAGGGATTATCCTGAAGTGAAAGTTGTCCATAATCCAATGTTTAGGCCAACCTGAAGGCGTGTTACTATGGAGGTCAAGCCTTTTACAGATGATCCTAGGTAAGAAGAAAAGGCTAGAGAATAGGTTTTGTCTTGCAATGAGGCGGCTAAAGAGTCAGGTTGCCCATCAGTAGAGATGCAAGAGGAACCAGTTGGGCAAATTGAACCCTCTAGTGAGGAGTTGAGCAAAGAAACTGGGGGCTTTCTGATTGAGAGATAAACCAGAGTTTCTCATTATGGAGACACCAAATGAAGCTAGTTAGCCTGACTTGAATACAAGCGGAGCTCACGGCCCGAAGCTGGATATGTTGCTCATATGTTGGGCACTACATGACTGTCGAGGATGAGTCTTCATTTGAAGAATTTTTTGATCATGTGGTTGACTGTGAAGATGAAATGAAGACACCATCATGTGGTTTAGAGGTTCTCTTTTATATTGTTGCTAATTATGAATGATCTAGCATGCTGGGGTGTGGAAACTATGTTGCATGCATTTTGGACACCCCATTTTTTTTTGTAAATTTGTACATATGGACATGATGCCATGTGTAAAAAGGGTGTGTGTGTGCTTTCTTTTTGTGGGTTTTTAGCACATGTAGGGTTGTCACCGATACTTGTTACTGAGTTTTTTGAAGTATGACTTGTATATAAGTAAAACTCATGCAAAAATATAAAAAATTTCAGCCAAATATCAAAAATTTGTGCCTTTTGGGTCATTGTGCCTTCTTGATGCTTTTGGATACTTTTTTTTGCCATGGACCACCATTACTTGTCAGAAAGGAAGAATTTCTTTAAGTCCACCTATGTGTAAGTTGTGCAGACGTACATTTTGTTTGCTATATTGTACTACGTGAGACAACTTTATCACTCTCATAGATATGATTAGTACGTGATTACATGTCATTAATTTATGTTTTAATGTTTTGGAACAAGAAATCTTTTTCCTGCTTCTCTCTAGTATTGGTCATAGTGATACTTGTGATGTTCACCTTATTAACCTAGCTACATTTGTTCAAATGCTTCAAGGTAAAAATTATACATGGATGAAATACTATCATCCATATGAAGAAAGACTCTATCATCTAGCCAGGAGTCTGGCCGTGGGAGAGAGACCCAATGGCTAGTGATAATCTCACAACCCTTGTCCTGCATTCAAGAGGTCCATTGTGTCATCGAATTTAGTGTGCTAGAGTTGGGCGACAACCCAAATGTTAAGCACAATTTGCAACATTCAACATGCTTATTTTCATGAGTGTTAAGCTCAATTATCTTTTGCTACTTTCATCACACTTCCTTTTGTTGCCTTTGTCTTTTTTGGTGCGCTCTCTTTCGCTTGCCTTCATAGTTAGGTTCTTGCCAAGCCCCAATTGGGTGATGTCAAATATTCAAGACAGTAGTGGGGGGGTACCTGATCCTTCTGGTCGAGGCTCTCGTCTGAACGTAGTCGTAGATTTTATTGTTACACGACGGAGGGGAAGAAAAGGGCCATTGAATCCTATGCAGATGCTTCCAACCCGGAAAAGATTTTGAAGCCTTCTTCTTTTTGCACTCGTACATTGCCAGAGGAAATCCAACATGGGGCGATCAAGTTAAGTCAGAATAAGGTTGAAGATGGGTAAGTGATGCAAGAAATGTTCAGTCCAGAAGCATTGTTACAGAGCATAATGGCATGTTGTGCTCACTTGGTCCATCGAATGCCAACCCAAGGCTTATGGGGAGTGGGTAGCAACGACGACAAATAACAGAAATGAGATCTCTCAGTTCACTATGGTAGGCAAAGGTTTCTATGTGGTGGGATGTGCCTCTAAGAGAACTGTTCAGGATCTGGTACGGTTATGAGAGGAAGCATATGTGGAGTTTCCCACTTTGCTTATGCTTTGACTTGGACACCCACGTTTTGTCCGAAGAAGCATTTTATGGACTACTACCTAGTGTGGATTATGCTCAAGGCTTTCCTCTTTGGATGCATGACAATGTGGACTCCATAGCTCCCATAATGGGCCAGGTGATGTTCGTTCCAAAAGTGCAGTTGGATTAGATCGGGTTTCAATATAAAGGTTTGCATATTGTGGAACATGAACATGCCCATTCCCAAGTATTTGGGTTTAAACATGGGTAGATTTGGTGCCTTTTGACAACTAGCTTTTGTGTTGTTTCCAAATGCCTGCTACAAATGTCGTAGAATTGGTCACTATGCTAGGGACTACCCCGAGGTAGAAGCTATCTGCAATCCAGTGGTTAGGACATGGGTCACCAAGGATGTCAAGCCCCCTATGGATGACACCAGACTGGAAGTAAAGACCATCAACCAGGGTTTGACTTATGAGGATGTGGCTAAAGAAAGGTGCTTCCCTTTAGAGATGCAAGAGAAACGAGATTTGTCTGTCGGACCCTCTGCTAGTGAGATAAGCAAAGAGACTGAGAGCCCATCAGGTGAGATGCAAGATAAACCAAAGTTGCTTGTTAATCTTGCCATAGAGGCTCCAACTTCCAATGAGTCTAGTCAGTATGACTCTTTTGTAGGTGGAGCTCATGACCAAAAATTGGACCTCATCATCCATATTGTAAATGATCCGGCTTCTATGACCAACACTATTAGTTTACTAAAACAAAAGAAGGAAAAAAAGTGATACTCATTACTTCTCTTTTGGTGGCATGTTTTTTGTGCATTGGATTGGCAGTCAAGGGGTGGGCTGCGGTGGGCTCTCTCCTTGGTGGCAACCCCAAGCCATTCTAACTTTCCCTCTATTGTTGATGGTGTAAGGTTATAGGGTGGTGCCCTTTATCAATTGTTGTACCTGGGTTTTTTGTGGCTAGGTTGTTGGTTGATGCCATGGCTCGAATGGAGCATGGCTTTCATTGTAAATTTTTTGGTTTCTTAGTTTATATCTCCACTCGCTATTGTGAGTTTGGCAAACAAAAATTATTGTGAATGGAGAGAGAGAGAGAGAGAGAGAGAGAGAGAGAGAGAGAGAGAGAGGATTTTGGGGGGGGGGGGAGGGGGGCCAAGCCTGGAAATTGAAGGGTGCCCTTGTCCTTCCTAGGGAAGGGGAATTCCCTTAGTTGGCCTTCGGAGAGGAAGGGTCATCATACACTTTGTCCGTCATCATGCAAGGCAAAAATGCACCAACCCGTCACTTGATACCCCTTAATTTTCTTCCTCCTATGAAATATTCAGTTGCTTTTGGTGTATCTTTTGTTGTTCCATACTTAAGAGGAGCTAGCATTAGGTATTCTTTAATTAAATTCGATGGTTAGTAAAATTTTAGAATATTGGTATATTATACTTTAACTCTGTTTGCTCCTCTTCCCTCCAAAAGCATCACCATTAGTATTCATGTCTCTCTCTCTCTCTCTCTCTCTCTCTCACTCACACACACACACACACACACACACACACACACACACACACACACACACACACACACACACACACACACATCTTGAGAGCACTCACTTTAGCCAACATGTGCCCCAAGAAGAGTGTGCAAGTTTGAGGGACATTTGTGAGATGAGGCCCTCTGACAAAAGGAAGAGGAGGGAGGCAATTCAACGAGGTAAGGCCCTCTAAGAGGAAGAAAGAGGAAGGTGTCTTGGTCAATGCCTATTGCAACAAAGGCATGGATGACATGATCAAGGAGTTTGTGCAAGGGTAGAGGCTAGGGGCCAAGATGTGGTTCGAGATTCTCTTGGCATATAGTGGCCCTTCAACGGGCATGCTCCTGCTTGCATGCTACAGCTGCAAGTAGGAGAGAGGGAAGTGGGTGGCACAAAGAGAGAAAGAAGTGTACATAGAAAGTGTTCATCTCTCATGTGAAGCCATGCAGAGGCCAGAAATGCGTAGAGAGAGAGAGAGAGAGAGAGAGAGAGAGAGAGAGAGAGAGATCTTGACTTGTTTCCTTGAGCCTCAATGCTATCTCCTCATTTCCTTTAAAAGATTCATGCCCAAACTCAATTGTAGTCACACATGCGCTAGAGGCTAGGACATTAGAGGAGGAACTTAGAGGTCGCTAGATTCTAGAATCATCATGCACGTTGCACACATCACAAGTCTGGTTGCATCAGACTTTGCATTGCAAAGCATCTACATCCGTATAAAAAGCATAACTAGTGAGCTGTCGCTCTGAAATCTTGTCGCATTTTGATTTTTTGAAGGTCTTAATTAAAAATAACACATAAAAAGTGTTCTCTTCTTTGATTTAGGTGGTGGAATTCAAATTTTAATAAATTTAAAGTTATATTTTACCACCTTAGAGCTTAGGCTTTGTTTTTTTTTCTAATATATAAGCAATGCTCAAATAGGAGCTATTTATATTAAAGAAGAAAAACACTACAAGTGTCTTGGCTTTTATATGGACCTCCAACCCACCATTATTATAGACCATGAAAACTCCATGTGCATCACATGCCACAAGGAGCATAAACACCATAAAGACTAGGACCTTACAAACAATATATTTGGACACAGATCGTAAGCAGCGGATGCCACCACATCGAGGTCCTTGCCACTCCACCCCAACATGTCCAATGGATAGGAAGACAAAATAACACACGACAGCAAATTATAATCTATTGGAGAAACTTCCTACCACCACAAAGCTCAAACTAAAACGAGTCGATCATGAATGCAGCACATCCGAGTTACATCTTAGAACTTAGGCTCATGTTTTAACTAAGTAACCTTCTACTCTGATTTTTTTTTGGGCTATTTTATAGAATTTATCTTTGAAGGGCATTTTCAAAACTTGCCCTTCCTAGTGAAGGCTTATTTTCAAAGGACCTGTCTATTGGGAAGGGACCTCTGAACGACATGCTCTTCACCGAGAAGGCCTATCACAAAAGTGCCATGCATGTGCAGGGCTAGACCCCTAAGAAAGGGTGGGAAGGGTTGCAATTTCCAACATTTTGGGGGGGGGGCGGGGGGGGGGGGGGGGGGCACGGGGCAGGGACTTATTTATTCCAAGAAGTGTCTTATATACATCCGATATTGAAAAGCATTAGAAGTAAAAAAGATTTAAATATGTCTGTCCAAACGAGGGTCAAGAACCAAGTACTTGACACTAGAGCTACCAAATGGAATCATAGAAAAAGCAAACACCATGATTGATGAGAACGGGTTTAAGTGCTACATTTGAGAAACTTCTCTTACGACTCTAAAACTTGCTTGGTTTTTTGTTTTCTCAAAAGGTTTCACTCAATGTTTGGTAGAACTCGATCAAAACGGCTTGGTTTTTAATACTCTCCTCCCATGAGTAAATTGTCCTTGATGAACAAGATCTTCACGCCTTCCGTATCCATTTCCATATTTTACCTGAGAAGCCTCTCGTAATTGGATAGTGGTAGAACATGTGCTACGGATTGTATAAATGTAACTCTCCTTGTGCAAGATTTTTTTTCTCATTTGGAAATGTTGCCATGCTAGTCCTTCAAAGCATTGTTTACAATATAGCCTATGCATTCCAACACTAGGGCTTATGTAGCACTAGCAAATGCCCTCAGAACTTTGCGATTATCCAAATCAAGGACATCCTCCCTTAAAACGTCCAAACTTTCCAAATCAAGGGTCTCCCTTAGTGCCAACAAGCGAGAATGAAAATATTATGGGATCATGACTCAAAGGAGCATCTATGTTTTGCTACTACTACTACTACTACTACTACTACTGGGTCTACTTTTGTATCCATTAATTAATTTGCTCTGAAGATTAGTTCCATTCCTTAACTTTTAAAACCGGGAGCTCAGTTGGAGCCCATACACATGCTTTGTTTCTCGCCCTACTCGATTGCGTCCTCTTTCCCTTGCTCGACTGTGAGCGTCGCCTCTTCAAAATTCAGATCGAAAGGCAAAAGAGAACAGCAGTCAGTATTCTGCGAGTTCTGCAATGCCTCCCTCTCCTTCCAAATCGCCCGCAAGTCTCTATCCCTTCTGAGCTCCCTCTCCCTCTCTCTCCCTCTCTCTCTCTCTCTCTCTCTCTCTCTCTCTCGCGCGCATGCCATCTGCCTCAGACACTATGTGCCTCTCCCCTTTTCTCGCTCCACTCAAAACCTGCAACACATTGGTCCGCCTCTATTACCTCCCCTGTCCCGCCCACCCACCCCCCTCCGCCTGATCAACTGTTCACCAAACTCCTTGCTTAGCAACCTGGACCATCACAGCATGAAGATGAAGGCCATTGCATACCGCATCCCCTGGCGCGCTGACGTGCGGCATCAGCCTCTCCCGAGTCTCCCTGCCGACGTGTTCCCACAGAAACACTCTCTCTCTCTCTCTCGTATGAGAGGTCTTGACTCGAACTCCTCGCCGGATAGATTTTTAAGGTCTCTTGCAATAGTTTCCTACCACGTTAAAATACTCTTCTTCTCCTCTCTCTCTCTCTCTCTCTCTCTCTCTCTCTCTCTACACGTGCCATGCACCGTCTTTTGACCCCGTAAAACCATACGGAATCTCTACCACGCCTAATTTTTGAGGGCTTCGACGCCCTTCGGAGGCACTTTTATCCTTCAATGAAGAGCAAAAATATTTTTACCCTTCGACTCCTCCCGCTTGCCTCTTGCGTGCGACAAGTGCATTGTTCTCTCGATCTTATCATGACGACTAGACATATTGGCATTCCCTCTCAGTTTAATTTTACAAGCGCACAAGAGCAGAGAACGAGAGAAGAAGAAAAAGAAGAAGAGACCTTAAAGATCTATCTAACGAGGAGACTTGAACTCAAGAGTTCTTATACAAGACGAAAACGCCATTTTTGAAACTAAAAACGACATGATATCAAGCCGAGACACATCTTCCCCGAACATTCTTGCCTGGGAAAAGAGTTCATCGCTTTCCCTCTCTCTGTCTCATCGATGTGCCATGCCCATGGGAACGCCCCCCTCTCTTCCTAAATTACCTTTCATCCAAACTTTTAAACAAGCATCTTTTGTGATTCCTATAAAAACTATTGAAAAACAACGTTTTTGGGGACCTAACGTTGAAATTCTACTACCTACCGGGTCTAGCTTCCATTTCTATTGATTAATTTGCCGTGAAGATTCCTTCTTCCTTAACTTTCAAAACGTTGGAGCCAATACACATGCTTTGTTCGTCGTCCAACCCCATCGAGTGCTCCTTCCCCTGCTCGGCTATGAGCCTCGTCCCTGATTCGTTGCGACTTCTGCAATGCGTCCCCCTCCTTCCCAATCGCCTGCAGAAAGAGCTCGTCCCTATCCCTTCTGAGCGCTCTCTCTCTCTCTCTCTCTCTCTCTCTCTCTCACGCGCATGCCATCTGCCTCAGACCTTGGTCCGCTTGTGTTACCTGCCCCCTGCCCCGCCAGACCAAACGGCCCCCTGATCAGCTGTTCGCGTCTTCTCACTGCACTCAAACATTGGTCCGCCTGTGTTACCTGTCCCCTCCCCCGCCAGACCAAAGGGCCCGCTGATCAGAAGTTCACAAACCATCTTGCTTAGCAACCAACATTGCCTACCACCTCGCGAAGATCATTAAAGACAAATTCTGCTCGTTTTGCTGCATCCCCTCGTGCTGACGCACGGCATCAGCCTCTCCCGAGTGTCCTGCCTACGTGTATGACAGCTCTCTCTTGTATGACAGCTCTTGACTCGAACTGCTCGTCGGATAGATTTTTAAGGTCTCTTGCAATAGTTTCCTACCACGTTAAAATACTCTTTTCTTCTCTCTCTCTCTCTCTCTCTCTCTCTCTCTCTCTCTCTCTCTCTCTCTCTCTCTCTCTCTCTCTCTCTCTCTCAGTGCCATGTACCATAGGGAATCTCTACCTCCTCGCGGTTGCCACTTGCGTGTGACAAGTGCAATGTCCGCTCCATGTCATCATGAAAAAGACTAGACATGAGCAGAGAACAAGAGAAGAAGAAAAAGAACAAGAGACCTTAAAGATCTATCTGACGAGGAGACTTGAACTCGAGAGTTGTCATTCAAAATGGAAACGGTATTTTGGAAACTAAAAACGGCATGATATCAAGCTCAGACACATCTTCCCCGAACATTGTTGCTTAAAAAAAGGTTTGCCGTTTTTCACTCTCTTCGTCCCATCGGAAACCCCCCCCCCCCCCCCCCCCCCCCCCCCCCCCTCTTCCTAGATTTCCTTTCATCCAAGCTTTTAAAAAAGCATCTTTTGTAATTCCTATACAAACTAATGAAAAACAACGTTTTGGGCACCTAGTTTGGCCTTTGCATCTGTATATCTTGATATGAACTCTCCTCCACATTTGCATTTCAATGTTTGTATTTTCAAGATGAGCTAATGTCATCTTTATACATGCTAGATGTAGATTATTCATGCAAAGCTAGATAACAACCACCTAGGATGGTTTGGTTCTTCCATATCTTACCTCCACTCACAATTTTCAGTATGGAGGAAAAAAACCTAGATAACAACAACAAATATTTGGTGATTGTGCCCCTATTTTTGGTAATGTTGCTAAGTGTACGCATGGAAAATTAGTCTACCTTGTAACCTCCTAAGTTTTTCTCAGCATCTCATGCAAGAGGCTTTGAGTCATACACGATTGTTCTTTGAAGATTAGACTTGGCTTGGAGTTTCCCCGAGTTAGGTTTTAATCTTACACTAACCATTTTTGGTGATCCATTTATATCAATTGGATTGGAAGGCTTTGATAGTAGTAGGTGTGTTAGGAGGTACCCCCAATTCACGTCAAATAGCCTTGAAAACCAATGCAAAGCAAACCAATATATACCAAAGGGTAACATAACCTCAAAAGTTGGAAGATGAAAGAAAGAGAAGACTTAAAAGGTGAAATGGCAATATATATAAGATATACTTAGTATGTGACTCTTAAGTTGTTGCTGCCAAAGAAACCTCTATCCTCATAGGGCTATCTTCTCTTCCAAGTAGAACACTATTAATACTCTCTTTGTGCATGTATAATCTATTGCATTTCAAAAAGTGATGCATGACACAATCTCTTTAAAAATTCTAACAAACATGAATATATGTAAGATGCTACAAAGCATTCTTTGACACCAAGCATTGAAGTTTCTCATAGAAACTATTTTTCATGAGGCACTAGAATTGCTCTTCCTTATTGGGGTGGTGTGAGAGAGAGAGAGAGAGTCCTCCTTTTGGTCAATCTCTGTATAACAATGCTACCAAGCTTTGATTATACATATCAAATAAGTTCGCATGGTGTGAAGAGATGAAAGCTAAGAGAACTCAACGTAATCATAAACCTTTGTTTGAAAATGGATAGGCTACATTTTCTAGGTCTCATGTGTATTTATTTTTCTTCTTCCTCTTCTCTCTCTCTCTCTCTCTCTCTCTCTTTCTCTCTTTTTGTGTGCGTGTGTGTCCCCTCTCTCCCCTTTTCAGAACTCATTAGATAGTATTTTTCACTCAATAATTTATTTTGGTGACGTTAAACGTTCTCTCTCTCTCTCTCTCTCTCTCTCTCTCTCTCTCTCTCTCTCTCATTCAAGCTACGCAACAGGGGGGTTGCCATTTTTCGAGCTAAAGCACATGAGCTGACAAGCAAAGGGTCAAAATAAATACTCAAAGTTGCTCAAATTTCTAAAATTATCATCATTTCACGAACATATTACAATGAGAAAATACTTCAATAAAAATTAACAGCTTTTACAATGACCCATGTAAACACTCAAGGCTAAACTAGGCCTAGCATACATGGAGATATATACGATAAAAACTAATGTTGTATATGGACATATTTGACATCAATGATCGAATGTACTATGATACTATGTATAATCCGGAGCAATAAAAGATTATTCTAACAATTAAGTTAGTCCATCCTATTTCTGGACACCCATGAAGAAGCTACTAGCTAGTTTTGGAAGCATGGCGTGCACACAACGGCAAGCAGCGAGATGGGGGAGAAAAAGGCTCACGATGGACTGTATAGAGCTCGACAAGCTCGTGCATGAAGGGAGAATCATTTAGCAACTCATGGCGTCGTTGTTCAGCCCCACTCTCGCCACATTTTGTGTGGGTCAGGTGTCAAAGCTACCACGTTAGCATACCGCTCTCACGCCTAGCAACGACTAGCCGTCGTTGCTTAGGGAGGGGGGGTATTTTAAGGAGAGTTTTTTTAAAAAAAAGCAAAGGAGAGGAATTGAACATGAGGAAAAAAAACAAAGTTTCTCTGTGTGTGTGTGTGTGTGTGTGTGTGTGTTAACCCTCACAGCTCACGGACACCCTATCACCTACGATGGACGTTGTATTATTAACTTGTAGAGTTAGGTACCGGGCTTGTCGGTCTAATAAGAAAATGGTAAGAGTGATCGCCGATGAGAGGCGCACTCTAACTGGAACAATTAAGGGATTAGTTGGCTAAGCATGGGCGCCCAAGTGTGAATGGGGCGAGCTCATATAAAAGTCAACTAAACCTAAAATTCACTCATTCTCTCATTTGTGCAATTGAAGAGTGCTCTTGATCCATCTCCATCTTCTTCTTCTTCATCTCCTTGTGTGTGTGTGTATGCGAGAGAGAGAGAGAGAGAGAGAGAGAGAGAGAGAGAGAGAGAGAGAGAGAGAGAGAGAGAGAGAGAGAGAGAGAGAGCATTGCGGCGGCACGACGGCGGCGAGGCGGTTGAGAGCGGCGTAGCGGCGTCTCCCTCTTTTTCGTGACGAGGAATCCTCCACGATAGCAAGCGTAGAGCGGTGAGTGACACACCATCGCCATCTTTGAGCTTATTAGTTTAAGCTTGTTGTGTGTTTGGAGCCATTTGTGGCTTGCACACAGTGTATCAGCAAGTTTCTTGCATTGACACGTGCGACATACGCACACATTTTTGGCGCCGCTGTCGGGGAATGCCATACACTAAGCTTGAATGGCACTCTGTGCTTCTTTTGTGGTGCAATTTCAACTGTAGGAAAGGTAACGAAGGAGGGTCTGTGTGTTGAGAAGAAGGATCTTGTGTTACTACTGTGTATTTTTTTTTGTTAATGGAGTTTTCAAAGGTACTGTGTTTTTTCTCCGTATAAGGTGTTAGTATTAAGGTTGTTAGTTATGTGTAATGTAATGTACAGTAAGTAAGGAAGTAGATCTGTGAGAGCTAATAGAGTGTGTTAGTGTGTAACAGTAGGTGTATTAGTTGGAATTAGGTAGGTAGAGTGTGTGTGTGCTCTCGCGCAGGCTGCGGCGACCTTATTCTTTAAAAAAATAAAAAATAAAATAAAATTTTAAAGGTAAGACCGGGATCGGGAATATTTCCCAGACCCAAGCCCAAGCTTAGACATCAGTCGTCCTTTAAAATTACGTATTTTAGCTTCACACATAGCTAAAAATCGACTTTTTTGAGGACCAACGGAGCTTCAGGTGACCGAACATTGTGCTGTAAAGCACACCGCGACCCTCTGAGTGATACGCTCGTTTTGAGCTATCACATACTTTAATAAAAAAATTGATCATTCAAAAATATTAAAAAACATAAAAAAACGAGTAAAAATGGACGCCTAAAAAAGTAAGCGATTAACCTTCGAGGTTATTCGCCGACGCTTGTAGGGTGCCAAAGGCACATGCATCTGTGCCCTGGTCGTGTGCTAGAGACGGAGCAACTAGAGAGAATTTCAACTTACGCGAGTTCTCAATATCCACCTACCTTAGGTTCCGGGCCCTCGGCAGGGACCCAAGGTACTACAAACCAAGACCCGAACATAGCGGCTTGTGACTCTTCCTCTGACTAGGACGTCATGGAGGGTTTCCCAATGCCTAATCCCGATAGCTCAAGCCAAGACATGCATGCCATGGGCCCACGGTCCGGGCCAAGCGTGCTTAGCCGTTTCAAGGAAACCTTTAGTAGAGCAACTCGCTCCGAACATGGAGCTAATGATGTAAATGAGGAGGGTGGGGAACTAAATTCTCAATTCATGAGCAACGTAGACCCTATGCCTTTAGAGAATGTGCATGTGAATACTTCATTCACTGCACCTCCTGACTCTTCAGAGTTATTTCCCTTCGAGGTCATATTACCCGATAGTAGAAGCCTTTCCGAAGTTCAAGAGGTTGAGCGGTATATCCTTGCAGCGAGGGAAAAGGAAATTGAGAGCTTACGCAAGGCGGAGCAACGAAGAGAGTTAAAATCAAAAGCCCCTATGTCACTATCCTTGCTAAGAGAGTAATTGAGTGCTACTGACTTAGCAACCGCTAAGGGCCAACCCCTAGAAAGCAACATTGCATCTAGCTCAAAGGACACCCCTAACACCTCAATCCTAAATGGAGAGTTCTTAAATGAGAACTGGGAGCACGAACTACAAACGAAAACTCTGACCGAGCTATACACAGGTCACACCTATCACGTGGGTTGGTTAGATGTCCTACAATCCACAATGGGTGCTACTAGTGTGGAGGATCAACAACAAAGAGTTTGTGAGGTCATCCATAGGGTCATTGAGTTAGAGAGACAAAACAAGGGGATCAACATGCCTTCGACGGGTCTCTGAGATTCTTGGATACAGGAAAGGCTAGACAACCGACCTTATCGCAAATGGAGACTCCCTCGGTAAGTCCGATGGATCCTCCATATGTTGTTTCTCCAGGGGCCTCAGTGCAATCTGAGCCCACAAGTGATAGCTTTACCTTTCCAAGTCTAGCTCATCTTTCCCTTGATGACACCACGGCTACCATGCCTACCCCAATGATGGGCATGCCAAGAAACACGCCATGGACCTCATTTGTTAGTAAAGCACCGCTACATGGCACCTCAATGCCTGCAATAGTACGTACAAGTGTGTATCAATCGTATGCACCTATGGGTCATCGTACTCATGTAGTCCCTACCCCTCCCATTGTTTCAACTACCTATGCTCCCCAACCACAACACCCAAGTTCTTATTTCCATGGGACCATACCGGCTAGCGTTAGCATGTCACATCCGACGTCTGCTATGCCTAGGGCCACACATATGAACTTTGGACCACCCCATGGCACAACATCGTACCCGACGTGGAACCCAAGGGCTTCCTATGCGCCAAGCCCAATGCCAATACGTACCCCACATGTAGTCTTTGGAGCACCTTCACCCATTGTGCCTACTCACTTAGGTGATTGGCAACTATTGCTCAAGCTATTGGTCGATCTATCGCTGAGAATATGCGTAACACGCCTGATAGAGAACCTAGAGGTAAGGCAGTACAAATAGCCAAGCTCACACAAAAATTTAGTGGAGACGGAGATGTGAGAAAGCATATCGAAGTGTTTGAACAAATATGCGACTCTCTAGGAGAATACAATGACCTACGTAAGAGTAATGCTTTAAGACTAACCTTAAGTGGGAAGGCAGGGGATTGGTATAGAACCCTAAGGGTGGAAGAAAAAACGATTTACCCTACTCTTAGGAAACTGTTCTTGAAAGAATACATACGAGAGGGAGTACTTTGGGGTGTAGCCTCTCAGCTCCAAAAAGCCCAACGAGAGGAAGGAGAGTCGGTGAGAGACTTTATTAGTCGCTTGAAGCATTTGAATTCTCGTTGTAATCCAAATGAGCGCTTCAACAATAACCAATTGCTGGATAGATTCATTAGGGGATTACGACATGAGGATATCTACAATGGCCTAGTCATTAGAGGTATCACCACTTGGGAAGTAGTCACCACCAATGCGATCCAATTGGAGGATAATTTAATGATTCAAGGAGAAAGAGTGTCTATTGAGCCTAAATCTATTCGCTCGCAAGCATCAGAGCATCATCCAATGACCCTAAAGCCTATTGCTAAGGAGCCAAAGAAAAGATATCTGAGATGACTTTAGCAGATCTCATCAAGGCTATTCAAGAGAGTCTTAGAGACAATCGTGCTCCGCAAAACAATCATATGTATCCAAGAAGGGAGCAACAATGGTGCTCAGTATACTATGGACCACATAGTACCAGTGAATGCCCTACTTTTAGAGTAAAATTCAATGGAAATTGCAATGCCTGTGGGAGGTATGGTCATCAGGCTAAGGATTGCATAGTATTTAAGCGCACGATGGCCAATAGACCAACCTTAGCATGGATAGACACACCTCGAGAGCCTGCATTGATGTCGGCCCCACCACTTGAACAAACAGCACAACACATGGTCCCTAGGGCCCAAAATGTTGTTCAAACAACACCCTTACCACCTCCAGTGCTAGGACCGCAACCACCACATTCAAGAACACTTCTGTGAATCAAGTGGGTTGTGAGTCATCTATTGCTTGTTTGGAAGGCTGTGAGGAAGATATAGATCCTAATATTGCCTATGGGATGGATGTGCTTGAAGAAAGTCCACAATACTACATGGAGGACTATTGGGGACAAGTCAAACCTGTATATCAAGTAGCTGCTCTTGCGGCAAGAGGCCAAAATATCAATTACAATGCTAAGAGACCACGTCTTCAATGCTATGAGTATGGAGGTCCACATCGTGTGGCCGAGTGTCCTATTAGGCTACAAAATAACGCCACACTAATGCAAACCAATCAAGCGAGCACGTCTACAATGCTGATACTCATGTCTAATTGATGTGGCATAGATAATTTGATTGCTCAATGTCCAAATAATCCAAATGCACCAAAGATCACGCCATTAAACTTGATTGAAGTTACCGAGGGGCCATCATAAAGTACACCTGTGGTACCAGTAAACGTACCATAACCACATTTCAAAACATAACCTTAAAGGTAATTCCAAAGATATGTAAGCTTTGAGCGGAATATCCAATATAACTAAATTTTAAAAAATAACCTAGCCTTAATTTTGATTCCAAATCATAACCAAATAAAAAAATTATAAATAAATGACATTTACTTTACGTGGATTTCAAAACCATAACCATGGACAAATTCTCATGGAGTACCCATAACCATAAACCTTAAGCGGTTTCCAAGACCGTAACCATAACCATAACCAAATTATCCAACCATAACCATAACCTTAAGTGGATTTCAAAATTGTAATCATAACCTTAAGCGAATTCCAAAACCATAACCATAACAAAATTTGCAAACCATAACCATAACCTTAAGCGAATTTCAAAACCATAACCATAACCAAATTTTCAAATTATAACCTTAAGCGGTTTCCAAAACCATAACCATAACCAAGTTCTCAAACCATAACCATAGCATTGAGCAAATTCCAAAGCCATACTATAACCAAATTCCCAGTATCAACCATGCACCATAACCATATGCAAATCCATTCGTAGAGACCGTGAACCAAAGCATAAAATTGCTGCCAAAGTATCCTACCTGTCTAGTGGGTTTCATCTCAATTGGATATGTTTGGCCTCTCAATTTGTACCCCTTTACCAAGCATTTTTTACGTTCCTTGCACCACTATGAGTTTCACATGTTTTCTATAGCTGTGCATTCAAGCCAAAGATTACACTTTGAGACTCTGACTCCTTGATATGTAGACTTGACAAATGAAGCAGTTTATGATCCAAACACTGAAATGAAGACCCATTGCACAATTCCCATCTTGTACACACACTCTACAATTAAATCTAGCAAAATCTGATTGTGAGGTCATGGATCGCGATCCATGTTCGAAACCAAAATTTGACAAAACCTTATGGGCAAGTTCCTAGCATGTTTGCCAAGCTGCTGATGCACTTTTTTTCCAGTTTGGACCAATTTTTCCATCTCTCAATCAAAATGGCCATTTGGTGATTGAAATTCCAATTTAACTTGAAATTTATGGTTTTTTTTATGTCCATTTCACACCAAACTTCCAAGGCATCCTTTCCAAAGTATGAGCAAACTGTCTATATTAGAAAATTTTCATATTGGACCACATCCATGTTGGAAAAAAAAAGTTTATGTGATAGCGATTGAAAGGCGCTTTCTCCAGCATCAATTTGCGCTAGTCTGATTTGAATTTGGAAGTGGGGGTCATGGATCGCAATCCATGTTTTCACCCCAATTGGCATTTTGACTTGCATGGCCTAATTCTATAATGCAAATGGAGAACCCCTATGCACTTATAATTGATTTTGAATCTAGTTTGATTCCTGCTTGCTTGCCCTAAAGTCCCTTGACAGATTTCCCAAATCTCGAAATTGGTTTTAATTGATTCTATGTTTTGTTGTTTGTTTGCTTGTTTACCATTCACAGATGTTCATGTACTGGTTCATACCTATGAAATCTCATGTAGAGTGGTGTCCGATGTGGCCGTAGCAAGCAGAAATTTGTCAAGCAACTCTAGGTCACAAACGCTCTTCCTCTCTCTCTGGAAGGGACTGAATGTAAATGAGAACTAATCTGCCCATTTTGACTATGCATGTGGTTAACTGCAATTGGGATAGCTGGCTTAATGTGCTACCTACTTGATTTTAATTATATTGAGTGCATGACGATTTGTAGATTGGAATTCTGGGAGTGAGGAGGAGGCCCTCTCTTTACACTTTAGTCCCACTTTAGTTATGAGTGAAATCGCTATACTTATTTCATGACCCTCTTAGGGTGAGTTCTCACTGTCCTATTTACTATGTATCATAGTTAGATCTTTTATCAGTAAGCCACTATGATGCTTTGTAAATAGGACAGTGTGAGAACTCACCTTAAAGGGTCATGAAATAAGTAGGTGTTCACTCATAAAACTATGGGACTAAGTGAATTTGCCGATGCCTCCTCATCAACCCAATCTACAAATCATCACGCACTCGTTGTTACTAAAATAATAGACTGCACATAATTAACCATTAAGCCATCTATCCCAATTGTAGTTAACCACATGCAACAGGAGGTGCCCAGTCAATGCCCTTGAAATTTCTTCTTGAACTCGGAAAATCTTTTCTCTTTGTGTCGTCAAGAGCTCTCAAAAGAAAATCTTGTCCTATTGTCATTCTTCCTCCTCTTCAATTGTTGACAATAGCTCTGTAAAAAGCTCTTAAGCTCCCTCTATCTTTGTGTCCCCTTGTCGAAAAGAAATTGAACTCTCCCCATCTCTATCTCTGATTTCTTTCTGCCTCATTGCCAAAAATAAGCTCCAAACTTCTCCTTTGTATGTCTTGCTTTGTTTGCCCTTGGTACTTCTTTGTCTTGCTTAGTCAAGAGATAGAGAAATAGAGATCTCCTAGTTCCTTCTTCTCCTTAAACTTGCTCATCAAGCCTTCATGTGCTTCAACCTCCTTCTTTCCTTGTTCCTCCACAAACCTTGGTTAGCCCCTCCTGATCTCCTCGATCATGCCAAATAAGTGTTTTTTTTGAGCTGAGAGCTTCGATTCAACTCTCCTCCCTTTTCAGCTCTTTCTTTTTCTGTCGTACTCTTACTTTTTTTGCTCACCGAATCAAGAGAAAGAGATATCGAGAGCCTTCATTTTTTTTTCCGTCGCGTTCAATTGCTCTCCTTGCTAATAAAAGAAAATTCTCCTTAAAATACCCCCCAAACCCCTCCCTAAGCAACAACGGTGCCGTCATTGCTAGGCGTGGAGTGATACGCTGATGTGGCAGCTTTGACACCTGACCCGCACAAAATTTGGTGAGAGTGGGGCCAAACAGCGTGCCATGAGCTGCTGAATGATTCTCCCTTCATGTGCGAGCTCATCCGAGCTCTATATAGCCTATCGTGAGCCTTTTTCTCCCCCATGTCGCTGCTTGCCGTTGTCTGCACGCCCATGCTTCCTTTCATTTTTTCCCCCATCCACACACTGTAAGCCTTATAGGCTCAATGGCAGACATACCATGGGTGGCCCGATCTCATTGGCTTTAGTTTGAGCGGCCTTTTGGCCCTTCAATTCATAAGGGCACCACATTTGGCAATGCAAATTAACCAAGGCATTGCTTCACATGAAATTCATTTGTAATAGCTCTTGACTGACAATATCATTGTGAATTTTTTTGCCCATTCATTTCCTTGGATAGTGCCACTTGCCTTCAAGATGCAAGTATAGGTGATTGAATTAGCGAAAGGCCTTCCCTTCACATTCGATTAAAAGCATCAGAGCTTTTGTGTCGTAGCTAGGTTGGACATACTTTGCAATCAATGCTCACATATTAACCAAATTAATGTTGAAGCATCAAAATAGACCCGGATCTAGTACCAGGTCATCCAAAATTCTCCTGCCATTGTCCTATGTGGCATTTGTGTCGACCAATCCACTGCCGAGCTCAATTTTTCCTACCAAGCAACCCAGCTACCAATGCACGCAAGTGATGATGTTCCAGACAAGATTCTCCTCAACACTTATTCTATTGCATTTCAAAACCTGGCTGAATCTCAAAACTCCAAGATGAAACAATGATCGAGACGACCAAAGAGATACGAAACTAGCCCTCGATGGAACTTAGACTAACTAACAATATCTCAACAACCATAAACTCCGTTTTCCAATATGAAAAGATCAACACTCTCCACAAGACGAGCACTTCAGGTCCATGCACTTACTTCACCCTGACCCTTCATCTGTAGCTGCCCAATCCGATACAGATATGCAAACTCCTCAAACTTCAATCTGTCATAACTTCCTCTTCGTAACTCCAATTGACAAGCCGTAAAGACAGGATCATAGAACACTTCAAGTATTGCAAATATTAGATCATAAAATTCCAATTGTGATAGCTTCAAATATCTCATCTTTTAGCATTAGCAAGATAGGTTTTTGGTTCTTTAGAGCCGCATCTGGCATACATTTAGCATCAAACTTGCCTGTTATCAAGCCATGGTAACACGTATTTAAGAATTTTTGGGAATTATTCAAGTCCCATTTTTAAAATGAGACTTAAAACTCGAGTATTTTTTGCTATATTTGACCTCTTGGTTATTTGTGGGGACCCTTTGTGCCATATGAAAATGAGGCACTAGCACATAAAAATGGGATTCAAACTTTAGTTCAAGCTTTACTTGTTTTGGTTGTGTGGGATATTAAGAAGAGAAATGAAGTTAAGTTTGCGCCTCAGATGCCTTGCCTAAACTAGCAAGTGGACATACTCAAATGTATTCAAGGCACTAGCACAAGGATGCGAGGCTCCAACATAAGTTCCAACATAAGTTCAAGCCTCACTTCTTGTTGCATGTAGGATACTAAGATGAGGATTGAACTTAAGTTCAATCGTCACGTGCCTCACCTAAACTAGCATGTGGGCATGAGGCTCAAATGTAGTTCGAGGCTATAATATGTGTCTAGAGGTTGGTATCATAAATTTCTAGTTAACATATTTTTGTAGCCTCAACACATAGCTAGATTTCTGTGTGTATATTCAATGGCAAAATTGAAACTATGACTTTAACATTGTTGATATGTAAGAACAATGCTTTAAGGAATAGCACTTCCATAAAAACATGCACCACTCAAAAAAGAGAGGGCAATGGAGTCAAAAGAACCATCAAAGACTACAGTATTAAGAAACTCCGTATTAAGAAACTCTGATAACAAATGAGAAAACAAAACTTGACTTGTTTACAAGCCCTACTAAAAAAGCAATTTTCATGTTAAGGGGATCTCAAATGAGAATGGGTTTTAGAAACACCAAGATAACAAATGAAGAACAAAAAGCTATTAACAAGTAGCCTTAGTTATATAGGCAATTCATAATCAAGGGGCTAACCCAATACATACGTAGCCCTAGTGTGAATTATTTTCTATTTTTTGGCTTTCTTGAATTGTCAATTTCAAATAATATGTTTTTTATTCTAGCATCACCTTGATTTCCCAGACAAAAACCTGATTCTAGCATGTTTCACATATTGTGATTTCAAAAAGTCTCCTCCAAATGTTAGTGTTTAGTGCTCCTCAAAACAAAAATTTGAGTCCCTTCAAAGAGAGATATCAAAACTTTGGAGGAGACATGAAAACTGTAACTTCAAGTAGTATCAAACAAATGTTAGTGTTTTAGTGCTCCTCAAAACAAAAATTGAGTCCCTTCAAAGAGAGATATCAAAACTTTGGAAGAGACATGATAAAATGTAACTTCAAGTAGTATCAAACATCAACTTTTCAACACATAGAAAACATTTTTTAACTTCGCCATATCATCAGATACCAAAATTGTGTCAACCCACGGACCAAGATGAAGCAAAAATTACCAAGTAATTTGGAGATAGATTCATGAGTCTCTAGGTAAGGATGATCACATAAATATTAGCATGGTGAGGTAGAGACTTTTGATAATGTTTCTATCTAGAAATCATAGTACTATAGCACTCATGCGGATTGAAATTGAGTCTCCAAGTCATGAGGCCCAAACTAATGAGCTAGAGACTTATAAAGATTGCTATCAATTAGAAAGAGTTTTGCTAGAGTCTCTAACTCGTGAGGCTTGAACTTATGTTAAATTCTCAATGAAATATAAGAGACTTTTGCAAATGATTTGAAGCTAGAAATATCGCTACTAGAGTTCTCATGAGTCTTGAATCTATGGGTCATGAGGCCTCAAGAGTCAAGAGCCTACTAGAGTGCTCATGATCCTTGAATATTAACTCTCTAGGTCATGAGGCTTCAGAGTCAAGAACCCTTATCATGTCAAGACTTTAGAAAATGGAATTCAATTAGAAATACTTCTACAAGAGTCTCTAGCTAATGAGGCTCTCAGGCTTAGTGCTATAGATAGTCTTCCAAATAGTCTCTAAATAGAAAGATTCCTCTCATGAGAAATAATAATTGAGTCTTTAGGTCAAGAGGCTCATGACCTATTAATCTTCAAGATGGATTTCAACTTGAAAGAGTTTTGCAAAAATCTCTAGATCATGAGGCTCTTGAACTTACCACCATGATCAACACACTTGAAGATGATTCATAGCTAGAAAAGTTTTGACTAGAGTGCTCACGTGGCTTGAAAAGTGAGCTCCCCTAATCATGAGGTTCAAACTTAAGTTCGACCCTCATAAGCTAGAGATTGAGATAGGATTCTTGTAGATGGGTTCCAGCTTGGAAGAGCCATACTAAGTGTTGGCAATGCTTAGAAATAGAGTCGTTAGGTCATGAGACTGAAACATAAGTTCATGCCACATAAGGTAAATACTCAATTCAAGCCTTGTGAGATACAAACTCTTCCAGATCGTTTCTAGGTAAAAAGAGCTCTACTAGGTTTTTCATGAGGATAGAAAATTGAGTGTCCAAATCATGAGGCACAAGCCCCAGAGCTAGAGACTAACTGCTCAACTGGAACGATTCATACTAGAGTGCTCATGATGCTTGAAAACTAAGCATCTAGGTGATGAGGCTTGAACTTAAGTTCAACCCTGAGGAGCTTTAGACTGAATGCTCAACTAGAAAGAGTATTGCAAGTGTGTTTGTCTCAAGAATCTCTTGTGCTTAATGTCAAGCCACATAAGGTAAAGACTCAATCCAAGCCTTATGAGATACAAACTCTCAAGATACAAACTCTCTTGTGCTTAATGTCAAGCCACATAAGGTAAAGACTCAATCCAAGCCTTAGAGATACAAACTCTTCAAGATAGTTTCTAGGTAGAAAGAGCTCTACTAGATTGCTGAGGAGATTGAAAATTGAGTGTGCAAGTCATGAGGCTAGAACTTAAGTTTGATCCCCGGAGCTATAGACTAAATGCTCAACTAGAGCAAGTCATACTAGAGTGCTCACGAGGCTTGAAAACTAACCATCTAGGTCATGAGGCTCGAACTTTAGTTTGAGCCTTGTGAGCTATAGATTGAATGTTCAACTAGAAAGAGTATTGCAAGTGTCTTTTTCTCAAGAATATCTTGAGATTAATCTCGAGCCACATGAGGTAGAGACTGGATCAAACCTCCTAGGATACAAAATTTTCCAGATAGTTTCTAGGTAGAAAGAAACTCTACTAGAGTGCTCACATGAGCATTGAAAATTGAGTGTCCAAGACATGAGGCTCAAACTTAAGATCTAGAGACTCAATGCTCAACTAGAACAAGTCATAGAAAAGTGCTCATGAGCTTGAAAACTAAGCGTTGCGGCCATGAGGCTCAAACTTAAGTTCAACCCTCAAGACCTATAGAGTGAATTCTCAACTAGAAAGAGTATTTCAAGTGTGTTTGTCTCAAGAATCTCTTGTGCTTAATGTCAAGCCACATAAGGTAGAGACTCAATCCAAGCCTTATGAGATACAACTCTTCCAGATATTTTTTAGGTAAATATAGAGTGCTCAGGAGGATTGAAAATTGGTGTGCAAGTCATGAGGTTTGGAACTTAAGTTGGAGCCCCCGAGCTAGAGACTAAAACATCGACTAGAGTGAGTCATACTAGAGTTATTACGAGGCTTGTAAACTAACCATCTAGGTCATAAGGTTTGAGCTTAAGTTCCAGCCTTATGAATATAGACTGAATGCTCTACTAGAAAGAGTATTGCAAGTGTCTTTGTCTCAAGAATCACTTGAGCTGAATCTCAAGCCACGTGAGGTAGAGACTCAATTTAAACCTCCTGGGATACATTTAAGATAGTTTCTATGTAGAAATAGATCTAATAGAGTGCTCATGAGCCTTGAAAATTGTGTGTCCAATTCATGAGGCTCAAACTTAAGAGCTAGAAACTCAATGCTCAACTAGAACAAGTCATAGTCGATTGCTCAATCATTAGGTTTGAAAACTAAATGTCGCGGTCATGAGGCTCGAACTTAAGTTCAAGCCTCAAGCTATAGACTGAATGCTCAACTAGGAAGAGTATTGCAAGTGTGTTTTGTCTCAAGAAGCTCTTGTGCTTATGTCAAGCCACAGAAGGTAAAGACCCAATCGAAGCCTCGTGAGATACAAACTCTTCCAGATAGTTTCTAGGTAGAAAGAGCTCTACTAGAGTGCTTAGGAAGATTCAAAATTGAGTGTGAAAGTCATGAGGCTAGAACTTAAGTTCGAGCCCCAAAGATAGACACTAAATGCTCAACTAGAGGAGTCATACTAGAGTGCTCATGAGTCTTGAAAACTATCCATCTAGGTCATGAGGCTCGAACTTAAGTTCGAGCCTTATTAGCTATAGACTGAATGCTCAACTAGAAAGAGTATTGCAAATGTCTTATCTCAAGAATCTCTTCAGCTTAATCTCGAGCCACATGAGGTAGAGACTCAGTTCAAACCTCGTGGGATACAAACTCTTTAAGATAGTTTCTATGTAGAAAGAGCTCTAATAGAGTGCTCATGAGCATTGAAAATTGTGTGTCCAAGTCATGAGGCTCAAACTCAAGAGATAGAGACTCAATGCTCAACAAGAACGAGTCATAGTTGATTGCTCAATCATGAGGCTTGAAAACTAAATGTCGCGGTAATGAGGCTCGAACTTAAGTTCAAGCCTTAGGAGCTATATATTGAATGCTCAACTAGAAAGAGTATTGTCTCCAGAAGCTCTTGTGCTTAATGTCAAGCCACAGAAGGTAAAGACTCAATCGAAGCTCGTGAGATACAAACTCTCTTCAGATAGTTTCTAGGTAGAAAGAGCCTACTAAAGTGCTTAGAAGATTCAAAATGAGTGTGAAAGTCATGAGGCTAGAACTTAAGTTCGAGCCCCAAAGATAGAGACTAAATGCTCAACTAGAGGAGTCATACTAGAGTGCTCATGAGTCTTGAAAACTATCCATCTAGGTCATGAGGCTCGAACTTAAGTTCGAGCCTTATGAGCTATAGACTGAATGCTCAACTAGAAAGAATATTGCAAGTGTCTTTGTCTCAAGAATCTCTTGAGCTTAATCTCGAGCCACATGAGGTAGAGACTCAATTCAAACCCCTGGGATATATACTCTTTGAGATAGTTTCTAGGTAGAAAGAGCTCTACTGGAGTGCTCATGAGCATTGAAAATTGAGTGTCCAAGTCATGAGGCTCAAAGTTAAGAGTTAGAGACTCAATACTAAACTAGAACGAGTCATAGTCGAGTGCTCATGAGGCTTGAAAACTAAGTGTGGAGGTCATGAGGCTCGAACTTAAGTTCGAGCCTCAGAAGCTTCGTACCAAAACCTCAACTAGAAAGTATTGTAGGTGTCTTCGTCTCAAGAATCTCTTGAGCTTAATCTCGAGCCGCCTCATGTGCTAGAGACAAATGGTCTCTAGCTAGAAAGAATTTTGCTAAAATCACTAGCTTAGGAGGCTTGAAAATTGAGTCCCTAGGTCATGAGGCTAACACTCAAATTGGAGCCTCAGGAGCTCTGGACTGAATGCTCAACTAGAAAGAGTATTGCAAGTGTCATTTGTCTCAAGAAGCACTTGAGCTTAATCTCGAGCCACCTCATGCACTAGAGAACTTTGCAAATGGTTTTCTAGGAGGCTTGAAAATTGAGTCTCTAGGTCATGCGGCTCGAGCTCAAGTTCGAGCCTCATGAGCTAGGAGTGGAGAATTTGGCTTATGAGGCTTCAAGCCTCTGATGAGATAAAGACACATGGATGGATGGAGAAGAGAGAGAGTCCTTATTAAGAATGGATTTTGACCAAGAGAAACATTATACCTTGAGCTAATTCTACCCACAAAAGAACTAAAACGCAATCTTGATGAAGCAAGAACCCACACCAATTGACAATGCACGGTCATAGGAGTACAAATCTTGTAGGACTCTAGCCTCTTGGTTGGGTAATCGTTTCTAGGATCTTTTGAGCAAGCGTAAAAAGCACATGGGGTGCAGTTGGCATTGAATATGGAGAGACTCACAAAATAGTCAGTGAAAGGCTCTATGCAAAGCCAATCTTCACAAAACAACTGCAACACATAACAAGTTAGGGTGCAGGCATCAACAATAGCCGAGGTTTTTTGGCTACAAAGTTCATGAAAAGAGGCAAATAGGTGAAGCTTCATGACAGCGAGGCAACAATTCATTTGCTCCTCAAGGCGACACTCAGTCCATGCTGTAGCTATGGAGGGAGCTTGTAGCACCAAAAACAGCCCAAATCTCTGACTACAACTTCATGAAAGACGAAAGAAGCGAAGCGCATGACACATCTAGAAGAAGCAAACCACTAAAGAGGTGGCAATCCATGGCGGAGACATTCACTTCATGCCCAAGCTCATTAGGCCTCTCTTTTTGCAGCAATCATTCTATAGACTGAGCAAAGATGGTGCAAGGAGAATTTGGGGAGAGAGAGAGAGAGAGGTGAATCAGTTTCCTGTTGCGACCCTGCACAGAGTTAACGATGTCCGATGGAGTCAGGATATCATTGGCGTGCTGAAGATCCTGTATGGGCTTGACATTTGTTACCTGAAACGGATTGACAAAATCCGTAAGTTTCCTGCAGGTGCATTGCCCTACACGAGAGTAACAAGCTGCTGGTGGGATAAAGCTCCCCATCTTCTTTGCAGAGTCAAAAGTCTGAAGGGAATGATTCTTAAGGAAGCAGTCGACTAAGTTTTCGTCACACTTCATTGTGAACCCCCGTCATTGCCTTCATTCGAAAAGACTGTGCAAACTCTCCGTCAAGGGCCCACTCAAACTTGGCGTTGTAAATTTTAGAAATAATGATGAAGACCTGTGACGTCTCCGACGGCTCATCCTTCATGAGCTCGCAGAGTTCATGGCAGAACTTCAATTGCCATGAGCTCGCCATGAACCTGTGATGCCATGACGATGATCCCGTCGGAGATGCAAGGTGGAAGCATGATATCCTTGAATGACAACGCCAAGTCAGAGTGGGCCCTTGAGGCAGAGTTTGCACAGTCTCGATGAAGGCAATGACGGGGGTCTCACAATGAAGTGTGACAACTTCGTCGACTGCTTCCTTAAGAATCCATTCCCTTCAGACTTTTGACTCTGCAAAGAAGCTGGGGAGCTTTATCCCACCAGCAGCTAGTTACTCTCCGTGTACGGGCAATGCACCTGCAGGAAACTTACGGATTTTGTCAATCCGTTTCAGGTAACAAATGTCAAGCCCATACAGGATCTTCAGCACGCCAATGATATCCTGACTCCATCGACATCGTTAACTCTGTGCAGGTCGCAACAGGAAACTGATTCACCTCTCTCTCTCTCTCTCCCCCAAATTCTCCTTGCACCATCTTTGCTCAGTCTATAGAATGATAGCTGCAAAAAGAGAGAGCCCTACATGAGCTTGGGCATGAAGTGAATGTCTCCGCCATGGATTGCCACCTCTTTAGTGAGTTTGCTTCTTCTAGATGTGTCATGCGCTTCGCTTCTTTTCGTCTTTCATGAACGTTGTAGTCAGAGATATGGGCTGTTTTTGGTGCCTACAAGCTCCCTCCATAAGCTACAGCATGGACTGAGTGTCGCCTTGAGGAGCAATGAATTGTTGCCTCGCTGTCATGAAGCTTCACCTATTTGCCTCTTTCATGAACTTTGTAGCCAAAAACCTCGGCTATTGTTGATGCCTGCACCCTAACTTGTTATGTTGCAGTTGTTTTGTGAAGATTGGCTTTGCATAGAGCCTTTCACTGACTATTTTGTGAGTCTCTCATATTCAATGCCAACTGCACCCCATGTGCTTTTTACGCTTGCTCAAAGATCCTAGAAACGATTACCCAAGAGGCTAGAGTCCTACAAGATTTGCTACCTACTATGACCGTGCATTGTCAATTGGTGTGGGTTCTTGCTTCATCAAGATTGCGTTTAGTTCTTGTTGTGGGTAGAATTAGCTCAAGGTATAATGTTTCTCTTGGTCAAAATCCATTCATAATAAGGACTCTCTCTCTCTCTCCATCCATCCATGTGTCTTTATCTCATCAGAGGCTTGAAGCCTCATAAGCCAAAATCTCCACTCCTAGCTCATGAGGCTCGAACTTGAGCTCGAGCCGCATGACCTAGAGACTCAATTTTCAAGCCTCCTAGAAACCATTTGCAAAGTTCTCTAGTGCATGAGGTGGCTCGAGATTAAGCTCAAGAGCTTCTTGAGACAAAGACACTTGCAATACTCTTTCTAGTTGAGCATTCAGTCCAGAGCTCCTGAGGCTCCAATTTGAGTGTTAGCCTCATGACCTAGGGACTCAATTTTCAAGCCTCCTAAGCTAGTGATTTTAGCAAAATTCTTTCTAGCTAGAGACCATTTGTCTCTAGCACATGAGGCGGCTCGAGATTAAGCTCAAGAGATTCTTGAGACGAAGACACCTACAATACTCTTTCTAGTTGAGGTTTTGGTACGAAGCTTCTGAGGCTCGAACTTAAGTTCGAGCCTCATGACCTCCACACTTAGTTTTCAAGCCTCATGAGCACTCGACTATGACTCGTTCTAGTTTAGTATTGAGTCTCTAACTCTTAACTTTGAGCCTCATGACTTGGACACTCAATTTTCAATGCTCATGAGCACTCCAGTAGAGCTCTTTCTACCTAGAAACTATCTCAAAGAGTATATATCCCAGGAGGTTTGAATTGAGTCTCTACCTCATGTGGCTCGAGATTAAGCTCAAGAGATTCTTGAGACAAAGACACTTGCAATATTCTTTCTAGTTGAGCATTCAGTCTATAGCTCATAAGGCTCGAACTTAAGTTCGAGCCTCATGACCTAGATGGATAGTTTTCAAGACTCATGAGCACTCTAGTATGACTCCTCTAGTTGAGCATTTAGTCTCTATCTTTGGGGCTCGAACTTAAGTTCTAGCCTCATGACTTTCACACTCAATTTTGAATCTTCCTAAGCACTTTAGTAGAGCTCTTTCTACCTAGAAACTATCTGGAAGAGTTTGTATCTCACGAGGCTTCGATTGAGTCTTTACCTTCTGTGGCTTGACATTAAGCACAAGAGCTTCTGGAGACAATACTCTTTCTAGTTGAGCATTCAATATATAGCTCCTAAGGCTTGAACTTAAGTTCGAGCCTCATTACCGCGACATTTAGTTTTCAAGCCTCATGATTGAGCAATCAACTATGACTCGTTCTAGTTGAGCATTGAGTCTCTATCTCTTGAGTTTGAGCCTCATGACTTGGACACACAATTTTCAATGCTCATGAGCACTCTATTAGAGCTCTTTCTACATAGAAACTATCTTAAAGAGTTTGTATCCCACGAGGTTTGAACTGAGTCTCTACCTCATGTGGCTCGAGATTAAGCTGAAGAGATTCTTGAGATAAAGACATTTGCAATACTCTTTCTAGTTGAGCATTCAGTCTATAGCTCATAAGGCTCGAACTTAAGTTCGAGCCTCATGACCTAGATGGATAGTTTTCAAGACTCATGAGCACTCTAGTATGACTCCTCTAGTTGAGCATTTAGTGTCTATCTTTGGGGCTCGAACTTAAGTTCTAGCCTCATGACTTTCACACTCAATTTTGAATCTTCCTAAGCACTCTAGTAGAGCTCTTTCTACCTAGAAACTATCTGGAAGAGTTTGTATCTCACGAGGCTTCGATTGGGTCTTTACCTTCTGTGGCTTGACATTAAGCACAAGAGCTTCTTGAGACAAACACACTTGCAATACTCTTCCTAGTTGAGCATTCAGTCTATAGCTTGAGGCTTGAACTTAAGTTCGAGCCTCATGACCGCGACATTTAGTTTTCAAACCTAATGATTGAGCAATCGACTATGACTTGTTCTAGTTGAGCATTGAGTTTCTAGCTCTTAAGTTTGAGCCTCATGAATTGGACACACAATTTTCAAGGCTCATGAGCACTCTATTAGATCTATTTCTACATAGAAACTATCTTAAATGTATCCCAGGAGGTTTAAATTGAGTCTCTACCTCACGTGGCTTGAGATTCAGCTCAAGTGATTCTTGAGACAAAGACACTTGCAATACTCTTTCTAGTAGAGCATTCAGTCTATATCTCATAAGGCTGGAACTTAAGCTCAAACCTTATGACCTAGATGGTTAGTTTACAAGCCTCGTAATAACTCTAGTATGACTCACTCTAGTCGAGTGTTTAGTCTCTAGCTCCGGGGCTCCAACTTAAGTTCCAACCTCATGACTTGCACACCCAATTTTCAATCCTCCTGAGCACTCTATATTTACCTAAAAACTATCTGGAAGAGTTGTATCTCATAAGGCTTGGATTGAGTCTCTACCTTATGTGGCTTGACATTAAGCACAAGAGATTCTTGAGACAAACACACTTGAAATACTCTTTCTAGTTGAGAATTCACTCTATAGGTCTTGAGGGTTGAACTTAAGTTTGAGCCTCATGGCCGCAACGCTTAGTTTTCAAGCCTCATGAGCACTTTTCTATGACTTGTTCTAGTTGAGCATTGAGTCTCTAGATCTTAAGTTTGAGCCTCATGTCTTGGACACTCAATTTTCAATGCTCATGTGAGCACTCTAGTAGAGTTCTTTCTACCTAGAAACTATCTGGAAAATTTTGTATCCTAGGAGGTTTGAATCCAGTCTCTACCTCATGTGGCTCGAGATTAATCTCAAGATATTCTTGAGAAAAAGACACTTGCAATACTCTTTCTAGTTGAACATTCAATCTATAGCTCACAAGGCTCAAACTAAAGTTCGAGCCTCATGACCTAGATGGTTAGTTTTCAAGCCTCGTGAGCACTCTAGTATGACTTGCTCTAGTTGAGCATTTAGTCTATAGCTCCGGGGATCAAACTTAAGTTCTAGCCTCATGACTTGCACACTCAATTTTCAATTCTCCTCAGCAATCTAGTAGAGCTCTTTCTACCTAGAAACTATCTTGAAGAGTTTGTATCTCATAAGGCTTGGATTGAGTCTTTACCTTATGTGGCTTGACATTAAGCACAAGAGAGTTTGTATCTTGAAGAGTTTGTATCTCATAAGGCTTGGATTGAGTCTTTACCTTATGTGGCTTGACATTAAGCACAAGAGATTCTTGAGACAAACACACTTGCAATACTCTTTCTAGTTGAGCATTCAGTCTAAAGCTCCTCAGGGTTGAACTTAAGTTCAAGCCTCATCACCTAGATGCTTAGTTTTCAAGCATCATGAGCACTCTAGTATGAATCGTTCCAGTTGAGCAGTTAGTCTCTAGCTCTGGGGCTTGAGCCTCATGATTTGGACACTCAATTTTCTATCCTCATGAAAAACCTAGTAGAGCTCTTTTTACCTAGAAACGATCTGGAAGAGTTTGTATCTCACAAGGCTTGAATTGAGTATTTACCTTATGTGGCATGAACTTATGTTTCAGTCTCATGACCTAACGACTCTATTTCTAAGCATTGCCAACACTCTAGTATGGCTCTTCCAAGCTGGAACCCATCTACAAGAATCCTATCTCAATCTCTAGCTTATGAGGGTCGAACTTAAGTTTGAACCTCATGATTAGGAGACTCACTTTTCAAGCCACGTGAGCACTCTAGTCAAAACTTTTCTAGCTATGAATCATCTTCAAGAGTGTTGATCATGGTGGTAAGTTCAAGAGCCTCATGATCTAGAGATTTTTGCAAAACTCTTTCAAGTTGAAATCCATCTTGAAGATTATATAGGTCATGAGCCTCTTGACCTAAAGACTCAATTATTAATTCTCATGAGAGGAATCTTTCTATTTAGAGACTATTTGGAAGACTATCTATAGCACTAAGCCTGAGAGCCTCATTAGCTAGAGACTCTTGTAGAAGTATTTCTAATTGAATTCCATTTTCTAAAGTCTTGACATGATAAGGGTTCTTGACTCTGAAGCCTCATGACCTAGAGAGTTAATATTCAAGGATCATGAGCACTCTAGTAGGCTCTTGACTCTTGAGCCTCATGACCCATAGATTCAAGACTCATGAGAACTCTAGTAGCGATATTTCTAGCTTCAAATCATTTGCAAAAGTCTCTTATATTTCATTGAGAATTTAACATAAGTTCAAGCCTCACGAGTTAGAGACTCTAGCAAAACTCTTTCTAATTGATAGCAATCTTTATAAGTCTCTAGCTCATTAGTTTGGGCCTCATGACTTGGAGACTCAATTTCAATCCGCATGAGTGCTATAGTACTATGATTTCTAGATAGAAACATTATCAAAAGTCTCTACCTCACCATGCTAATATTTATGTGATCATCCTTACCTAGAGACTCATGAATCTATCTCCAAATTACTTGGTAATTTTTGCTTCATCTTGGTCCGTGGGTTGACAATTTTGGTATCTGATGATATGGCGAAGTTAAAAAATGTTTTCTATGTGTTGAAAAGTTTGATGTTTGATACTACTTGAAGTTACATTTTTCATGTCTCTTCCAAAGTTTTGATATCTCTCTTTGAAGGGACTCAATTTTTGTTTTGAGGAGCACTAAACACTAACATTTGTTTGATACTACTTGAAGTTACAGTTTTCATGTCTCCTCCAAAGTTTTGATATCTCTCTTTGAAGGGACTCAATTTTTGTTTTGAGGAGCACTAAACACTAACATTTGGAGGAGACTTTTTGAAATCACAATATGTGAAACATGCTAGAATCAGGTTTTTGTCTGGGAAATCAAGGTGATGCTAGAATAAAAAACATATTATTTGAAATTGACAATTCAAGAAAGCCAAAAAATAGAAATAACTTCACACTAGGGCTACGTATGTATTGGGTTAGCCCCTTGATTATGAATTGCCTATATAACTAAGGCTACTTGTTAATAGCTTTTTGTTCTTCATTTGTTATCTTGGTGTTTCTAAACACCATTCTCATTTGAGATCCCCTTAACATGAAAATTGCTTTTAGTAGGGCTTGTAAACAAGTCAAGTTTTGTTTCTCATTTGTTATCAGAGTTTCTTAATACGGAGTTTCTTAATACTGTAGTCTTTGATGGTTCTTTTGACTCCATTGCCCTCTCTTTTTTGAGTGGTGCATGTTTTTATGGAAGTGCTATTCCTTAAAGCATTGTTCTTACATATCAACAATGTTAAAGTCATAGTTTCAATTTTGCCATTGAATATACACACAGAAATCTAGCTATGTGTTGAGGCTACAAAAATATGTTAACTAGAAATTTATGATACCAACCTCTAGACACATATAATAGCCTCGAACTACATTTGAGCCTCATGCCCACATGCTAGTTTAGGTGAGGCACGTGACGATTGAACTTAAGTTCAATCCTCATCTTAGTATCCTACAATGCAACAAGAAGTGAGGCTTGAACTTATGTTGGAACTTATGTTGGAGCCTCGCATCCTTGTGCTAGTGCCTTGAACTACATTTGAGTATGTCCACTTGCTAGTTTAGGCAAGGCATCTGAGGCGCAAACTTAACTTCATTTCTCTTCTTAATATCCCACACAACCAAAACAAGTAAAGCTTGAACTAAAGTTTGAATCCCATTTTTATGTGCTAGTGCCTCATTTTCATATGGCACAAAGGGTCCCCACAAATAACCAAGAGGTCAAATATAGCAAAAAATACTCGAGTTTTAAGTCTCATTTTAAAAATGGGACTTGAATAATTCCCAAAATTCTTAAATACGTGTTACCATGGCTTGATAACAGGCAAGGTTTGATGCTAAATGTATGCCAGATGCGGCTCTAAAGAACCAAAACCTATCTTGCTAATGCTAAAAGATGAGATATTTGAAGCTATCACAATTGGAATTTTATGATCTAATATTTGCAATACTTGAAGTGTTCTATGATCCTGTCTTTACGGCTTGTCAATTGGAGTTACGAAGAGGAAGTTATGACAGATTGAAGTTTGAGGAGTTTGCATATCTGTATCGGATTGGGCAGCTACAGATGAAGGGTCAAGGGTGAAGTAAGTGCATGGACCTGAAGTGCTCGTCTTGTGGAGAGTGTTGATCTTTTCATATTGGAAAACGGAGTTATGGTTGTTGAGATATTGTTAGTCTAAGTTCCATCGAGGGCTAGTTTCGTATCTCTTTGGTCGTCTCGATCATTGTTTCATCTTGGAGTTTTGAGATTCAGCCAGGTTTTGAAATGCAATAGAATAAGTGCTTGAGGAGAATCTTGTCTGGAACATCATCACTTGCAGTGCATTGGTAGCTGGGTTGCTTGGTAGGAAAAAATTGAGCTCGGCAGTGGATTGGTCGACACAAATGCCACATAGGACAATGGCAGGAGAATTTTGGATGACCTGGTACTAGATCCGGGTCTAATATGATGCTTCAACATTAATTTGGTTAATATGTGAGCATTGATTGCAAAGTATGTCCAACCTAGCTACGACACAAAAGCTCTGATGCTTTTAATCGAATGTGAAGGGAAGGCCTTTCGCTAATTCAATCACCTATACTTGCATCTTGAAGGCAAGTGGCACTATCCAAGGAAATGAATGGGCAAAAAAATTCACAATGATATTGTCAGTCAAGAGCTATTACAAATGAATTTCATGTGAAGCAATGCCTTGGTTAATTTGCATTGCCAAATGTGGTGCCCTTATGAATTGAAGGGCCAAAAGGCCGCTCAAACTAAAGCCAATGAGATCGGCCACCCATGGTATGTCTGCCCATTGAGCCTATAAGGCTTACAGTGTGTGGATGGGGGAAAAAATGAAAGGAAGCATGGGCGTGCAGACAACGGCAAGCAGCGACATGGGGGAGAAAAAGGCTCACGATAGGCTATATAGAGCTCGGATGAGCTCGCACATGAAGGGAGAATCATTCAGCAGCTCATGGCACCGCTGTTTGGCCCCACTCTCACCAAATTTTGTGCGGGTCAGGTGTCAAAGCTGCCACATCAGCGTATCACTCCCACGCCTAGCAATGACGGCACCGTTGTTGCTTAGGGAGGGGTTTGGGGGGTATTTTAAGGAGAATTTTCTTTTATAGCAAAGGAGAGCAATTGAACGCGAGGAAAAAAAATGAAGGCTCTCGATATCTCTTTCTCTTGACCTCGGTGAGCAAAAAGAGTAGGGTAAGAACGAGAAGAAGGGAAGAGCTTGAAAGGGAGGAGAGTTGAATCGAAGCTCTCTCTCTGTCTCTCAGCAAAACACTAATTGTGGCATGATCGAGGAGATCAGGAGGGGCTAACCAAGGTTTGTGGAGGAACAAGGAAAGAAGGAGGTTGAAGCACATGAAGGCTTGATGAGCAAGTTTAAGGAGAAGAAGGAACTAGGAGATCTCTATTTCTCTATCTCTTGACTAAGCAAGACAAAGAAGTACCAAGGGCAAACAAAGCAAGACATACAAAGGAGAAGTTTGGAGCTTATTTTTGGCAATTGAGGCAGAAGAAATCAGAGATAGAGATGGGGAGAGTTCAATTTCTTTTCGACAAGGGGACACAAAGATAGAGGGAGCTTAAGAGCTTTTTACAGAGCTATTGTCAACAATTGAAGAGGAGAAGAATGACAATAGGACAAGATTTTCTTTTGAGAGCTCTTGACGACACAAAGAGAAAAGATTTTCCGAGTTCAAGAAGAAATTTCAAGGGCATTGACTGGGCACCCTCCTGTTGCATGTGGTTAACTACAATTGGGATAGATGGCTTAATGGTTAATTATGTGCAGTCTATTTTATTTTAGTAACAACGAGTGCGTGATGATTTGTAGATTGGGTTGATGAGGAGGCATCGGCAAATTCACTTTAGTCCCATTTTAGTTATGAGTGGAACACTCTACTTATTTCATGACCCTCTTAAGGTGAGTTCTCACACTGTCCTATTTACAAAGCATCATAGTGGCTTACTGATAAAAGATCTAACTATGACTACATAGTAAATAGGACAGTGAGAACTCACCCTAAGAGGGTCATGAAATAAGTAGCGTGTTCCACTCATAACTAAAGTGGGACTAAAGTGTAAAAGAGGGGCCTCCTCCTCAACTCCCAGAATTCCAATCTACAAATCGTCATGCACTCAATATAATTAAAATCAAGTAGGTAGCACATTAAGCCAGCTATCCCAATTGCAGTTAACCACATGCATAGTCAAAATGGGCAGATTAGTTCTCATTTACATTCAGTCCCTTCCAGAGAGAGAGGAAGAGCGTTTGTGACCTAGAGTTGCTTGACAAATTTCTGCTTGCTACGGCCACATCGGACACCCACTCTACATGAGATTTCATAGGTATGAACCAGTACATGAACATCTGTGAATGGTCAAACAAGCAAACAAACAACAAAACATAGAATCAATTAAAACCAATTTCGAGATTTGGGAAATCTGTCAAGGGACTTTAGGGCAAGCAAGCAGGAATCAAACTAGATTCAAAATCAATTATAAGTGCATAGGGGTTCTCCATTTGCATTATAGAATTAGGCCATGCAAGTCAAAATGCCAATTGGGGTGAAACATGGATTGCGATCCATGACCCCCCACTTCCAAATTCAAATCAGACTAGCGCAAATTGATGCTGGAGAAAGCGCCTTTCAATCGCTATCACATAAACTTTTTTTTTCCCAACATGGATGTGGTCCAATATGAAAATTTCTAATATAGACAGTTTGCTCATACTTTGGAAAGGATGCCTTGGAAGTTTGGTGTGAAATGGACATAAAAAACCATAAATTTCAAGTTAAATTGGAATTTCAATCACCAAATGGCCATTTTGATTGAGAGATGGAAAAATTGGTCCAAACTTGGAAAAAAGTGCATCAGCAGCTTGGCAAACATGCTAGGAACTTGCCCATAAGGTTTTGTCAAATTTTGGTTTCGAACATGGATCGCGATCCATGACCTCACAATCAGATTTTGCTAGATTTAATTGTAGAGTGTGTGTACAAGATGGGAATTGTGCAATGGGTCTTCATTTCAGTGTTTGGATCCATAAACTGCTTCATTTGTCAAGTCTACATATCAAGGAGTCAGAGTCTCAAAGTGTAATCTTTGGCTTGAATGCACAGCTATAGAAAACATGTGAACTCATAGTGGTGCAAGGAACGTAAAAAATGCTTGGTAAAGGGTACAAATTGAGAGGCCAAACATATCCCAATTGAGATGAAACCCACTAGACAGGTAGGATACTTTGGCAGCAATTTTATGCTTTGGTTCACGGTCTCTACGAATGGATTTGCATATGGTTATGGTGCATGGTTGATACTGGGAATTTGGTTATAGTATGGCTTTGGAATTTGCTCAATGCTATGGTTATGGTTTGAGAACTTGGTTATGGTTATGGTTTTGGAAACCGCTTAAGGTTATAATTTGAAAATTTGGTTATGGTTATGGTTTTGAAATTCGCTTAAGGTTATGGTTATGGTTTGCAAATTTTGTTATGGTTATGGTTTTGGAATTCGCTTAAGGTTATGATTACAATTTTGAAATCCACTTAAGGTTATGGTTATGGTTGGATAATTTGGTTATGGTTATGGTTACGGTCTTGGAAACCGCTTAAGGTTATGGTTATGGGTACTCCATGAGAATTTGTCCATGGTTATGGTTTTGAAATCCACGTAAAGTTATGGTCATGGTTTGAGAATTTGGTTATGGTTATGATTTTGGAATCTGCTTAAGGCTATGGTTATGGTTTGAAAATTTAGTTATGGTTATGATTTTGGAATCCGCTTAAGGCTATGGTTATGGTTTTGGAATCCGGTTAAGGTTATGGTTTTGAAATGTGGTTATGGTTTGAGAACTTGGTTATGGTTATGTTTTTGAAATCCACTTAAAGTTATGGTTATGGTTAAGGTCATGGTTTGAGAATTGGTTATGGTTACGATTTGCGAGTATTGTTGTGGTTATGTTTTGTGAATCTTGTCATGGTCAATATATATTCACACATCTGCTCAATTTTCAAGCAAAACAAAGGTGGAGTGTGGTTGACATGGCTTCTGACTGTGCCGACTGATTATTTGCAATGTTGACATGAATTTGTAGCCGGCTTATTGTGGAAGCACACTCTTGTAGAGCTGAGGTGGCCGTTCTGACTTGCTGCTGATTCCTTGTCTAGCGAGCTTCTAAATATGATACTGACTTTGCAATTAGTTCAGCCAGTTCCTTGTCTTTGAATTCCATGGCTTCTTTGTACAATTTGACACAAACATTGGCCATTTTGAGCCTTTCATTCGAGAGCCGCAGTCCCTTATACAAACTATGGAGCTGTTGGTGGCGAGCATAGATCTCATCTTTCATTTTGTCCACACCACATCATGTGCATACTGGGCATATTCATCTATGTCCTCCACACTTTACAACCTTGATGTGTTGCTCACTTCAAGTTGATCCGTTTGTGTGTCATGAGCCTTGATGATTGGCTCATCTGGATGGTTGGCTTAAGTACTTGATGTCTCTATTGGGCTAGCTGGTTCATCCACTTGCTCATTGGCAGTTTCTTTGGGTGGTTCTGTTTCTGGTTCGATATTTCTAGCAATGGGAGTGGTCTCCTCTGGTTGTGTCCTCTGACTACTGTGGTGGTGTTGTGTCCTTTGTCTGTGGTGGTGTTGTGTCCTCTGGCTATGGTGGTATTGTGTCCTCCGACTGTGGTAGTGTTGTGTCCTCCATATGTGGTGGTCCGCTTGGAGGAGAGAAGTGTGGAACCTCTTTAGCATGGTTGACTTGTTCTTTAGGTGAGTCCCCTCTAGGTGGTGTGTCATCTTCTTCTTGTGCCTTGGTCTGTTCTCGTTTGAAGTTCTTCTTTGTGATAGAGATGTTCCTTCTTATCGTCCACCACCTTCAAATAACCAACCCACACAAACATACATGGTGGAAACATTGTCCTTGACCATTCAATTGTTTCTTGGAATTTTGGATTTAGCATGCATCATGTTGGTAAAGATTGCAAAGATGCTCCTAACCAATTTGTAGACTTTTTTTCCGTGAAGAGCAAACCGATGTAGCATGGATGTCCTTTCTCAAAGGTGCCAAGGGATTATACTATGATTTATCAGCCCAGCCCTCGAAAGAAGTGCTCCATGGATTCTATGCTAGGTGATGTTTCTACCATCCTACTATATCCAGACATTTGAAGAAGCATTCTACATGGGCTTCTTCACTTATCGATTTCGGAGATATTTGGCCCTGTCATCACCAATTTTGAGCAAGATTTTCCAGTTACTTCGCAATCGAGCAAATAAATAAAGTAGCCATGCAGTTTATGTCTACTAAAGATAAAGAACTCCGCTTTAGATACCAACAAGGTCTCGAGCAACATGCACAAAGGACAACGGGCAAGAAAACCCGACCACTACTTAGCACCCTAAGTAGCTGTGTCACGACGGACAACACAAGCAAGGAGGGGAGATGTTAGTTGCTCAGCTAACAAGAGCCGAGAAAAGAGCATCAAAAAGGGATGCCACTCATTTTTTAAAAGCCAATTGATTGTATTAAATCCCTTTGTATCACAAAAATATCCAGCAAAGTCCAAAGCCATTGTAATATTATTGATTACCAACAATGAGTCTGAAGGGGTTGAGGGCCTCCAAGTGTGTAATCATATGCCGTTTTTAAGCTTTTTATTGAGCCCAAATAGCTAGGAATCCATTCCTTGAACCTTGGCTACGGTATAAAAGCCAGCTTTTGTAAATAAAAACCTAAGTTTTTGGATAACAAAAGTAAGTGTTTGCTACAAAAGCTCAACATGAGTCTACGGTTTCTTTGATTCCTCGCGTCTCTCTTGTACGGTGTTGCATTACTATTCCGAGCATACCAACACGTTCGCAGGTGAAATCTCTTCCATTTAATGTAAGTTTCTTGTGACGAAAGTGTGTTTTATTTTGTAATGTCTACAAGCTAATTTTGCTCCTTGTACACAATACACGCACCAAAGCTGGTTTTTGACCTTAGGAATAGGTAGATCATGTCTAGAGGAGGCTATAGAGTGCTTCGGCTGCCAAAACTTACTTACCTAAAATATGATGTTTAGCTTAGGTGCGATTTTGTTTGAGTGTCAAAAATGACATTTGAGTATATGAGAGCCTTAAGGATACTTTGCTCATGCTAGGCATAAAGTTTCATTGCATTCAAAGACTTGTAGCTATGCCAAATCATCAGGTAAGCTTGCGATAAGGAAAATAGTGTTTGATGTTTGACACACATTTGAGACTGTGACAGGTAGGAACAGCTTAGACTTGGGTTTTTTGAGAGATTAGCTATCTTCGGTAGCCTCCATGCACTAGTCGAGTCAGCTACGTCCCACGGATTGACAATTTTTACGTTTGTGGTTCTTTCCTTGCTAGCATCGCTATGGTGAGACTTGGCAGTCAATCGACACCCCTAAATGCTCGGTCTGAGCTTGAGGGTACTCTGTACATTTCTTTTTGGTGAATATAATACAACCAATCACAATTGAGAGTTTGGAAAAAAAAAAGATAAGCTATATTGTGCTTGTAAAGAACAACACAACTAAAATCATAAAAAAATTTGAGGGTGTAGAAGAACTAGAGTTCAACAGATGAACATGATATAGAAAACTATCATTAAGAAGCATTTTCCAAATCCATTTTCCATAGCAAGATTTCTCAATTGAAAATAAAAATTCTTGTTTATTTGTTTGGACCATAATTTTCAAGGTCAAAGTTTAGATATGTACGGCCAAGAAAATGACTTTTTTGAGTAGGACTCTACCTAAGTTTATTCATCAACTTGTCATCTAACTAGTGATGAGTCAAGAGTCAAAGTAAGTCAATCAACATACAACATACCCCCACATGGACAGGCGAGGGTCGGGGGGATTGTTATATGCTTACCCCCACTCTCTTCACTAAATGTACCCAAAAGAGAGAGAATGGCAGAGTGATAGGGAGAGAGTGGCAAAGATAGACAATTAGGGAAAGAGATATAGATAAATAAGGGAGTGGAAAGGGAGAAAGATGGATTTATATGGAGAGAAATAAAGTAAGAGAAAGGTGTAGAGAGAGATTGAGGGATACCTTAAGGAAGATGTTACATAGCTTGCGATGGTGCATGTGGCCCTTTTGCAAGAGTATTAAAGCTTCATTAGACATCACAACTGCACATTCGAACATGGCAATGATCAAAGCACCTAGGTGGAGCACCACAACTAGCAACATGTGTGTATAAGCAACACTCAGACTATTCATTATATCATGCTTGCTATAAGTATCTAGAGATCATGGACTCCATGGGTCTCTTCCTATCATTGCAAAGGAGAGAAAAGGAGAGAGAGAGAGAGAGAGAGAGAGAGAGAGAGAGAGAGAGAGAGACTTTATATTTGACGTTCCTTCATTTAATAACCATATACTGACACTTGACACAAGACAAGTGACATAAATAGGTGACACAAGACAAAAGATAGTTTTTTATTATTGAACTTATTCCTGGTACATCCATTTCTGGTAGGAGATTGAACAAGCTGCGAAAACCATGAAAGAGTAGGCCTATAACTACTACCATCAAACAAAAAATCACCAAGTTAGAACTTGGACTACTTTGATGGGAGGATAGGTATCCAAACAACCCATTCTTTTTTTGCTACCATGGCATGTTATGGTTTAATGGTTACTTTTGGTTTTTTGAGGAGACCCGGTTGACATCCTTTTGGGAAGTCTCTTATGGCAGATGGACGAGGCTTTCCATTGGGTAAGTACACTCTCTTATGAGTTTTTGGATCAGGACCATCAAGAAAGAGTCTATTCCCTGGGTTTGGAGTATGGGAATCAACCTTCACATAACATCCAATCAAACTCAAAAAAAGGGGTGGACTAAAGAGAGAAAAAGAAGAGGTGAATGGGAGTAATCAGGCCCTACCCCATCCTATATACAAGAAGGAAGCCAATAATTACTTATATAATCTTGAGAGAATTAGTTATTCATAATTTGTTACCAACCTATTATTACCAACTATTTCCTTGTTTTGTAGAAACTATTACGAGACCTTTATGGGACACCTAAGATTAAACCCAACATCTACTTATGCATAAGTGACCCAAGTTTATACAAGTATTTCAAAAAAGTTACTAAGTCCCTAGAATTTGAAAAATCCTCCTTAGTTTTCCTTGATTTTTGATAAGTTTTTTTAAAAAACATATGTCAAATCACCCATGGCAACCTCACAACGAGGTTTTTTGTTTTTATTTATCTTATCTTTTTGGAAAAATTTCTTGAAATGTCATAATGGACTTAAATCTAGCCAAGCGCCTCATCAACCATCAACAAAAAACATGTAAAGGTTTGCTGCCATTAGAACATATCAAAGTCTAGCTATGTTACATTTTAAATGTGTTTTTATTGAGCATCTTCCTTAGTCTGGACACAACCAACGCATCTATGCATCAATTTAAACCCATCTTTTAGGGAACCTAAGCTTAAAGCCATCTTTTATTTAAACCACTCATCCTTTTATGGGACGTCTAATTGTATATTTTACTTCTATGTATGTATAATATACCCATGTTTATACGATTACTATTAGAAAGACTTTCCTAAATCCTCAGTTTTTTAAAAATTTTGATAGATATTTCCCTGTTTTCAATTATTTTCATATAAATTTTGACATCGAAGATTTTCATAAAATTTTCCTTTTTAAAAAACGATATATTTGTTTAATTTAACCTGGTTCATTGTTAAGCGTGTAGTATTGTTTTCAACACACGTTACCTACTATCAAATCTTTACAAAGTTTAGCACTGGAAACATATTTCTAACGTGTTTTTAATTAAACAACATGCTCGTTAAACCATCTATGCCCAGCCATGCATTAAGTACCCCATTCATCAATTAAAAAAATCTTTTTTGTAAGTAGAGCAGATTAAACAATATACAAATATTTTTTTAGTAGACCTCAAAGGAGTGTCTACCTGGTTCTGCGAAGTCCCAGCCATGAATATGATTGTGATACTGCTTCTCGACCGTGTGTTGCAACTTGGTCAAATTTTATAGAGGGGAGCCTGATCCGAGGTTGATCGTCGAGCTATGTTCGTAAGTTTGAGCAGGTGTAGGGTGGACCTGAGTATTTTATCATGATGGTGTAGTGCTCTTTAAGCCTTGTGTGTGTGTGTGTGTGTGTGAGGGGGGGGGGGGGGGGGGGGGGGGGGGGGGGTGACTAGGGAGAGGGAGCTCGGATTAGGTGGATTCTCAGACTATGGGGTGAGAGTATTAAAATGCAAGAGGCTTGTGATGCATATTGCAGGTGCTCATAATACCATCGTGTGATGGTATGATGCTTATGTACCATGTGTGTGTGTGTGTGTGTGTGTGTGTGTGTGTGTGTGTGTGTGTGTGTAGGTAGGTAGCAACTATTGAGAACAAGTGCAAGGTATTGCAGGAGAACATGCATGCATGCAACAGATGAAGAAAACGCAAAGTGCAGGTGCCTTTAAGTACTACTTCATTTTTCTAAAGATGGTGTGTGGTGCTTTAAGGGCTTTCGTGCGTTCTAAGTATGCCAACAAGGGATTGAGACATAATCATTCATACAGAGAGAGAGAGAGAGAGAGAGAGAGAGAGTATATGTCTCACGAGTTTAATGCATTTCTGGCTAGTCATGGGATAAAACACCAATGCATTTATGGCTAGTCATGGGATAAAACACCAATGTACCATGCCATATACACCTCAACAAAATGATATTGCTGAAAGGAAAAACAGGTTGCTTACGGAGATGGCACGAGATGTATGGTCAAGAGTCAAGCTTTGCCACATTTGTTTTGTCTTGAGGCTATCATGTGTGCTACTTTTGTACTTAGCAGGTGTCCTATGAAAGTTTTGCAGTCTATGACTCCTTATGAAGCATGGCATGATAAGAAGCCATCTATGGATCACATGTGCCATTTTGGTTGTATAGCTTATGCTTTGGTGTCACAAACACAACGTGAAGAATTGGATGATAAGGCTATTAGTGTTACCATATACATGTGGTAGTGATATGAACACAGCCGGGGCATTTTTTCCCTCACTAGGAGGTTTTTTCCCTCATGCATTGTATATACGCCCATCACTCTAGGGCTATCTTATCTTTCCATTGCTTATCTTATTCCTTCGACTAAGTCCACTACGGCTTAGTCAACAACACCTCCAACACATACCTGCTCACTTTCTTTGATTTTGTGAGCTTTGGTGAGCATCAAAAGGTCAACAATTATTTTGGGAGTACTCCTAGAGCTTAGTTTGCTCAAATTTTCAATTTGGGCTCATTTCGGCCTCCGTCTCCACCACGAGCAGTGCTGTGCAGGTAATTTCATCATTTTGTGCAGAATTTTTGTCAGTGCCATTTTTTGCATAACAGGTATGTTAGCTACTCAATTAACAAGAGCCAGAGAAAGAGCATCAACAAGGACGCCACTCATCTTTCTAAAGCCAATCAATTGTATAAAACTCCTTTGTATTACTGAAAAATCCCACAAGGTCCAAAGCCATTGTAATATTATTCAATGCCAATGAATCTAAAGGAGTTGAGGGTCTCCAAGTTTGTAATCATATACAATTTTTAAGCTTTGTATTGAGCCCAAGGAATCCATTCTTTGATCCTTTCCTAAGGTACAAAAGCCAACTATTGTAATTAAAAACCTAAGTTTTTGGATAATGAAAGTAAGCGTTTGCTGTAGAAGCTCAATGTGAGTCTATTGTTTCTTTGATTCCTCTCTCTTGCACTACATGTTGTATTGCTGTTTTGAGAATACCAATGCGTTTGCAGGTGAAAGCTCTTCCATTTAATGTAAGTTTCTCGTGATGAAAGTGTGTTCTTAGTTGTGATGTCTACAAGCTGATTTTGCTCCCTATGCACAATACACGCACCAAAACTGGTTTTTGACCTTAGGAATAGGTAGAGCACATCTAGAGGAAGTTGTAGAGTGCTTTGAACACCAAAACTGATTGACCTAAAATAGGATGTTTATCTTAGGTACGATTTTCTCCGAGTGTCAGAATGACATTTGAGCACACGAGAGCCTTAAGGATACTCTGCTCATACTAGGCACAAAGTTTTGTTGCATTTGGAGATTCGTAACTATGCCAATCATCAGATCAAGCTTGCGATAATGAAAGTAACTTTTGATGTTTGACACACATTTGAAAGTGAGATAGGTAGGTTTTTTGAGAGATCAGCCATCTCTTGTAGAATCCATGCACTAGTTAGGTCAGCTATGTCCCACGGTTTGACAATTTTTATGTCTTGCTTTGCTAGCATGGATATGGTGAGGCTTGGCAGCTGGTTGACATTTTGACATTTACTTGAATTTCCATTACTTCCTCTAGTTTTGGCTAGAGTAACACATTTTTTGACTTTATCACAGCTGAGAGGTGTTTGAGAGTAGAGATACTCGATAAGGACCTCATGAGCTTTGGATTAGTAGGATTGATTAGGTAGAGAGTCCTTGAGACGAGCTAGTGGTGGCCAGTAAGGACACCGCCTAAGTAGAGAGTAGGGATTTCAAGTTGAAGGTTGAACTTTTTACCTTTTGTACTATTTTTTCATGTCCAACAGGATTAGGGTAAGTAGAAATCATTAAGACTGCATCTGATCTAAGGTGCATTGAAGAAAGCCAAAAAATTATTATATCTATCGTAGGTGCGCCTCAGATAGACAGAGGGTTTTTGGGATTGACATGGTACAACTGAACTTGTAAGTTGGTAGACCAACTTGATTAGACAATTCCTCTTGATTTTGGAAACATTTGGATCACTTGAACACTTGGTTAAACCCAAATTCGGAAAAAAAAAACGTAGACTTAAGAGAAAATCCACATAGAAAATAAATCATGCTAAAACTTGAAACCGGGGTGTGGATAAACCCTAAAACTTGTGGGAAAAGCAATCTATGGAGAAAAAAATAAAAAATATCAAAATTTGGTAGAGTTTTATCTTAGGCGCGTCGAAGATAGAAAACTATCCAAAGGAGGTATTTTAACAAAATTTCAACTCATAGAGTCTATTTAGACCATAAGACAACTCCTGAGCAAGTTTCATCAAATTTCGAGCTGTGTAAGCATATAAACACCAAGAAAACTGGAAAACCTAGCTACAGGATCAAAAACAGTGATAAAACATTGGTGAATTATCCAAACTTTGTGAAACTCATTGTACAAACTTGGAATCACACGTAGAATCCACCCCAAGTGACATTAGCCAAAAACATGTTGAAATAGAGAAGATTTATCTTAGATGCACCAAAGATAAATCCCCCACCGAAAAAGCAGTTTTGTCAGTTAGACACTAGGATTGACTTTGGCAAGCTATGGAGATTCCAATTGTGTGATAAAAATTGAAGTAGACCCCACATATAGGTGCAACCATCTTAGGTGCACCTAAGATAAAACTAAGCAAAATTTCATATTTTTTGCACATAGGGTCTATTGGGCACTAGAAAAAGGATTTTTTGTATATTTTGTGACTCAGGATTGACAAATTGTGGAGTCACATACGGCTTTAAGTGTTGTCGTGCAAGGAATTGCGACTTTGTAAAGGATAGGAGAGCAAACAACAAAAGCATTGCGTTTGAAATCAAGGACAACCTTCCAGGTTTGAAGTATCAGTTCAATTAAGTTGTGTAAATCCATATATGAACCTAAGATCTGGTAGAGTTTTAGAAAATTCAATTGACTTATGGAATATAGGAGCAAAGCATCCACAGAAGAGAGCATAAATCAAGGGAGACCATTAGAAACTATTGCAAAAGAAGTGCACTTACTTCGATTCAAGCTCAAATATGTCTTCTTTTTTGACTTAATCAGGAACAGGGACCTCTCTCAAGTTCAAGCACATCTTGACTTTCTTCAAGAGCAACAAGTATGAAGCCCAGATTTATTTGGACCCAAAGGAGGAGTTTGCAGTGAGGATAGACAACCATACCATTGATTTTGAAGAGGAGGTTAGGGAAAACAAACAACATGACCTTTATGTCCACCGAAATGGGGTACAATATTGCAAGATACAAGACCTTGATTCTATGGATAAATGGGGACTAAAGGCTGATACGCTAATACCAGATAAGGCTGTAAAGGAGGATCCTCCGATGTTAGAATTAGAAGGGTATGAGTTAATAGATGCTAAACCATTGAAACGCATCCCCATTGATAACCCAAGACTTCGAGTTTATTGCTCGGAAGAAAACAATATTACAGATTTGGTATGGACAACCCATGCCAGATTAGGATGTGCTTGAAAATTGTATACATTTTCAAATCAAGGGAAAGGGATTAAAAAAACTTCCCGCGTTTGAGGGATTTGGGATGACCTTGGAGGGAAAAGCCTTGACTTGGTTCCATACCATACCTCCTGGATTGATAGCCGACTTGCCGACTTTGGCCATGAGATTTGTTGCTATTTGTTCAAAAATGGGATTAAAACATAGTAATGTGGCACAAATCTATAGTTTCAAACAAAAACAAGGAGAAACTGTTAGAGATAGTGTCAGTCAAATAAGGCACCACATTGATAGATTCCTAGAGTTGGAGATTCCAACCGAGGAAAGACTAGTCTCACTGTTTCTAGAGGGGCTGTTAAACAAAGATTTGCATGCTATTTTGTATAGCAAAAAACACATGACTTGGGAAGCATGCAGTTCAAAGCGATTGACTTGAGTGATAATTGAGAGATCTTCAATGAGGAAAGCAAAGCTAAAGATACACAGAATGAGTGAAACACATACAGTGTGCCAGTTCAAGTAGGATTAGTTGAGGTAGCTCCTACCAATACGATAGAGGGCATGCTTAAACGCATGAATGATATGATGATCAACATGCAAAGGATGCCGATGCGAGGCCTAGTGCAAGGATCGAATCAAGGACAACATATGGGAAACCAAATGCAACTAAAATGGTGCACCATTGAAAGAAAATGGACAAATCATGAGACAGACAAGTACTACTACAAGCCTAACTATGATGGAAATGTCCAATATGTGCCAATGAGGCCATAGGGGCAACCCATGTATAGATACCCACCCAATATGGCACCCATGCAAACATCACCCATGAATGTGGAGCGACCACAACCGATATTGGGTCAGCAACCTCCGCTTCCAGAAAATTATAGATCTAAATTGATCAAGTACATGGTGTCTGAGGAACAAACGGAGGAACAGGTGCTAGTACGCATTACTCCATATCCTGAGACTAGTTCAGTAACAATGAGAATAGAAGAAGAGTGGCTTAACCAACCTGCTCCAGTCCCTATCGAGCCGATTTTTCAAGCACCCACTAATACAACACCTGTTTATTTTATTGCAAACCAGGGGGCAAGATCACCTATGGTCAAGCCAATGCCCAAACCAAAAAGTGAAAATTGTCACAATTGTGGAGCGGATGACCATTGGAAAAACGACCTATAGAAGCATATTGTGGAGAGTGCAGATGCAAGGGTGGACACTTTCCTAAGGACTACCCTAGGAATCTGGCAAACAAAGGAAAATTTACCTTAAACATAGTTCAAGTGGTGCCGAGTAGTTTATCAGAAGGGAAACCGATAATTCCTGTTCAATGATGACTAGAGCACAACCAAACAGAAAAACACAAGAGGATCTGATAAATCCGACAATTCCTCCAAAACTCCAGGAAAGAAAGACGCAAAAGATACAAACTCAAGAGACAAAAACAACCAAAATGAGATCAAAGGGAAGATACAAAAGGAGACAAAAGAAAAGATACAGAATCCTTCAATAGATTTTAAGGAACCCGAACCAAAATCGACTGGATCCATTATGGTTGATAAAATTTATGAACCAATCAATGTAGCTTTGCAAGCTTTCCAAGCTGGGTTAAAAGCCGGGCAAATATTGGAAAACCAATGGAAAAATTATCCAATGGAATAGCTAAATTAGAAGCTTACAAAAAACTAGTGCAAATCAAACCTTGATGAAAAAACAGAATCCTTAGCAAGAAGTTATAGGCGAACTGGTGGAAGTTAAGACCAAAACCCTAAGAAAAAAAGCTCAAGAAAAGGAAGGGTTTAAAAACTAGGAAAACGAGTTAGGGAAGTGAAAGATGGGAGCTTGACTCTAAAATCAGCACCAATTGAAGAAGTTTGATTTAACAAACCATCCATGAAGCTAGATGAACATTCGTTGTATGGAGATTGGGGATTGGAACAATCAGACTCTACAAAATCTAAAATCTTCTGAACACTACCGTCTTACTTAGGTAAGAATGAAGAGAAATCAATGGCCTACAAAACACCAAACTAGAAAGGCCAAGACAGACGTTGGATGTGGATGATCTACAATCCATTATGTTGACACCAATTTAGTGGACAATCACTTTGGGCGAGCTACTAAAATTGAGGCCACAACTATGGGGAGATATACAATGGGAAGGATGGGATTAAGAGGATCATCTCAAATGAACCTGGAAATATTGCAAAACAAAGAGATACAGACTAGACTTGTCAAGCCCGTACCTATGAAGAATAAGGTTGGGGACTATTGTGAAGGTAATGAGGAAAACACAACCCTTCCAGTACAATACAATGATGTAACGACTAATGGCTATTTTCGATAGTGGAGGAGGCATAGCCATAGCAACCAAAGATATCTGGGAAGCTTGGGGAAAGCCAACAATTAGGCAAACAAGAAGGAAACTGCAATTGACAGATGGACACATAGAGAAACCTTTGGGCCTACTAGAGAATGTGATAGTCACCTCCTGTAGGATTGACTACCAACACACTTTTTCCATTGTAGACTTTGGAAAGAAAATCAATTATGAAATCATCTTGGGAAGACCATTCATGAGAGAGATACAATTAATCCAAGATTGGGGCAATGATTATCTCTACCTGAAACAAGTAGAGATAGTCACTTGAGTGAACTTGAAAGACCATTCTTACAAGGATGTCCTGAGAACACCAATATAGGAATTGGACTTTGAAACTTGTGAGGAAATTGAACTGTCACCATGGGTACATAAAAACACTCCAATTTGGATGTGTGGGGCTTCTCAATCGGGTAGTTACGAAAGTAAGATTGCGTTTTTGAAAGAGATGTAAATTATGAAGATTGCATACCAAAACCATTCCCTGAACATTTGTTTGAACCCTTTGAATGGAATTAGAGCGTGGCCACCATGGATGTATGTATTAATGAATCTACACCTAGACACTTTTGTGACAAAGAGGGCTATGATATAAGCCCAATCCAAATGGTATCTATTGATATGATCAAAGAGCAATAGGTCTTCTTTGATCACTATTATGATGTTATGGACGAGTGGGAAGAAGAACCAATTACAACAGAGGGATCGGATTTTGAGAAAGCTTCTACTCAGAAGAGGGGAAAAAAAAGATTTTTTGAGTTTCCAAACCTTCACCAAAGACGCCAACAAAGATAGCCAAAAAACGAGACCATGACTTAAGAAAGAAAACTACAAAAATGGCCATTGGAAACCAAAACTGAAATCTTGATGAAAGTGAACGCAACAGACTGCATAAAAAACAAGATAACTAGAAGATATCCAAGCATAGAGCATGCAAAGATACAAAACCAAACAAAACTAAGGTCAATTAAGTCAAATAAAATCAAAGGAAAAGAACGTCTGGTGACAAAGACAAAGCAAAAAAAGAAAAATACAAAGAACTAAAATGAGCCTCAAAAGAAGTATGGACCAAGGAAATGGAATTGGATAGTGACAAATTGAGAAAAATAAGTGTTCCAACTCATTATAAGGAATACACTTTACAAGATTGCAGGAATGATTGTAGAGCAACCCTTGCGACAATCATTTGAACTATGGAAATCCTATGAAGGGCCAAAAAATGCCAAACCAATTGACCTTACAAAGCTTAGAGAAGAGCCAAAACTGGCATACGTAGCCAAGGGTCTATCGCAAGAAGAAGAGGAGATTCTCTTGAGGACGTTAAAGGAATACAGGGATGTTTTTGCATGGTCTTATAAAGATCTCGAAGGGGTGGATTCTTCCATATGCCAGCACACTATCCCTATGCAAGATGATGCTAACCAAGCAGACAGAGACCATACACCTATGATGAGACCTTTGCAAAAACAAACCAAGGAAAAGATAGAGAAACTCAAGGAGGCTGAGTTTATCTATGAAATAGAATACACTGATTGGTTATCACCAATTGTAGTGGTGCCAAAAAAGAATGGAAAACTTAGAGTGTGTAAATCTCAAAAAGGTGAACTCCGCCACCATACGTGATAACTATCCTCTTCCCATCCCCGATCACGTGCTAGAATGAGTAGATAGAAAGGAAGTCTATAGCTTTTTGGATGTCTTCTCTGGATACAACCAATTGACTATCGATCCCAAGGACCAACATAAAATGGCCTTCACCACGGAGTGGGGAATTTTTGCTTATCGAGTGATGCCTTTTGGATTGACCAATGCACCAGCAACATTCTAGAGACTAATGAGCCATGTTTGCAAAATTTCTTGGAAGTATACATGGATGATCTTTGTGTGCACTCCAAAAAATGAGAAAGTCATTTTGAACATTTATGATGTGTCTTTAAGAAATGCCATCTATATAGGATTTGCTTAAATCCTGGAAAATGCATTTTTATGGTTAGACAAGGAAAAATTATTGGGTATATTGTGTCAAAAAATTGGTATAGCCATAGACATGGAAAAGGTGGCAGTGATCGTAGAGATGGATAGGCCAACAATAGTCAAAGAAGTGCAGGCTTTTAAGGGACATTGCGATTACTATTGTAGATTTATCTACATGTATACGATAATTGCTCAACCCATATATAGCCTTATCACTCACTTTCAATGGGCTGATGAATATGAGGAATCCTTCCAAAAGCTTAAGCAAGCCTTGAGCTCAACACCAGTACTGAAAGCTCCAGACTGAAACAAAGTGTTCTATGTACATGTCAATGCTTCAAGCTATGCCATTGGCTGTATCTTAACCTAGCTCAGAAAAGGAACAATGGATTTTCCTATCTCCTATGCTAGTAGACAATTAAACCTGGTGGAAAAGAACTATACAACCATGGAAAGAGAAGGTCTTCGTATGGTATAATCAGTCAAGAAATTTTGACACTACTTGTTAGCTAACAAGTTCGTCTTTTTCATAGACCATCAAGAATTACTCTATTTGGTGAATAAGCCATGCAATACATGTAAAATAGTAAAATGGTTTATCATCCTACTTGAATTTGACTTCATAGTTGTGGTAAAAAAAGGAACTACTCACTGACAGGCAGATCACCTATCAAGACTCACCACAGGGGAAGCACCTAAACGGGTAGACGATGATGCATATTTGTTTCTTGTGGAAATGATTCCAAGATTGTCAAAAGATCTTGTGTCTTTAATGACTATAGCACAAGTGGATTCTCAAATACCGATTCCTATTCCACCACGATTGATTGAGCAATTAGCCCTATATCAATTGTTGGAGAGAAGATTGTATCGCAAAAACAAGGGTGGAATCCTTCTCTTGTGCATCAATCACGAGGAGTAAGAAGCCTATTTGAGTCAAGCTCATACCACAATTGCAGGTCTACATTTTTGCACGAGATCAAACCCTACAAAGATTAACCTGTTGAGTGTTTACTGCCCTACCATGAAGAGAGATGTTCATCATTATGTGAATGATTGCTCTCAATGTATAGAAAAAGCCACCATACCCCATGCCATGTTATTCCACTTATCAATCACACCACAGTGGAGTATACCTGGTTGAGTACTTAATTAGCAAAATGTTGCCAAAAGATGTGAGTAAAAGACAAAAAAGAGCAACAGAAATTGTGGCAGCGAACTATACAATGATTGGAGACCAGCTCTATTGACAAGGGAAAGATCAACAGCTCAAACTGTGCACCAATGAAGAGGAGTATCTTTCTATTTTAGAACAAGTTCATACAGATATAGCAGGGGGTAAATTCTCTCATGAAACCACAGCCAAAGCCATATTAATGGCAAGCATTTGGTGGACAAATTTATTTGCTGATGCGAAAGAATTTGTTTGACAATGCGATGCATGTCAATGAGCAAAGATGCCACCAAGAATGGATAACATGCCACTGCGACGTATGATGGGAGCAAGTGCATTTGCTAAATGAGGTATAGACTTTGTAGGTCCAATACAATCAGCAGCTTACAAAACTCAGGCACAATATATTATTGTGGCGACAGATTACTTAACCAAGTGGACTGAGGCTCGAGCCAGCAGGAAGAACGATGCTAACTTCCTATTGAGCTTGTGAGTGATCGCAAATCATATTTCCTCAATGAGGTGATAGAATATCTACTAGATGAATTCATGGTAATCCATAACAAATTCGCACCCTACCACCCTCAAGAAAATGGTCAAGCAAAACATACAAACAAAATTCTGAGCTCTGTACTAACCAAAATTGTTAGTTCACGTAGAACGGATTGGGAAATGCATCTTCACTCTGGCTTATGGTCTTATCGAGTTTCCTTCATAACGGCCTTGAACACGATTCCTTTTAATTTGGTCTATGGCGTAAATGAAATATTGCCGATGGAATTTTTATTACCCACACTCAGAGTTGCAACACTGAGTTGGAATGGAAAGGGCATGAGTTGTCAGAAAGACTCGAGGACTTAGAATGCTCCAGGTTGTGGATTTTGGCAACCTTTCACGCTCTCCTACGCCTTGTTTGTCAGCTCTTACTCACTCCAGCCATGAGAGGTAAGTTTCTAACTATGTCTAGAAGCATTTTAAATATCACATCCTCAACCACACGAGCAGTAGGAGGCACATCAACACAGACCAATCTTTTGAGATCGGAACCATTAACACCGACCACATCAGACCTCCATATTACACCAAAAGTGAAACAGGGGCTCTTCACTAGTAGGCAACACATTGCTAGAGTCAAATTGAAAAATATGTCAAAAAAACTGATCTAGTAGGACCCAGATCTGGACCAGATTTCACATATGTGTTGGGACTATCATGTTAGGGAATCATAGAGAATTAGGGGGTCCATTTGAGGCCCAATCATTAGTGAATGGAAAAATGACCATATCCTTACCGCAAAGTGACATTTTGTACCACAATGCAAAGTATCTATCCGTTTAACCTCAAACTCAAAGAGGGGACACTCTATACCTTACATTAGAGCTTTACCAACCTTCAGTGGGTAGAGATCTCTAGTGACTAAAGACTCCAAGTCAAGCTCGCCTCAATGGGAACTGTCAACCTAATCAAGGACACCAACTAGTGCAAGAAACACAACCACGGGCTTCACCCTTCATAGTTAACCTAGTAGAAGCTATATAGGGCAAGATTAGGGCCTAAATTGCACTAATTTGTAAAATCTATCTTAGGTGTACCAAAGATAATGTGCTAGGATGGAAGCATATTTTGCACACATTTTCACATTGGCATGATTCCCCTACCCCTCACAAAGCCTACATCACACTCACACACTCTTTTCATGGACAACTACTCTCAAATACACTTTACCGCACCAAATAGACTCAAGTACCCCAAAATTGACTTTTAGCCTGTCAATTCAAAACCCAACTTTATGGGACATCAAGAATCAACCCTCCACCACCAATCAAGGTACCAGAAGCACAAAATATTCCCCAATTAGTCATTTTTATCTTAGGCGTGCCTAAGATAGGAATGCGACATGGAGGACCTGACTTGCAATTTGAAGACATAAATATGTCTACAATGGTCAAATAAAGAACCTCGATAAGTTTCATCAAGTTTGGCACAATATAACCCTATCAGTCACCAAAAGCTCTAAAAGCGGTAAAGCGGACACAAATTTGTGCACAACTCTCACCACAAGTGTCCAAAAGCTATCAAACTTCATGCATATCACCAACAACCTATACACTTCCTATACATTCACTTTGAGACAAATTTGCATTCACATGCACCCATATGTATCTTAGGCGCGCATAACATATAATTTTCCAAGATTGTGCTTTTTAGAGCTCATTTCTACCTTATTGGGTTTTCTACCTGACTGGGACATGCTAAACTTGGTCTGACCAAAATGAATTGAATGATGCCCTACCAGGTTCACTCTCATCTACCTCGGGAGCTCCAAAGAAGAAAACCATGAAGGAAAAATTTGCCGAGCTTCCACCATACCATTTAGGAGAAGAGTCAAGACTCCCTGAAGGTAGCAAATGTCACCTGGTCGTCAAAAGAACAGCTAGAAAGTTAGCGTGTCACTATATACCATGGCTCATTCAAAAGCGCAGAAGGATCTAAAGTGGAAGTTTATATGTTGCCAAAGGAAGCTCAAGATCTTGACAAAGAAGAGGCAGTCAAGCCACTGTGGGAGAGAATTGGCCTTAACGGCTACCTTGAACTGGAGCCTTGTGGTGTGGACTACAAGGCTCCTACATAGCATCACAGGAGAAGGAAAGGTAACCATCTCAGACTTGAATGACTCTCCAATAGAAGTGCACATCACAGAGGACCAGATTGTTGAATCCCTAAAGTTGCAAAGAGGAGGAAAACCTAGAGGGTTGCCCACAATTGGCATTTTTACCAGTTGATCAACCTCCTTCTTGGATCTAAAGGAAAGAGGGATAGAGCGGGCAGTTTGGCTCTATCATCAACACTTTCATTACTAAAAGACCTCCCAGGTACACAGTTCCAAATCATGTTGTGGCTTCCACATTCACACAAGCCTCTAAGAGAGAAGGACTAACAGAAGTGAACCACCGATATATTCACACAACTTTCAGTCATGTGAAAAAGCCAGAGAATGTCACCTTCTTGGGAGCTCCAGAAGTGCTAACACGGATTGCTTACCACGCTATAGGCCAGGCAGAGCTTCTATCACCTGCCCAAGAGCAAATTCTATGGCTACTAAACAAGATTGCTGATGAAGAAGAAGTGAAGACCAGAGCTCCACTAGTGGCGACAAGACTGAGGACAATACTAGTCAATGTCCTCAAGCCATTAAATAGCTACTACAGCAAGAGCTACAAAAAGTGACAAGGAAGAAGAAGAGACAATGGAGGAAGACACTCCACTCAAAAAAAAAGAAAAAAGAAAAAGGAAAAGCCAAAGGTAGATGACTCAAAAGCCATAAAATGGCCATGCCCTGCAGTAGCAAAAGAGGAACCATTCCAAAAAGCAGTAAGAGTAGAAAGAGAGAAGGCAGCTTTTTGAGCTGTAGAGAGAACTCAAAGGGGATTTGACGAGAAATGGAAACCATCTCCAAGAAGGATGAAAATTTGAACCAAACACCCCATGTTCAATACGAAGGATGATCCTCGCGACAGCTTAGAACATCTCTATCACCAAGAAGAACGTCAATGAAACTAGGTCAAGGCACAAGAAGAAGATGATACACCACCTAGAGAGGAGTCACCTAAATAACAAGTCAATCTTGTTGAAGAGGTTCCACACTTCTCAAAATCCTCCAAGTGGACCACCACAATCGGAGGACATAATACCACCACAACCAGAAGAGACCACCCCAATTGCTAGCAATATGGAACCAAAATCAGAACCACCCAAAGAAATTGCCAATGATCAAGTGGATGAACCAGCCCAATAGAGACAACAAGTACTCAAGCCCACCGGCTAGATGAGCCAATCACAATCGAGGCTCATGACACATCAATTGATCAACCTGAAGCAAACAACACAAGAAGGTTGGAGAGTCTAGAAGACATAGATGAATATGTCTAGTATGCACATGATGTGGTGGACAAAATGAAAGATGAGATCTATGCTCACCACCAACAGCTTCATAGTTTGTATAAGTGATTGCAGCTCTCAGATGAAAGACTCAACAGCCAATGTTTTTGTCAAATCATACAAAGAAGCCCCCGGGGGATTCACTCTTAGTAATGGAGGGATGTCACCTACGTGCATCCAAATTAGAGAAACCCCCCTATATACAGTATCTTACATGCTAACCTACCCCCCTACATACAAACAAGATATGGACATTCTCACAATGAGCAATCCCCCCTCATACGGATTTCGTACGGAATGTAATGACCCACTATTGTATGCATATTAGTAACTCACTAGTAACATGACAATTTAGAAGCACATGACATATAACCTCGTGATTGAAGTCCTGAACTCGATATTGACTAGGTGTATGAGTGTGAGCCTTGAGGATTTTGCTTAAACAAAAAGACCTAACTGAAGAGGAAGAGGACTGTGGATAGATTGCATCCAATTGAGTGTAGAAAGACCCCCTAGTAGGGAAGAAAAGACATATCTTCAAGATTAAAAGACTTTTCTTTGAGCTTAGCGTTGAAAAAACAAATCATTAACAAACTACAACTTCTTTGGAGTAGGGATGAAAACAATTCTACCATTACTATTTAACAAACTGATTGGACGTTATTGAGCCACGTACCAACCAAAGATTCCTTACTATTCTTGCACAAAGCTTCTCGCACACTAGGAAGCGTCTTGTTGGCCTACAATGGATAGTGCCTATCCTATAGTAATCTGTGAAGCAAGAAGCTTATGACACCTTCTCAATCTATCCACCTCCTTGTCCTTCCCTCCATAGTAGCATCTTCTTCACTCTCTTCATCCTCGCTGTGCTACATTTCAACTTGGGATTTTCATTCTACAAACAAATTAAGAGGGCATATTCGCTCCATAACACAAAGAGGAGAAGCTTTGGCCTAGCTAGTGGCAGGATGACCATGTGACAACTAGAGGAAAGTGCAGTGGAGCAGGTAGTGGACAAGATGGCAAGCATCCCAGCACGGAGGCAGGAATCCTACTACTTTATATGGCCTCAAGCTGCTCTCCATATAAGCTGGCTCCTTGAAGCACTTCGAGATATCCACCTTGACACGACATGTCAAAGCTGATCAAGGTCAATCTTAACTGCATCAACCTGCTTGACTTTTGCCAATATTGTAAGCAAGACTCATGCATTTGTGAACCTACCTTGGAGCTAAAGCCAGATAAAGAATCAACAAACAGTTGGGCTTCATGATATATTGGTAAATCACCCAAAGTTTGCAATACGTCAAGAAGTAGCAGCTCATCAATATGTGACCCTTGAGCCAAAACCGACAGCAACAGCTAGCTTTATTGGGTAAATGAGCCAATCCAAGGGTCTATTTGAAGGGAGGTTTTGTGTGCGCTTTATGTGTCCCTCTGTAAACTAAAATAATTCAATAAGCTTTTAATGATACACCTCATGTGTAGGTTCAAAATAATGTTAATTAGTTGTTCTTTGTGATATATAAACATGAATGCATACATAGGGATCTTTGTGTGTGTAACATCAGTCTTAAGCAACCAACATCCCGAACATAGCAACAACAGCTAGAATTCATTTTTGAATGTCTATGCGACAGTATTTTTCGTTTTCTTTTTTTTCCCGGCTTCCTCAACTTGGCATGTCTGCTAGTTAGTAGAGACCGAGCAAATACAACATGACATCAAAAGCATGACACCTACATATAAATATCGACCAATCATTTTCCACAATGACAACTGACAATTAGACATTTGGTTTCCTCCAAAACATTTTTGAGTGCAATAAGTAAATAAAACATTTCCACTATAGCAACTTAGATGGATTTACCTCTTTGCAGTTGCTGGGGCCAGAGGCCAGACTGACTTTTCTCTCCTTTTTTTCACCTCTAGAAGTATGATCTTAGCTACCAGCTCCCCCGTAAATCCCCTGTCAATCCAACCAGCTGCCAGCGCATTCACTAGTGAGGTATAAAGTTCCCGACTCCTTCCTGATCCTTTCAGACGTCTAATGGCCTCTGCTGCAGCACTTGATATAAGTGGCTCAGAGCTCCACACTGTCCACAACAATTCTCGAGATTCCACAATTTGCATACCAACCTGCTCTTCCCCCAACCACTAGACTGGAAAAGGCCAGCAGTTGGAGCATAGCCATACCCTTGCATTATGCATGTCAAAGCCTGATTTGCATAGTGGAGACATTGTCCTGATTCTAGAATTCCAAGTTACACACCTTTTCTAAAAGAGAATGAAAATAAGAAAACATCAGAGAGCAAGGGGCGGAAAGCTCTGCTTATCTCCAGTCAGTTGGCTTACCTGTGGTACTCAAATTATCAGGTTCTATCCGCTGTTTGTTTTTTTGGGTAAGCCTCAACATAGAGAATGAAGCAAGATGAGAGGTGCATTTCAATTGGCAAAGCAGAACATCACCTCCTAGTTCGTCAGATATGAGAACGTGTACGACCTCGAGCCACATAACAAACTTCTCTCTCCACAGCTCCAGTTCTGAGAGTGCTGATGGATACTGTCGTATGTAAAGGCGATCAAGACCTGTAGGCGACAAAAGGGTAAAATGCTTTTCCCCTGCAATAACTGCATAAAAATTTTCATAGTGATCTTTATGGAAAGAGGTGACAGCTTTTTCATTGCGAATCCAAAGATTTGCCACTTCCAGTAAGCACCCTAATGCTTCTGTTGCCCATGGGAGATGGGTTTCTGCATCTGTAGAAAGAACATCATATTCTGTTACAAAATAGCCATTTTGCTCTTGTGCATAGGCCACTCCATTTTCAATCTCAGAATGTAGTATCATGTCTAAAGCTGTTGCAAATGGCACACAATCTACAAGCACACTCACAAACCAAGCCCGGTCCAGATTCTCCTCCATCGGCTCTATACCACACACATCAGAAGCAGCCTTAGTGACTCATGCCCTCTACGACACGTTTCCATCCTTATAAAAACTCAAAGCATTCACTGCAGATAATAAGTGAAGGCCAATATTAATATCTCCTTTGCCATTTGAGGTAGCTATGTTGTTATCCGATGCAGTCGATATGGCAACCCGGGCATTTCTAACTTGCTCTCTACTAGATGGACTATTAGAAACAGAAGCAACCTTAGCGCTTTCCTCATCGTCCTTCTTGGCATCCTCCTTTTCAGCAATTAAAATAGCAGGAAATTTTTCGTCATCATGAACTAGTCTTGCCTTGTCTTCTTGAGAAGTTCCATTACATGCAGAATTTTATTTTAGACAGAACTTACAAAGGCAGCACCAAGCACAAATTATACATACAGAAAGGATTCCATCTCTCTCTCTCTCTCTCTCTCTCTCTCTCTCTCTCTCTCTCTCTCTCTCTCTCTCTCCCAAAAACGACACAATATAATTTACAACTCTAAGAGATCAGTTACATGAAGCACATTGATCAAAGGACAATGCATAGCTACATTTACAAGCCTTGTAAGGTCTAAATAATGGTGTTATGCCATGGGTCAGCCAGATGGGTAAACAAGTTGTCAATAGGGCTCTTTCTTGTAATGTCGTGCTGGATCACAAAGCCGAGGAAGGCCAGCATAGCAAGCTGGCCATTTGCAATCTCCTTCTCATTGTATTCAAGAGAAGTAGGGAAGTTGAAGGGGTTGAAGATTCCTCCAGGGTATCCAACCCTTAGGGTTGAATGGATCGGCATTCACACTACCAGGGTACTTGATGTCTTGCCATCTTTTCACCTCCACATAGTGGAGCAAGATGAACTCGATCACAAAGAGAGTGGAGGCGGGGGCAAAGTACTCGACCTTGCCGCATCATACCATGCAGGAACATTGATGACACCAATCTTTGTCAAGAGGTCAGGGATCAACATGCCAGCTACTCCAAGAATTGCCCACCTTCCATTTTGAAGCTCTGCTTGCACATACCATTTGAGGTTGGCAGGATCCTTAGCCAAGCCGAGGGGGTCGAAGCCATTGTCACTAGCAAGGTTTTCGTCAAGGTAAGCAGGGGATGCCAGACCGGGGAGCCATTCGCCTTTCTTTGCCTCGACCTTGAAGGCACGGACAGGCAAGAAAGACGACTTGCATATAGACAAAGAAGGGCAGGAAACGCCCAATGTCGCCACTGCAAGTCCAACATCATAGAGGTGCCACACACACACACACACAGAGAGAGAGAGAGAGAGAGAGAGAGAGAGAGAGAAGTCGCGAGCAGAGAGAATGAGAGGGGGCCCAAGAGTGAGAAGCTCGTGTGTGCTTGCAAAAATGGTTGCTCGAAAAGAACCTAGGTTTAGTGTAATGCCACCTACAAATTTTGAAATTTACTTCTAAATTTTATTTTTGAAGGTGAGAAATCCTACAAAATTTTGAACAAATTAGTGTAATTTGGTGTAAAAACCTTCAAATTTTGTCAACTTACCTCTATTGTTTCACATATGTAGGTTTGCCAAGTTTTTGAAAAAAAAAAAAAATCAAGCACTGTGTTGAAGGCGATGTTCTCCTTTTGCGTGGAATGGTCGTGGATGCATCCACGGGTACGCCGTCACTCTGCATTGTATCCTGCTTCCAAACAGTGAATGTGACCCCGATACGATTGCACCTGGAAAAAACAAAAAAAAAATGCAAGGAAAGACGAAGCAAAATCGGCCTGAAGAGACACAGCTATGGATCTGAAGGGTGTAGAGAGGGAGAAAGACATACCATGGTAATAGAGGGTGAGGCACAGGAGGGAAGCTTCAGGAGGAAGGGATGATGTCAGCGTGAGGAAGATGGCGTCTTGGGTAGTGGTAGAGATATCGAAGAAGACTTTCTTTCTCTCTCAGAACTCGCCAAGGACCGAACATTTGGGACAAGGAAGTTGCAACAACTGCACAACTCAAGCGAGGGCAAGCGTATCGTATGAGTAGCCCTTAAGTTTAACACTAGGTTGGTAATGGGACACTTTTATGTCCTGTGAAGTGACCATTTTCCTTGAATTATGTCAAGAGTTTCAAAATGGATTTTGAGGTGCTATCTATCTAGAAAGTTGTCTCATGAGCTGAAAAAAACTTGACATTTTTTTGGAATATCAATTCCATCTTTAACATTGTCCTTGCACAACATTTCACAACCTAAACTGTGTGAAAAAACGAGTCCTGTTTTTGGCTTTTTTCAACTTTTTGCAACTATACGACTCTAGAATTCATGTTTGTGAGGTCTATAATGCTAGAGAACTATCTTTAGTAGTCCTCAACATGTCCTGATGCTTCTAGGGAGAAATAAATATTAGAGTTGTAAGTTATGACCAAATTACAAAAATTGTCAAATCCTGTTTTTTAACCAATTGTAGCTCTTCTATAATTTTTTTTGGTGGATCTTATGATATCCAAATTCATTTTTTATTTTCTATGTCGCATATTGTAACATAAAGCTAACATTCCTTGAGTTATAGGACACCTAATACCCTATTTTGCATAGTACACAACGATGGTTGATTTTTTCAATTATGGAAGAAAACGAAACATTCTAAGTATATCAAGTATAGCTTTTTCAATATTGTTAGTTTCTTGTGACAACTACATGCATTTTGTAGGTAGTAACCATATCTAGTCATAAGGATCAAATTTGGCTAGATATTGAATAGTTTCTATGGGATTCTACAACTCATAATGTTCTGCTGTATTTAACACCTTATCTTTGTCCCCAAGATTCCCCTTGGTAAGAGATGTATTATTCTTTTGACATGCTCCATGGATCCTTATGAACATAAAGGACAATAAGGAACTAAGAAAACATGCACATATTATTTGTACTGAGCGTGGCTATAGAAACTTTGATGATAGGTTTGCAGAATGGTAAAAATTCAACTTTTTTGTACCTATTTATTTTGGCAAAACAAAAATAGTGAGTAAGAAGCAATCATATGTTCTGATCACCAACCCATTGAAGTAAACTAGGGAATTTATCTCAAGCCCTACAAAAATCCCTAATCTTATTTTTATGCAACAAAACGTAAGAAATGACTGTTTTGATGAAAATTCACTGGTCCATCAACTTTGGAGGCTTGGTGTGACCAAAAGATGAGAAATTTTACAAGTTTCTTATTTTTTCCATGTTTAGTAGGGCTTGAACTATAACCTCATGAAAGGATTTTACAAAATGAGTGGATCTACTATGGTTTTGGAGGTTTTTTTCAAAACCCTGAAAGGACACTTTTATGTCCTGTTAGGTTACCAACCTAGTGTTAAGGCTCTTTGTTTTAACCTGCCCAAAGTGCCCGTGCACGCGATATCTGTTCTTAAAGACATAGGGTAAAGGGGCCAATATAGGGCACCCTCAGTCTCTAGCCCTCTTCATTGAAATAATGGCCTCACTTCGTGAAACCTTTGTGATGTACCCCAAGGTTGAGGGTTCGAGGCTCACGGGTTTCGTTCTCTTGGGTGTCTTCTCTTCCTTTATTGGGGCGGGTGGTTCCATGGTTGCCTCTTGAGGTTGTAATGTACATCAATGTACAATTGTAATATACATTATATGTGTAAACAAGGATCTAGATGAGAAGAAAGAGTTGAAAAGCTACTAAACAATGCACGCACATGCAAAGATTGGGAAACTTATTATAGATTACAATGATTGGTATCGTGGGTGCAAGAGAAGCTCTTGATCATGCCATTGGTGTTGCTATTGAGTTTTCATATGAAGAAGAAGAGAAGAGTGACTTGGATGATGTGCAAGAAGACAACAATAAATAAAATGAGGGTGCAGATGTGGAGACAAAGCCTATGTAGATGGTGGTATTGATGATGATGATGTTGAAGAGGCTAATGAGGGTTTGAATGTCCAAGATAGTGATGCCTAGTGGCTATACAAAAGAAGATTAGTCAGTTTCATGGTAGCATCAACCCCAACAAATCTAGAAGCTTGTTGAACAAGTCTTAAAGATGTTAGCTAAGGGAGAGGACAAGACGGTACCATATCTTCTCATTGATATAGCTATCTTAGTTTGCTACTGGAGTAAATCAACTCTTTGAAATACCAAGAACAACACCCTCATGTGAAACATTCTTTAATTGGCTTGTTAGGCCATGTGTCTTATGGCATAAGCACTCAAACACCCCCCCCCCCGCATGGGGTAGGTCCCCCCCTCCCTTATGCATACGGTATGAGCATGAAATAATGGGGGGACTACCGCTATTGTATACGCTTATGTTTTCCCTCTAAAACCCCCCCTCTTGTACACTCACGTGATACCATACAGAAATCCATAGTGAATCCCCCAAGAAGAAGCCATGGAATTCAAAGACAAGGAATTGGCTGAGCTAAGTGCAGAGTCAACAACGGATTTGAAAGCTCTCTAGACAATGAACCAGTAGTAAGAGCAAGAAGTCACAGCGGCCACCTCGGCCCTACAAGAGTTTGCTTTCACAGTCAGCAGGCTACAGATTCAGGTAAACATTGCAAATAATCAGTTGGCACAATCAGAAGCTAGGTGTCAAGAGCAAAATACATTGCTAAACCAGCTCAAGGACAACCTTACAGTGTCCACCATACTCAATGTGAGTCTACTATTTTTTTAATTCCTCGTGTCTCTCTCGTATTGGGTTGCATTGCTATTTTGAGCATACCAACATAGGTTCTTAGGTGAAAGCTCTTCCAATGTAAGTTTCTTGTGATGAAAGTGTGTTTTTAGTCGTGCTGTTTACAAGTTGATTTTGCTTGCCATGCAGAATACACGCACCAAAATAGGTTTTTGACCTTAGGAATAGGTAGAGCATGTCCAGAGGAAGTTGTAGAGTGCTTTGGACACCAAAATTGACTGACCTAAAATAGGTTGCTTATCTTAGGCACGATTTTTGTTCGAGTGTCAAAAATGAAATTTGAGCACACGATTTGAGCACACGAGAGCCTTAAGGATACTCTGCTCATACTAGACACGAAGTTTTGTTGCATTCGAAGACTCGTAGCTATGCCAAATCATCAGATCAAGCTTGCAGTAAGGAAAGTAGCTTTTGATGTCTGACACACATTTGAGACTGAGATAGGTAGGAGCGGTTTAGACCTAGATTTTTTGAGAGATCAAACATCTCTTGTAGACTCCATGCACTAGTCGGGTTAGATACATCCCACGGATTGATACTTTTTATGTCTGTGGTTCCTGCTTTGCTAGCATCGATATGGCGAGGCTTGGTAGGCGGCCAGCAAGGTCCTTCAAATCTTCTACATATTGTGCTATATAGCACGTGTTGGTCCTGCTTTGTTTCTCCTCTTTGCAGGCAGTTTTCACATCAGGTGTAGGCATTTGCCATGGTTGACAACAACACAGTTCAAGATGTTTGTTGTTGAGGATAGATTGGATGGGGATCATTACCCTATGTGGGCTTACATGATGCAACATGCCCTTGTGTCAAAGGGCATTTTGAATATTGTGCAGGGCATTGAAGTATGTCCTAGTTCTGAGAATGTAGGCGATGTTGAGGATGTTGCAGGTTTTGGTGGCAGGGTTGCTGTTGCCATAGCTGTTTGGTATACGGTTGAGCAAGCTCATTGGGATGTAAGAGAATCACTGGCTCATGCAATAATTGTGTTGTCTAAGAAGCACACTCTTACTTCTCACATTCGTTCAACAAAATCTGCAAAATAGGCTTGGGATATCTTGGTAGGTCTTAATGCAAGTCACAATGAGGCTAAAATTGCATTGTTGCGTAAAGAGCTGGAGTCAAAGATTATGCATGAGGAAGATGAGATGGACACTTTCCTTTGCTGGTGTCAAGGATATTAATGAGCAACTTGTTTCTACAGGCAAAGAAGTTTTTGATAGTTCTCTTATGCAGATTGTTCTTTATTCTTTGCCAGATTGGTACCTGGAGACTTATGACCCAAGGAAATCTAAAAGTTGTCTAGTTTGATGCATTATGCACATTGTTGTTACAATAGTCACTTTGCAAAAAAAAAAAGGGGGCTAAACAACGTGTAATTGAATAGGCCTTTATTGCTACTCAAGAAAACGCGGTAACAACAATGTAGCCACTTCTCGTGGTTCTTCTATGAGTGGTACATCACTTGCTCCTAATACTTCTGCTGGCAGCAATTCATATGGGAATTTTGGTGAAAAGGGAAAAAGAAGATGTGTTTCCATTATTGTAAAGCTAAGGATCACTTGATCAAGATCACTTGATCAAGCAGTGTCCTAAGTTGAAGGAAAAAGAGGCTAAGAAGAAAGAGATTGGTTCCACTACAAACGTAGTTTCCGCATGTCATTTTTCGGGCTCCAAAAAAGTGTTTTTCGCATAACTTTTGCATACGGAATGCGATTTATGCAAGATCAAGGTGTAACCTGGGGTTTTGGCACGCTCTGGACGCAATGGTAATGTCCATTTGAGCTGATTTTGACCTCTGAAATTTCTGCAACAGCAGCAAGTTTTTGCTGCGTTTTTGGGCCAAAAGCAGTGTTTTTTGGCATAAATCTATATGATCTAGGGGTCTACCCCAGGGTTTGTCGACGTTTCGGATGCAATCGTGATATCAAAATTTTGAAATTCTGATCTCTGAATTTTTTGCAGCAACCTGCGTTTTTTTGAGACACAAAAGATTTGATAGTTTAAGGGCTTGTATACTGCAAATCATTGTGTAGATTGCATCTGGGGATATGTATGTCACATTGTGGAGTTCATTGGGTGCTGATTTTACTTGCAATTGTGTATACACGTGTTTATTTGGGATGTGGTTCTTGGACTAAGACACATCCGTATGCAGTTTCTCGGCACATGGTTTTGTGTTGATGTATACTCTATGTGGGAACAGATGTGGAGATGTGGAGCCATCATGGCTAAGTATTTTAGATGCATGGTTGATGCTCGCAGTTGAGCACTTGTTTATGCACATCCATTGAAGCTTGTTTATGCAAACAGGTTGACAGGTTTTGTCAATATGTACTCTGACTAGAGCGTGCTTGCTCTTTGTATGACTTTGTGAGGTGATTCCGGACGACTACATTCCCGGATTTGGCCATTTGGGCATTTTGTGTTGTCTCCATTTGCGGTTTATTGTTGAGTTTTTGCTCCAGTTACAAGGGAGATTCTGCCAAAATTTTGTCAAATTTGTTTGCCTATTGTAGAGGCTTGTGATCTTAATAGTTTGCTCACTTTGTCTGCTTGAGATAGTGGTTTGCTCTCAGGTGGGAGAGTTTTGTGATCTCGAGCATTGTTTGGCATGGCCATGAAAGGAGATTTTTGTTCAGGCGAGTGACATGTTGGTATTGTGGCCACAAGGGGCATATTAGGCGCCGTTGCTTCGAGAAAAAGCGGCAGATGCATGGTGCTACTATGAGGACAGATGCTAGAAAGTATGCATGTGACGGGCTCACTTTCGAGTCTAGCTTTCCTTCAGACTACTTTGTGTCTTGGGATCGCACATTGTCTACGCGTTTTCTACTAGACGAGCATGCAGTTTTTCACGTGATGCCACATCGTGATTAGTTTTGTTGTTTCTCTAGTGGGAGACTTGGTTGTGTGCAGTTTGCTGTTGGTTCAGCATATGGCATAGAGGGTGCTGGAGATGTATACATGTCTTTACCTAGTGGTGCATTGCTTATGCTACGAGATGTATGTTATGTACTAGGATTCAGCCAGAGTCTCATTTCAGTGCGTCAGTTGTTGTAGAGTAGTGGACATTGTGTACTGCTTGGAGAGCGGTCATTCCAGATGCATAGGAGATCACTAGTGATAGCCGGAGGTGCTAGGAGTGGTCTGGTATACCCTTTGCATATTTCTGACACACGAGGTGGTGTAGTCTCTATGTATTTGTAGCCATGTTTGGAGCGAGAGACGAAACATGTCTCTTTTGCAAATGTGCTGCATGGAGAGCACGTTGTGCATTTGTCTTGTGGTGATATTCACACAGACAGTAGTATCTCTAGGAATGCACAACTTTGTCAGTCATCAGTTGAGCCAGAGACCGATGCATTGCTCTATGATGTGTCTAATACGTTTGAGGGTGACAGTGTCCTTCAGACAGTTGTATGTGATTGCAGTGGTGCTGATTTTTTGGTTTTGCAATCATCCTCAACAGATATGCCTTTGCCAGAGGATGCTGACATGGTGATGTATAGTCAGGTGGTTCCTGATGAGGATGCATATGGCACTGAGGTTGCTAATAGGGATAGGTTGGCACACATAGTGCATGTTTCGTCGGCTTTTGGGTCTCTCATGTCTGACCTTTTAGTTTTAAGACTGATCTTGCTTATGTGATTGGTGCATTTGTAGTGGGAGTTGTCAGTCGTGCGATGACTGACATTGGAGTTGTACATTGTGGAGCCATACAAGTTGTCACTCAATACTTGATTAGGAGTGTCATCGTAGCTCTATCCCTAGTGATATGCATGTTGCATCTACACTAGAGCGGTTACAAAGTGAGCCAGTGGGCATAGGTTGAGAGTCGTCTTCTCTCACCTCTTGTATATACTAGTTGTAGGGCTAGTCTTCTCGCCACTTATCGACACAGCCTTTAGTGGGAGAATGTTAGACAAAGGCGGTGTACCTCACCGTGCTTTGCCCGTGTCCTCCGGCCTGTGTCTGACTGCCCACATTTATCTCCTTATTCTTTATACATACAAAGAATAAGGAGCTCTCACTCACATTCTCACATGGTGCTCACACAGTGAAATTTGGGAGCTCCACCCACATCTTGTGTCGTGCTCTCTCTCTTCCTCTCTCCCCTTTTCATTCTCTGCGCACGCGCACCGTAACCACGCGCTCACACCTGTTAAGCATGTTTGTGAAGGATGTATTTTGGGTAAGATGCAAGGTTCGAAGTTTCCAAAGGATGGTTCCATTAGGGCTACATGCAGGTTGCAGGTTGTGCATAGTAATGTTTATGGGCCCATGCAAACTCCGTGCTTGGGAAATTACCTTTACTCATGACTTTCATTGATGATTACTCCACACATGCATGGGTGTATCTGCTTAAGGCGAAGTCCAAACTGTTTATGTGCTTCAAGAAAGTTCTGGCTATGGCTGAAAATGTCTCTAAATGTACTATGGACACCCTCCGTTTCGATCGAGGGGGAGAGTATATGTCTCATGAATTTAATGCACTTTTGGCTAGTCATGGGATAAAACACGAATGTACAGTGCCATATATGCCTCAACAAAATGGTGTTAACGAAATGAAGAACATGTCGCTTATGGAGATGACAAGATGTATGGTCAAAAGTCAAGCTTTGCCACATTTGTTTTGGCTTGAGTCCATCATGTGTGCCACTTATGTACTCAGTTGGTGTTGTACGCAACCTTTGTAGTCTATGACTCCGTATGAATCTTGTCATGATAGAAATCCATCTATTGATCACATGCACGTTTTTGGGTGTTTGACTTATCCTTTTGTGCCACACACGCAGTGCAAAAAATCGGATGATAAGGCTGCCAAATGCATTTTTTTTGGTTATAGTGTTGAAAGCAAAGGTTACAAGTTGTATCATCCGCAAACAAAGCGTATCTTGGTTTTATGGGATTTTTTGGTGGAAGATTCTATTTAGCCTTTGTTGTCTGTAAGCTCATATGACATTTATGACAGTTTGTTGCCTCTTTTCAGTGGTGGAATTTTGAATATAAATTCCAACGAGGCAAATGTATAGCCTATGGGGGTTTCTAAAAATGTTATAGATTAGCCAATTTCTGATGCAGATATACATGATGTACTTGATGAGGAAAGGACTGAGAATGAGCAGACTAGAAGTATGCCAAAATGATTGGTGCATACTTTCCATGACAGTAAATTGGATGCACCTTTGTCTAGTCGCAATCGTTCACGTTCTTGCCATGCATCTTATGCATCAAATTGCTATGCTTTGGCTGTTTCGAATTTATGTGATGTTGAGGAACCTCTATCCCTTGATGAAGGATAGAGATCAGAGTGGCTTATGTGCCAACACAAAACAACCTTGCAGCTCTTTTCGCAAAGGCATAGTCTCGTGAGAAGTTCGAAGCTTTCTGTAAAGCTTTGGGCTTGCTTCCCTTTGTGTACTGATCCTATCCTCAGGACATGGCACTTCCCTATACTCTATATGCCAGCTCTCGTTCACCACGTCACTCCTAGGGGAGATTTGTTACCATATACATGTGGTAGTGATGTGTATGAACACACTTAGGACTGTTAGGGCATTTTACCCTCACTAGGAGTTCCCCCCCCCCCCGTGCATTGTATATACACCCATCACTGTAGGGATTTCTTATCTTTCCATTTCACACTAAGTAATATACTGTATGTTGTGTGACTTGAGCTTCCTTCATCTTCTCTAAGCTGTGTGTGTTTCCCTGCAACCCTAATTCCAACAGTAGTTAAATGCATTTTTATTGGTTATAGTATTGAAAGCAAAGGTTATAGGTTATACCATCTACAAACAAAATGTATCTTGGTTTCATGAGATGTTGTGTTTGTGGAAGATTCTATTCAGCCTTGGCTGTCATGTACTAGAGACATTAATGTAAGCTCACATGATATTTATGACACTTTGTTGCCTCTTATTAACGGTGGAAACTCGAATGTAGATTCAAATGAGGCAAATGTACAACCTATAAGGTTTCAAAAAATGTTACAAATCAGTCTATTACTGATGCAGATGTTCATGATGTACTTGATGTCGAAAGGGCTGAGAATGAGCAAGCTAGAGGTATGCCAAAATGGCTGGTGCATACTTTGCATGATAGTAAAATGGATATACCTTTGTCTAGTCGTACTCGTTCAGGTTCTCACCATGAATCTTATGCATTAGATTGTTATGATTTGGCTATTTCTAGTTTATGTGATGTGGAGGAACCTCTATCTTTTGATGAAGCACATAATTCAAAAAATTGGGTGACTGCCATGCAATCAAAATATGATGCACTTCTACAAAATGAAAAATGGACTTTATGTGATTTGCCTCCTAGAAAAGGATTGGTACGAAGTGGGTTTACAAGTTGAAACATAAGCCAGATGGTGAAATTGATCTCTATAAGGATCGACTTGTTGCAAAAGGTTATTCACAACAAAACGACATAGATTATGAAGAGACTTTTGCTCCTGCTCCCACTTGTCATAGGACTACTGTGCATTTTTTATGTGCATTGGTAGCTCATTATGGATGGGATTTACACCAATCAAACATTGTTACTGCTTTTTTGAATGGTGATTTATTTTAGGAAGTTTATGTAATGCAGCCTTGCGGTTTTGTCATAAAAGGATAAGAAGATAAAGTGTGAAAATGTAAGAAATATTTGTATGGGTTAAAGAAATCTCCTCGTGCTTGGTATGAGAAAGTTGACACTCTTTTGGTTCAACGGGGCTTTTGTAATAGTCCAACAAATTTTATATGTAAAGCGTGAGGGTGATGTACTTCTCATTGTCGTTCTATATGTAGATGATTTGTTGATCACTGCCCCAAATGAGACATTATTGTTGAATTTAAAGCTAATTTGAATGCTACTTTCAAGATGAAAGACATGGAGTTGTGGGCATACAATTTAAGCGATGTGATGGTGGTATTGCCTTGTGTCAAACAAGCTACATAGAATCATCAAAATGTAAATTTGGACTTGAGGACTGCAAACCTATTGCTACTCCCATGGAAACAAGTTTGAAATTGAGTCTTTATGATGCTGGTGATCCTGCCAATGTCACTCTTTATCTAGGATGCCTTATTTATGTATGCAATACAAGGCCGGATGTTCAGTTTTCAGTCTCACAGGTTAGTGGATTTATACATAGACCAAGGTCTAAGCATTCGCTACTTGAGTGACACTTTACATCTTGGGTTGTTTTAACCCAAAGTGGGATCATTGCCACCAAATTTACATACTTTTTTGGACTCAAATTAGGTTGTTGTTATGACACGTGAGTGTCCACGAGTAATTTTTGTTTCATGCTCGGTAGTTCATGCATATCATGGTTGAGCAAGAAGCTCGTGAGAATTTCGAAGCTTTCCGCAAAGCTTTAAGCTTACTCCCCTTTGTGAATTGATCATGTCCTTAGGGTATGGCACTTCCCTTTACACTAGGTGCCATCTCTCATTCACCGGATCACTCGCAGGGGGATCTGTTACCATACATATGTGGTAGTGATGTGTGTGAACCCCCACTTAGGACCATCGGGGCATTTTTTCCCTCACTAGGAGGTTTTTTACCCCATGCATTATAAATATGCCCATCATTCTAGGGCTAACTTATCTTTCATTTGTGCACTAAGCAATATACCCTCTGACGTGTGGCTTGAGCTTCTTCATCTTCTCCAAGCTGTGTGTGTTTGCCTACAGTCCTAATTCCCATAGGGATAAATTTCAACTAATCTATTTTCAATGCATCTACACGCACATTAGCAATGTCTCTATAGAAGCATCATCAATGCATGCATGCATGCATGCATAGACACATGTAGAGTTGCATAAGTGAAACGAGTAGAAGGAAACAACTTAGTCAGTTAATCGCATGGAAACAATCCTAGAGAGAGAGAGAGAGAGAGAGAGAGAGAGAGAGAGAGAGTTAGATGGGTCTTTGTTTCATCACAATTTGTGAGTGAGAATAATGGATTTCACTTTCAAATGTGAATGCCTTAAAGTGCAATCCATTATTTAAATGCACCCCCCTTTGGTCGAGCTCCATTGTTTCTTTTTTAAAAAAGGTAAAATTATATAATAAAGGGGAAAAAGAGAAATACAAAGGACCAAGCTCCATTGTTTTATGAAGATTTTTTTTTTGGTTTTTTTGGACTATTGTATTAGTCTTTAGGGCGTGTGTTTAGCTTGTAGCCTTGCAATACACTCAAGCCCAAAATGTAAGCAATACGCATTATCTAACGTGTTTATACTCTCATGCTATCTAAAGTCAAGTGTTTTTCTACAATTTGCTCTCAAGGTTTGACATTAGAAATGTCATCCTTTTCAAAGTCTTTATTAGCCGTATGGAATTTGGGCTAAGTGGTCGGGTTGCTTAATTAAATGTCAAACCTTGAAAGCTTAGTGAGTAGTAGCCTATGTGAGAACGAGATTTTAGAAGAGAGCAACACGTTAGATAGCATTATTTGTCTACAACGACAACTTGAACTTGGGCATGAGTTGGTAACACGTATTGTTTACATTTTGGTCAGAGTTGATAGATCTAGTTGAACTTGCTAAGAGTACCCCCACACGTAGTGTTTACATTTTGGTCAGAGTTGATAGATCTAGTTGAACTTCCTAAGGGTACTGTTCGGGAAATTTGTGCCTCGGCTCGGCCTTGAGCCGGTTAAAAAATCAAAACAACTGATTGAAGGGAGGTGGAGAAGGAGAAAATCCGTTTGAAAAATTCAAGAAAATAGAGTTAATCTATAAGAAATGCCAATTATTTTGAAAAAAATTTAGATTCTTTGAATCTATCCTAAAGGGCATTTTGTATGTTTGTGAAAATGATTTTTCCAGAACGCTGGTTACCCCTCCTCCCGCACAAGAGCAGTAATTGTTTTGAGTTAACCCCCCCCCCCCGGCACCTCCTTGAGGTGTAGTTGCAAAACAGCTTTTTAAACCCCCCTCTCTTGGCACGTGTAAGTGAAGCCTCTCGCGTTGAATCAATCACTTCACTCCATCTCTTACAATTACCCCCTCCGTGTGTCGGGTACCTAAAGGCCAACACAAATCGTCCACATTCAAGAAAGTGCCTTATTAAGAGTGGGGCTCTACCAAGGGGGGTGCACTTCAATAATGGATTGCCTCTAGCATTAGTCTTTGTACTTGTATTTGTAGAGAGAAAACCACTTTTGTGGCTTTCAAAGACTTTTGTATCAAAATCATCAACAATTCTCAAAAGGTCAAAATGAAAAACCCTCTTATAAAAACATGCCCCACACGTAATATAAGTCAATAAAAGATTGTGGAAATTTTTTGAGGATGTGCAAGTTCCCTTTCCGTACCTATCTCAAGGGATTTTTTTTTCAAACGATGAAAAATTTAACTAAAGTACCTTGAAAAATTTGATTATCTAAAAAATCGGCCAAAATTTTATTACAATACGATTAAATTTTGAACGCTAATGTCCACGTTGCACTACTGATCGTGGTTGATTTTTGGATTTGCAGCGACGTTCAAAATTTCATCGCCAATTTTGTTAAGCATGCTTAAACTTCACTTAAAAATACATACATAAGTATGTGATAGACTCATCAAACCCTATATTTTTTAAAATAAAGACTAAAATATCTGATAGTCGTCCACCAAGTCGGATAAAAAAATTACACCTTTATCTAGAAATCACTATTTTCAAAAAGGTCAATTTATTTTTAGAGTTTTTGAGTCAAAAAGTTTTCTCAAAGACTTTAAACTTGATGGTGAAGAAGTTTTAGTCTCATATACAAAAGTGATGCTCAAATCACTAAATTTGGCATGAGCCACTTTAGTGGCCCAAATACAACTCGAATGTGAAGGCATGCAAATTTGAAAACTAAGCAATTTAAGAGGAGTTGTACACACATGCAAGCAAGGTTTTCGCTTGCATTAGCAGTCCCATCTTCTTGCAGTTTGCTTGTTGCACGAATGCTCAGATAAGCACGGTTAGAGAGTAGGGGTAGAGAGAACTCTGCCCATTTCGCCATAGTTAAAATACGAGACGTGGGTAGGTTGATGTTACAAGGCGGAGGTAAACTTTGCTTTGTGCGAACTGCCTCTAAGAGAAGCAAAACAAAAGCATCTCTCTCTCTCTCTCTCTCTCTCTCTCTCTCTCTCTCTCTCTCTCTCTCTCTCTCTCCCTCTCTCCGCGCGCGTGCACGTACGGACCCCCTCCCCCTTTTCCCCTCTTTTGGGATTGTTTCTATGATATCAATTTATTCTCTTCTACTTTTTTTGCATATCTAACTCTACGCGCACGTGTGTGTGTGTGTGTGTGTGTGTGTGTGTGTGTGTGTTTCTATTGTGATAAGACTGCTATTCAGCTAGCACAAGATTCAGTATCTCATGCAAAGACAATTGAGGACAATCACATTGAGCAAAACAAAAGCATGTGTGTGTGTGTGTGTGTGTGTGTGTGTGTGTGTTTCCATTGTGATAAGAGTGTTATTCATCTAGCACAAGATTCAGTATCTCATGCAAAGATAGTTGAGGACAATCACATTGAGCTTGTTTGGATTCACAAAGATGATAACCCTACTAATCTACTTACCAAAGGTCTACACTTCAAAAAGTTTGTACAATATGTCTAGTGCTTATGGGTATTGGGTATTCCGCCTTATGTATCTTGTACATATGACCATGCTTGCGTTAAATCATTGGCCTTCAAGTCAGGGGGTGTGGGGTAAAAAGCAAATTTGTTCATTATGGGCATGACCAGCCGTGCACTAAGATGGTCTAACCCATTCCAATGTTCATCCCCTCGTGAATGAATAAGAGAGCTTATGTTATTGCAATGATTTCAAGGATCTCTCTCTCTCTCTCTCTCTCTCTCTCTCCCCCCCCCCCAACACTCCATAAAATATTATAGCTTCTTATAGTATGATTTAAACTTGATAGAAGCTGAAAGAAAATATGAGGAGTAATTACTGGGTACTCCCCTACTTTCCAAAATTCATTGATTAGTTCGCGAGATTCTTTTTTTTTTCAAAACTCCCAATGGTGAGTGGATTATATTACCAGATCCAAAAATTACAGATTCTTGTCATGCTCATGACGATCCATGACCACTTCACTGGATTCTAGATACATTGGCTGATTGGGGAGCTACCCCTTGACAATGGACGATCCTACACATTCACAACATCCCTGAGGGTCCTACTCCACTCTTTGGAATTCTTTTGCTTCCCAATGGCGATGATCGTTACCGTGCTTTCTTGGGCTATCTCCACAAACTTAGCTACCTCTAGAGAGTTGGTTGGATTTGCATTATTTCATAGCCAAGAGTGTTGGTGTAGGCTATCACTTCTCAGCAAGCTTGGAGAAGGAGATGGAGCTCATCCACTTTCACCAAGTGAGAATGCTTGGAAAAAAATGAGTGTGTGAGAGGTGTATACCCCCCAAGCATACCCCTTGCTTGCTTTGGGTGAGCCCCCCTTTTTGCTGAAAGCTTGAAGCTCATTGGATCCCTCTCCCCCTAGCCAATCACATGCCCCATGCATTTCAAGCACATGGGTAGTCTTTGGACAAGTGTCCTCCTTACCCCTTTCAGAGAGAGAGCCTAAAAATATCTAGATATTTTTTGAATGGAACTAGAAGCTCATTGGACACCTCTTTAGCCTAGTCAATAGGATTCAAGCACACCATGTCGCTAAGCATAGGGAGAGGCTGACATGTGTCCATGTGCCCCTTGAGAAAAGGGGGTGCCCTTTGGGTGAGTGGGAGGTTAAGTCAAATATTCCCCTAACTTTGGGGCTTGCCCCTCCTTTGTAGGGTCTCTTTTTGACTCAAACACCTTACCCCCATACATGAGAAGCTTCTGAAGAACCTTCCTCATCAATCATGACAAGCATCTCAAGCACCATAGTCATCAAGCACGACAGGCACCTCAAGCACCTTAGTCATCAAGTACGACAAGCACCTTAGTCATCAAGCACAACAAGCACCTCAAGCTTAGGTCGGGTTCCCACTTCAAGCTCAAGGTTAAAGGACTTTTAACATTAACCATTGGAGGTCTTTAATGAAGCTAACCCTAAGGTCTTTTAAGCTCCATTAGCTAGCCTTGCTCTTTGACATACCATCTCTCATTTGGACCCCTTTACCATTGGCATTGTGTTGAGATAGATCCGTAAGCACATGTCTATATTCTAATCCTTGTTCCCATTATTATCCCACATTAAATGATCAATTTAATATAACAAAATAATTTGGGTTGGTAAAATATTAGATTTTATGACACTCAACCTTCGTATAAAGATTTAAATGTTGACCTAAAAACCACAAGTTTTTCAAGTTTGCACTTATTTTCACCGATTAGCAAAAATGTATTTTTCTAGCCCTGTCAGTGTAGCCACCAACATGGTTGGCCTCAACACCATACAACATAGAGATCATAGCCAGGCATAAAAATTCACGATGAAATTTGTTACACCATAGCTAGAGTCCGTCCTCAGCATAGTATTTTTGAACGTAGAACGAGGTACAATTTAGATCAAATACGAGAGAAATTGTGAGACAATTGTCTTAATTTGAAAGTTTTTACACTAAGTTTTCTTTAAATTATCTAGGGCTTCTTGCCTTCAAATTTCAAATTTAGAGATAAATCTCACTTTTGTACATGAGATTACACTAACCCTAGGTTTTACTTCAAGCATTGCTAATTATTTTCACTATTTACTTGGTCTAACCGCCCTCACCAGCTCAATCATGACTTGTTTTTGCTCGTGTTATGGACATAAACCTAGCGGCATAATTCCCAATGCTATAGGAATCCCAAAACAAACCACTATCAATTGGATTAAGATGGACACATACTGTTCCTAAACCTACTAAGCATGATTGACACATAGACAGATCAATATCTAAGTTATATGTATTTTAGGCCAAAACTCAAAAATAAATTATTAAATTTACACACTATTATTGTATATTGAGAATAAAGAAGTCGTGAAATTTCTCTTGTTGATAATTGCATTGAAAGTGGTTGAACATTTGTCCTTTGGTTTAGTCTACAAATTCTTTTTAGATAATATAATTGTTTATCTTGAATACCATCCACCAAATGATGAATTTGCTGTTGACGTTTACTTCTAAGAGCGTGTTTAGCATTTGACAGTTTGAGTACAAGTCATTTCTTTGAACCACCTCCAGGGACGTAATTTCTCAATGTTTTTTGAAGCATTTTAATTCTCTTCAATGAGTTAGTTCCTAAATATATCTATTGTTGACATATATCTTGAGATCCCGTCATTATGAACCATCTCTCATCTGCATATAATGCAATCTTCTCGCTTAATATACCACTACAATAATACTCACCTCCTCTACTTCCTTGTAAGTTATTTTCTTGCTACAGTTAAATGTAGGGGGGCAAACTCATGCAGTTGCGATAACAATGATAAGATTGGACAATTTGAAAGGAAAAAGATCTTTTTCTTATCTATATTCTCTTATGACATATTGTGCAATTAACCATTCTGAAAGTCCTAGCTTGTGCTTCAACTGAATGGTAATTTCTACTGAGGGGATTTGACATTAAGTTACACATCTACTCACATGAGTTGAGGTGCTTTGGGTCAGTGAACAACACTTTGTAAGTACTTTGCTACTCCACTATACTCCAATGTGGTGTCACACATGTAGTTAATGTTTCTTTTTTTTTGTTTTTAATGTCTTGTCTAGTCTATTGGTCACATGCACACAGATTCACTGATTTAGGCAGTGTGTCAATGCTCATCTTGATGTAGATTCGCTGATTTAGGCATCACCATTTGTTCGTGCAGATCCATCGATTTAGGCAGCACATCGACAAATTATAGATTTATTATTTAAAACAAAATTAAATGCAGACTCGCCGATTTAAGGCAGCAGTAGTGCAGATTTTCCGATTTACGCACCACATCTTATTGGTGTAGATTCGTCGATTTAGGAAACACTGATCACAAAATCATGTTGCAGGCTGGCCACCACTGTCCTAAGTATGATTTTGTTTCCCGGATACATGTTGACAAATTTTTGGATTTGCATTTGAAATTGGATTCGGACTCGGTATATGATGATTTCTTGTCGCGACAGTATTTATGGAATGGGACTTGAGATTGATGAGGATTGATTATTGAATGATGAGTGTGACCAATGATTTCTTGATTCATCAAGGTATGACATATGCTGCTTATTCTAGTGGTATGGGACACTAGAATAGGTAGTATGTGGATGCCGGCAGGCATAAGCAATGTTGTTTAGTTTCATAAATTTTTCTTTTACTATGTGATATTTTTCTTCACACAATACTAATCACTCTTTTGACAAGTATGTTTTGTAGATTCTTATCTTCGCAACTTAGGACAGTTGCTTTCCAACGGAAAGGTATGTAATGGAATTGATATTTTACTATTTATTGCATTTGACAGGTGGAAAAAAATTTAGCAGTTAATGGACTATGTGAAAGGATATGGCATTTCATGTATATTTTATTATTCAAGTGCTCTTTATGAGCTTTGGCCATTTATGACCGGCTGGCCAGTTTGTACTGATTTTGAGCATTCAGAAATCTATAAGTAAATACGTGCTAGAGGAAAATGCTCACTCTTGCACGGGGACACGCACCCAGTGTCTGCGTTATTCTTCTCCTCTCCTCTCCTCTCTCTCGTCCTGCCGACGTAGCACTCCGCTCTAGGAGGTGCCATGCACGTTCTCTCTCGCTATCTCCCACTCTCTGTCTCACTTTGTTCGCGTATGATTCGGTTATGTGCTACGAGATTCATCATGTATGCAGATTTGTCGATTTTATGGCTTGCAAGTATATTGTTTTTAGTGTTTTGCAGGGCTCTTGCGCTCCCGTTTGTAGCATGTCCATGCCCACCTCTGTAGCATGGCACCCTCCCCAAACTCTTTGAATACATGTAGGGTCAACATACGAAGGCATTCACCACCGCCATTGTGATTTGCATGGTTTAAATTTGCCGCTCTCTCTATCTGCCACCTCCAGTTGATCCAAAAGAACCTCTTTCTACATGGCTCCGCATCGCCTTGCGTGCGATCCCTCCCTCTCTCTCCCCATCGTGCTCTCCCTCCGGCTTTGTGCCAGTAGCTCCAACAGGGTGCATGCTCGGACCATGTGCCTGCACCATGAGCCTATCCTATTGAGCAAAAAATCTTTGCATGTCCGCAATCATAGTGATGCACGCCAACTTTCTGTGTCTCCCCCTCCTCCTCCAACGTGCCGTATCCGCCTTCTCCCTCCTCTACGTGCCATATCTACCTTTTCTCTCCTCAAAGCTCTCATCAACATCTCTGAAGATTCGCGTTAATTAAGCACCTAAAACAGATTGGCACGACCTACGTGGTTGATAACAATTCTTCCCTTCCATTGGAAAGGTTTAACTTCAATGAGATCCAATTTATGAAAGTATAGCGTTTCCCTCAAAATCTTGTCACTGGTTGCAACATTTGTTACGTAAGATTTTTGTCACAACTATGGCCATTGGTTGAAATTTAAATCATGTCATTGGTTACAACATTTGCTTAATGACCTTTAGATATGTCATTACGCATTGTCATTCATAGGCAATACACATCATTCTTATGTGAACAAATATGTATTAATGTGCAAAGAGCCAAAAATATTGATATCTAAATGCCTTTGTATATATTACTTTCTATATCATAAACTTGAATTCCACATCATGATGCCCACCTAGATAATCCTTTTGTTAGCAACATCTACAACGCTTTGTTCATAACAGTGGCTCTTTCTTGAACATGTATATGACTAGATAGTGACGACTCTCTTGACCTTAATATTGGTGTCATCGTCACCTTTTATGTGTGAATCCGATGTTCAAGTCCCACCCCAGATTGGACAGGGGGTTTCAGTACCCATTGAAGTGTCCATTCCACATTTTGCATTGCCAAATCATTTTCTGCTACTTGCATCCAACCTTGGCTTACACAACAGCACCACATCTCTTCCTCTTCTTGGTGGTCAAATATGGAGGTGGATACTAGGGAGGAAGGTCATTCTTAAACCTTTTCCAACATTGCTCCAGTGCGATTTTCCTTGCAACATCAATAGTCGTGTGCAAGGCACCTAACTTTCGGGAGACATCAATTGTGAGTTAGTGATATTTTAATGCTTTTTAAGCATAAGTGAAGCATTGTTTTACTGTAAGTATTTGGAGCTGTAGCGTGGGAGCTTTTATGAAAGCATTATGAAAGTAAAGCAAGGTGAGATGCTTTTTAGGAGTTTCCAACCTATTAAAGGTTATGGGGGTGAGTGGGGAAAAGGTCTAGAGTGACTCGTGAGTGGAGTGGGGAAGGAGGAAATGGCCCACGAGGGCAGCTTGCCTCCGCTTTGCAAACAAGGAATATTCTAAGAATGTTCAAAGGGGGAAAAAAGATGCGGCCCCAGGAGCGGAGACACGTGTCCAGAGAGAGAGAGAGAGAGAGAGAGAGAGAGAGAGAGAGGGGGGGGGGGGGGGCATGAGAGTTAGAGAGGGGGTGAGGGAAGGAGATAAAAAAACTAGAAGCAGAGAGAGAGAGAGAGAGAGAGAGAGAGAGAGAACGCGGCGAGAGACTCCGAGAGAGAGATTCAGAGAACTAGAGATGAGAGAGAGAGAGAGGGGGATACTTTAATAGAGAGAGAAGCTCGTGTGGCGTGACTGGGTACTTAGAGAGAGAGAGAGAGAGAATTTCATGAGACGTGGGTACTTAAAGCTCAGTCCGAAATCGGCGTCTCGACGAGACTGAGAGACCGAGAGAGAGAGAGAGAGAGGGAGAGACAGAAGAGAGAGCGCTTCCGCTGTCGTGTGGCTGATGAGGAAGAGAGCATTCATGGCGGTAGAGAGAGAGGACGCAGCAGCAACAGCAGCAGGCGAGGATCAGGAGCAGCGGGCACAGAGAGAGAGAGAGAGAGAGGAGGAGGAGGAGGTGCTCATCCCGCCGCTCAACTTCAGCATGGTGGACGAGGGCGTCTTCAGATCGGGATACCCGCATCCCTCCAACTTCCCTTTCCTGCACACTCTCCATCTGCGCTCCATTGTGTACTCTCTCTCTCTCTCTCTCTCTCTCTCTCTCTCTCTCTCTCTCTCTCTGTGAGTCTACCTCTGTGTAACGTGCAATGCCCCGAGTTCAAGACCCGTCCAAGCACCAATTCAGTGACGGGGCCTTTGCATTGCTGTGCTCGTTTGTGTGTGACCATGTTTATCCATTATACGACATTAGGATAGGATTTAGAAGCAACCCTGTCGACATGAGTTAGCAGGATGCCAATATCCTACTTACTCAATTATATGCATGGCATGAAGCTCATTCAATTGTCAGCTTGTGGATCACTCTCTAGCTTGCACTTCCCTTTACATAGTAATCAAGTTTCCTCTTGGTCTTCTTGATTACATTGTCCTTTACTAGTGTCTTGTGTATCACTCTTTAGCTTCCTCTTCCCTTTAACTAGTTGTCAAGGTTAGTCCTAGCAAACACTATGATGAACCTAATTACATTGCCTTTTACTATATAGGGTTGATTTTTTACAGACACCCTAGCCACTCAAATTGCCACTCGTGCAAAACAGGCAGAATGTCCAATATTATATAGGATTTCCGGCAAAACGCAACATTGCCTTGTATCTATTAAGCTATGCCTTCAGCCTGACTACCAAGAGTTTTTAGCTTGCACTTTGCTTTGAGGTATTATCCTACATAGTATGCCTTGTGCACTTATAACTTGCACTTTGCTAATGGTGTATACATACATGCATACCTATTAATGTATATTGGCATTTTTTCCAAGACATTAACATGTCCTCTTATCCTCACTTAGGCTTTTGAAGGGCTTGCCTGTATCATGGCAAACCCATCGCCGACCATTATTCAGCTTTGTTTGCTTTGAATTTTTTTGAGAATGCCATTACTTTGCTAAGTGCCAAAGTTTTTGAAATGCTTTTGCTAACAATTCCTCAGTCTTTTCCTTGAGTTGCTTTCACACTTATGTAATATTGTTCATCATAAGTTCTACGCTAACTTAAACGTCTAATTATACTTGCTTTTCAACATGTGTGAAGGCTCGCTCTTTGCTCCTTAAACGATCAAAGAAAATGCTTCTAGCTTGCAACTTGGCACCTTTCTCATTTGATATTCTGTTAGCTTTGCACCTTTTTCAGATTGCTTCAACATAATTTCGTATTTGTATCATATCTTCTCATTGAATCACTATTCTATTTGAGATTGTACTTAGGGACAATTTGCATCTACAATGATGAATTGTTTTCTTTCTCTTTATTTTTTTTTGTTTTAGTGCTTAGAAGTGGGTGTTATTACGATCATAAGTGGTTGAAGTCTTTACTAGTGACTATTGGTTCTTTAAAGATTGCAGCTTGATCTTGCATGTATTTGAAATGAGCCTGAGGTCATTATCATAATCACTAGTTGATTCTTCAAAAAGATCAAGCTTCATCTTGCATTTATTCGAATCTGGTCTAAGGTCATGATTAGAAAAGATAATGGGAGTAGTTATTGATTGCTTTAGTGTTCGAAAATGGGTATTCTTACCATTGAATATTAGGAAACAAAGTCTTATGACTAGTACAAACTTGGTAGGTTAGTTGTAAAGAGCATAGAATGTGAGATAATGCGTCCTTATGGAAATATTGAAATTTGTAGGTATTTGTGCCCCGAGCCATATTCAGAGCTCTATATGGAGTTTTTAAAGAAGCATGGTATCAAACTATTCCACCATGGAATCGAGGGAACAAAAGTAAGCTACACTAAAGATAAATTTTACATAATTGTTATATTCTATTTACTTTTGTGTAATTGAGATCCTTCATAATTAATGTTATACAAGAGGAAAGTGTGGGAAGCACATATGTAGGTTTATGTGTGACCTAATGGGTAATTGCTCCTTAAGAAGGAAGTTTTTTTATTGGGTTTTATGACATCATTTATAATTCTTTTCGATGTGTTGGATAGGAGCCCTTTGTGGATATTCCAGTGAATGTGATAAAAGAAGCATTGAAAGTTGTTTTAGGTGGGCTATTTTCTTTTTTCCTTTATCATCATTGCATCGGTCAAAAGTCTAAAGGAGAGTTTTGTGGATGTAGATAAAAGAAATCATCCAGTTCTTATCCATTGCAAGAAAGGAAAGGTACGTGTTGTGTTCTATTGTTTGAGTATGGTACTAAGTTTCTCTTCTTTTAAGAGAAAAACTAGAAATCAAAAAATATATCAGCAAACAACAATTAAAATTAAACATATATAGCCAAAATATTAAAGCCTACTTGAAGAATTTATCAACAACAATTGATAAGCAACTTTGGCATATATGTGCAACTTCTTTCTTTAATTATTTTGTAAAGCTCAAAAAACCAGTGATGAAAAGTTTAATCAAAATCACAAGTAGTTTCTACAAATGGTAGATAAGTAATACAATGATGGCATAAAGTAGTTCTCATGCTATAGCTATCATGGTAAAACAGTAGTGCTTACAGAAGTACAACCCTTGTTTTTGAAATTTGAGAACATTGTACGGTTTTCAAAAGTATTATATTAGTTAGTCATATTTCAAAATTAGCTTACACCTTGAGTAAATACTTTTATCTTCCTCATTGTAATTTGTTTCTTTAACACATTGAGAGAAAATTAATTTCAGCATAGGACTGGTTGCCTCATGGGATGTTTGAGAAAGGTGCAAAACTTCTCATTGACGTCCATATTCGATGAGTATCAAAGATTCGCTGGGACAAAAGCGCGAGTGTCAGATCAACAATTTATTGAACTCTTTGATGTATCCTCCTTTAAAAGAAATGGTCGAAGTTGGACATGTACATGCACATGTCAATGCAAAAAGCACCTTGTTCGTGTGCATTCCACTACGTATACGTTTAGTAGTGAGGAGACTAATGGAACCTGCTCAAAAGATTCCAATAATTGTCTTACAATTGGTTAAGATATATATGTTTTTTTTCTTTTCGATCTATTGATATCTTTCAAACCTTTGAGTATAAATGTTCCAGCATAGTCATCAGTACCATGCTAAAATTGTGTTAGCTCACATAAAGCTTGAATTCTCTTGAAAGTATTTCTTGTTTGTGTGAAAATAAAAAGTTCGTTGTGTTGCATATTGTTATGCAAAAATTAAGTGTTTTGGACACATAAGAATATAAATACATGTGCACTCCTCTTGGGTTGGATTGCTATTAAGGGAATTGATGATGACTCTTCAAAGAACCTAGAAACTTCAACGTGATCAAAGTTTTCTTAATGAGATCAAAGTGTTCGTCCTATCCACTTATCAATGTGCTTCTCATTGTGAGAACTCATAGAACAAGGTGGTCGAATCCATACTAAACAAATGGGTTTTGTTGAGCTACGTAAATGGTGATGATCTTTAACTCTGAGTTTTCTTTGGGGAAGCAAGTCACTCCTATTTTTAGTAGATATTCTTTAAGAATTCTATAAATTGTTATGCCCTTGAGCTCATGTTCTCTATCTTAGGAGGCGAGGGGGAAGTTTTTTGCATGGAACACATTACTACACAGCATTTGGTGAAGGAAAATGATGATTTGAATTACAATCTATGTGCACCAAAAAATATAATATCCCAAATAGATTAGATCATCCTTGATTTTGTACTTTCATGACCATATTGTATTTTTTGTTGTAAATTCAATATTATGTGTAGTGAAAGAAAATTCACATAATTGCATCATAAATTGGGACAAAGAGCACTATACTTCTAAAAGTTGATAGGTTTTCCTTAATATTGGTGAGATTTCCATGTCTTTGATTTTCAAAAGAGAAATAAATTCCCCTCTAACTAACTATCTAGAATCTATTTAGAGACATAATCGGGGGTTGCACCTTGTTGATTTGTAGGTGTATCACGTGCGCTCTACATTTTAGCTCTAAAAGTTACATATTTACACTTACAGCAGGGGTTTTCTTATTAAATTTTCAAGAAAAGCTGTAAGTTTCTTAAGAAAGAGGGGTCATTTTAATCAAGTTAGAAAATGTGTAGAGAGGGTTTTTTATTGCCCTTTGATCGCACGTGATACGTAAGATATTTGTAAGTGCACCCCCCAAGGACATATATTCAACATCAACAAAATCTTCCTTTGAGCTTTGGATTCATATGTCTTTTTTGCTGAAGGTTTTTTCACGATCAAGTGCAATTTCATTGACACAAGGTTTTGCCCTACATTGAAAAACTCTATTGGTGTTCTTTCAAAGGTAGAAGCAATGTTTCAAATGTTAATCAAAGTGCATGTATGCTAGCTACATGAAAGAAGAAAGAGCTACGTTGTGCTATTTTCCAATCAATGTGAGACACAAAACGTTAAATTGCTATTAGCCTATGATGAATGTGATGAATGTACCTTGGATATCATTACCGTGCTTTGGATTGGATAGATGTACATCTCAAAGTCATTACAAAAACACTAATTACATGATTTTGTAAGGAACTAAATGTGGATTTTTAGCTTTTTGAGTAAGAACTGTCATTACATTATGTGTGATCAGTTCTGGATCATTACTGAAGCAATTCCTCATACTAAAAATCAATGCTCATGATATGGAAAATATGGCCACTAAGATGGCATATCTTTTGTATTAAAGTAGCCAAAGAAAACTAACTTAATGAGCTCATGAGTGTTACAAGGTTGTCAACAAATCATGTAAACAATAGCAACTAAAGCAATCTCTCACTTTTGATGGCTTATTTGGATATTTGGTCACAATATCCTCTCCTTTTGATTAATTTGTTACTTCATGCTTGGGATTGGCTCGATGGGTAGACAATTATTTGTGCATTTATGAGCACTCATTTTTTCAGCTTATGTACACTAACAAAGTCACAAGCTCACACTACCCATACTGGCATAAGTCGCTAGCCACCCAAAACCAATTCCTTGCCTAACTTGCATAGCCCTTGCATGTCCATCACGCACTCAAAATCCTTTGAGTAGAGATATTTGACCAGTGAACCTTGCAATAGACAGAGGTTCAATTTTGTCAACTTCAATAGGTCAAACAAATGCAAAAGGGCAACATCTAGATAGAATACAAAACAAGCTCATGAATGTCATCTCTTCATTTTTATTGGTAAGCAAGCAAAAGTTAACCTTCCATGGCCCCACTACACAAGAAATGGGAGCCAATGGGCTACTCTCAAATCAATTAAAGAGGCAAAGAAATTCAACCATGAAGCAACCTTAATTGATGAATGGGAATCTCAACTACATGACGACAATCATTGTTTGAAGCATCCAACACCAGCAACCATTTTACACCTTCTCCATGTATATATTTTTCCATTTGCTATGTATAAAGTCACGAGCTCTCTATGTGTTCCAAATTGTCTCTATTTATCTACTCTCTGTGCCTTGGGTGGGCAACCATTCATTTTTAAAACCCTACGCATATAAGTGAGTTGTAGGTTATGTGAAAGGGGAGAGATCATTGTGAGAAAACCTAGAGTAGAGAAGGAGAAGAAGGAAGCTATGGAAGTGGAGGCTTGGAAGCTAGGATAGAGAAAGGGGAGAGTCATTGTGAGAAAACCTAGAGTACAGAAGAAGAAGAAGGAAGCTATGGAGGTGGAAGCTTGGAGCCGCATGTACGTCTTCACAAACTGGTTAATGCATGCAATGAAGTTGAGTCATATTGCTTCTCTCTTGCTTTTCATTCAAGCTGTATTAGTGTCTTGACTTGTGTCTATTAAGAACTAATCACCCTCTAATCGCTTCGCTTGATTGCCTATTGTGTGTTTGGTTATGGTGTTGTGTGCATGGTTAGATTAGTGTGTAGATTAGGATTCATGTATACATTTCATTAATCGTAATTCCATGAGCTTGAGTGAGCTCATGATTAGGATGTGCCTACAAGGGCTAGTGAAAAATGCAACTAAGAGACATGCGTGATTAGCATAAGAGTTAGCATGTGTGACACTAATCCCTTTCATTAGTCCTGCCTTCTTCCTTTTGTAGAGAGCCTCTCATGATTTTCTCAATCTTTTTTTAGTCATTATTCTCATACACTCACCCATGTGTGATGCTTTCACGCTCCTTCCACGTCCTAGCCGAGTCACTATCATCCACATACTGATACTTTTATTGATTCTTGGAGCTATGCTACAAGGGAGCCAACATTTGGCGCCATTGTTGGGGATGGTAGCCTAAGCTAGAGGAGTTTTTTTTAGAAGATTGAGTGTTTAGGAGTAGGTTCAGTGTAGAAAACCCCCAATTTTTCACTAGTTGATCACTAATTTACTAAGAGTTTGTATGCTAAACATGTGTGTATGGATAATTAGAGGCTTGAACATCACTCTTTTGAAAAACAAAGCACAAATTTCATGTAGATTTGAGTGTGTAATAAATAAAAATTTTAACTAATTATCCTCTCTAATTACTCACTAATTGATGTGATTTTAATGATATGCATAGATAAATCAAGTATTGGTGGATGTGTGTTTATAAATAGTAGATGTTTAATCTTCATAAATTTGATGCTACATATAAGTCTTTAGTGATTCGTTGCTTGTAGGTGATTTGCAATGAAGCGGGTGCTAAGTACACACACATATAGGTAGGTGTCAATTGGAGTTGAAAATCAACGTGATTCTTGATGCAATCATGAGTGCATTAACTCACTCATTTGCTAATTTATGTGCATGTTTTCATTGAAGATTAAGTGAGTTTTATGTGCATTAGTGTGTGTCTATGTACAAGCAAAGTGCACACATTTGACATGTTTGCAGTTATTGAAATGCTTATGGTATATGGTTTTTATTGTTCAAATTGCACCAAAATACCGTCAAAATTGTGTTAGAATCTGTGTGTGTAAGCTTGTTAAGTGTGTGTTTAATGTGTAATTTACACACATGAAAATTGATTTGTATGATTGAATTGGTGTGCAAATTGAAATGATAAAAGGATTGATTTGATATTATGTATCACCAATGTGCAAAAATTTATCTAATTAATCCAATAATTAGACTAATTTTTGGGTTAAAATTGAGTCAAAAACTGATAAGAACAATAAAAAATAATTTTATTTTGATTCGCAATCGAGGGCTGATTGATTGAATGGTGTAATTGCATTGCCAAGTGTTGCAATTTGAATCAATTTGGCTGCATATTATTTAGAAAAGTTTTAGTGATTTAAAGATTTTTTACTAATTTATTGCCTTTATTTGCTATTTTTTAATTAAAAAATAATGACAATGAACGATCAATTCAAAATGTGCATTGCAAACTAGTGAATTTTTAAAAACAACTTTTTTTGGGATTTTTGGATATTTTTAGCATATTTTTCAAATTTCAAGCAATTTCTTTTACTTTTTGTATTGTTTGCTTTTTAAAAAATAAGACAAAATAAAATAAAAAAGGCCCACTCCCATAGCACCCCCCATGTTAGTCCCTCTCTTTTGGTTTTTTTTTGGTGATTTTTTTGCTGGTTTTTCTAGTTTTTTTCATACTTTTTGGTTGTTTCTTTTTTATTTCTAATTTGTGCAATTTTCATTCGATATTGTGGTGTGTGGTTGTGCGCATATGTCGCACGTGTCAATGCAAGGAACTTGCCGATACACCGTGTGCGAGCCACAAATGGCTCCTAGCACAGAACAAGGATAAACTAGTAAGCTCAAAGAAGGCGATGGTGTGTCACTCACCGCTCTACGCTTGCTTCGTGGAGGAATCCTCGCCACAAAGAAGAAGGAGCCGCCGCTTCGCAGCGCTCAACCGCTTCGCCGCCGCCGTCGTGCCTTTGTAATGCTCGATCGCCCACACACACTCTCTCTCTCTCTCTCACACATACACACACACACAAGGAGGTGAAGAAGAAGAAGATGGAGATGGAGATAAGGCAAGAGCACTCTTCTATTGCACCAATGAGAGAATGAGTGAATTTTAGGTTTAGTTGACTTTTATATGAGCTCGCCCCATTCACACTTGGGCGCCCATGCTTAGCCAACTAATCCCTTGAATGTTCCAGTTAGAGTGCGCCTCTCATCGGCGATCACTCTTACCCTTTTCCTATTGGACCGACAAGTCCGGTACCTGACTCTACCAAATAAATAATACAATGTCCGCCGTAGGTTACAACGTCCGTCGTAGGTAATAGGGTGTCCGTGAGCCATGAGGGTTAAGATGCCCCCCTTCCTGATGTAGATTCCGTCCTCGTAAGCTATTGAGTTGAAGCTTGTTATGTCCATGTTGTAGAGCATCTGGATTTGAATCTGCAAGGCAAAGTCACTGTTTCAGCAAGCGAAATTATATGGCCATAAATCATGAGGGGAATGTAAAGTAAATGAGTAAATGCAAGATTTATGAAATGTTTGAAGTCGCGGAGCGGAGCGTGGGTCGACTCTCTCTCTCACACACACAATGAGCTTATACAGTACAGTACGCAGAGAACTGTTAGAAGGGTTATCTCCCAATTACGTTAGTATTCACAAAGTATATGTGAGTATATACAAAGAGTTAGAGGTCAGTGAGTTAGGCGGGCGGGCGGCCATATCCGCATAAGAGGCCACTTGGGCTTTAATCCCAACAACCTCCCACTTAAAGTCCAATGTGGCACTTTAAGTAACTGTAAATCTATGAACATAAATGTACAAAGATTTACATGGCTGCCATCTATCCAATGCCCAATAACTCACGACAATGCACAAAGCCCTCTCCTGGAAGTCCCTTTGTGAGTAGATCAGCAGGATTGTCCTTGGTGTGGATCTTTAGCAGTTGTATCTGCTTGTCTTCAAGTACTTCCCTAATGAAGTGATATTTGACATCAATATGCTTAGTCTTCGAATGGAACACTGGATTCTTTGCCAATTGTATAGCACTTTGACTATCACAATATAACTCTGGCATATCTACTTTGATTCCCAAGTCTACAACCAATCTACCAAGCCAAATAGCTTCTTTGCATGCCTCATTTGCTGCAACATACTCAGCTTCTGTAGTAGACTGCGTAACACAATCTTGTAATCGAGATCGCCATGATATGGCACCTCCAACCAATGTAAAGACATAGCCTGATGTAGATCTCCTCTTATCCAAGTCTCCTGCATAATTTGAGTCAGTGTATCCTCTGACACTCAAATCCTGACTACCATAGCATATGCGCATACTCTTTGTATGTTTTAAGTATCTCATGATACCTTTCACTGCCTCCCAATGTTTCTTGCTGGGATTTGACATATATCTGCTAACCACTCCCACTGCAAATGCAATATCCGGACGTGTAGCAATCATTGCATACATCAAACTACCCACTGCAGACGCATATGGAATCTTATCCATTTCAGCCTTTTCTTCCTCAGACATAGGACAATCTTGTTTGCTAAGTTTCACATATGGTGGCAATGGAACACTCAATGCCTTTCCCTTCTCCATATTGAAACGTTGCAAAACCTTGTCAATATACTCTGTTTGAGATAACCAAATCAATTTCTTTGATCTGTTTCTCTCAATGTGCATACCAAGTATATGACTTGCCTCACCCATGTCTTTCATGTCAAACGATTTTGCCATCTTTGACTTCAAAGCTGAAATTTCCTCCAAGTGTTTGCCAGCAATCAACATGTCATCCACATACAAAATAAGGATCAGCCAACTGCCATCCTTAGCCTTCTTTGTATATAGACAGTGATCGAACTCACTACGTTTGTAGCCTTGAGAAAGCATAAACTGGTGGAACTTATGGTACCATGCCCTCGGTGATTGTTTTAAGCCATAAAGACTCTTTAACAACTGGCATACCAAATGTTCCATGCCTTTCTCAACAAACCCTTCTGGCTGCTGCATGTAAATTTCCACATCTAAATCACCATGCAAGAATGCTGTCTTGACATCCATTTGGTGCAACACCGAATCCAATATAGCAACCAATGCAAGAAATCATCTCAATGTAGTCATCTTGACCACTGGAGAGAAGACTTCATCAAAGTCAATGCCTTGTTCTTGCTTAAAGCCCTTGGCAACAAGCCTTGCTTTGTACTTTGGCTGACTATCATGAGCGGTGATCTTATACCTGTAAACCCATTTACAAGGTAAAGCCTTTTTGCCCTGTGGTAATTTAACCAACTTCCATGTCTGGTTTTTATGCAAAGCTGTCATCTCTGACTGCATGGCCAACTGCCATTTTTTCGAGTCAACCACTTGTAATGCTTCCTTGTGACAAGATGGTTCTCCGCAATCTGTGAGCATGACATAATTTAGAGATGGCACATAGCGATCAGGTGGTTTGGAGACACGCTCAGAATGTCTCACCACAACTGATTCTACCTCTCTAGCCACTATAGGCTGTTCCTGAGCCTGACCATGCTGTCTTGATGTGCTAGCACTAGGTCCATCTTCCCTGAAGACAACTCTTCTGATCTCCTCTGTCTTCTCTGGCTTAGCGTGAAACTTGGCTTCATTGAAATGCACATCATTGCTACGAATAAGCTTTCTGGACTCAGGATCCCAAAGCCAGTAACCCATCTCGCCCGATTCTCCGTAGCCAAGAAATATACACTTCTTGCTCTTTGGTTCTAACTTATTTCTGAACTCCTTAGGAATATGGCTATAAGTTTCACAACCAAAAACTCTGAGATGCTTATATGAAGGTGCCTTGCCTGTCCATAGCATCTCGGCCACTGCACTCTTATCCAGAACCCTACTAGGAGACCTGTTGATCAAATGGACTGCTGTAGCCACTGCTTCCGCCCAAAATCCATCAGGCAACTCAGCATTTGACAACATGCTTCTGACCTTCTCTTGTATGGTCCTATTCATACGTTCTGCAACCCCATTCTATGAAGGATTATATGGTGCAGTAAGTTCCCGCTTAATCCCTTTTGCTTCACAAAAGTCTTGAAAAGCTTTGAAAACGTACTCTCCACCATTGTCAGTTCTCAAGCACTTCAGCTTCTGACCACTCTGATTCTCCACCAGCTGCAAGAATGTCTTAAAGACCTTGAGCACCTCATCCTTGCGCTTCAAGAAGTAAACCCATACTTTGCGAGAATAGTCATCTATGAATGTACAAAAGTACGCTGCTCCCCCTAGTGACAAACTAGGCATTCGTCCGCATAGATCACTGTGTACAAGAGCTAACCGTTCGTCCCTACGATTCCTCTTTGATCTGTGCGGTTCCTGTGTTTGCTTACCATAAACACAATGCTCACAAAACTCGAAATCTTGAAATGAAAAGCCAGGCAAATAACCATAATGAGAAAGTATTTCCATTCCTCTTTTTGACATATGTCCCAACCTACGATGCCACAGTGACACACTTGGCTGCTCAATCACATTAATTACATGGTTTTTAACCTCTGAAACATGTAAAGTGTACAGAGTTCCTGACTTGCTGCCATGTGCTACAGTCATCGAACCTTTGGAGATCTTCCAAGCGCTGTTCCCAAAAACTGTCACATAACCCGCATCATCCAACTTCCCTATACTAATCAAGCTCTTTCGGATTGCTGGAACATGTCTGACATTCTTGAACCATAAAGAAGAGCCATTCTGAAACTTCAACTGCACATCTCCCACTCCAAGTATGTCACAAACCTGCTCATTGCCAAGTCTGACATAATCTTTAGTAGCCACATATGATGTAAACCACTCTTTGTGCGGAGAAACATGTAAAGATGCCCCTGAGTCGATAATCCAATCACTCAGAGCATGTCCATCCTCTGCAGTCAAGAAAACAGAATCAAGATTTCTTGTAAGGAAGATGTCACCAGCTGCTATACCAAAATCACTGTCTGAACCAGATCCTGTGACATTCACCTCTTCAATCTTCACTGAACTCTTCTTTTCATCTTGCTCAGAACTCTTTGTTTTTCCTTTTTCTTGTTTCCACTTCGTACAGTCTCGCTTCATGTGACCCTTCTTGCCACAATGGTAGAATTCTATGTCATCCTTTGACTTCGAATCACGAGACTTACTTCGGTTTTGTGCCTTCTTACCCTTCTTCTCTTTAAACTGTTGTCTCCCTCGAACGACCAAAGCACTATTGCCTTTGCCTTTGTCAATGTTCTTCCTGTTCACTTCCTCTGTGAGCAAGCTTCCTTCTACATTGGCACTTGTAAGACCTTCTGGCGCGACAGAATTACTTAACGCTGTACGAAAAGTATCCCAACTGTCTGGCAAAGTGATTAAGAGAAACATAGCCTTCACTGAATCTGGAAAGACTATCTCCTGTGCTGTTAACTGGCTGAAAATTGTGTGAAATTCATTCAGATGATTTGACATGGCTGTCCCTTCCTTCATCTTCAAATTCACCAATTTCTTGAGCCAGTAAATCTGAGAAGCAGCACTTTGTTTCTCGTACATACCACATAGCTTTTGCCATACGCCATACGCTGTAGTCTCTTCTGCTACGTTGAAGTAAACATTTTCTGCCAGTGTCAGCATGATTGTGGAACAAGCTAACTCGTCAAGCTCTTCCCACTCATCTTCAGCCATACCTTCTGGTCTCTCCCCTTTGAGCTTCAGTGGCTTCACTTGTTTTTTCTGCACCAAAACCTGCCAAATCTGCTTCTTCTAGAATGGAAAGTTTGTGCCATCCAACTTCTTTATGTTGTAAAGAGTCTCACTTTGAGAAGATGCCATATCTGCCAAACTGTTTACTCCTGAGAAAAATCCGGCAGAGTTTCCCCTGTAAACTGGCCTCTGTACACAGTAAACAAGCTGTAATCAACAAGCTGAACACCTCTCCTCAGGAACTGTCAGTATTTTGAAAATTTTTGACAGAGTCTCCCCTGTAAACTGAGCTCTGGGAACCAAAAGATAGCTAAAAAAACAATCATAAATAGCTGACCAATGACAAATCTAAAAAATCTCTGTACTATGCTGTCCTGTAAGCATACACTGTCTCGTCTCTGGGCGATGACAGAACCTGTATCTGTCTCAAGACTGAACCCTGAACAATGCCTCAACGGCGTGACGCATAAGATGCAATCCAGTGTCTACACAAAGTCATACATCCTACGGGATAAAAGTCGTCGAAGAGGATGCGTGTACAGGGGAACTCCAGCAAGCTAATCCACCTCACACTGGGTAACCCAGCCCCCAGTGCTTGGCTTCAAAAAACCTCACACACGACCCTCTCAGATGGCTCAGCAAACTGCCCAGAACTAGCATACATCCTATAATAGACCAATCACTGTCCTATGACCGCTGCGGCGGTCTGTCTGCTAGCGTGACTCACAACTAGCAGACCCACAATCACAGTACATCAATCTGCAATACATGCCAGTGGTGTCAAGCCGTCGTATGGCCACACTTCCCCTGGAACCTGGCAAGCACAAGAAGTAACAATGCAGACTGCAATATATATATCTGATGATATATATGTGTACCTGGTCTATAGATGATGCTCTGAAGACTAATAAGTGATGTATGTCGATGCCGATATTGATGTCGGCCACCTCCTGCTTGCCAATCTACAGAAGAAGGATTTCTTTGCGGCTGAAATCTATCTTCTGCTGTAGTGCTCAGAACGAAATTCTGAGGGCATAAACGGCTTCGAAAGGGGGGTAAAACCCCAGGTGGCCTACTGGAAACACTCCCGGAACGCCGAGTGTGAATTTTCAAACTCCGGATCCAGAATCTGCCGGAAAAGTGCGCGCGCGCGCGATTGCGCAAAACCGCACTGAACCAAGGCTCTGATACCAATTGAAGTCACGGAGCGGAGCGTGGGTCGACTCTCTCTCACACACACACACACAGTGAGCTTATACAGTACAGTACGCAGAGAACTGTTAGAAGGGTTATCTCCCAATTACCTTAGTATTCACAAAGTATACGTGAGTATATACAAAGAGTTAGAGGTAAGTGAGTTAGGCGGGCGGCCGGCCATATCTGCATAAGAGGCCACTTGGGCTCTAATCCCAACAATGTTAGAGTGCCATTAAGGACAAATAAATCGCACTTTGAGTAAATTAATTAATCAAGAGTTTTGGGCTTATGGGTGAGTCTATCAATTAGTTAGCTATGACTAAGGTTAAAACAACTACTCTAGTACTAGCTAAGCTAAGAAGATTATCTAAATGCAAGATTCCCTAATTGTGCTTTTTAGCTTTGATTAGTCAACTAGCTCTCACAACTACAAACAAAAGCTTGAAATGTTAACTGTAAGCTCGATGGAAGTCTTTTAAATGTCATTCATTTTTTTCTTTTTCTCTTTTTTACTTTGGTTCACAATCATTTGACGTGTGTGCTTATTCGTATGTCCGGGGCTTTTTGCTTCTAAAAAAAAAGCGCCCACACTGGGAACCTCTAGGGCTCTAGTACCATAGACAATACATATGAGTGAAGTACCAAATCAAGCCAGGATTTCTCTTCCAACATTAGATTTTTCATTTGTGGCACTTATGTTTTTTGCTTCCATTTCCTTTGTATTCTCACTAGTGTTTTTGTTGTTTAAGTGAAAAAGCTTCTCTATGCCTTAAACATTCCTAAGGTCTCAAATACTTAGATAATTTTATCAGCTAGGCCTAGTGGTCAAGTAAATGAGTTAACCTAAAGTCACAGTCTCCTAATCTCAAGGCTCATCCATAATATTAAACTCTAGTTCCATCAACTTAAGCAAAGACAAATTTATACATCTATAATAGCAGATAACAAACATAACTATTGCACTCAAACAAACCATGAAAAATCATTATTAGCAATTATACATATCCACCAACATGAATCATGGAAAGTAGTACACCTGGAGGTATGGAGTTGCTCATTTCGTCGAAGCAGATGTCCTCAGCCATGTGGATGGAGATCCATATATGTCCTACCTAACACATCCAAAAAACAAGCACTATACCTCTAGGAGGCATGTCAGTGTGAAAAAATTAAAACTCCTAAAAAAAAAACTCAAAACACAATCCAGACCCCTAACCTACCTATCTGTCATCCCTTTTAGAATAAAGGAAAGAGGATATTATATAAAGCGGGTGGCCACCCTAAGGCTAGGCCTCTATCCTCATCATCTAAATAAACGAAATCATTTTCCGTGAGGCCATAGTCTTCCTCGATCGCTATTATTTCTTCTTCATCATCCTCTTGCGCAAGCGTGTTAACACTAGAATGGTAACCTAACAGGACATAAAAGTGTCAAGTTTCAGGGTTTGGGAAAAAATTCCAAAACCATAGTAGATCCACTCATTTTGAAAAATAATTTCATGAGCTTATAGTTCAATAACTACTACATATGGAAAAAATGAGAAACTTGTAATTTTTCTCATCCCTTGGTCACTACAAGCCTCCAAAGTTGATGGACCAGTGCATTTTGCCCAAAACAACAATTTCTTACGGTTGATTGCATATAAATAAGAGTGGAGATTTTTGTAGCACATGAGATAAAATGCCCCGTTAACTTCAATGGGTTGGTGACCAAAACATATGGTTGCTTTTACCTCACTAAATTTTTTTTGGGCAAAAAAATTAGGTACAAAAAAGTTGTATTTTTGCCATTCTGCGAACCTATCATCAAAGTTTCTATAGTCACGCTCAATACAGATACTATATACATGTTTTCTTAGTTCCCTTTGGGCCTTTGGATTCAAAAGGAGCCATGGAGCATATCAAAAGGATAATGGATCTCTTACAATTGGAACCTTGGGGGCAATGATAAAGTGCTAAATACAACTAACATAAAAAACTGGGTTTAGCATTATGACCTCTAAAAACCCATAGAAAGTACTCAATATCTAGCCAAGTTTTTAGTCTATGATTAGATATGGTCACTACCTACAAAATACACACAATTGGCCTAAGAAACTAGCAATATTGAGAAAGTTATACTTGCTACTCTAAAATGTATCGTATTCTTCAGCAATCAAAAAACTCAACCATCATCATATACTATGCTATATAGCATATTAGGTCCCCCAAAACTCAAGGAAGATTAGCTTTATGTTATACATTACACGTACACAATCAAAATTGAATTTGGATATCAAGAAAGCCACCAAAAAAATCATAAAAGTGCTAATTTTGGCCAAAAAACAGGATTATGCAATTCTTGTAAATTGGTCATAACTTTCAATTTTAACACTTAGCTCTCCCAACAAGCATCAAAACATGTTGAGAACTATGAAGGCCTAACTCCTAGCCATCTAAACCTCACAAACATGAAGTTTAGAGTGGTATAGTTGCCAAAAATTGAAAAAAAGCCAAAAACAGGACCCGTTTTTTCACACAGTTTAGGCTCAAAAATGTTGTGCAAGAGTAAGGTTAATCGTGAGATCGATACTAAAAATAAAATGCTAAGTTTTTTTCAGCTCATAAGGAAACTTTGTGGATATATAGCACCTAGAAATTCATTTTCATACTCTTCAAATAATTCAAGCAAAATGGTCACTTAACAGGACACAAAAGTGTTCAAGGACATAAAAGTGTCCAGTTACCATTCTAGTGTTAATCAAGAACCTCGCGATGTGTGGATACTCATCCTGTTCAAAAGAATAAGCATGTGCCACCGGAGAAACATTCGCTACTGGGTAGGGATCACTAGTTATCCATAGACGTATCAGCCATTATAACTCCTCAAAATTTAGCTCACGCGCAAGTCTCTCTACCAAATCCCATTCGCAAGAAAGTACAGGGTAGCAGATGTGAAACATTTGAGAAAAGGAAAAAGGGTACCTTTCATAAAAAATAGAAGCGCATGCCTCTGGTGAACTAGCAATCTCTGAGAATACAGATAGATTTGGTTAGGTCTTTTAAACATGAGTTGTTTTTGTGTGTTGCTTGATGTGACATGGTGAATTTAGACTTATGTGTAGGATCTGATAGGGTGCTCTCTCGTTGCTAGTTGCTCTTGCTCTTTTACTTTTTTTAATTTTTTTTTGTTTTTTTGCTAGAACTACTATAAGGATTTATATATACATTCCCTAGGATTGGAGATTGAGAGGTCAGGGAGGAAGGTTGAGAGGGAAGCGAGTGAATGATGGATGTCATCAAACACTTCCCCCTTCCTTGGGTAGATCATATTGTTTGAAATGTGCTCGTCACCCTTTGAAACCAATTGTTCCAGTCGATAATAGGTGAGGATTTTTGCCAGTAGTTTTCTATTACCTTAGGTGCCTTATCGAGTTGCAAGGGTGGTAAGGTACTCTCCCACGATTTTATTTGCAACATCGTTGTAGGTGGTGAACTTACAACGGGAGGTGTAAACTCTTTCTTGCTTGTATGGATATATACAATGGTAGGTGGAGGTTGTATCGAAGCTTCTATTTCCGTATAGGAACTACATGAAGAGCAAGAAGCTTCATTTGCTTTCCCTGTTCCTGAGCTAGGTGGAACAAATCGTTCTTTCTTTGGTACCCAAACTAGCTCTGGAGCAGGTGTGTCGCATTCTGTGATTTTTTCCTTTCCACGATCTTCAATTTGTTTTGGAGCCACAGGATTGAGCTCACATGGGCCTGGTGACAGATAAGAGTACAATTTACGTTTGGGCACCCAGATTTGATCATTTCCTTCATAGTATCCTTGGGCTTCAAATAGTCGTTTAGCAATCCAACACAATGTTTCTTTACATTTCTTGGAGTGAGGGGGACGTTTCTTACGAGGCTTCCGTTTTTTAGCATCAGTCATGGTCACTAAAGAAGCTTTAGGGACCCACTTGTATGTTTTCTTTGTTATATTAGGATGGTTCTTGTGTGTCTCAAGTTTTCTTTCAACTACATCAGTTGAAGCTCTAGAGAGTTGGGCTATGGGGACGTATGGTTCAACCTCCTGGACATGCAATGTCTTGGGTTTTATTTCCTTAGGCAATATCTCAGGGACTATGGCTTGAGTGGTAGGGATAAGAGTTGGTTTTTGCGTTGTGACACCCCAGTCCCCCAATCAATAGTGCATTTGGTGGCTATCATCCACGTGCGTCCTAGGTTTATATTACCCTCCATAGTTCCAGTAGGCATGACCAAAAAGTCTTGAGCTACAATCCCATTGTCATAACTGACAAAAGTGTGCCAGATTCCAAAAACCGTAGTTTTTTTCTTGTTGACATCCTTGACTTGGATAATACTCTCAGATAGAGGTCGCTTCCCTAACTGACACCACACCCCATATGATAGCAGATTATATTTAGCATCCGTGTCCAATAAGGTGTTATATAGCACTTTTCCATAGGTGCTATTTAGCTCAATAGGGTATCGTAGAGGTGTGTCAGAGTCCAACCAATCGTCGTCGATTTCAACGTGGAATGCATGTGTGACTCCAAGGTTAGCCTCTCGTTTTCGTCTTATACGTTGTTGTCGCTCCTTAGCCTCAGCTTGAGCTTGTATCTTCTACAATTCTATTTGTGCCTTGGCTGCCTTTTTTGTATGGATGGCACACAACTCCTCTTGGCTTAAAGGATCATAGTATCTTTTAAATTTGCTCCCATTGAGGAATCCAATGGTTTCAACTCCATAAGAGTCTCCACACGAATGGTTCCTTGTGGGGTGATCTCACATACTCTATATGGTCCTTTTCTCGCATATTTCAACTTTTTCTTTTCGTTACGCACTCCATATATAAGGACTTTATCACCAACATTGATATCTTTGTTCTTTAGATGACGGTCAAACCATTTCTTCCTCCTATCTTTCTCCACAAGTGCATTTTGCACAGCTAATTGCCTCTCTTCATCTAGCCTTTCAAGGATATATAATCGCTCAACTAAGGGGTTACCATCCCAACCTTCTTGAGAAGCTACTCGAAGACTATGAACGATAAACTCCCATGGCATAACCGCTTCTTGGCCATACACCATCTTGAATGGTGTGCAGTTAATGGAAACTTTATACGCAGTACGATAAGCCCATAGAGCTGATGTAAGCTTTAAATCCCAATCTGTGCGATGAGCTCCCAGTCTTATTGGTGCTCTCAGCTTGGCCATTTGCTTGTGGATAATAAGGTGTGGATTTATGGTGAGCTATCATAAAGTTGGTAGTGAGTTCTTTTATTACTCCATTTATAAAATGAGTACCATTGTCACTCACAATCTCAAAGGGACAACCAAATCTTGTAACAATGTTCTCAAAGAGAAACTTGGCAGTTGACCTTCCATCGGCCTTACGTGTCGCCCTGGCTTCGCCCACTTTGTCACATAGTCAGTGGAACGATAATATATCGAGATTGAGTGCTACGAGCTGCCGGACTAATTGGGCCTACAAAGTCTAAACCCCATTTTTCAAATGGTTGAGTCACTTTAACAGGATATAAGGGCATCCTATCCTTTTGTTGTGTGATCTTGTAACGTTGGCATTCATCACATCCTTTTGCAAAAAGTGATGCATCCTTAAATAAGGTTGGCCACCAATAGCCTGATTGCAACACCTTTCTAGTTGTTAGTTCCCCTGAGAAATTTCCTCCGGCTATACCCATGTGGGCTTCTTGCAGTATGTATAAATACTCATCCTCACGGGCACAACGTCTAAGAATGTCATCCTTCCCTAGCCTGTAGAGAGTTCCTGCAATGAGAGAGTAAGGCTCACATTCTTTTAACAGTTTTCCTATGTCCTTACGAAGCTCTTTGGGTAGAAAACCATTAACTAGAAAGTTCACAATCTTCTCACTCCATTCAGGTATGGTTTCGACTAGGAATAGAGAAGTATCAGGCAATTCATCATCGACTCCAGTAGGGGCTTCACCATTGGGTATGCGAGACAAATGATTAGCCATGACATGTCTTTTACCAGGTCTCACCACAATGGTAAAATCAAACTCAAGGAGAATTAACAACCATCTTGTAATTCTTCCCGTGGAACAAGGTTTATTTACTAGATACAACAAGGCTTGATGATCAACATAGAACACAAACTTGTTGGCCAGAAGGTAGTAGCGAAATTTATTCACTGCATAAATCATACCTAAACCTTCTCGCTCTGTAGTGGTGTAGTTTCTTTCGGCATCATTCAACTGACGACTTGCAAAGCTAATGGGGTAGTCCAGTTTATGTTCTCCTAGTTGAGCTAGAATACACCCAATAGCAAAGTTCGAGGCATCAATATGCACATGAAAAATTACATTCCAATTGGGCACTCGTAGAATAGGAGCGCTAGTCAAGGTATTTTTCAATGACTCATAAGCATGGTCACACTCCGTAGTCCATTGGAACTCAATAAGAAGCTTGTACAAAGGACGAGCTATCTCGGCAAAGTTTAAAATAAACCGTCGGTAATAATCAACATGGCCCATGAACCTTTGAACTCCTTTATAGTTTGTAGGTGGTGGCAATTCTGCAATGGCTTTAATTTTGCTCTCATCTGTGGAAATCCCATTTTTGGACACTATATGCCCTAAAATGACTCCATGTTTAACCCAAAATTGACATTTGAAAGGGTTTAAGGAGATGTGATACAATCTACACTTCTCAAACACTTTTCATGAGCATGATAGATGTTCTTTCCAAGAGGAATAAACACAAAGGTCATCTAAGAAAGCTTCACAAAACTCCCTCAAATATTCTCTAAAAGCAGTGTTTATTAATCTTTGAAAGGTAGCCGGGGCATTGGTTAAGCCAAAAGCCATAACACGAAATGCGAACACTCCAAATTCGGTTATAAAGGCTGTTTTAGCTTGGTCCTCCAACGCAATTGTGATTTGATTGTAGCCGGAGTACCCATCCAAAAAGCTATAAGCTTCCTTCCCTGCAACTCTTTCAAGCACATGTTCTGAATATGGCAAGGGGTAATGGTCCCTCCTAGTGGCGGCATTGACCTTCTTGAGATCTACGCACACTTTGAGTTTCCCATTCTTTTTTGGCACAATCACTATTGGAGACACCCATTCTGAGTGCTCAATAGGGTATATGAATCCGCATTCCACAAGCTTTTCAATCTCTTCTTGAACGATCTTTGCATATTTAGGATTCATTGGGTAGGGTCGTTACTGAACTGGTTTAGCCATGTTATTCATGGGGATTGTGTGTTGCACCATGGAAGGTGGAACACCTTTCATATCATGATAAGTCCAGGAAAATATATCCCTGAATTCCTTGAGAGGTTCTTTAAGTACACACTCCTCAGTCTTGGTCAGATCTTAGGCAATGAAAACAGGTTTCGACTCTTCTCCTGGGTCTGCTAGCTCTATTTCCTTAACTATTGCTGGACCATCATAGACTCCATTGCTCCCATCGATAGGTTTTCTTTGAGCCTTTGTATACACAACCTTATGATCCTCTGTGGTATAGGATTTGAAATGTTCAGGTGCAGGGTGTAAGTCTGTGGGGTCCTGTTGTTCTGTGGACTGTGATTTAACTTCTGATTCCTTTTGTTGTTGAGCTAACTCTCGATTTTGTCGTCTCCTTACGGTACAACTAAACTTTGGTTTATCTGTAGCCTCTAGTTGTGCGATGTCAATGGGTTGTGGACTACATCACATAACGCTTTGAAAATATTCACCCCAGCTATCTACCAACTTTCGATGAGCATCACATGCCCCTATATAATTAAGCCATTCTGTGGTAGATTTCTTTTCATTTATTCTAGCACGCACATTTGCTCGATATCGTCGCCTCTTATATATCTTACTCTTCTTGTTTAATTCTTGATTATGGTCGATTTCTAGTGAAGACTCACTAGATGAATCACTACTTGTGTCTTCTGCTCCCTTGGATAGATTATCATCTAGGTTACCACTGGGCCCTGAATGGTTTGTCCCCACATTTGCACTAAGATTTAACTCAGATTCTTTGTCCTTAGAGTCAAAGTCAATTGATGATTCTAACCCCAAATTGTGTGGGCTATAGTCTTGTGAGGCGCTACTGGTTTCAAAATTTCATCTTGTAGATCATCAGAAGCTATATGCATTGCTTCTAGCATGTTTAAGGGTACAAGTGGTGGTATTTCATCCCCCTCAGGTGTTACCCAGATCGTCCCCCTATTTCCCCAAGTGTCTATGGTTGCTGCTAGGTGGACCCAATCCACATTGTCCGACTTAGTCATCCCAGGTAGTACATCCATATAAGGAGAATCTTCCCCAACATCAGTGTCCGCTTTACACGTGTAACAATACTGCAATGGGGCCGAGTGAACTGTGGTGTCAAATCTATGATCAATTACAAACCTGTTTCCTAGAGGATGTGTTCGACCCGTCACAAGATCCACTCGAATGACAAAATCTTGGAATTGCAAGTAGACATGGTTTTTAGACCAGTCATGCACCATTTTTGCTTCCCTCATGAAAGGACGTCCTAAGATCATCTCCGATGCCATAGTGTGTTTGGAGAAATCCATAACAATAAAGGTAATCCTTATTTTATGTCCAAAGACCTTGATCTTGAGATCTTCTAGCATCCTAATAGGTTTAACAATAGACCCATTGGCCATCTTCACTACTATGGTTGTGGTCGCAAGGTGAGGTCTTCCCATAGTTTCCCAGCAATTTTTAGTCACAATGCTAACCCCAGCGCCACCATCAAGGATTCCCTTCACAGTTAATCCCTTAGTAGTGATTGGTATAGTCGCATTAGATTCATCACCCTCAAAGTATTGTCCCAACTTGTTAACAGGTATTTCTATAACAAGGTTCTCATCTAGGTTGGGTTGTGGATCTAAGTGTTCCTCCTCTATTAGCATCTCCCCAGCTCCATCCACCTATGAAAATTGTGGTAGCCCAAACTTCAGTTCTCCATTGAGGAAGGCTCGAAGAGCTGAGACTAGCTCGGGGTCTTTATATAGTTTGGACATGATGATGGTTCTAACTTCTAAAGACATGAAATCCATCAATTTTGCAATGTTTAACGGCACCTTTTGGCCTTGATTCCCTTGACATGGGGAAGATGGGATCTCCATTTCTTCGATAGGATCAGGTAGTCCCTATGTAAACATTCTTTCCATCAAGAAGTGAGTACGCCCACTTTCCCACGACTTTAAGTCACTTTCTTCTTGAATGACACTAGGTATGTCCAAGGGTCTATAAACTTGGTGAGGTTGTTGTTGCGTAGGGAACACTGTGTCTGTAATCTGGATCTTCCTAGGTGCTGGTTCTAGATCCCTTTGGGTATCTTCTATCAAATTCCTTAATTGCTTGACTCGCTCAATCTCCTCTGTAGGGTTTGGGTAAGTTCTTATCTTCTTTTTGGATCCTAGCCATTGTGGCTCATGAACATCTTCCTTGTTGGTTTCTATGCTAGTGGTCGTTTTGTCTCCATGGTTTCACCTGAATCAGAATCTTCTTCAGCGTCGTTCATATATACAGGGTCATCACCAGTCCCTATGTTGGTCTTTGAACTGGGGTCTGACTTCGCTGCTTTTTGCGATCTCTTTCTTCGTGTTTTCTTCTTTTTCTGAGATTGGGCAATTGATGCCGTGTCTCTTTCCTCAAGAATATAATTTTGTTTTTGGAGCATCGATCGTGTGAGTACGTTTCCTGGTACCACGGGTGTACTTGGTGATGGATCCTCGGTAACTTCAATCAAGTTTAATGGCGTGATCTTCGGTGCATTTGGATTATTTGGACATTGGGCAATCAAATGATCTATGCCACATCGATTACACATGAGTATCGACATTGTAGACGTGCTTGCTTGATTGGTTTTCATTAGTGTGGCATTCTTTTGTAGCCTAATAGGACACTCGGCCACACGATGTGGACCTCCACACTCATAGCATTGAAGAGGTGGTCTCTTAGAAGTGTAGTTGATATTTTGGCCTCTTGCCGCAAGAGCAGCTACTTGATATACAGGTTTGACTTGTCCCCAATAGTTCTCCATGTAGTATTGTGGACTTTCTTCAAGCACATCCATCCCATAGGCGATATTAGGATCTATATCTTCCTCATAGCCTTCCAAACAAGAAATAGATGACTCACAACCCACTTGATTCATAGAAGTGATTCTCGGATGTGGTGGTTGCGGTCCTAGCACTGGAGGTGGTAAGGGTGTTGTTTGAACAACATTTTGGGCCCTAGGGACCATGTGTTGTGCTGTTTGTTCAAGAGGTGGGGCCGGCATCAATGCAGGCACTCAAGGTGTGTCTGTCCAAGCTAAGGTTGGTCTATTGGCCGCCGTGCGCTGAAATACTATGCAATCCTTAGCTTGATGACCATACCTTCCACATGCATTGCAATTCCCATTGAGTTTTACTCTAAAAGTAGGGCATTCACTGGTACTATGAGGTCCATAGCAAACTGAGCACCATTGTTGCTCCCTTCTTGGATACATATGATTGTTTTGCGGAGCACGATTGTCTCTAAGACTCTCTTGAATAGCCTTTAGCAATAGGCTTTAGGGTCATTGGCTGATGCCTTGATTCTTGCGAGCTAATAGATTTAGGCTCAACAGACACTCTTTCTCCTTGAATCATTAAATTATCCTCCAATTGGATCGCATTGGTGGTGACTGCTTCCCAAGTGGTGATGCCTCTAATGACTAGGCCATTGTAGATATCCTCATGTCGTAATCCCCTAATGAATCTATCAAGCAATTGGTTATTGTTGAAGCGCTCATTTGGATTACAACGAGAATTCAAATGCTTCAAGCGACTTATAAAGTCTCTCACCGACTCTCCTTCCTCTTGTTGGGCTTTTTGGAGCTGAGAGGCTACACCCCAAAGCACTCCCTCTCGTATGTATTCTTTTAAGAACAGTCTCCTAAGAGTAGGGTAAATCGTTTTTTCTTCCACCCTTAGGGTTCTATACCAATCCCCAGCCTTTCCACTTAAGGTTAGGCTTAAAGCATTGCTCTTATGTAGGTCATTGTGTTCTCCTAGAGAATCGCATATTTGTTCAAACACTTCGATATGATTTCTCACATCCCCGTCTCCACTAAATTTTTGTGTGAGCTTGGCTTAGCTTGAGCAAATGTTGCCAAGTCACCTAAGTGAGCAGGCACCGTGGGTGAAGGTGCTCCAGAGACTACATGTGGAGTAGGTATTGGCATTGGGCTTGGCGCATAGGAAGCCCTTGGGTTCCACGTTGGGTACGATGTTGTGCCATGTGGTGGTCCATAGTTCATATGAGTGGCCCTAGGCATAGCAGACGTCGGATGTGACATGCTAATGCTAGCCGGTATAGTCCCATGGGAATAAGAACTTGTGTATTGTGGTTGTGGAGCATAGGTAGTTGAAACAATGGGAGGGGTAGGGACTACATGAGTACGTGGACCCATAGGTGCATACGATTGGTACGCACTTGTAGGTACTATTGTAGGCATTGAGCTACCATGTAGCAGTGCTTTACTAACAAAGGAGGTCCATGGTGTGTTTCTTGGCATGCCCATCATTGGGGTAGGTATGGTATCGGTGGTGTCATCCAGGAAAAGATGAGCTAGACTTGGAAAAGTAAAGCTATCACTTGTGGGCTCAGATTGCATTGAGACCCTTGGCGAAAGAGCATATGGGGGATCGATGGGACTCACTGGGGGAGTCTCCATTTGTGATAGAGTGGGTTGTTTCCCTTTGCCCGTGTCTAAAAATCGCAAAGGACCCGTCGAAGGTATGTTTATTCCTCGATTTTACCTCTCGGACTGGATAATCCTATGGATGACATTGCAGATCATGTGTTGTTGTTCCTCTAGACTAGTGGCACTAGATGTGGATTGTACAACTTCTAACCAACCCACATGGTATGTGTAGCCCATGTATAGGTCGGTCAAAGTCTCTGTGTATAGGTCATATTCCCAATTTTCATTGAGGAATACCCCGTCCAAACTTGGTGTACTAGAGGGTTGCCGTGAGGTGGATGCAATGTTGCTTCCCGTGTTTTGACTTTTAGTCACCGCTACCTTAGAGGCGACTTTGGAAGGTGGTAGCTCGGTAGGGCCCTCATTAAATGAGGTAGGTAAAATGTCCACGTGGACACTCTGAGGGAGTGTGGGGTCTACAGGAGATGTGAATGGTGATTCTACTTCCCCACCCCCTTCGTTTACTTCACTAGCCGTAGGTTCATAGAGCGTAGCTCTACTAAAAGTTTCCATCAAACGGCTAAAAACACTAGTTCCAGGTTGTTGGGCCCAGATAGGCACGGTTTCATTTGTTCCCCCGGGGCTTTGTGTAAGATGCTCTTCCATAATATCGTAGTCAGAGGAAGAGTCGCTAGCCGCTATATTTGGGTCTTGGGTTGCACTACCTTGGGTCCCCGCCGAGGGCGTAGACCCTAGCGTGGAAGGATAGTGAGTACCCTCGTAAATCGAAGCACTAGCTAGTTGTTCGGACTCTAGCACACGACCAGAGCATAGATACATGTGTTTTGGGTGCCCTACAAGTGTCGGCAAGTACCCTTAAAGGTTACTTGCTTTGTTTTGTGGGTGTTTTGCACCCCGTTTTCTACTTGATTTTTTCTTGTTTTTGATGTTTTTTGAATGTTTTTTAATGTTTGATTTTTTTGATTAAAGTGTGTGATAGCTCGAAACGAGCGTATCACTTAGAGGGTCGCTGTGTGCTTTACAACACAATTTTCGGGCATTTGACGTTCCATTGGTCCTCAAAAAATCGATTTTTAGCCATGTGTGAAGCTAAAATTCGTTTTTTTTAAAGGCGATTGAGGCTTAGGCCTGAGCGTGAGCTTGGGCTTGGGTCTGGGTTTGGGTTTGGGAGATATTCCCGATCCCGGTCCTACCTTTAAATTTTTTTATTTTTTTATTTTTAATTTTTAATTTTTTATTTTTTTTAAAATAAAAAAAGGATAAGGTCACCGCAGCCTGCGTGAGAGCACACACACACTCTATCTACCTACTTCTAGTTAATACACCTACTCTTACACAACACACTCTATTAACTCTCACTAATCTACTTCCTACTTACTGTACACAGAAAACTAACTACCTTAATACAAAGAAAATAAACACAGAACCTTTGAAATCTCCATTAACAAAAAAAACTAACTACCTTAATACACAGAGAATAAACACAATACCTTTGAAATCTCCATTAACAAAAAAAACACACAGTATAACACCAAATCCCTCTTCTCAACACACACACACACACACACTCTTTCCCTACCTTTCCTATAATTGAAATTGCACCACGGAGAAGCACAGAGTGCTACTCAAGCTTGGTGTATGGAATTCCCCAGCAATGACGCCAAAAATGTACGCATATGTCGTACGTGTCAATGCAAGGAACTTGCTGATATACCATGTGCGAGCCACAAATGGCTCCTAGCACACAACAAGCATAAACTAGTAAGCTCAAAGAAGGCGATGGTGTGTCACTTACCGCTCTACGCTTGCTTCGTGGAGGATTCCTTGCCGCGAAGAAGAAGGAGCCGCCGCTTCGCCGCCGCCGTCGTGCCTTCGTAATGCTCAATCGTCCACACTCTCTCTCTCTCTCTCTCTCTCACATACACACACACACACACACACAAGGAGGTGAAGAAGAAGAAGATGGAGATGGAGATGGAGCAAGAGCACTCTTCTATTGCCCCAATGAGAGAATGAGTGAATTTTAGGTTTAGTTGACTTTTATATGAGCTCGCCCCATTCACACTTGGGCGCCCATGCTTAGCCAACTAATCCATTGAATGTTCCAGTTAGAGTGTGCCTCTCATCGGCGATCACTCTTACCCTTTTCCTATTGGGCCGACAAGCCCGGTACCTGACTCTACCAAATAAATAATACAATGTCCGCCGTAGGTTACAACGTCCGTCGTAGGTAATAGGGTGTCCGTGAGCCGTGAGGGTTAACAGTGGTTGTGTAGGTAGAGTCCACCTATCTAGTCTGGTCAGACATGTTATGGTTGTAACCATTCTCTCTTAATATAAAGTGGTGCCTAACCATGTAGAAGGCACGTAGAGTTTGGTCCCCAATCTTGTCTCTCACTTGGGTACACCACATTAGTGGAGGCGACGGGCATTCACTTTCTTGCCTAGCCTTCACTTTCTGGCTGTGGTTATCTTGCTTCTCATAGCTATGGCATTTTCCATCAAGCCAGACTAGGAGCTACGAGCCATTCTCATCTCTACAGTCATCGTTCTCTAAGTGCCTTCTACATGGTTAGGCACCTCTTTATATTAAGAGTGAACGGTTACAACCATAACATGTCCGACCACACTAGAGTGTTGGACTCTACCTACACGACCACACTTCCCATCAGTCCCTTGCATAGTCCGTGTCACAACTTATCATACTCTGGTTACTAGAGACTCGTACACACAACTTGTTGAGGATTTTTAACATTCAGAATATCACAACAATTTGTGTGAGTGTTTTTTGTAGCAACCTACACTCAATGCTCTTTCCACAATCCATTCTCTTAGGATAAGTTGTTCTCTTGGTTTGTTGGTGGTTTTCAAGTGCCTTTGTTTTCCATATGTTCAAAGAGACGGGAGTTGTTGCAGCTGAGCTATAGAGGTGCTCGGTCTTTCATTTTGATGATCCTGAAGCAGAGCTACAATCTTGAAGCTCAATCTTTCCTTGTGTTTAGTCTTTAGTTCATTTCACGATCTTGCTTTTTATTAATACCATTATCCTCACACCAAACCCCTTCTGGGAGGCCGGGATGTATGTCACCAAAAACATCATGCTCATGTTGTTAAGCCATAGCGCTCATTTTGTTGTTCCTCGCTTAGCCATTTGCATTGGGAGAGCGGCCTAATGCATTGCCTATGTCATAATGTTCAATGTCGAGTCCTCAAGTCGATGCCCCTTGTCCCTAAGCTCTTGTAAGATCACTCCCTTGGAGTTGATGCAGTTCCTTTAGCAATGTCAAGTACCTTCTCAGTCCAAATTTGTAAAAAAGATGTCCATCTTTTTTCTCCCTAAGGGGAGAGGTATGGTCTGTGGTTGTGTAGGTAGAGTCCGATTATCTAGTGTGGTCAGACATGTTATGGTTGTGACCGTTCACTCTTAATATAAAGAGGTGCCTAACCATGTAGAAGGCACGTCGAGTCTGGTCCAATATTGTCTCTCACTTGGGCACACCACAATATTTTCATTTTATTTGGTTTTGTTTTTTCAATTATTTTAGAAAAACATTCCTTCCCAAAAAGCAATTTCAAAGAAAAATACCTTTAAAAAAAAACAAAAAAAACCCAAAAAAGTAAAAAAAAAAACTAAAACAAAACAAAAACAAAAAAAGGTCCTTAAAAAACCAAAAATTAAAAAAACAAAACAAACAAAAAAAGAAAAAAACAAAACAAAACAAAAAAATGGGACAAAACGGAATTTAAAAAACACAAGAAAACCCAAACAAACAATAAAAAGAGAAATTTTAAAAAATAAACACACACGTAGACACGCTCACACACACGCTAAACAAGAAGGGAAAAAAGGGTGGAATTCTCTCTCTCTCTCTCTCTCTCTCTCTCTCTCTCTCTCTCTCTCCCTCCCCCCCCCCCCCCCCTCCTCGACTGTCTCTCTCTCTCTCTTTCTCTCCGCCACTAAGGAGCCCCGCGCCCACTCTCGCTCTTGCGTGCCATGACCCACCCCACTTGGTCCCCCCCCCCCCCCCCCCCCTCCTCTCTCTCTCTCTCTCTCTCTCTAAAAATTTACTTTTTCATGCCGCTATCCGCGTGTGTGGTCTGCCCTTGAAATTTTCCTCCTCCTTTTCTTTGCCACCAATTTGTCTTTTTGTGACTTATTTTTGTTATGGGGTGAAAGCATGTATAGGTGGCCTGGAAAGTAATGTCAAGGACATTGCTTTTTTGCGCTTCAGAGTGAGTGTTTTAAAAGTGCTTCAAATCTCAAAAAGAATATCACTCTCCTAAGGTACGTCAATTAAGTCTCCTAACGTACCACAATTAATGAGACTAAATGTAATTTACTGCTGAACGCTAGGTTATTTTCCGCCGCTTCTTTCCCGCTACAACCTGTCTGAGCTTTCTTTGTCTCTGAGATCTCTCTTGGAGCTCTATCTAGATCCTCTCTGTCTCTCTCTCATAGAGCTCTTGCTGAGCTTTCTGTATCGCTCAGCCTCCTCTCTTTCTCTCTCTTTCTCTCTCTAAGCATGGCTCCTCTTGTGTCTGAGCTCGCGCTCATCTCTCTCTCTCTTAGCACTCTTTCTCTCTCTCTCTCTCTCACGAACTCTATCTCTATAGGTTCCTCTTCTACTTGATGATTCTTGAGGTATGTAAACACTTATTATGCTTTGTTAGTATCTTGCTAATTAGTGCAAGAAGTGCCATGTATTAATTAAAAGTATAACGTGTAGTTATGATTTGTATTGTATTTCTTGTAGAGCAATCCTTTGAAAGTACTGCAACAATGGAGCACATTGAAGAATTGTCTATTAGCTCATTGTCATTGAGTAGAGAAGCTCAACTTCAGCGCATAAAATTAATGAGGGAATATTGGGCTGCTCAGAAACGAAAGCAACGTAAGGCAACGGTCAACTTTGTGACGGAAAGCAATACAAGGGAGATGGATGAAAGAAAGAAACGAAGGATATGTCAATCTATGGTACAACACTTTGATACATTAACCGTGGGAATGGATGCAAGTGGTAGGAAGGAAATCTTTGATGAACTTCTTCAACATCTGTCATAAAATCTAATATCTAACTAACCCAAATGATTTTCTCATATTAAATTGATCACTTAATGTGGGAGAATAAACGGGAACAAGTGTTAAGATATAGGTATGTGCTTATAGATCTATCTCAACACGGGGCCAATGGTAAAGGGGCCCAAAAGGGAGATGGTCTATCAAAGAGCAAGGCTAACCAATGGAGCATAAGACCTTAGGGTTAGCTTCATTGAAGACCTCCAATAAATGTGTGTAAAAGTCCTTTGACCTTAAGTAAGCTAGGGCTGAGCTTGAGGTGGGAACCCGGCCCAAGCTCGAGGTGCTTGTCATGCTTGAGGTGTTTTTCATGCTTGAGGTGCTTGATTAAGATGCTTGAGGTGCTTGACTGGCTCCATGCTTGAGGTGCTTGACTTGCTGCATGATTAAAGTACTTGAGGTGCCTTGAGAAGCTTGCCTGAGATGCTTGTGGGAACACCCCCTAGTTCAAGTGCTTTGTCATGCTTGGTGAGTAAGGTGCTTGATCACCTAAAAGTCAAAAGCATTCCTACAAGAGGGGGGGCGAGCCCTTTTCCTAGGGGCTAGAGAGAGAACACCCACTCACACACACAAGGGAAGCCCAACTTGAAGAGGCAGCAAGGACACATGTCAGGCCCCTACCCATGTTACCTTCATGTGTTGCTTGAAGCCTATTGGCTAGGCTTCAAAGGGGTCCAATGATAAATTACATGAATTATCTAATTGTTTTAGCATTTATCAAGTCCTCTCTCTCAAAGGGGAAAGGGGGACACTTGTCCCAAGGCTACCCATGTTGCTTGTAATGGCTCTTGCTTGTGATTGGCTAGGCCTGGAGGGGTCCAATGAGCTTCAGGCATGAGCTACAAGGGGGGGTCGACCCAAGCAAGCTAGGGGGGTGCTTAGGGGGTATACTCACTCACACACACTCACAAGCACTCTCATTGTGTGATATGCAAAGTGCAAAGAGCTCCCTCTCCAAGCAAGTAGAGGTAGAGAGCCTACACCAACACTCTTGGCTATGGAGTGCAAATCCAACCAAGAGCCATGCTTCAATGCTTAAGCTTGCCATATCCTTCTTCTTCATTGCTATGCTATTATGTATGCTAGCAACAAGAGTATGATAAGTGAGGAACTAATTCTTTCTCCTACGAAATGTTTCTTCTTCCTCTTCCCTACCCTCATTCCCTGCTAGCTCTCTCCACCTTCGAAGGTGTTTGAGGTCTTGGGACTGAGGCTTGGGATAGTTAAAGCTTTCTTCAAGTTTATGTTATGTTTGTGGTGCATGAAGCCTTCCATCTTCATGGCATCACCTAGGTCACAAGGAACACAAAGACTGTATTGTAACAAGTCTCTCTTTATGGGAGAAATCATAATACAAATGCCTATTGGAGGGGGGACCGGCTCCACATAAATCCGGTCCTCAATTGTTGTCATGTTCTCTAAACTCTCTCTCTTGCAAAAGTATTGTCTATGCCAAGTTAACTAATTGCTATGATTATGTTGCTATCTTCAATTATGTCTACCCGCTATGCTCACAAAATCATTTCTTGAAAGTACTCTCATTAAATTCCGCTATTCTCAAATTGAATAGGCAAACTCCATTACATTGGTATCAGAGCATTTGGTTTCTCTTTTCTTGCTTAAGAAGAGAGGTCCTTAAGTAGCCTATAAATGGTTGATGTTGTTAATTATAATAGAGTAAGTGGAACTGGGATCTAATACCGGTTTTGTTAAGCCCACTATGTGGGGGATGGTGCACACCTCGGGAGCTTTGGACTTAATAATGGAGTCTTTTTAGACTTGCCTACGGCTTTACCATTATTGAGCCATAAGAAGTCCGAAAGGAGCTAACCCTTGGCAACTCTGCTATGTTAGACCTACTCCTCTACTCTCTATAATTAACCACTTTGAGCCGTGGGTGTAGATACTTAAGAGCCGATTTTCAAAGGCTAAGAGGAGTGGCAACTAAGGTTTTGAATTGCCAAATCATACACTAAGTACATACATAAAATTTTGCTAACATGGCTGACAATAATCAAGAGAGTAGAATGAACATTGATAGCTTTGATTTTGCACATGAAGGTGCTAATGATGATGCTCCCATGTTTGTGAATTATCTTGTGACTAGGTTGCAACAAGCTATGGGCAACCCTACCTTGCAAGCCGAAGTTACTCAACAACTTCGTGCCTATGGAATTTCCCTTCCTTTCCAAGAGGAGAGAGAGCTTAGGAGGCCTCTTGAAGAGACCCCCAAAAGAAGACTCTCTCCCATTCGAGAGGAGGAATCCAAAGAGAAAGAAAGCAATGAAAGTCTAAGTTCTTCTGAAGATGTGGCTCCACGAAGAAGGCGGTCTAGACGATCGCGTACTCCTCCCAAGAGGAAAAGAGCAACCCATAGTCCTACTCCTCATCACTCTCAAAGGCAAGAGAGGAAACAAAGGAAGAAAAGGGCTAGGAAGAGGTCACCCTCTTCTCCTTCTTCTTCACCTTCCTTCTCTTCCGATGAAAGTTATGGCTATTCTCCTAGAGAATACAAGAGGGGAGGGCATCGCAAATCATTTCCTGCATGGCGAAGGTCACAAAAGCTAAAGAAGTTCAAGGAGGGAGGAAAGAGTATCTCTTTTCTCACCTACGATGGCACCTTTGGTGCTACCGACAAAGTGTTGGCCTTCATCCAGCAATTTGATGCGGCCTTTGGGGACGAGGGCTTCACAGAGTCCTCCAAGCTACGCCATGTAGCTATGCACTTCCAAAAATCGGCTCGTCAATGGTGGGCTAGCCTTCGTGGCAATGGAGAAGCCCCAAAGACATGGAAAACTCTACGAGTTTCCATCATGAAGCAATTTCTTCCAAGCGATACTAAAGATAAAGTTCTTACCGAATGGCGCGGCTTGAAGCTCCTCTCTCATGAGTCTATCAACAAGTATGTAGATAAGTTTTGGGATTTACATCTCAAAGCTACTGTCTTTCAAAAGATAGACTTTGCCGAGCAAAGACAGCAATTCTGTGCGGGATTACCTGAAGAGATGGCCGAATATATCAACTCTCAACGGCCCGGTACTATTACCGAAGTAATCCACCACACCGTGGTTGCTTCACGCATCAATTTCCATCAAGGAGCTAGACGTAATGTCAAGCCCATGGAAAACAAAGATAAAAATGATGCAAAGGGGAAATCCAATGCTCAAAATAGTTCCCAAGGCACTTCCAACAACAACAACAACAATCGGTCCAAGGAGAAGGGAGTTTACAAAGGTAAAAACAAACTCTCTCCTGAAGAGCTTGAAGCTTTTCGCAAGGACCATAAGTGTTTCAAGTGTGGGGAGCAAGGACATGGCTATCGTTCTTGCCCCAAGAAGAATACTCGCAATGAGACTCCTAGGGCTTCCACCATCGAAGCTCCAAAAGAGGATGCTCATTGCAAAGGATCATCACTCTCCTATGCTTGGGGAAAGGTACGAGATCATGATGCCTTCATCTTGTTTGACCCTGGCTCTACTCTCAACTTCATATCAATAGAGTTGGCCACCAAGTTGGGCATTCAAGCTTTTGAGATGGGAGATATAGTAACAGCTGATGCAGCTTTCAAGGGACAACAAGCCTTCGTTACTCCCTTGATTGGGAAGTTGAGGCTTCATGTCCAAAGCTATGTCGACAAAGAAGACTTCTTCATCTCTCCCCTCCAACATCAGGATGTTATCCTAGGGGCACCATGGTTTGATCGCATGGCTGCCAACATGAAGTTCCCTGAAAGGAGAATTTACTTCACCTACAGGGGAAAGAACATGTATGTAGATGCTAGTGAGCGTGGTCGCACTATTCCACTTGTAAATCCTCTTTCTTTTGATAAATCAATGAAGAGCTCAGTTTCTGCGTACATGATTTATGTCAAAGAGTCTCTAAAAGCTAATAATGTTTCATCAAATGAAAATGATAGGAATCAAGAAGAGTTAGACTTGTCTACTTTTCTAAAAGGATTCCAAGATGTGTTCATCGAGGATATCCCTATGGAACTACCTCCAAAACGAGGGGATGATGACCATCGTATTGAGATCCTTCCAGGAAGCTCACCGCCTAACAACCTCCTTATCGAGTCTCACAAGCTCAACAAGAGGAGATCATGAGGCAAGTACAAGAGCTGGTAGACAAAGGGATGGTGAGGTCTAGTTCCTCTCCCTTTTGTTCTCCAGTCCTTTTAGTGCAAAAGAAAGATGGTACATACCGTATGTGTGTGGACTATCGAGCACTAAACCATATCACTATTAAAAACAGATTTCCCGTACCTCGGGTAGAAGATCTGTTTGATAAGCTACAAGGCTCTACCTACTTCAGTAGGATTGACCTTAAGAGTGGCTATCATCAAATAAGGATAGTGGATGAGGATATCTTAAAGACCGCGTTTCGCACAACATTTGGTCTTTATGAATATCTAGTCATGCCTTTTGGCTTGACTAATGCACCAGCTACGTTCAATCGTTTGATGGAGAAAATTTTTAGACCATATCGAAAATTCACTGGAGTGTTCTTCGATGATATCATCATCTACTCCAAGTCTTTGGAGGAACATAAGCAACATCTCCAAGTGATTTTTCAAGCCTTGAGGGAGAACAAACTTTTCCTCAACCAAAAGAAAAGTGAATTCTTCCTTCAAGAGATTCAATATCTAGGCCATATTATCTCTCACGATGGTATTCGTATGGATCCATCAAAGTTAGAGGTAATAAAATCATGGCCTAACCCAAGGAATCTACATGAGCTAAGAAGCTTTATTGGTATGTGTGCATACTATAGACGCTTCATAGCAAAATTCTCTCAAGTGGCAGGACCACTACACGACTTAACCAAGAAGAACGTTAAGTTTGTATGGACTGCTAAGGAGCAAAATGCTTTTGAAAAACTCAAAGAGAAGCTTACTTCCCAACCAATCCTCATGCTTCCGGATCTCTCAAAGCCCTTTGAGGTCCAATGTGATGCTTGTGGTGATTGCCTTGGAGCGGTTTTGCTTCAAGAAGGGCATGCCATAGCATATGAGAGCCGAAGGCTCAATGGTGATGAACGAGTCTTGGGCATTTATGAAGAGGTTAGCTGTTCTACATGCCCTAGACACATGGAAGCACTACCTATTGGGGACTCCATTTATCCTACGAACCGACCACCAAAGTCTCAAGTATTTCATGACGCAAACCAAGCTTTCTGACAAACAAATGAGGTGGGCAAATTTTCTTTCGCAATTTAATTTTCATATTGCTCACATAGCTGGTAAGCACAATCAAGTTGCCGATGCACTTTCACGACGACCAAAAGTTAATGCGGTGTCTATAGCTACTCACAATGATCTATCCTCTATGATAGATGAGTATGCTACTAACCCTGACTTTAGAGACATAATGTCAGCCCTTGCTTTGGGGAAGAAAGAGGAACCATTCACCTTGCAGGATGGTTATCTTCTTCACGGCAATAGGCTATGTGTTACCCATTCCCTTCGTGAGAAGGTTATGTATGAATCCCATGCTCCTCCATATGCAGGGCATAGAGGTATTCAACCTACTCTCCGAGGAGTAGAGACGTATTTCTATTGGCCTACCATGAAAGTGGACATACAAGAGTATGTTTCAAAATGTGTAGTATGCCAAAAGACCAAGTATGATAGAGGGAAGCAACCTGGATTACTCCAGCCATTGCCTATTCCAAATTCACCATGGGAGAGTATATCCATGGATTTCATCTTTGGATTACCCAAGTCTATCCAAGGGAATACAGGAATATGGACAATAGTCGACAGGTTTAGAAAGCAAGCACATTTTATTCCTGTCAAAAAGACTATTAAGGCACATCAAATGGCAACTCTCTTCATATCTCAGATTTTCAAACACCATGGATTACCCACATCCATCGTGTCAGATAGAGATCCTAGAATGACCAGTAATTTCTGGAAAGGTCTCTTTGAAAATCTAGGAACAAGATTGAATTTCTCTTCGGCCTATCACCCACAAACGGATGGCCAAAGTGAGATAGCCAATCTTACGATACTTGATCTACTCAAGACTTATGTTACCGAAGTAGATCAACGCTCACAATGGGAAAAGTATTTACCGCTAGTAGAGTATGCCTACAATAATATTGTACATACTTCTACGGGCAAAGCACCTTTCGAGATCATAGAAGAAAGACCTAAAAGTCCCTTGCTACTGAAAGTACATGGGAAAATCTTCGCCGCCGATGAGTATAGCCGTGACCTACAAGAATCTTTTCAAAAGATTAGGGAGGCTATAGCCATCTCTCAACAAAGGCAAAAAGCTGCTGCTGATAAGCACAGAAGAGCCTTAATGTTCAAAGAAAATTATTGGGTCTTACTCAAGTTTCCTAAGGCTCGATTAAGGCAAACGACGGGCAAAAATCCTACGGGCCATCAAAAGTATTATGCTAAACTAGCAAAAAGATACTATGGTCCTTTCCAAATCTTGAAGCCTATCAATGAGACGGCTTATCAACTCAAGTTGCCCAACCATTGGCTTATACACAATGCCTTTCATGTAAGCTTACTTAAGCCCTACAAAGGAGAGCCACCAATTGAACCAATTATTGAAGACCCTCCCGAAGTTGAAGACCAAGAAGAGGTGCTACAACCCGAAGCTATCCTTCGGCATGAAGACAAGGTACTACGACATGGTAAGATTATCCGACGGTATCTTATTAAGTTCAAAAATTATCCTTTTGAAGATGCTAAATGGATGCAAGGAGTACAACTTAAGGATAGTATGAACCTTGTCAATGCTTACAATGCTACATTAGAGTAAGCAAATGTACAAATTTCTTTTAAATAACTCATGTTTTTGTCTTATATGACTAGTCCTCTTTTTAATTGTGCACAAAATTTAACTAGTATGCATGCTTAGAATCATGTTTGTGATGAGGACGTCTCTCAAACACCAAGTAGAATTTGTCACTCTACTTTGGGAGAATAAAATGGACTAAAGAGCAGACATGCTTGCGGCAGCTATGTCTCCCAAGCACCAAATGGATTAGTCATCCATCTTGGAAAGATGTCATAGGGTAAAAAGGGATCCTTTACCCGCTAAGTACGATTGACTAATGACTAAGACTTTATCTTTTCTACCTCATAGTCGAGGACGACTATGATTTCAAGAGAGAGGTAATGTCATAAAATCTAATATCTAACTAACCCAAATGATTTTCTCATATTAAATTGATCACTTAATGTGGGAGAATAAACGGGAACAAGTGTTAAGATATAGGTATGTGCTTATAGATCTATCTCAACACGGGGCCAATGGTAAAGGGGCCCAAAAGGGAGATGGTCTATCAAAGAGCAAGGCTAACCAATGGAGCATAAGACCTTAGGGTTAGCTTCATTGAAGACCTCCAATAAATGTGTGTAAAAGTCCTTTGACCTTAAGTAAGCTAGGGCTGAGCTTGAGGTGGGAACCCGGCCCAAGCTCGAGGTGCTTGTCATGCTTGAGGTGCTTGCCATGCTTGAGGTGTTTTTCATGCTTGAGGTGCTTGATTAAGATGCTTGAGGTGCTTGACTGGCTCCATGCTTGAGGTGCTTGACTTGCTGCATGATTAAAGTACTTGAGGTGCCTTGAGAAGCTTGCCTGAGATGCTTGTGGGAACACCCCCTAGTTCAAGTGCTTTGTCATGCTTGGTGAGTAAGGTGCTTGATCACCTAAAAGTCAAAAGCATTCCTACAAGAGGGGGGGCGAGCCCTTTTCCTAGGGGCTAGAGAGAGAACACCCACTCACACACACAAGGGAAGCCCAACTTGAAGAGGCAGCAAGGACACATGTCAGGCCCCTACCCATGTTACCTTCATGTGTTGCTTGAAGCCTATTGGCTAGGCTTCAAAGGGGTCCAATGATAAATTACATGAATTATCTAATTGTTTTAGCATTTATCAAGTCCTCTCTCTCAAAGGGGAAAGGGGGACACTTGTCCCAAGGCTACCCATGTTGCTTGTAATGGCTCTGGCTTGTGATTGGCTAGGCCTGGAGGGGTCCAATGAGCTTCAGGCATGAGCTACAAGGGGGGGTCGACCCAAGCAAGCTAGGGGGGTGCTTAGGGGGTATACTCACTCACACACACTCACAAGCACTCTCATTGTGTGATATGCAAAGTGCAAAGAGCTCCCTCTCCAAGCAAGTAGAGGTAGAGAGCCTACACCAACACTCTTGGCTATGGAGTGCAAATCCAACCAAGAGCCATGCTTCAATGCTTAAGCTTGCCATATCCTTCTTCTTCATTACTATGCTATTATGTATGCTAGCAACAAGAGTATGATAAGTGAGGAACTAATTCTTTCTCCTACGAAATGTTTCTTCTTCCTCTTCCCTACCCTCATTCCCTGCTAGCTCTCTCCACCTTCGAAGGTGTTTGAGGTCTTGGGACTGAGGCTTGGGATAGTTAAAGCTTTCTTCAAGTTTATGTTATGTTTGTGGTGCATGAAGCCTTCCATCTTCATGGCATCACCTAGTTCACAAGGAACACAAAGACTGTATTGTAACAAGTCTCTCTTTATGGGAGAAATCATAATACAAATGCCTATTGGAGGGGGGACCGGCTCCACATAAATCCGGTCCTCAATTGTTGTCATGTTCTCTAAACTCTCTCTCTTGCAAAAGTATTGTCTATGCCAAGTTAACTAATTGCTATGATTATGTTGCTATCTTCAATTATGTCTACCCGCTATGCTCACAAAATCATTTCTTGAAAGTACTCTCATTAAATTCCGCTATTCTCAAATTGAATAGGCAAATTCCATTACAACATCCTTGCTTCCTTACAATGCAGAGTAAATCCAAAGAGTTGGAAGCAATTATGCTGAGAAACATCCGCAACACTTTGAATCATGTGAAGGTCCCAAGATCTTCATACGATTTTTTTGTGAAGAAATCAGCAATGATGATGTTGGTGAATGGTGGAAGCAAGGAGCAAAACACTGACATGAGCATACCGCAAGCTGCCAAGCTTATGGGGATCCACAAAAGAAACTTAGATTTAGCCAAACATCACTTAATAGTGTCAAGTGAATCCGATGGTTCGTTCCCTGCATCTGCGTGTCATAGAGATGGTGCACGGAGAACTCACATCACTCAAACTGTTAAAGACATAGTCTTTCAATTTTGGATAGATGAGACGAGGGTGTCTCCCAACAAGAAAGATGTTTGTAGTAAGAGACTAGCTAGATGTTCATATGTAAAGCATCCAATCCACCTTCTTGAGGAGCCTCAGGTAATTGATATATTTTTTTAGCACTTTTTATTGGTGCTACAACTCATATTCCTACACAACATTATATTTCTATACCACTTTTTATTGGTGCTACAACTCATTACTGCCACAACATTATGTTTCTATACTTCTTTTTATTAGTGCTACAACTTGTTTTGGTGTTTTGCACCACTTTCTAGTGCTGCTGCAACATTAGAAAGTGGTGAAACATTACTATACTGGTCTCTAATTGTATCTGAACCACTTCTAAAATTTGATCAATAGTTCTAAATGTTTTTGAAGCACTTTTACTTGTGTTTCCACACCACTTTTTAGTGTGTTTGAACCAGTTTTTAATGTTTTGCAGCAGGTTTTAATGTTTAAGAAACAGTTTTTACTAGAAATGCACCAATGCTTCACCGTAAACCCTACAAAGTGGTGTTCACCCACTAAAAAGTCTTGTTTACCCAATGTTAACAGACGTGTTTTACAAACTTGTAGGGGTGTTACAGGTGCGAACATTTTTGGTGGTGCAGCTCACTTTTTCCAAGTGATGTAGCAGCTTTTAGTCATGGTGCAACAATTATAGTAGTGCCATAGACTTTTTACTGCTGCTGCATGAATGGTGCCCCCCACCTTATGATGGTAACCAAAACCATATTAGTGGAGTTTGAACACATTTTGTTAGTAAACACTTACAAGTGCTATCACACCACAATGAAGCAGTGCACACAACACTTACACGTATAAAAACCACTTTCACGTGGTGTATGACCGCATTCAAGTGGTGAGAAGCCACTTTCATGTGCTAAGTCACTACGTCAGTCCATCACTCCATGCAAGTGGTGAGTCACCACTCCCAAATGGTGTGACACCACTTTCAAGTAGTAACTAAAACCTTATCACTGCAATCAAGTGGAAAGTTCCCGCTTTCAAGTGGCCAGACACCGCATTCAAGTGACAAGAAAACGCGTTAAAGTGGTGACTGCCCACTTTGAACTAGTTTCTCACCACTCTCAAGTAGTCATCAAGTGGTGAGACACCACTTTCATGTGCAAAGTACTATGTTAGTCATCACTCCATGCAAGTGGTGAGACACCATTTCCAAGTGGTGAGACACCACTTTCAAGTGGCCGAACACCGCATTCCAATGACTTGAATCTGCGTTCAAGTGGTGACTACCCACTTTGAACTAGTTTCTCACCATTATCAAGTGGTCATCAAGTGGTGAGATACCACTTTCAAGTGATAGCTTAAACCTGGTCACTGCAATCAAGCGGCAAGCTCCCGCTTTCAAGTGGCTAGACACCTTATTCAAGTGACCAGAATCAGCGTTCAAGTGGTGACTGCCCACTTTGAAGTAGTTGCTCAATAATTTCAAGTGCTCATCAAGTGTTGAGACACCACTTTCATGTGCTAAGTCACTACGTCAGTCATCACTGCATGCAAGTGATGAGGCACCACTCCCAAGTGGCAAGACACCACTTTCAAGTGGTAGCTAAAACCTTGTCACTGCAATCAAGCGGCAAGTTCCCGCTTTCAAGTGGCCAGAAACCGCATTCAAGTGACCAGAATCTGCGTTCAAGTGGTGACTGCCCACTTTGAAGTAGTTGCTCACCACTCTCAAGTGGTCATGAAGCACTTTTCACAAGAGCTCCTCCACTTCCAAGTTGTGTTGGACCACTATCTAGTTCTGGTGCTGGTCTGTCGCCTAGTATTTTGTCCCTCCCAGCTACTTTTTAAGTGCTAGATTTTAATTGGTGACTGGCTACTTTGAACTAGTCGCTCACCACTCTAAAGTGGTCATCAAACACTTTTCACAAGAGCTCCTCCACTTTCAAGTTGTGTTGGACTACTATCTAGTGCTAATGCTGGTCTGTCGCCTAGTATTTTGTCCCCCCCAACTACTTTTTAAGTTCTAGTTCTGAACTTCCCCAGAACTTTCATGTCCTTACTCACCACTTTTTAATCGTTGCCCACCATATTCAAGTAGTGCACACCATTTTTTATTGGAGGTTCATCACCGTCAAGTGGTTTGAATTCACTTTTAAGTCGTGCCAAACCACTTTTTAGTTACGCTAAATGCGGTTTCTCACCACTATTAAGTTGTCCTCACACAACCTCTTAATATTCTACCTTTTTGTATGGTTACTAGTTTCTACACTAATTTGTATTTGTGGTGCATTATTTTCACAGGTAAAACAATACTACTGAATGTATCATTACTAGTTTTTAGTGGTGCACACCAGTTTTTAGTGATATAGAATCACTTTTTAATGTTTTGAAACAATTTAACCAGTTTTGAATGCTAAGTTTATTTTTAACATTTGTATACATGTATATTGCAGGTGGAGCTTTATTTAAGATTCAAGACAAAGTTTTTTAGATATTCAGATTTCGCAACGTTGCTTCGAGTCTATGAAACCGTTCTTTGTCCAAAAATTGAGGGATCGCTACACCTGCTGTTGTATTGTGCATGTATAAATGATTTTCCTTAAAGAGGCAGTAAATCACATGCGGACTCGAAGTTTTGATCTTCATGGTTCTTGCTGCATGTGCAGCTGCCCTATATGCCTTCATCATGATGAAGTTGTCAACCATGGATGTCTTGCATACAAAAATGCAAGTATGAGTACCACTTCACTGTTGGAGTCTATACTCTGCCCTATACTTGCAAAACATAGTTTCCATAGCTACCAATGCTTAATGGGAACATGCAATGCATGCGGTGTAGGTATTCAGATCTGTCCAAGAGAAGAAGTTGAGCAGAGTAAGCAAGTATCTGTGAAGTTTTTTGAAAATATAGTGGGTGCTACTGGATTAAACAATGAAGCTAGAAATAGTACTATGAAAGACATTGTCCACAAGAAAATGCTGCCTAGAGAACTTTTGCGAGTGTACCAAGACCACTTGAAGAAGTATGTCACTCACAATTTTATATTTAGGTGGCAAGCACAACAGTTCAAGGACTGCATTTCTTTGTTTCCAGATGATGTGGTTGTCTCCGTCGTTGACTTTGCAGAGAACTACTCCTTCAAGGAGAAAATGAGATCCAGTCAATGCATTGGTACACTAAGCAGGTCACTATCTTTGTCCTGATTACTTATTTCCGCATCGCATCAGGTGCAATAAAGAAGACCATGCACTTTTTTGTCTCAGATGATAAACAACATGACACCTTATTTATGCAACATGATTTTCTCCTACATGCTCAATGGTTGAGAGATCAAGGGCTAAGCTTTTAAAAACATTGGGTTTAGTCAGATGGCGCAACTTCACAATTTAAAGCAAAGCGACCGTTTTACTTTGTTGCTAGATATTAGAGCCTTACTGGCATGGAAATGAATTGGATTTTTTTTTTCTTAGGACATGGAAAGGGGGAACATGATGGGGCTGGGGCTGTCATTAAAAGGGCTCTAACTCATGAGCAATTGAAGCAAAATAGCGTGTGGTTGACTTGTGTAGTTGAAGTTGTCTCTTTTTTGAGAATGCATCTCAGTACTGGAGCAACTACTATGTATGACAAGAAAAAGAGGGAGGTCAGTAGGGTGTTCAGGGAGGTCAAGCTAGGCGATGTTCAACGATCCCATCAATGGGACTGCAAACCATTGAAGGGCTCAAGAGCAATGAACTGTGTGAATGGGTATTCTGAGAACAACACTTGTGCATTGCGATCAAAACGATTTTCATGCTTTTGTTTTCCTTGCAGGCTTGGCCATTGGAGAAAGTGTATGAACAGATTACATGTGGAGACGTGGCAATATCACACTTTGGAGCCACTTGCTAATGATTCCCAGTCATACAGAGACTCAGACGATGAGGAGTTCCATGGTGCCACTTATGGAGGTCATTATGACTCCTTAAGCGATGCTCTCACACCTGGAGACAATTTTGCTGTCACTTCTGAAGAGAATAATGAGGAGGCTGTTGACTTCTACATTTTGAAGTGTGTAGTAGCTAAGGGCCTAACAACTAACGAGCAAATTGATGCATGGGGCAACAAGATAGAGAAGCATACTTATATGGTCACGGGCCATTGGTATAAATCCCTACAAGCAAACTTGTATGAGTTGTGGGATAACAAGCCAGTAGTTTTCATATATTCCCACTTGACAAGGGCAATAAAGTTCCCTATGGAGCCTGTAGTGCTCGATGGCATAGGAGAAGTGTTCGAACTTTCCAATGAAAACCATGAGGCAATATACAATAGCATGCCCTTTGAATTGTAAATCAAATCTGATTTTATATCATCTAGTGAAAGATTGAACAAGATGGAATTGGTGTAAACGTACGATGGAATTGACATGTTGGTTTTTGAGAATGCTTCACCACTCCCCCTTCCCCCCCCCCCAAACATCACCACTGTAAAGTGTTGAAGTTTCAGAAAAACTCAATAAAAATTTACCACTTTTTAGTGGTACTAAAGTGGTTTAGCACCACTAAAAAGTGGATTAGCCCCACTAAAAAGTGGTTAAGAATGCTTCACCATTCCCCCCAAACATCACCATTAAATGGTGTTGCAGTTCCAGAAAAACTGTTGCAATAACATAATAAAAATTTAACCACGTTTTAGGGGTTTAGCACCACTAAAAAGTGGTTCTGAGACATTCAGAAGTGTAGAGACATGTATAGTGCAGAGACAGTAAAGTGCCAGAACTTCTGTATATTACAAAAAGTATATTACAACAATTATCCAGAAACGTCTACATATCCACCAAGAATGTACAATATATAACGTTTCTGGCACTTCCGGATGTACAATCTCATTCATCTCCATTTATAACAAAGTGCTCAGACTAGACTCAAAAGTTCGTCTTTGGGATTGCTGATGGGGTTTGCCTTTGTATACTCCAGGGTATTGGGGGTTAGTGCCCATCTGCACAACCATGGAAAGAGTGTGCGCGTGAGGTAATCAGGGTCTTGTTCTTCATCAAGAGGATCAAAGGTGGGTGGACATATACAGTTGTCCCATACATTGCGCAGATTTTTATATATGGAGTCATCTACCAGTAATGTCCGAGAGGAGTCGTATTCTGGAAACTTGTTCCAAACATGGTAAAGGGGCTTGAAAGACACAGGTTCACCTGCAAGGTCTCTTGGAGCTCCATCAATCTCTTCAAAATACGACCACTTTTCACATTGCCAGTTTGAGAAGAGATCCCTAAAGTAATAAGTCCTATGTTCCCATATGTCTGGCCAACATGTACTGAGGATATGCTCAATATTAGCAGCAGTACAAGTGCTCCAAATCATTGCATCTTCTATTTGCCTCAAATCCCAAACAAATTGCTCAACATCTCTATGGCAGTAGATCCACAACTTCTCGTCCACTCTTTTTAGTTTAACTATGTCGGAAGCTGGACGTGGAGGGTGTTTAAGTTGTCCAGTCTTTGGATCACGTTTGGTTACATCTCGTTTCACGAATAGTCCATCGAGATCAAGGATGACGAGCTTTTTGATCTTGCAGAAATTCGAAACAAGATATCCCCATCCAGGGAAGTTTGGCAAAATCTCCTCAATTTTGGGGCAAACTGCTGGTTCCTGGTCTTCCTCTAATTTATCTGGTGTTACATCTGCATCCTGCTTAGCTGCTATGTCTTCAACCTTCTCATCTGGTTCTTGAACATCTCCAATCCAGCGTTCTGCCATAGAAAAGTACCATGCCTTAAAAACCTCAATCAGACTGACATATTAACCTTTTCAAAATACACTTGAAAAGTATACCTTCCAGGCTATTGATTTCCATTTCATTAATTTCCTGAAATTCTATGGCAATAGTCCACTTGGCAGGAGATACTGGAGAAAAAATAAGCTCTACTTGAAGATGCTCATGATGATGTCGGAAAGAACAATACGAGTACAATAAATAGACAGTCAATGAACAATATGAGTACAATAAATAGACAATCAATGAGCAATAAACAACTAATGAACGAAAAATAAAGCCATCGTTTCATTATCATCAAAATGAGGGTACAAAGACAAAATTACAAAGAGGCTACAAAGCACAAAAGGTTAATAGGGGCTACAGAAGTTTCTTGCGGGACTTTGGTTTGGGAGGTTTAAGGTTGGGTGCTTGGAGGTTAGTCTTTTTCCGAGCAGATGAAGGCTCCTTGGATTTTTTACCTCCTGGAGTAGGCTCTGGAGGCTCGGATGCAACCTTAGCTTTTTTCTTTGGTGTGGCGCGCTCTTCAGTGTTGCTCCTCTTTTTCCTACGCCCCAAAATCTGTGCACAAACATCTGAAATAAGAAGATCCGAGTCCTCATCAGACAAGTTCACTGTTGTATCCTTTTCAATTGGCTTCTCAGATGATTTTTCAGCGTCCTCTATGTCCTTGTTCATTACAGGTTCTGGCTTCACACCTCGGCTGACTCCTTGGATGCGTCACCTTGAGGTCCCACTACATCTGCTCTTTTTTCTGCCTTTTGTTGGTCCGGAGTGTCTTCGCCTGCTTGTTTCTGGGATGCATTCTTATCCCCGCACCCACCACACATGCTATCAATATTGGGCTTGCGTGATGACCCAGCTTGGGAGTGTGCTATATAAAAGACAATGTAATAATACTCAATATTAAGTTATGTGAACATTCAAAGAGAAGAATGTTCCACATAATATTACAATTCCATCAACAGGAGATCCAAAGATGCCTTCCATTGGATCTTTCTCTGCAATTACATGCAGAAAAGAAACAAAATTTTCAAGAAATGAATCTACAATTAGCTTCATATCATAAGGTATAAAAACATCGATTACTTGTACCAACATGCTCATCCATGTTTGCCTCTCCAGGTGCCAGCAGCTTCGAAGCATCTTTTAAAGGTTCCTCACATCCATGAAATAGACACTGGCCGGCAGACTTACATGCAGTTACAAAACAAAGTGGGTGATACGGATGTTGACACCGGAGCATGTAGACACCGGTAACAACAGTCTGCATGATAGACATCCCACAAGCAACACAATCACCTAATTGCACACAACTATTGTCCGATCCCAAATGAACAAGCGGCCTGACAGGAAGGATAGGCATTCTTGACTTGAACAAATTAATAATCGTTTCCAAAAATCGAAGATGCCCTGTCGCCATTTCTACTTCCCATAACAAAGTGTCATGCTGACCCTGTAAAAAAATAGCACTGCGTACTTTATAAAACAGTAGAAGTGTTTGTGCATTACTTTCAAGAGTCTTCATCACTTTATGTGGTACCACTTAAGAGTGTTATATGAACACATTTAGTGGTCTTTTACGATATAAAATGGTCTCTAACCATTTTTTCCTAATTAGAGTTTAACCACTTTTAAGTAATATCAACTACTACTAGGTGAATCAATCAAGCTTACATACCTGTAACTGTGCTGCCTCTTCACCTAGGTTATCGAGATTGTGCACTTCAATATCAAGTCCCATGTCTTTGAGAGCCTCCTTTCTGATTTGAATCAAGGTCTCAAGCTTTGCCATTGCTTCCTCGTTTGGTACAAGCGCAGCCTTATGCAACTTGAGTTCCTCCATATCCTTGTTCAGTCTCTCTACGATCTTGGCGGCGCCTCGCATCAAACCAACCTACTCATCTCTCTTTGTCTTTGATTGATCTAAAGCAATTTTTATTGCTTCGAGACATTGCTACTTCTCTTTTTAACTTTTCAGCAGCATTAGCCTTCATGTTAGAAATAGCTGCTACATCAGCCGTTGACGCAGAAAATGTAGTCAAGGAAACATTTGACATTCCAAATGTTCCCATCGAGCCAAAGGCCCGCTTCTTTAGAAATTCCTCCTTAGCCTGCCCTGAAAATTGATGTCCACCTGAGTATGTCTACCAGTCAAAGCCTGTGCCAGTACTGTCAGTGTAATTAGGCATATTTTCTGCATCAAATTTCCACTCGCTTCCAAGACATGGACCGTTTGTGGACCTCCATTTCTCCAATTTCCTAATTAAAGTTTTCTGTTGGCGTAACATTTTGATAACACCTTCAGCATACACAGCCCATGCAACTAAACCTTCAGAATCTTCAGCGGCCTTGCACTTCTACCAAGTAAATCCATGTGCAAAATGCACGCCTACCTCGTTGTTTGGGGGAGCTCCCTGATATACTTTGTGGTATAGCAGGAGACATTCTTCATACATTTAAGGCCTCAGCCCCTTTAAATGCATCTTCTCCTTTTGGTGGCGCTTGTAAAGCCATACACTAAGCCACTCCTCATCTGAGAAATCATCATCACATAGGATCTTTGGATCCTGGCCAACCAAGCATAGCCCATATTCGGTATGAAAATCTTCCTTGGTGAAGCAAAATTTTGTTTGAGTGGGTAAGGCCACTCGTGGTACTGTCCACCTCCCTGTAAAAACATATAAGAATGCATGTTAGTATGTAATGAGCCATAATTTAACTTGTTTTATCAACAATAAGAAGTGGTTGAAATGATTTCTGCACCATTCTCAGTGGTACTGCAAAATTTTTAAGTGGTGGTGTATCACTAAATGGTTCTCAACCACTTAAAACTGGTTAGGTACCACTAAAAAGTCCTGCTACACCACTATTTTCTAGTGATACATCCCCTTTTGGTGTTTCTTCACCGCTTTAAAGTGGTGCTCCAGCACATAAAAGTGGGCTGAACCACTGTTCAGTTGTGCTACACCGATGTGAATTGTTGTACACAACTTAAAACTGGTGCTACACTCCTAAAAAGTGGTGCTACACCAATAGAATGTGGTATCTCCTTGTAAAGCTTCATCACTTAAAAGCACTTAACTACCACTTTTAGCAAAGATGCAGAACTAACGATTATTGCACTTTTGTAAAGCATCACTAAAAAGTGGTTCTACAGTACTGAAAGTGGTTGACCATCACGCACCACCACTTAAATGTGATTTGAACCACAAAAGTGGTGACCACCACTTTATTGGTGTTTACCACTTTATACCAAATAACGTTCAGGTTAAGAAGCACCACTTTTCAATGGTCCTACACACTTTTAAGGTACCGAATAACGTTCTAGTTAAGAAGCACCACTTTATAGTGATGTTCACCACTTTATAGTGGTCTTCACCACTATAAACACTACTTAAATGTGATTTGAACCACAAAAAGTGGTGAGCACCACTTTATTGGTGTTTACCACTTTAAACCAAATAACGTTCCTGTTAAAAAGCACCACTTTTCAGTGGTTTTACACACTTTTAAGGTACCGAATAACGTTCTAGTTAAGAAGCACCACTTTATAGTTGTGTTTACCACTAGAAAGTGGTGCTTCTTAACTAGAACATTATTTGGTACCTTAAAAGTGTGTAAAACCACTGGAAAGTGGTGCACCTTTGTGATGCTTCGCTTAAAAGTGACGCTTCACCACAAAATAGTTAGGGTTTTCCACTAGAAAGTGATGCACCCATTGTATCGCTAGTTTTTACTAGAACCTTACCTCTTTTTAGTGCTGCCCATCACTTTAAAGTGGTCCAGTATCACTTTTAAGAGATGGTGCACCATATCAGCATAACTATGTAGTGATGCAACCATGGTTTCTGCCCAACTTTAAGGGTGCTGCAAGTGCACCACTTCAACACAGCCTATCATTGGTGCTGTACCCATAAAAAGTGGGGTTCACCCACTTGATATTTACTAGTGGTGTGCACACTACTTTTTCCTAATAAAGCAACACTTTAATTGAATCCATGGGGGAAATACCTGCATCTAACCTGCTGAACATTTTGCTTCTTAGGTGCACCCTTGAGGGACTCGGAAGTTCTTTTTGTAGCATGCATGTGCAAAAAATTCAGAAATTTTACAAGACACAGAACCAATTTTAGAAATGCATGCATGATGCATCTAACCTGTTTTGATAGGCGACTCCTGCGTAGAGCTCTTTCCCTTCCTAGGTGTACCCTTGTCAGAGTCTGAAGGTCCTTTTGTAGCCTGGTTCTTCATCCTATGCCACATAGACAAGATCAACATTTAAATGCATTCATGCTTGAACCTGCATGATGCATTCGTATAAGCATGCACACACAGTTGATAAAATCTGCATTCATGCTTCAAGCTGCATGATGCATTTTTATAAAGTATTCACAAGGGTGATCAATTAGATGTTCACAATGCATATACATTCCAGAAATAAATTCTAAACTTACACATGCATCATTAATAGTTACAATCCATGATTATCTTGCCACCCAACAGAGGGCAGACCATATCGCCACGGGTTGAACCTGGGTCCTTACGCACCCACCCATTCACTTTAACCACTAGGCCAAGCCCCCTTTGGTTATCTTGCCACACATTCAGAGACAAGCATACAACGCTTCTACATCTGCATGAAGCATGTTAAAACATGGATCAATGCTACCTGGAAATGCTACTTAGGAAAACCAGCCACATTCAAATTCAACCAACATTCGAGATAGAATGCTTCAAGCTACATGATGACACATACCTGTTGCTGCTGCAGGGGGTTTTTACTGAAGTTGATGACCAACCCAGCAAAAAGTACTCCTGAATTTGCTTGCTGTTGTTGTGTTGTTGCTGCTTGTTGCTTCGGCTAGCAGAGAATCGCAAAGGAGGGAGGAAAGAGGGAATCAGAAACTTGAATGGCGCTGGCGAGACAGAGAGAGGGGGGAGGAATGAGCGAGACAGAGTGGGAGGGACGAGACTCGAGAGAATATTTGCATTAAGTGCTTGAACGTACCTTGAGGTGATCATTAATGAGTAAGCGCTTTCACTTAGTACACATCAAATTTTAACCATTTTTTTCCATAAATTTTGAATTTAATCCCACTGTTTCAAACGCCTAAACCACCCATTTTCTCAACCCCAAAAACCATATACTATATAGTGGCAAAAGCGGTCCACCTATACATGCTTTCACATATGAGATTTTAATTGAAATTCATTTTTTATTAAAATTTATTTCATTTGGATTTCAATTAATTTGTGATTTCTTTTTAGTTTCATTCCATTTCAATTTATTTTTAATTTATTTATCCTTTATTCATTTTATTTTAATTAAAGAACCTCAAAAATCACAAAAACTCAACAAATCCAAAAAATAAACATATTGTGGTGTGCACGGGATTAGGCCCAAACTGAGTATGCCCTCCAGATCGATATGCATCTCCTTATATTAAAGGTATTGCGTACATGCCAAGATAGGCTTATGCCAAGAACACAACTAGACAACCAATGTCCTCCCACACTGGTCTGACACACACACACCACACCTCCCCCCTTAGGGAGAAAAAGATGGACATCTTTTTAGAATTCTGGGTTAGGAATGGACTCGATAGGAAGGGATCAACTCCAACACCTCATCTGGGGGGAGTGATCATACAATGGCTTAGGGGCTAGGGGACTGAGAGGACTCGACTCGACAAAGAAACGTCCCGACATAGGCAATGCACTAGGTCGCTATCCCAATACAAATGGCTACGCGAGGAGGGGCTGCGCCGTCATAATGACAAGGACGCAATATTTGTGTTGCCATACATCCTTCTCCAAAAGAGCATTGGTGTGGTGGTTCTTTATCAACAAAGATACTTGCTAAGAAACTTAAAGCTAAGTGCAGGTACAAACAAAAAGACCAAAGGTTGTGTGATCTGTAGCTTGTAAATGTGATTGTTGTCAAAGGGCACCTCTGCAACGTTGTTGCAGCAACTCCATTTGCCAAAAAGAAAATTGTGAACTTAGAGAAAATTGCAAAGAGGGCAGGCACTACGACTTTCAATTCAGGTGAACTTTGTTGAAGGTGGTTGCTCCCGAGCTTGATAGGACGGCCTTCTGCAATTCACTAGTAGAAAGGGCAACAAACATTCGTGGAAATCGAAACTCTCCAACCAACTAGCAATTTCTTTGCTAGAGAAATCAGTAAGAAAGACTCGTCCAGGTTTGATCATTTTTGTTGTGTTGAGATTGGATCTCCCCTTATCCAGAAGTAAATGGCTGAGTGAGCCTTTTACTGTCATGACCTCTAGTTGCATCTGCTGGCCAGCTTGTGCGAGGTCAATAGGCACCATGGGAACTAAGTGTAGACTAGGTAGGGGCTTTGAGCTTGGCGCATAAGTTGACTATGACTTCTTATCCATGATGTGGCTAGAAAAACGGCTTCGACTGTAGATGCATCTATACCTCCCACCTGCCAACAAGAAAAAGGCTTTGCTGAATTGGGCAAGAAGGCGGCAACAATTGAGAGGTTCAAGAAGAGGGCTTCGACCATGGTGTTGATGTAGTTTCTGGGGTTTAGCAGGCTAAAAGGAAAACTCAAGCTTGTGATCAAGAGTGCTGAAGGGATCCGATGGTTGCTTTGAGTCTTATGAGCTGCACGCATAACTGTGATGCAACTCAACAAAGAGGTTTCAAATAGTATTGTCGCTCAAGTGCAGGGTTCTCAAGCTGTAAAGGTTCAGCTACGCAGGCTGGTCAAGGTTAGCACAGTGAGATCGCAAGAGGTTGCCAAGCATAGGTAGAGATGGCTACCCGGTGTCAAGCAAGGACGCCATGAGCCTGCCAGAAGCAAGAAATGCCCCTAACTACGCAGTTGCCCGTCTCCTCCACCAATGCGGTGTGCACGGGATTAGGCCCAAACTGAGTATGCCTCCAGATAGATAGCCATCTCAACTAGATAGACTTATGCCAAGAACACAACTAGACCACACTGGTCGGACACACACACCACAATATAAAGAAACAAACAATCACTTCAAAAATTCAATATTCAATAAAAAAGAAGAAAAAATCATTAAAAAATTTACTCAAAAATCTAAGAAAAAAGAAAAAGTTAAATTAAAAAAATCACAAAAATTGACCAAAAAGTAGAAAATTTTAAAACAAATAGAAAAACCAAATAAAAGACAAAAAATAATTTAAAAAATCTTTAAAATTTATATTTTTTTTTAAAAGATCATAAAATAAAAATCAATAAAAAAATCTCAAAAAATAATTAAAAATCTAAATTTTTTACAAAAGACTAAAAAATTTTAAAAAACCAAAAAATATAAAAACCTTGTGAAAACAAAAAAGAATGTATTTATTTTCTTGATTTTTTCTTTTGAGCATTTTCACTTTTACTTTTACTTTTTTTGTTTTAATTTATTTCTTTTTATTTTTGCATTTATTCCTTTGTTTGACCTTGCATATATTTTTGTTTTTTCCAAATAGTTTCCAAGAATTGAGAGAATTAAAAAAAATCACATTTCTCTCTCTCGAGTCTTTCTTGCCACCACATGCATCACAAGATCCTATGCTTACATGGATTTTGATTTTGGCCTACATTTTTCATATCGATGAGCTTTAAAGCACATTTACACAAGATTTTGACGGCTTGATTTTAGTTGTTGATCACACGTTTGTGTATGATTAGAGTCTGATTTGATTCGTTGCGTGAATTATGATCGTGCTTGGTCCTTGAGACAATTTTAGAGCCATTTCATAAGGAGTGACCACTGATTAGCGCTTTGCTAGCCTTCGATTGCCAGATTACGCACCCTAGCTAGTGCACTTCCATATAGACCTCATTGACACCAGATTTGACATAGATTGACAGACTTTGGCGATCATGGATACTAAGACCCTATTTGATAGGCTATTTTGTAATTTAGACGGATTGCCTATACACACACATGTAGACGGATTGCCTGTACATTCACATGTAGACATCCAATAGAGATCTATACAACTTCAACCCATAGACCGTCAGACACCTAGACAGATGCTTAGAGCCTGACCACACTCGACCTTGCCAAATCACCTCCTTGATGGTTTTGGTAGATCATATAGACTCATGATGGAGGATAGTCCAGAGACTATTATAGCAGCCCTTTGTGAGGATTGCCCAGACACCCTACTACAGAGTGTATCTTTGCACATGTTTGACACTGGACCCTTGTGTGATGATGAGTATTGGAGGATGTACATGAGAATGTGCGCATCTGTCACATGTGTCAAAGCAAGGCACTTGCCATACACTATGTGCGAACCACAAATGGCTGCAAGCACAAAACCAGATTAATCTAGCAAGCTCAAGAGAGCAAGGGTGTGTCACTCACCGCCCTACGCTTGTCTTCGTGGAGGATTTCTCGCCACGAAGAAGAGGGAGCTATTGCCGTGCCACACTCAACCCCCACCTCTCCACCGTTGTGCCGTCGCAATGCTCTCTCACACACTCTCCCTCTCTCTCTCTCTCTCTCTCTCTCTCTCTCTCTCTCTCACGCATACACACACACAAGGAGATGAAGAAGAGGATGGAGATGGAGCAAGACCACTCTTCAATTGCACAAATGAGAGAATAAGTGATTTTTAGGTTTAGGTGACTTTTATATGAGCTCGTCCATTCACACTTGGGAGCCCATGCTTAGCCAACTAACCCTTGAATGTTCCAGTTAGAGTGCACCTCTCATTGGAGATCACTCTTACCCTTTTCCTATTGGACCGACAAGCCCGACCCATGACTACTAGAAGTGGACGCTGGTGGTTAACATGCCCCCTTCTTGATGTAGATTCCGCCCTCGGAATATAACAGTGCAGCATCGGGATCCACGATAGGGTACCTGTGTCAGAAGAAAAACAACATTGTGAAAGCTCAAAGGCATCATTTACAAGCATGCAAAAAGTGAGATGCATACATGATATTCTAGGAAATGAAAAAAAAAATCATGAATTGTAACATTGCCAACTAGAACAAGTGTAGTATCTGAATGAAATGCAATTGAGTTAAGGTCTATTAGGTTGACTCTAAGAGAAGTACACAAGAGCTAGGGCTAAAGTAAGTACTAGATTGACCAACATTAATTAAAAAATGTTGACTTAAGAGTAGTTAACCCTAGGAATGCTTGGTGGGGTCTAAAGACTTGTGATCTTGTTCTTATACCACTTAAGTGCGATCAACATAAAATACAAGGAAGTTTGTGCTATTTGCTTTCTTTTTTTTCTTTTTTTTTTTGTTGTCATAGTTGCTACAAGTCGCTAGGGGACTCGAGGTCTCAAATACCAGCTTAACACATGGACTTCCACAACACAAGTCACACTTAGGTGGAATAAGATAGAGAGAACTATATCCTCATAGCCTAAAACATTACTAAAGGTACTACAATTAATAGACTATTTATGGATTAAAGTCAGCAATTAAGTGGCCTAGTTTAGCCTAAGGTCCTGATACCTTCTTAAAGCCAACTAATAGACCAAACTCAAAGAGAAGAACAAGGTATTAGAAGTTTGAAAAAATTATAGCATTTAAATTGACAATGTCACAACTTCATAAATTTTATGCATTGTTAGAACTCAAATGACAACATGGAAACATGTAACTGTGGAAAGCATAGATAAAAGGAAGTAGTACACCTGATATAATGGAGAACATCCGTTGTAACATGTAAACATCCATTATCGTTGTCCTTCGAAGGCATCCTTATGTAGTCAAAAACTGCACAATAGTGACCACCAAACATCCACCTTCTAGTGGCACATCAATGGGAAAAAAGAACTTTGCTAATCACTAAACTCTAAAACAGAAACACTCCTATCGTACTAATCCTACCTACCCTCCATCACTCGAGTGATGAGGATCAAAGTAAGTGGAGGTTGGAGAGCTTGGTCGGTAGCTCTAAGGCTAAACCGCCATCCTCATCATCAAGGTAGGTGTAGTCCTCTTCGGTAAGGCCGTGTGTCTCGTCTGTCCAATCACCATTATCGTCCTCGTCCTCTTCCATGCAGAATAGTATTAGGAAGGTCACGAGGCGTGCATACTTAGCCTGGGCAAAAGGATAAACTTGGGCAATTGGGCGAACTTCCTCGATAGAATAGAGATCCGTTGTAATTAAGAGGTGGACTAGTCACTCTAACTCCTCAACATTTCTTTCACAAGCGAGTGTTTCAACCGAATCCCATTCAGAAAAAGTATGAGGATAACATAAATGCATTACTTGGGATAGGTAAAAAGAATATTCGTAAGAATCATCCATATCTGTGAACACAAATAGAGGATGGTTAGGTGTTTGATGACATAGGTTTTTGTTTCAGTGTGCCTGATGTGACATGTGTAGGTCTGGGTCAATGATTTTGACTAATATTGTGCACACTTGTTTGCTAATTGCTCTTGCTCTTTACTATTTTTTTATTTTATTTTTTGTTTTAAACTAGGATAGTTAGTTACTATATATCTATATATATACAATCCCTAAAATTGGAAAGCTCAAGGGTCAGGGAGAGAAGGGTAAGAGGGAAATAATTCAATAGGCTGACGTGAATGAAGACTCCCCCCTTCCTTGGGTAGATCATACTTTAAAAGGATGTCATCACCTTTTGGAACCAATTATTCCAACTGGTAATAGGTGAGGATTTTAGCCAATAGTTCTCTATTACCTTGGGTGCCTCATTGAGTTGCAAGGGTGGTAAGGTACTCTCCCACGAACGAACTTGAAGTAGTGCATCAAGTAATAATTGAACAATGGGTGGTGTCGAATCTTTTGTAGCTTCATGGAGGCTACCTATGGTAGGTGGAGGTTGTGTAGAAGCTTTTACCTCTATGGATGCATTACATGAGGAGCTAGACGCTTCATGGAACTCCCCCTTTCTTGATCTAAGCCGAATAGATTGGTTTTGCCTTGGAACCCAAACTAGCTCTGGAATAGGTGTGTAGCATTCTGTGATCTTTCCCTTCCCACGGTCTTCCATCGGCTTTGGAACCACAAGGTTTGACTCGCATGGTTTTGCAGTTTGGGAATCCAACATGATTTGGTTTTCACCTTCTTAACTTGAGTGGATGCTTTCCTTCGAGGTTTCCTTTGTGAGTTAACTTGAACCATAGGGGGGTCCGATAACGATACCTTGGGGACCCATTGATATGTACCCCTTGGTCAGATCACGTGGAGCCTTTGATGTAGCACTGTCTGTCGTAGCCATGGAAGTTGAAGCTTTAGAGGGTTGTGCTACTAGCAAGGATGTTGTGACTTTTTGGATTGACAATATTTTGTTGTTTTTTGTGTTATGAAGAGGTGAGATTTCAGGTGTTATTCCTTGAGCCGTAGGGCCATGAGTTGGTTTCTGCATGGTGATACTCTCGGTCTCCCAATCGATATTACATTTGACTGCAGACATCCATTTGTGCCCCGGGTTTATATTACCCTCCATAGTTTCAGAAGGCATGACCAAAAAGCTTTGAACCACGGTTCCATTTTCATAAAGAACAAGAGTATGTAGGATTCCAAAAATAGTGGTCTTCTTCTGATTGACACCCTTGACTTGGATGGTGCTTGTGGATAGGGGTGGTTTTCCTAGCTAACACCAAACTCCATAGGATAACAAATGATGTTGAGCTCCTGTATCCAATAATGCATTATATAGTACTCTCCCATAGAGGCTATTTAGTTCAATTGGATATCGTAGAGGTGGCTCAAATTCCAATGAATCATCATCAATGTCTTCAAAAAACACTTTCATGATTTCCAGATTAGTCTCTTGTTGGCATCTAAGACGTTGTTGTCTTTCTCGAGTCTCAACTCTTGCTTGGATCTTTTTAAATCTGCTTGTTCTTTGGATGCTTTCTTTTGATGGATGCTTTCAACTCTTTATTGTGTCATCTCCTAGTTGTGCGATGTCAATGGGTTGTGGACTACACCACATAACGCTTTGAAGGTATCCAGCCTAGTTATCTACCAACTTTCGATGAGCATCACATGCCCCTATATAATTAAGCCATTCTGTGGTAGATTTCTTTTAATTTATTCTAGCACGCACATTTGCTCAATATCATCGCCTCTTATATCTCTTACTCTTGTTGTCTAATTTTTGATTACAGCCGACTTCTTGCTCTTATTGTGCTTGGAGAATGTTTTCTTCTTCCTCTTCTTCTTGACTTTCTCATTTGAATGTGCATTCTCATCAGAGCTATTTGTGTTAGTGGCTGAGCTATCACTATCTTCTAGTGCTTTTATCTTCTTTGTAGTGGCACTAGACTTAGTATATCCTAGTCTTTTTTCTACCCTAGTTGCTAATTCAACAAGATTGTTTAGGAAACCAAGTAGCTCTACTTGGCTACTACTATCTTGATAGGGTCTTGTAGTCCCTGCAGAAGTACTCTACCAACGTCTCAAATGCTGGTATGTCTAGTCCTTGCAATCACTCCATCAAGTTCTTGAACTTTTGGGCAGCATAATCCTCCACGAAATGGTCTCCTTGTTTGACCTTCTTGATTTTATTCACAACATCACTAGGTGTCTTTTCTCTTCTGAACCTAGCTAGAAATACTTTGGTTGGTTGATCATATGTGACAAAGTGTCCTTGTCAAAATTGGCCATACCAAGTCATGGATTCTCTCATTAGTGAGGCAAGGAACTACCTTATCTTTCATGTCTCCATATAGAGCATCATATCCACTAGCTACCCATCTAGCCTCAAATTGGTCTACATAATAGTTTGAGGCTTCACCTCCTTTGAATTTACATGCCTTTATTTGTGGTGGTTTCATTATTGATGGTAATGATGTGGCTCCTACTAATGATCCTAGTGAAGCTCCTAGTGGTGGACCTGCTACAACACATGGTGATGGAGGTATTAGTGGTGGTACACCCTCCTATTGCTGGTGGTATTGGTCTAGTAGATATTAGAGATATAAGTGAGGATGCTTGTGGAGATATTGACATCTCTATGGGACTATCTGGTGGTGGTACGTTTAGTGGATTGATTTTGTAATTAATGAAAGGTGCAATTGTTGGTAATGGTGGTGGATTAATTCAATGGTTTTTTAGTTGATTGAGTAACTTCTTATTTGGTGAGTTCATATGAATTAATTCATGAAACACTTGTAATGGTCCTTGCGTGTTGGAGAGTGCTTTTGATTCCAGTGTATATTGTAGTTGAGGTGGTTGTATTTCTCCTGCTTCTAGTGATTCATGGTCTACTTCCTCTGTGTGCTTTGCAGGTTGCTCTCCACTTGGTGGTTCATCTATATAATGTTCCATATTCCTTGTAAAATATACATGGCTAGACTATCTAGACGGTCTCTCTTCAGACATGCATTACAAATATCTACTTGGTTTGCTAAATTCATCAACAGAGATGGCCTCAAGGTTTTCAAAACCAAAGGATCGCCACTATGTTTCTTGTGCACATTCTAGATACTTATTGATTGCCCAATGACCTTAGTAAGACTACTATATATCTACTACAAACATACTAACAACATAAAGATTAAAAAAAATCAACATGATCAACATAATCAAGACACAATGAAGTGACCAACGTTCTCTTCATTGATATTCTTAACACAGAATACAATGTGTTGTTCACCACTTATCTACAAGGGATAATTATATAATGGCACACCTAGAGTTGATCTTTCAGTAGACTTGCTATTACAATTGCGTGCTAGCCCAATGTCGATGCTAACTCAACATGCCTAAGGCTCAAAATAGTCATTCTACATTAAGTGTTGTTGTTCTAAGGTAAACATGACCATCCATCGTGTCATCTCCATGAGTGACATGCGTTTCCCCTCAATAATACCATTTTGTTGAGAGGTATATGACAAACAATGGAAATAAAAATGGAGCTTTCAAACATTCACAAGTTGTTAGGATTTGTTCTAGTGGTTTTGATGAATTTTTTTGGGAGCAAAATATCCACAAGTTCAAAACAAAGAAAATTCCATCAGAAACTGGGTCATTTTTTTCTAAATATGAGACAAAAAACTACATGCACCATATTTAGTAGCTTTTGATCTCTACCAGAGGTGTAAGAAGCGATATTTGGTAAGCTAGCTCTATCTCTCTGTGTGGAGTATATGTAGGTAGCCATGATGTGCTTACAATGCTCCTGAAGAACTCATGGAGCTCTTTGTTCTCAATAATTTTTTTCTTACAAGGGGTTGATCAAAAATAATTTTTCAAAGGAATCATGATTATATAATTCTCTTATGCATCTAACCTCTTTCGCTCTTTGCAAGCGAGTTAGGTCTTCCAGCGAGCTCAACGGAGCGAGCTTTTTTTTTTGAGAACCGCCGTCCCTACCTCCTCTTCCTCCTCTCACCGCCTATGTGCTTCCTCCTCTTCCCTTGCTCCTCCTCCTCATCCTCCTCCTCCCTCTCCTCCACCTCCTTTCTCCAACTACTCCTATAACTGCCTTCCCTTCTTCCATCTTGTCCTCCACCAAACCCTCTCCCTTCCTCAAGGTCCTCCACTCCCTATTTTCTCTCTCTTTTCCTATCACTCTATACCCCTGTCCCCCCCCCCCCCCCCCCCTCCCCTTTGACATGGATTGAATACCGCCTTTTCAAGTATTCACTAGACGCACCCTCCTTGTCTCTCACACACACCGAGATCACTTAGCTCATCAGACAGGACTTGATTCAGTTAGACACTAGGAGGACATGGATACATCATGTGTGTGTGCCGAAGATGGCTTTCTACAGAGAGCATCTCCTTGAGCTTACAGAGGATGGTTTTGTGACCATGGATTACGATGTGTCTAACATATGCGCACATCATCACATCAATTAGAGGATTGTGACTGGGAGACTTAGAGGATTACTATCAGAGGCTAAGGTTGAGAGAGACCGAGATATGGGGGGGGGGGGGGGGGAGAGAGAGAGAGAGAGAGAGAGAGAGAGAGAGAGAGAGAGAGAATATATATATATATATATATATATATATATATATATATATATATAGAGAGAGAGAGAGAGAGAGAGAGAGAGAGAGAGAGATGGGGGGGGGGGGCTTATATGAACACTCATCTATCCCATGGATTACGATGTGTTATTGGACAAATGCGCACATCATCACATCAATTAGAGATTGAGGCTGACATATTTAGAGGAGTACCAACACAAGCTAGGGTTGAGAGAGAGAGAGAGAGAGAGAGAGAGAGAGAGAGAGAGAGAGAGAGAGATGGGGTTTGGGGGGGGTTAGAAATTGTGAGGGGGGGGGGGGGGTGCCTTTTTTTTTTGAGTGGGGGGAAGGGGGTGCCTTAGGGAAAAAAAAAAAACCCCCAAGCCAAAGCAATAGCCTTATCGCTATTGCTTTGACTTGGGTTTTTTTTCTTTTTTTTCAGGCACCCCCTTGCCCCCCCCCCACTCTCTCCCTCTTTTAAAGAAAAAGAAAAAAAATGGCTATTGCCTTAGGGAAAAAAAAGCAAAAAAACCCCAAGCCAAAGCAATAGCGATATGGCTATTGCTTTGGCTTGGGTTTTTTTTTTTTTTTTCCCTAAGCACCCCCCCCCCCCACCATCAAAAAAAAAAAAAAGGCATCCCCCCCCCCCCCCCCCCCCCCCCCCCCCCCCCCTCTCACAATTTCTAAACCCCCCCTCTCTCTCTCTCTCTCTCTCTCTCTCTCTCTCTCTATTGCTTTGGCTTGGCGTTTTTTATTTTTTTTCCTAAGGCACCCCCTTCCCCCCCACTCTCTCCCTCTTTTAAAGAAAAAAAAAAGGCATCCCCACCATCTCTCTCTCTCTCTCTCTCTCTCTCTCTCCCCCCCCCCCCCTGCCACACCTTGCTCTCTCTCAACCCTAGTCTCTATTGGTACTCCTCTAGATTTGTCAGCCTCAATCTCTAACTGATGTGATGATGTGCACATCTGTCCAATAACACATCGTAATCCATGGGATATATGAGTGTTTATTTAGCTGAGTCGGGTCACAAAACCATCCTTTGTAAGCTCAAGGAGATGCTCTCTCTAGAAAGGCCTCTTTGTGCCAAGCACAACCATAGGCTATATCCATGTCCTCCTAGTGTCTAACTGAATCAAGTCCTCTTTGATGAGCTGAGTGACCTCGGTCCGTGTGAGAGACAAGGAGGGTGTCTCCAGTGAACACATGGAAAGGGGTAATCTATCCATGTCAAAGAGAGAGAGAGGAGGCAAAGAGAGAGAGGGAAGATATGGAGGAAGGGAAAGAAGAAGAAGAAGAAGAAGAGGATTTTAATGTCGTAGGAAACTATCCCAAGAGACCTCAACGACGGGAGAACTCAAGACTTGTTATTCAAGAGGGAAATGACATAACCAATCTACCACACTTGGGTGATAGAAAGGTTATATTGTTTTTCTCTTTTTATTTAACACACACCCACACACACATGCGAGAAGAAGAGGATTTCAACATCGTAGGAAACTATCCCAAGAGACCTCAAAGATACGGCAGTTGAACTCAAGACCTATTATTTAAGAGAGAAATGGCATAACCAGTCTACCACACTTGGGTGATAGAAAGGTTATACCATTTTCCTCTTCCTATTAGTGTGTGTGTGCACACACACACACACACCCCAGAGAGAGAGAGAGAGAGAGAGAGAGAGAGAGAGAGGGGGGGGGGGGGGGGGGGGGGGGGGGGGGGGGGGGGAGGGTAGGGGCTCACACACACACACACACACACACAAAAGGAGGAGGAGGTTCTCGGCTACTCCACTGGAGGGAGGGGAAGCAATGGGCTATGGTTGTAGGATTAGGGGCGACACATGATGGTGGTAGTAAGCTAGCACCATTAACCACTAGTGGTGGGCTAAGTTGGTAGTGTCAATGGGTGCTAAGGGGCGGCAAAGGGAGGTAGTGGTGGTGGGATGGAAAAAAAAAGCTCGCTCCAAAACTCGCTCCGTTGAGCTTGCTCCATAACTGTCCCCTTTGCAAGGCCATTTGGTTTGCATAACTAGATGCCTATTAAGTCTTCAACGTCTATCAATGATTGATAACCATTAACGCTCGGTTTCAATCTATATTGCTCTAGTGTTATGGATATAGAGCTTTAACATCTGCTCACTTAGCCATGAATGGGTGGTTGTGTACATGGTTATGATTGATTGTGGGCACAGTGGTTATTCTACTGATGTGTGTTTATGGGGTTGGTAGAGAGCTTACCATGCTTGCTCGGATACGGTCTACGCTGACTTAGTGTTATGTATATTGATACTTTGTAAAAGTGCTCAACTTGGCCAAATATGGTCATTATCGTTGTGAATAGGGCTATGACTGATTGTGGACGATTATGGTGAAGATATTGGTTAAGTGGTTTGTAGATTATGGTAAATACGATTGTAAATGGGCTCCTCATGAAGCTGTAAATGGCTGCTTATTGGATCAAAGTTATGGACCATGGCGTCTCACTTTCCTAGCTTTTGGAACAAATGTGGAGCTATGGTATATCCCAGCTATATGTTGTATGTTTCAGGGGAGTAGCACTCATACTACTACCTTACATATGGTTTCAACTCATACTACTACCTTACATATGGTTTCAACTCCGTCTAAGGAGATGTGAGACGTAATTACTAACATCTTTTATGTTACAAGTGTCTCCAAAGTATAGATTAACTGCACGTATGAGCACTGCCACTGACCCTAAAAAAATAACCGCAATTAATGTCAAACTCTATAAAGTCAAGAAACAGGTACATGTGGCCCACTTCGAGGCTAAATGCCTCATAAAACCCGCTATCTCCGACCGTATCTCATGAGAGCTTGCAAAGCTAAAGGGGCTCCAAATGTTTTTGTCCCTTGTAAAGGAAACCATCGTTGAATATATGAGTAGCTCCACATTTCTTATTATTTATCTTTGTTAGTTGGGTGACATCTATGACATGTGGATACCCATGCATCACCTGCATATGGTGCCAATGCTAACTGAAAGCTGTGTTGTTTCCATGGGTGTAGGTGAGGGTTACCTTCTCAACTATGGTTTTCAAAGTTCCTTGGAGTGAAGATAGTGGATTTATATATCTTCAGGCTCTTGAATCTCTTGTACTTATGTATAAAAACCATTCTATACTATGAATGGGAATTATACCACCTTTTCACTAACATAGTTTCTAGTGTCTTTTGTAATTTGAAAGAATTATTTGGTGTTTATGTTATATTATTACTGGAACACACACACACACACACACACACACACACACACACACACACACACACACACACAGATGGAGGCAAAAGAATGTACTTCTTCTTCTTCACTGACTTAAAATAAGAGGGTCTACAAAACATAAGGAAAAATACAACATAAAAGGAAACTAGTACAATGGTCTAGTTTAAACCGCTAGTGAGTGAGGTGAGTTAATAAGTATGCCATCACTCAGGTAGGTAGAGCAACTTGGGGTAGTACAAATGTAGTATCATTGTCAAAGATATGTGTATCCACCAAGGCACGCTAGTGATGATGACTGCCAATGGTAGTCATCTAGGGGTCATACATGTTGAGCTTGACATCTCAACAACCCCCCCCCCCCCTCAAAAGGAGGTCTTAATCAAGAGATACAAACATAATGTTGAAAATATAGAGCTCATTGGCATTGGGTTTTTTCATCTTACAGGTTTAGGAAAGGCTTTCAGTTTATGATTAACTTATCATTGTCATATATATATGCATCCTTTTATCTCGGATGAGAAATTCCTTTTGCGGCTAGGGATAACTGGCAATACTTATCTACAGACTTTTTCATAGGCATGTTTTTAGAATAACTCTAAAAGGTGGTATCCTCTTGCAAACACAAGATAAATGTCTCCTTGAGTTGTTGTTTTTGCTAAAATATAATGAAAAAAGCTCTTGGGAATGGCCTATATGATAGGGTTGACTGAGGGGTCAACATATGGCCTCATACACTCTATTATGGATGGCGTGGTTGGTATGATATTGATGTTGTGCCTCTTAGTTTGTTATCGAGCTTAGTTGATACATTGGAAATTTCCATTCCTCTATATTCCGGCATATGCATGAAGAAAATAACCATAACAACAAGTGAATCATATCACAACCAAATAGTTCAGACATTAGTCCATATCAATGTCATAGGTCACCTGAGATTGAGTTGGAGCAGCCAGCTCCACAATAGCCTGCATATCCTTGTCTTTTGCCATAGAGCCAACCACTTTAAAACAACACCACTTGCGCGTAACACCCTCACAATCTCAATGTACAGATAACAACTCTCAAGTACACACATACACACCATAGAAGCATACAGTACCAATGCTAAGTCAGCATGGGAGCTCACCTTTTATAGTGTTTGAAGCAAGTGGCCACATTCCTCTAGCGCAGTATCGCAGGCCCATCATCAAGAGGTACTAGGAAGACAGCAACGTCGCCTAGTACACACACACAGAGAGAGAGAGAGAGAGAGAGAGAGAGAGAGAGAGAGAGAGAGAGAGAGAGAGAGAGAGAGAGAGAGAGAGAGAGAGAGAGAGAGAGAGAGAGAGAGCCAAGGAGAGAGAATGAGATAGCACTTAGAGGGTGATGTAGCGCGGACCTGTTTGGAGGGGAGCCACCATGAAGTTAAGCAAAAAATGACAGGGTTTACAGAGTCGGGAAACCAACCAAATGAACATATGTGTGTGTGTGTGTGTGTGTGTGTGGTGGCATTTAAGGTGTCAAGTAAGTGTCAGTTAAGGCACCTCCAAAATCTCAACTATTGGATTACCTACTATATTTCACCCACGACTCCCTAGGTCAATTAGCCCCAATAAATAATGTCCAAGGAATTTTAACATATTATCCTTACCATATCCTAGCCAGGCAAAAGGTCCACCCATATTTATATCAGTTCCAAAATCACGAGTTCCAAAATCCCTGTACTAGTACCAGTACAGTATTAGTACACAAGTAGCACTAGTACTAGTACATAAGTAGCACGAGTCCAGTATATTAAAGTACACAAACTGTACTAGTATCAATACCAATATAGTACCAGTACACAAGTAGAACCAGTATCAGTATCACAGGTAGCATCAATATTAGTCAAGTAGAGTATTGTACACAAACAGTACCAATATATCACATAAGTAGCAATAGTCCTAGTTCAATACAATACAATACCAATACCAGTACAATATAATACTAGTTCATAATGCCCATAGTATCCTTACCCTATCCTAGTCGGGTAAGGGCTCAACCTACATTCTCACCAGTTCCAGTATCACTAGTATCATATCAGTATAGTACCAATCCACAAGTAACACCAATACCAGTACACAAGTAGCTATTAGCACCAATCCAGTATATTACAACATACAAATAGTACTAGTACTATTACCAGTTCAGTGTTAGTACATAAGAAGTACCAATACCAGTTTCATAGGTAGAACCAAACCCACTCCAGTATTATATTGTAAGCAAACAGTACCAGTTACAGTACTAGTATATCACACAAGTAGCAATAGTACCAGTTTAGTCCAATCCAATACCAGTATCAGTACATTATAGTTCCAATACACACGTATCAGCACCAGTATCAGTCTTAATATAATATAGTACCAGTATCAGTTTAGTATAATATAGTACCAGTATCAGTACGAGTCCACAAGTAGCACCAGTACCAAACCTAGCTCCAGTACCTGTAGCACCAATGTCAGTATAGAGAAATTAACACACTATCCCTAGCAATGTGTGTGTGTGTGTGTTTGTGTTTGTGTTTTGTGTGTGTGTGTGTGTGTGTGTGTGTGTGTGTGTGTGTGCGCCCACCCTTACCAAGGCACCATACCTAATGAGTCTAGTAGGCCCATTAGATATGGGCCTACTTCCTCAGTAAAAGACTAAGTAATGTAACATCAAACTAGACCCCAAGCCACTCTTTTTTACTAAGAGCTGCCATTATGGTGGAAATCAAAACTTGTTTATGGAAGCCTTTAGCTTGAAATTTCCTAATTAGTACCCTCGTTTCTTCAAGGACTGAAAATACATTAGAGTAGGAGTAGATAAATAAGTGAAGAATACCTAAACAGGTGTGTAAATTCACTTTGAATGGTGTGTTGCTCTTTTTTAATACAAACTCAGCAGAGGTAAGCCTAAGGTGATCTTGTTTCCAAAAAAATCTAGTAGAGAAGTTACCGACAGAGCAAGTGTCAATACTCAATTCAATGGACAGATAGTTAGTCCTATTAGTGAAGGCAATACCATTGACGGTATCTTGTTCTAAAAAGGTGGGTTCAATTGCTAAGCATGCAGGATAGATATCCAACACCTGCTGGGAAAAGTTGGGATTATTAATACTTAATATGTCATCCATAAATCTGAAAGTATGATTACACTTAATAAGTATAGAGAGGCCTTTTGCTTGGGAAGTTTGCCTAATAATCCATTTATATTCAAAACATAATAAATAAAGGTTACACATAGCGGGGGAACACGAGAATCCCATAGGAATGCCACTTGTTTGACGAAAGCAGTCATTACCAAGTACAACAAAGTAGTGATTCAAAACCCACTAAATGATTTATTACTATTCATGTGAAGTGGTGAAGCCTTGCTCACTTTCTACACCCACCTGGTTGTCTTAACAAAAGTGATGCCAAAGAATCCATCTTTAGCTTTATTAGAGAAGGCCAAGTCTACGAGATAATTTAATACATTTATGAGACCATATTCACCTACTAAAGAGATATTTTCATAGCATTGGGTAATATCTACTGTATATACCAAATAAATGGTAGATGGTAGTTTTAAGATGACATCATACGAGTTACCAACTATCCAAAAGGGTTGAATGTCTACTTGTGAGAAGCGCCTTACATCTTTTCTTTTAATAGCACATATTTTTTTGAGTTTGTCATTTATCCAATTAAGTCCTTCCGTGACATGTTTTGTAATCTTGGAAAAAAGGCAATTGGAAGCATCAGAGATCCATCAAAATCTATTTTTATGACTTTTAAACGTTGGAAACAGGATCGGAAATTTGGTAGTTTCTTCCTGAAATCCTATCTTGGTCATACTTTTACACGTTCTTTGGATAATATATCTAGATCTTCTGCAATGTAGCAGAACTCATTACCTCTGAGTCGGTTTTCACCTGCTTCAAAGACAAGATTTTTGCAGATGACAGAAGGCATGTTAGATGCTTTACCTAAACCCACAATGAACCATTTCAACTTAAGCTTGTGAAAGGCTAAAGAAAGATCTACGGTGAGTCAAGTAGACTCAGTCAGTACATATTGACTGAGTGGATACGGTGAGTGGATACTAACTGAGTCAAGTAGACTCAGTCATTATCCACTCATGTGGGAGTTGTGAGACTAGATTGCAAAAGACATTCTCCAAAAAATTTTGCAGTTCTTGTTGAATTGATAACTCCAATTGGAGCTTTCTGACCAAGTCGGTCAGACATTCGGCAAGAACTTTTAAAGCAATAAGAGGATTAAGTGATTGAGGTGGTATGTGATTGAGGCCTTTAGAAAGGAGACATCTTACAGAGCTATTCTCAATAATAAAGAGATTCGTGGTACAAACATGCCTTCCTACATTGACAAATTCAAACTCATTCCATAAGTGACAATCGTATGACAAGTGTTTTCCTTTTCTAAGAAACTCATTAGAGTATACCAGATGTAGCAAAGAATCAATAAATCTCCATCCTATCATCCTAACTTGGCTGAGTAGGTCCAAATTACCAAATGTAGAGTGAAAGCATTTGTTAAACGTAAAACTAGGTGAAAAGGATTCTAAAATTTTGTTGGCAAAGACACAATGAACAAACACTACATGCCCATTGTCCTCATGAGACATAAGATGCATTCTTCCAACTCATTACATAGTACCTGCATTTACAAATCCAACAAGTGCTTGACAGGATACCCTCTTCCTCCCCCTCTAATCATGCTTCTCGTTTTCCCTCTCCCTCCATAAGACTCAGTAGAAGAAGAGGTTGGATTCAAAAAAGATGTGTACGAAGAAGTGGGGGATATAAGCGAGTTGGGTCTTTTAAGAGTAGGGGAATCCTCAGCATGAAAGCATAAGGAAGTGAAACTGAATAAAAGAATCTGAGCTAACACAAGTTCTTTGGCCTGGCCTCCAAGCCAAGAGCAAAAAAGGGATAGGTAGTGAGTTGAAGGAGTGTCAAAAAACATGAGATCCAAGTTGTTGAGGGCATACCATATAGCATGATCACACCAGATAATGCTTGATTCACAAGAAGCCTTAGGGTCAAGAAACTAACAAGCGCATTTGACATAAGACCTGTAAATGTTCCAAATAGACTCAGTGTAGTACTTAGAGTTACTTTTGGAGAACTCCATCAAACCCTTTGTACGCACTTACAAGCCAGTATTTGAGCCACATTTCTTAGTATCAAGAAAACGCATAGTAAAAAGAGCTTTAATAAGGTCACCTTTATCAAGAGATTGGACAACTCTTAACTCTTTGTGTCGCTCTTCTTCAATTGAAGATGCCGGAAGGTTGACTAGAAAAACCCAGGTCTTGATAGAGATGGGAGATAAAAATCCTTTGTTAGGTAGGGCCCAAAGGTGATGGTCCACACTAAGTGATTCGATTTCAACTTGTTTGGAAGGCAAGAAGGGAAAAACGCGGGAAACTTTAAGTACCATTTCCATAAGCCAGGTTTCATTGAGAGAACACATCTCTTTCTGAAAGGTTTTGACAACATCTAGGGCGAAGGGATCCCTATAAAATAGACTGTTGGACATTATTTGTACTGGAATGGATGGAGCTGAAACAAACCTAGGTGTAAGACCACATAATTTGCATAATTAATTGGTCAATGCACCTTCGAAAGAAAATTTAGTTGACTCTCCTTTATGAGCAAGTGTCAGAGAAGGAATATTCTCTATGAAATTGAAAAGATCTGCAACCCCTTCCTTAGAGTTATTGACAAGTTGGGTGAGGGTATGTACACACTTATCAAATGACATAGTTTGGACCAAGAAATTGGTTAGATCAGAAGACACTGCTGCTATAAGTTCAGATTCCAAGGGGTCATGAATGCATCTAAGGGAAGCAACTTGGATTGTTTCAGTCAACAGGCTTAACAAGAAAACACACTCTATGCCTGTCAAAAAGACTATTAAGGCACATCAAACGGCAACCCTCTTCAGATCTCAAATTTTCAAGCATCATGGACTTCCAGCATCCATAGTGTCAGACAAAGATCCTAGGATGACGAGTAATTTCTAGAAGGGTCTCTTTTGGAATCTAAGGAGTAGATTAAATTTCTCTTTCGGCCTATCATCCACAAACGAATGACCAAAGTGAAATAACTAATCTAATGATTCTTGAATCACTAAAAGCCTATGTCATGGAAGTAGATCAATGTTCTTGATGATAGAAGTACCTACCTCTTATAGAGTATGCGTACAATGACATTGTACAAACTTCTATGGGGGAAGCACATTTTGAGGTTAAAGAGGGAGGATCCAAAAGTCCCTTACTACTTCAAGTACATGGGAAGATCTTTGCTGCTCATGAATATACCAGAGACTTACAAGAATATTTTCCAAAGATTAAAGGGGTTATATCCATCTTACAGGAAAGGCAAAAAGGGTTGCTGCTACTAAGCACAAAAGAGCCTTAGCCTTTAAGGAAAATGATTGGGTCTTGCTAAAGTTTCTCAAGGCTTATCTGAGGCATACTACGGGCAAGCGTCCTACGGACCACCAAGAGTATGATGCTAAACTAGAAAAAAGATACTATGGTCCTTCAAATTTTAAGCCAGTCAATGAGATGGCTTATCAATTGAAGTTGCCCAACCATTGGCTCATGCACAATGTTTTCCATGAGAACCTACATAAGCCTTACAAAGGAGCACCATCAAAAGAAGCAATAGTTGCAGACCCTCCAAAAATCGAAGAGCAAGAAGAAGTACTTTAATCTAAGTCCATCCTATGACATGAAGACAAGGTATTAAGAAACAGTAAGATTATCCGATGATATCTTATTAAGTTAAAGAATTATCCTTTTAAAGATGCTAAATGGATGCAAGGAACCTAGCTTAAGGATAATATGAACCTTGTCAATGCTTACAATGTTACACTAGAGTAAGCATATGAAAATGCTTTTTAAATTAAAAATATTTTTGTCTTATAAGACTAGTTCTCTTTTTATTGTGCACAAATTTAAATAGTATGCATGTTTAGAATCATGTTTGTGGTGACGACGTCTCCCAAACACCAAGTAAAATTTGTCACTCTACTTTGGAAGTATGATATGGACTAAAAAGCAGACATGCTTGCGGCAGCTACATCTCCCAAGTACCAAATGGATTATTCATCCATCTTGGAATGATGTCGAAGGGTAAAAAGGGATCCTCTACCCGCTAAGTAACATGGACTAATGACTAGGGTTTATCTTCTCTACCTCATAGTCGATGACGACTATGATTTCAAGAGAGAGGTAATGTCATAAAATATAATATCTAACTTTACCAAATGATTTTCTCATATTAAACTGATCATTTAATGTGGGAGAATAAACGGGAACAAGAGCTAGAATAGACACATGTGCTTCTAGACCTATCTCAACACGGGACCAAAAGGAGAGATGGTTGCATCTCAATAGGGGTCCAAAAGGAGATGGTCTATCAAAGATCAATGTGCAATAAGTGCTTCTAGACTTACCTCAGCAGGGGACCAAGAGGAGAGATGGTTACATCTCAATAGGGGTCCAAAAGGAGGAAGTCTATCAAAGAGCAATGTGCATCTTATGGAGCTTAAAAGACCTTAGGGTTAGCTTCATTAAAGACCTCCAATTTTTAGTGTTAAAAGTCCTTTGACCTTAAGCAAGCTAGGGTTGAGCTTGAGGTGTGAGCTTACCTTTGACCTTACGCAAGCTAGGGTTGAGCTTGAGGTGGGAACCCGACCTAAACTTGCCTTTGACCTTAGGCAAGCTAGGGCTGAGATTGAGGTGGGAACTCCACCTAAGGTGCTTGAGAAGCTTCCTATGCATGGGGGGTAAGATGCTTGAGTAAAAAAGATACCCTACACACTTAATGAGGAAGTTGCTTTAGAAGCTTCCTATGCATGGGGGGTAAGATGCTTGAGTCAAAAAGAGACCCTACATACTTAATGAGAAGCTTCCTATGCATAAAAGTCCCAAAGATAAGGGAGCCTTTGACCTAACCTTCCACTCACCCAAGGGGCACCCCTTTTCTAAAAGGGACATGGGACACATGTCAAACTCTCACTAAGCTTAACCACATGGTGTGCTTGAATGCTATTGGTTGGGCTAAAGAGGGGTCCAATGAGCTTCTACTTCCATCCAACAAATATCTAGATATTTTCAAGATCTCTCTCTCTCTAAGGGGTAAGGAGGACACTTTTCAAAAGACTACCCATGTACTTGAATGCATGCAACATGTGATTGGCCAGAGGGAGAGGGGTCCAATGGTGCTAGGGGGATAAACACCACACATACACACTCATTTTGGGGATTCATTCTCACTTGGTGAAAGTGGAGGAACTCCACCTCCTTCTCCAAGCTTGTGAGAAGTAAGAGCCTACACCAACACTCTTGGCTATGGAATGCAAATCCAACCAAGATCCATGCTTCAATGCGTAAGCTTGCCATCTTCTCCATCTTCATTACTATGCTATTATGTATGCTAGCAAGAAGAGTGATGATAAGTGAGGAACTATTTCTTTCTCCTATGGAATGTTTCTTCTTCCTCTTCCCTACCCTCATTCCCACTAGCTCTCTCCACCTTCGAAGGTGTTTGAGGCCTTGGGACTGAGGCTTGGGATAGTTAATGCTTTCTACAAGTTTATGTTATGCTTGTGATGCATGAAGCTTTCCATCTTCATTGCATCACGTAGGTCACAAGGAACACAAAAATTGTATTGTACCAAGTCTCTCTTGATGGGAGAAACTATAATACAAATGTCTATTGGAGGGGGGACCGGCTCCATATGAATCCGGTCCTCAACTATTGTCATGTTCTCTAAACTCTCTCTCTCTTGCAAAAGTATTGTTCATGCCAAGTTAACTAAGTAGCATGTTTATGTTGCTACGATACCATCAATTAAGTTCACCCACTATGCTCACAAAGTAATCTCTCAAAAGTGCTTCACCTAATTTCCTAATTCCGCTACTCTCAAAGTTCATACGCCATTTCCATTACAGGCCCACATTTGTTCCAAAAGCTAGAAAAGTGAGACACCATGGTCCAAAACTTTGATCCAATAAACAACCATTTACAACTTCATGAGGAGCCCATTTACAATCGTATTTACCATAATCCACAACCCTCTTTAACCATTATATTAACCATAATGGGCCAGAATCAGTCATAGCCCTATTCACAAAATTAATGACCATATTTGGCCAAGTTGAGCACTTTACAAAGGATCAATATACATAACACTAAGTCAGCATAGACCGTATCCGAGCAAGCATGGTAAGCTCTCTACCAACCCCATAAGCACACATCACTAAAATAACCAATGTGCCCATAATCAATCATAACACTGTACACAACCACACATTCATGGCTAAGTGAGAAGATATTAAAGCTCTATATACATAACACTAGAACAATATAGCTTGAAACCGAGCGTTAATGGTAAGCTCAATAACAAACTCAGAGGCACAACATCAGTATCATATCAACCACGCCAGCTATAATAGAGTATACCAGGCCGTACGTTGACCCCTCAGTCAACCCTATCATATAGGGCCATTCCCAACAGCTTTTGCCATTATATTTGAGCAAAAAAAGTTCGTAGATAAGTATTGCCAATTATCCCTAACCGCAAAAGGAATTTCTCAGCTGAGAATAAAGAATGCACATATATATGCCAATTATAAGTTAATCATAAATTGAAAGCCTTTCCTAAACCCGTAAGGTGAAAAAAACATGTGTCGTAAATTGATACAGTGAAAGTCGCCATTCATGTATCTCGGCATATGCATGAATAATATAACCATAACAACAAGTGAATCATATCACAACCAACTAGTTCAAAAAGTAGTCCATATCAATGCCATAGGTCACTTGAGATTGAGTCAGAGCAGCTAGCTCCACAATAGCCTGCTTATCCTTGCCTTTTGCCATAGAGTCGACCACTTGCGGGCAACACCCTCACAATCCCAATGTACAAATAACAACTCTCAAGTACACACATACACACCACAGAAGCATACATCACCAATGCTAAGTAAGCATGGGAGCTCACCTTTTATAGTGTTTGAAGCAAGTGGCCACAGTCCTCCAATGCAGTATGGCGAGCCCATCATCAAGAGGTACGAGGAATACAGTAGTGCCGCCTAGTACAGAGACAGGGGAAGAGATAGGGGAGAGAAAGAGAGGGAGAGAGCCAAGGAGAGAGAATGCGATAGCACTTAGAGGGTGTTGTAGCGCGGACCTGTCAGGAGGAGGGAGCCACCCTGAAGTTAGGCAAAAAATGACAAGGTTTATAGAGTCAAAAAACCTGCCGAATAAACATGTGTGTGTGTGTGTAGCAGTTCTAAATCTATATATATACGCAAACGAACACTACATGTTCACAGACAAACAATTCTAGAATAATACAATGGATTTGTACATTAATTTATTTGCAGTTGAAAATAAATTTTGTGCAAGGTAATGAAGATAACAGAATACAGCACGGAAAACTGCAATCCCAAAGTCTGGGAAATTTTGCATCACGGTAAGAGATCCGACATACGTTAAGAACAGAATGTTTTAATCAAAGAAGGTAGCCCTCACCTGCACCCATAGCCACAAGAAAACAATTCGTTAGCACATGACTGTATGTAGGTGATGATGGGCATCCCAGTTGTGTTATCCATGTCACAATAAAAAAAAACACACAGTTCTTAACTTGTATTTTATTCTTTTAGAAAAAAAGTTCCTTGGCTTTTTGCCAATCTGATAAAGGAAAGTGAAATTCCACAGAGCAGCTATATATCTAGTTAGTTCTCGATTTAATTTATAAATTTTTTCTTGCCTAATCTTAAGGAGTTTTTAATGAGATTTATCAAAACTAAAAAAACTTCCTCTTTAATTTGAATGGAGAGAATTTCACTCTATAGAAGTAGGCACAAGCAATCTAGAGCTAGATATCAGTTTATTAAGGACAACCCCCTCCTTTGTAATTTGAAGTATAAAAAGCAATCTTTTGGAATAGTTCCTACTTCAAAAAAAGTTTTATAAAAAAGCTGAGATATCCCAACACACATCTCAGTATTTACCGATTTCCAAAATACAAACCAGAGCCTTTTTTGCTGGTTTATATTCACTGCCTTTATCAAAAAATACCTCTGTTATTACGTCATGTCTGACATACTTTTTCTCAAGCCAGCTATAAACTACATTTCCTACCATAATACCTTAGACGACTCAGCTCACTGAGCCAGCCCAGACATCGCCCGAGAAAGAATTGAAGTAAGAGTAACCAGCTAGGATCAGCTAAGCTAGGATCAGCTAAAGGGAAATTTATGACATTCCTTATACTATCAAGAACCTTTTAAACCAACCCCCTAGAAACTTTTCTTTGTATATACTGCAAGATGGTAGGCAGAGAAATGTTTATATATACTTGAGTGAGAATAAACAGCGACGAGCATATAATGGCAAGCTTATTTTATTGAATAGTCGAAGATCAAACCAAACCATGGCCATTAGAAATCTCTCAATATACTGAATCTGTGATGAGCCCCAAGAAACTTTCACTAAGCTTACAAGTAGGTGATGTAATACGGTAAAAAAGAGCGAGTCAATTTGCAAAAAAGATATTTACTACCACAATAGGGTATGTGATGCCACTCAATACCTACAAAATATCAGAAGACAGGGCAACAAATCCGAAACCAGTATTCAGTGACTTCAAAATAATCTTTAGACAATTCAATAAAATAGAACCTGAACTAGAAAACGAATCAGTCTAGGGTCTGTCAACTTACCCAAAGTACCTCAGACCTGTAGTATTACAACTAACCAAAATATCCTACCAATCTTATAAGACCATTACAGCTCATTGTTTTGAGTTTTATTTTTATTTTTTGTGAAGTTTTGGCTTTGTTTCGAGACCTGCGGTATCCCTTTCATAAGTACATTCCTCCTATTGAGTAGCTATTTTACAAAAAATAGCATCATCAATCATATAGACATACCATTTCCCATTAGACACCACACCATCCAATATTCAATATAGCCATATGTTAAGATAACCTTCAGACCTGACAGTCTTTTAGAAAATAGGGACAAATTTTTCCTCATCCAAAAAAACCGGTTTTATAGCTTATTTTACGGAAATCAGACTCATCACTTCCATCAGCCATAAAGCAAACATATACTAAAAACCTGGTAGTGCTTAGTTTTAAATGAGCCATTCACATTTCTTCCCATAACCAGGAAGATCCAGTTTCTAGAACATGGTTTTTTTTGCAGAAGAAAAAAAGTCTATTAATGGTTTTTCAAAACTTTACATTTTACTGAGATTCAAGCACTTTCAACATAGCCACAACTTCTAGCTCACAGTTTCTTTCGACAGTCTTGAGAGAAAAAAAATTTCTCTTTAACCTGTAGATTAGGACATGAAGAAGCCTCCACAATCCCCTTCTCAGTCTTTTTCTGGTGTTGAGCTCTCAGTAGTCAATAGATTCGTACTCACACAGTTTTGAACGTACACACAGGTGTTAACAGAGCACAATGCTAAGTGAGTATGAGTACTCACCTTGAGATGCTTTTATACTTGATGATGCCCATCTGTAGAAGACATGCCACAGAGTCAGACGGGTTTCCCCCAATCGAGGTCGCCAATAAGGGACTTATTCTCAGGGATTACCCCCAGCCAAAGATCCGCAGGTTACAGGCCATGTCGCACAACATCTGATACAATATACGCCTGCAGACCCTTACCCCAGTACACAAGTGGTAGCGTGCGGTAGGAAGCACGAAAATTTAATGCAGAGAATACCTAAACGCTACAGAGCTTTTTTTTGTAGTACAATGTAGAGATAGAGTTAAGTTAATTGCAAGGACAAGTCACACTATCCCAAATTTTACCATGGCAACATATAATAATCCATTCACATGGTTGATACCCGGTTCGTAATTTGTTATGGTTTATTGTACCTAGCCCTTGGTGATAATACATAACCCGTTATCCATACAATAGAACCATACAATGAGCTTATGTCATACAGTATACATGCACCGATCTCAATGGTGTGAGTTAATCTACTTAGAGAAGTCAATTGTGGGTAATCTTTATTAGTTCTAATTTGGTTTAGGAGTCAAAAAAGTGGGTCTATAAAAGACAAGTGTTATTTTTACAAAACCGAGTCCATAGTATTAGTATAGAGTAACTTCTCCAGCTTATTTGTTCCTCAGGTGTATCTAACATATTATGGCTTATAGTCAAGACCAGGTTTTTGCCATAGCAACAACACATCTTCTTATGTCAAGCAAATCTACTCGGAGATCAACCTTACTCCGTTATGAACGTCATCTATTTCCGCAATTAGGAACTTCTGTTTCCCAAACTAAGTGGTGGACATATCAAGACCGAGTGACGTGTGTGACCCTTTGGGGTCACGAGCATTTCAGGAACAATACTCATTTGGCGATGGTAACTTAGGCTCTGGGTCTAGGGCCCCAGTATTATTACATAGAACATTCAATGAAGCAAGGTTTTTCATAGCGGTTATACCTGCTAGCCCAGTTCCTACCTCCTCATAAGATTTTTTTGTATCGTAGTTATGGCCATCCACTAAGAGGATATTTTAACAGTACACCTCGCACCCGGGAGTATGGGGTAGTCTTGGCGACTCGTATCCTACCTTTAGCCGAGCGTCCAAACACGTGTTTTTACTATGACAGCTGTCTGTGTGATCATGTAATGGGCGGCTTAATTGAGATGTAGATTAAGGGATCCCATTTTTAAAAAAAAAATACCAGCCAGTCTTTTCTTTGTCCAATTTAAGAGCCGAGTCAAGTGAAAGAACTCATGTAATTTTGTGTGTGTGTGTGTGTGTGTGTGTGTGTGTGTGTGTGTGTGTGTGTGTGTGTGTGTGTGTGTGTGTGTGTGTGTGTGGTGGCATTTTAGGCATCAATTAAGTGTCATTTAAGGCACCTCCAAAATCTCAATTATTGAATTACCTACTATATTTCACCCATGACTCCCTAGGTCAATTAGCCTCAATAAATAATGTCAAAGGAATTTTAACATATTATCCTTACATTATCCTAGCCGGGCAAAAGGTCCACCCATATTTATACCAGTTCCAAAATCACCAGTTCCAGGATCCTAGTACCAGTACCAATACAATATTAGTACACAAGTAGCACCAGTACCAGTACGTAAGTAGCACCAGTCCAGTATATTAAAGTACACAACCCGTACTAGTACCAATACCAGTATAGTACCAATACACAAGTAGTACCAGTACCAGTATCACAAGTAGCACCAGTATCAGTTGAGTAGAATATTGTACATAAATAGTACCAGTTCGAGTACCAGTATATCACATAAGTAGCAGCAGTCCTAGTTCAGTACAATACAATACCAGTACCAGTTACAGTACTAGTATATCACACAAGAAGCAGTAGTACCAGTTCAGTCCAATACAATACCAATATCAGTACAGTATAGTACCAATACACACGTATCACCAACACCAGTACATATGTAGCACCAATATCGATCTTAATATAATATAGTACAAGTATCAGTACCATTCCACAAGTAGCATTAGTACTAGACCTAGCTCCAGTATCGGTAGCATCAGTGTCAATATAGAGAAATTAACACACTATCCCTAGAAATGTGTGTGTGTGTGCGCGTGCACGCGTGCACCCACCCTTACCCAGGCACCATACCTAATGAGTCTAGTAGGCCCATTAGATATGGGCCTATTTTCCAGTAAAAGACTAAGTAATGTAAACATCAAAATTGACCCCAGGCCACTCTTTTTTACTAAGAGCTGCCATTATGGTGGAAATCAAAACTTGTTTATGGAAGCCTTTAGCTTGAAATTTCCTAATTAGTACCCCCATTTCTTCTAGGGCTGAAAATACATTAGAGTAGGAGTAGATAATTAAGTGAAGAATACCTAAACAGGTATGTAGAGCCACTTTGAATGGTCTGTTGGTCTTTTTTAATACAAACTCAACAGCGGTAAGCCTAAGGTCATCTCGTTTCCAAAAAAATCTAGTAGAGAAGTTACCGACAGAGCAAGTGTCAATACTCAATTCAATGGACATAGTTAGTGCATTTTGAGAGATACCCCTCCCCAGGGGTCTATCCACAAAATACACAATTTACACTTTTATATAATCTTTAATATACATCAGAGTTGTGGAAGCATTTGCATTTGGGAGGAGTTCTCAGCACCCGACCAAGCATGGAGTTTAGGCCATGAGCCAGACTGCATCCAGAGGTACCTAGAGACTAGTGCTACCCCTGAATGGGTGTTATGAATGAAAGCGTACTCAAGAAAAAAATATAACATTGTGGAGGGTGAATATATGTGTACATTGTGGAGGGTGAATATATGTGGAGGATGACAACAGAGAATCTTTAAATACCCATCTAAATGGAACGGGAAACCATGTATTAATGCAATGACAAAATTTGGGTATACCATAACATCAAAAAATTTATGACAAAACAGCTAGCAGAGCACCGGACCTTGTGTAGGGATCGACCGGTCCACCCATCCACTTCCTCTCTACTACGAACAGAGAGAATTTCACTTCACTGGGAGCGAGCCAGAACACCTCCATCCTACCAGAGCCAGACATAGGTGAGACCGCTTTGCCTTCCTCCATGAACCCGAGCTCTGAGAGGATCCCAAATACCAATAGGTGGTAGGGTATCAACACCAAGCATACCAGTTTAGGCACCCCACCTCTTCGATGCCCAGCACCGGGTGTTTAGGCAAATCCAAGGAAAGATCCCCGATGCGTTAGCCGTGTAGGTCATTCAACCCCCAATGCACTAACCGTGTAGATGAGCCTAACAAAAAGAACACCTAGGCAACACCCCCCATCCAGCAAAGCTCCAGGTCAGTGACCCTTTAGTCTAAGGCTAATCGATGTACGTGATCCTAGTCTTGTAGCGACGCTTCCATGAGAAACATAACACATGAGTCCAATCACAATAGCACTTCCCAGATGCACAAACAATCCTTTTCCAAACAGTTAGACAGTACAAGGTCTCTACCCTTACACGTCTACCATAAACCATCTTGTTCACTTCGTGATCCAATCCAAAAACCATAAACCATAAACCATAAATAATAATCCAATCACATCACACGGGTGAGCCCTCCACCCTACTTGGGTGAGGCACGACCAATCCTACATAACCACTTTAGAACATAACATGGCTACAAAAATTTCGGCAGCATAACCCAATCCAGAAAAAAAACCATAAGCCACACCGGCTTCCACCATAAAATATCAACCATAATCCATCAGGGAATTTCAGCTCTTAACCATAAATCATAATCACACTGAACCAACTCCCACACTTGGAGTTTGACATATCCCCTGCAATCAATCAGATTCTACACACATGTGACCCTTAAGATGTGATTCTTTCATGAATAAAAAAAATTCCGACCAGTGACTAATCATGATATAAAAATCCAATTTTGACAACATCCAACCATGCAAAGTTGATGCATCACATCTACACTTCACCACTCTAGCACATAGAGCTAGTTTTGACCTAGAAAGGTGGAAATCAATCATAACCATGCATATGAGACATCCACATCAATCCATGAGTTCCCATACATCATATGATAACATTCCAACACCGTAAACATGATGCAAAACAACTCCGACCTTTAGGTCAATCATAAACGATAACTTCACACATGTGCAAAAATAACTTTTAGACATTTTCGGGAGCATGCAAAACATGCAAATGAAAGTATTTGACCTCAACCCAATGCATCAAGTTTAGCTCCATAATATAGACTATCACTCCATCACATCATTTTGACCATATGGTACTCACACAACAAACGGTAACCCCAAAAGAAAGTCACTTTATTCATATCTGTCTATGTGATTCAGAATGTTTAACCATATACTCCCATGTAAGTTTAGGGCCATCTAATAATTGAAATCAACTCACCAAAACAAACCATAAAACATATCAAAATGGGCCGGTTAACTCACGACGTCATATGGTATCCCCCTTTGATAGCACTCCTAAACGTGTAGGTAAAACTGATAATAGAGTGATTAATAGCTCGCATTCCCGAAGTGATAACGAAGACCTACATTCATTTATCATCAAGTTTTTTCAAGCTTTTCAATTGGTTAAATGGGTTTGCCCATCCAATGAATCTATATAGTAGTTCTCCAAGGAGCCTGGAGTCAAAAAATTTGGTTGTGTAGTGGGCAGCAATCTATTTTTTGACCATATCTCTTAGCTCGTACATGTTTTTTACATGACACATAAGAGAGAAAATGTTTTGAATGATGTGTTTTATCTATGGTATGAAGGGTTCGGGCTGATTCATAACAATTTGTGATTTATGTCCAAAACATTATTCATACCGCTTCTATGACATGAAACAAAAGAGCTTTTTTACGCACGTGCGTGACCATACGCATCATGTGCATAAATCAACGTGTAAAACATGATGAAACAATCATGAGGCAACCTTGTATGTACTTAGTTAATCCATTCATGCACTCGTATGCGAAAAAACAATCACCGAGAGGGTGACCGCAGAAAAACGACATAGAGAGAGAGAGAGAGAGAGAGAGAGAGAGAGAGAGAGAGAGAGAGAGAGAGAGAGAGAGAGATGATGACTATGGAGTTTATGGTTTCTCACCGTGATTTAGAATCAATTAGGGGTTATCGAAAGGCTTCTTGCTTTGCCGCAAGAGAGCGGTGATGAGAGCTACGTAGAGGTATCCGTCACGAAAACTTCTGGAGAGCGCGTACACCGTGAAACGAGAGACAAGATAATAAGCAAATAGAGAGAGATTATCCTTTTTCTTCTTCTTCACGAGAGAGAAGAGTTTATGGAGATGGTGATGATGAGCTTTCACCACTCTGTATAATAGATAAGTAATTCTGACGTCAAAGCAAGAGAGCTTCCGCGTCTCAGAGTGTATCTATCTTCTAAAAGTGAAAGAAGAGAGGTCTTTATATAGGCTCTCAAGGCCAAAAGCACTAGCTAAGAATAGAGTGAGCAAGGAGAGACAAGTTTGCACACGTTCGGAGATTTTCAAATTTATTATTTATTTATTTATTTGAGGACACGGATTTCGACGCACAATTTAGAGACTCTAAGAAGAAGTTTGGTCTCCAAGAAAAGAGTTCTAAACTAAGCTCCTCCTCTCTTTTCTAAAAAGACTCTTTCTTTCCTAAAAACAACCCTTTGCTTTTTGGTGGTCAACTCTCCCACTTACCATTCAATTTCTACATTAAATTTGACCATCCAGGCAGTATCTAACTAACTAATGGAAACCGTAGCTAGACTACGCCACACCGTAACATCCCGACATAATTATGACTTTCCAATACTGTCAATCAAAATTCGACGAAATAGATATTGGAAGTTATTTTTTTATTTTTAGAAGAGACCCAAACATTGGGGATCTTACACATTTAGTGAAGACAATACCATTGACAGTATCTTGTTCTAAAAAGGTGGGTTCAATTGCTAAGCGAGAAGGATAGATATCCAACACCTGCTGGGCAAAGTTGAGATTATTAATACTTAATATGTCATCCATAAATCTGAAAGTATGATTACACTTAATAAGTATAGATAGGCCTTTTTCATGGGAAGTTTGCCTACTAATCCATTTATATTCAAAATAAAGTAAATAAAGGTTACGCATAGCAGGGAACACGAGAATCCCATAGGAATGCCACTTGTTTGACAAAAGCAGTCATTACCAAGTCCAACAAATCAGTGGTTCAAAACCCACTGAATGATTATTTTAAATTGATTACTATTCATGTGAAGTGGTGAAGTCTTGCTCACTTTCTTCACCCACCTGGCTGTCTTAACTAAAGTGATGCCAGAGAATCCATCTTTAGCTTTATTATAAAAGGACAAGTCTACGAGAGAATTTAATACATTTATGAGACCAAATGAGTTACCAACTATCCAAAAGGGTTGAATGTCTACTTGTGAGAAGCACATTACATCTTTTCTTTTAATAGCACATATGTTTTTGAGTTCGTCATTTATCAAATTAAGTCCTTCCCTGACATGTTTTGTAATCTTGGAAAAAAGGCAATTGGAAGCATCAGAGATCCATCAAAATTTACTTTAATGACTTTAAACATTGGAAACATGATGGGAATTTTGGTAGTCTCTTCTTGAAATCCTATCTTAGTCATACTTTTACACGTTCTTTGGATAATAATATCCAAATATTCTGCAATGTAGCAGAACTCATTACCTTTGAGTGGGTTTTCACTTGCTTCAAAGGCAAACTTTTTGCAGATGACAGAAGGCCTGCTAGATACTTTATCTAAACCCTCAATGAAGCATTTTGACTTAAGCTCGTGAAAGGCTAAGGAAAGATCTGCGACGATGAGCCAAGTAGACTCAGTCAGTATCCACCCATGTGGGAGTTGTGAGACTAGATTGGAAAAGACATTCTCCAACATTTTTTGCAATCCTTGTTGAATTGATAACTCCAATTGGAGCTTTTTGACCAAGTCGGCCAGACATTTGGTAAGATCTTTTAAAGGAATAAGAGGATTAAGTGGTTGAGGTGGTATGTGATTGAGGCATTTAGAAAGGAGACATCTTACAGAGCTATTCTCAATAATGGAAAGATTCGTGGTATAAACATGCCTTCCTACATTGCCAAATTAATTCAATTGTAAACTCATTCCATAAGTGACAATCGCATGACAAGGGTTTTCCTTTTCTAAGAAACTCATTAGAGTATACCAGATGTAGCAAAGAATCAGTAAATCTCCATTCTATCCTAACTTGGCTGAGTAGGTCCAAATTACCAAATGTAGAGAGAAAGCATTTGTTAAATATAAAATGAGGTGAAAAGTTTTTCTTTTTTTTTGGGAAGGACGCAATGAACAAACACTCCATGCCCACTGTCCTCATGAGACATAAGATGCATTTTGCCAACCTCATTACACAGTACCTGCATTTACAAATCCAACAAGTGTTTGACAGGATACCCTCTTCCTCTCCCTCTAATCATGCTTCTCGTTTTCCCTCTCCCTCCATAAGACTCAGCAAAAGAAGAGGCTGGAGTCAAAAAAGATGTGTTCGAAGAAGTGGAGGATATAAGCGAGTTGGGTCTTTTAAGAGTAGGGGAATCCTCAGCATCCGTATCAGGGTTTAGCAAGCCTAGGAGAGTTTTAGTATCAAGGTAGTTAACATAAATAGTCAAAAGAAGTCTAGGTTTTTTTGCAGCCAGTTCTTTGGCAAGAGAAATCATAAGGGAGCGAAATTGGATAAACGTTATCTAAGCTAACACAAGTTCTTTGGCCTGGCCTTCAAGTCAAGGGCAAAAAATGGATAGGTAGTGAGGTGAAGAAGTGTCAGGAAACATGAGATCCAAGTTGTTGAGGGCATACCATATAGCATGATCAAACCAAATAATGCTTGAATCACAAGAAGCATTAGGATCAAGAAACTAACAAGGACATTTGACATAAGGCCTGTAAATGTTCCACATAGACTCAGTGTAGTACTCAGAGTTACTTTTGGAGAACTCCATCAAACCCTTTGTACGCACATACAAGCCGATATTTGAGCCACATTTCTTAGTATCAAGAAAACGCATAGTAAAAGGAGCTTTAATAAGGTCACCTTTATCAAAAGATTGGACACCCCTTAACACTTTGTGTTGCGCTTCTTCAATTGAAGATGCCGAAAGGTTGGGTAGAAAAACCCAGGTCTTGATAGAGATGGGAGCTAAAAATCCTTTGTTAGGCAGGGCCCAAAGGTGATGGTCCACACCAAGTGATTCGATTTCAACTTGTTTGGAAGGCAAGAAGGGAAAACCCCGAGAAACTTTAGGTACCATTTCCATAAGCGAGGTTTCACTAAGGAACACATCTCTTTCTAAAAGTCTTTCATAGCATCTAGGGCCAAGGAGTCCCTACAAAATAGACAGTTGGATATTGTTTGTACTGGAATGGACGGATCTGAAACAAATCCAAGTGTAAGATCACATAATTTGCGTAAGTAATTGGTCAATTGGGCACCTTCGAAAGAAAATTTAGCCGACTCTCCTTTATGAGCAAATTGAAAAGATCTGCAACCCCTTCCTTAGAGTTATTGACAAGCTGGGCGAGGGTATGTACACACTTATCAAACGACATAGTTTGGACCAAAAATTGGCTAGATCACAAGACGCTTCTGTTATAAGTTCATATGCCAAGGGGTCATGAATGCAACTAAGTACTTGAAGGGAGGCTTTAGAGAGAGGTTCAGTAGGAAGCTTTAACGCTTGGGAAAGTGCTAAGCTCTGCAAGGTCAGAAAAAATGTGTTAACAAAATGATTAATGGTGAGAACTAGTAGCATCTTCAACCTTCAAACGACCAGGAAAACCTATAAGGGCCGTGTGAAGATAGCCCCATCCCACAGGTATCAGTCGTAGGAACAACTATCTAGGACGAACACCAAGGGACAAAATATATTAACTAGGTCTTTGAATAGTATCACTACTACCCTTGGTGTTAGGTGTCTGTGTGTTCCAGTCATAATATAACAAACACCAAAAAATTCTTTCAAATTACAAAAGACACTAGAAACTATGTTAGTGAAAAGGTGGTATAATTCCCATTCATAGTACAGAACGGTCTTTATACATAAGTACAAGAGATTTAAGAGCCTGAACATATATAAATTCACCATCTTCGCTCCAAGGAACTTTGAAACCATGGTTGAGAAGGTAACCCTCACCTGCACCCATGGAAACAACACAACTTTCAGTTAGCATTGGCACCCTATGCAAGTGATGCATGGGTATCCCACATGTCATAGATGTCACTCAACTAAAATGTTTTCAAAGATAAATAATAAAGCTACTCATATATTCAATGATCGTTTCCTTTACAAGGGACAAAAACATTTTGAGCCCCTTTAGCTTTGCAAGCTCTCATGAGATAAGGCCGGAGACGCGCTTTATGAGGCATTTTAGCCTCGAAATGGGCCACATATACCTGTTTCTTGAATTTAAAGAGTTTGGCATTAATTGCCGCTATTTTTTCAGGGTCAATGAAAGTGCTCATACGTACAGTTAGTCTATACTTTGGAGACACATGTAACATAAAAAGATGTTAGTAATTATGTTCCACATCTCCTTAGACAGGGTCAAAACCATATGTAAGATAGTAGTATGAGTGCTACTCCCCTGAAACATACAACATATAGTTGGGATATACCATAGCTCCACATTTGTTCCAAAAGCTAGGAAAGTGAGACGCCATGGTCCATATCTTTGATCCAATAAATAGCCATTTACAGCTTCATGAGGAGCCCTTTTACAATCATATTTACCATAATCCGCCACCCTCTTTAACCATTATCGTTACCATAATAGGTCACAATCAGTCATAGCCTTGTTCACAACATTAATGACCATATTCGGCCAAGTTGAGCACTTTTTCAAAGGATCAATATAAATAACACTAAGTCGGCATAGACCATATCCGAGCAAGCATGGTAAGCTCTCTACCAGCCCCATAAGCACACATCAGTAGAATAACCAATGTGCACACAATCAATCATAACCCTGTACACAACCACCCATTCATGGCTAAGTGAGCAGATGTTAAAGCTCTATATCCATAACACTAGAACAGTATAGCTTGAAACCGAGCGTTAATGGTAAGCTCAATAACAAACTCAGAGGCACAACATTAGTATCATACCAGCCACTCCATCCTTAGCAGAGTATCCTAGGCTGTATGTTGACCCCTCAATCAACCCTATCATATAGGCCATTCCCAAGATCTTTTGTCATTATATTGTAGCAAAAATAGCAACTCAAGGAAACATTTATCCCGTGTTTGCAAGAGGATACCACCTTTTAAAGTTATTCTAAAAACATGCCTATAAAAAAGTCCGTAGAGAAGTATTGCCAGTTATCCCTAACCGCAAAAGGAATTTCTCATCCGAGACAAAAGGATGCACATATATATGCCAATGATAAGTATTAACTGAAAGCCTTTCCTAAATCCGTAAGGTGAAAAAAAACAATGCCGTAAAACTTATAGAGTGGAAGTTGCCATTCATGTATATTATAGCATATGCATGAAGAATATAACCATAACAACCAGTGAATCGTATCAAAACCAAATAGTTCAGACAGTAGTCCATATCAATGTCATCGATCACTTGAGATTGAGTCGGAGCAGCTAGCTCCACAATAAACTGCTTATTCTTGCCTTTTGCCATAGAGCCGACCACTTTAAACACAACACCAGGTGCCGGTAACACCCTCACAATCCCAATGTATAGATAACAACTCTCAAGTACACACATTCACACCACAGAAGCATACACTACCAATGTCACCTTTTATAGTGTTTGAAGCAAGTGGCCACTTTCCTCAAGCGCAGTATGGTGGGTCCATCATCAAGAGGTACAAGGAATACAGCAGCTTCTCCTAGTATAGAGACAGGGGAAGAGAGAGGGAGAGAGCCAAGGAGAGAGAATGAGATAGGACTTAGAGGGTGTTGTAGCACAGACCTGTCAAGAGGGAGCCACCATGAAGTTAAGGAGAAAATGATACGGTTTACATAGTCAGGAACCCGTCGAATGAACATATGTGTGTGTGTGTGTGTGTGTGTGTGTGTGTGTGTGTGTGTGTGTGTGTGTGTGTGTGTGTGTGTGTGTGTGTGTGTGTGTGTGTGTGTGGTGGCATTTAACGCGTCAATTAAGTGTCATTTAAGGCACCTCCAAAATCTCAATGTCTGAATTACCTCCTATATTTCACCCCACGACTCCCTAGGTCAATTAGCCCCAATAAATAATGTCCAAGGAATTGTAGCATATTATCCTTATGTTATCCTAATCGGGCAAAAGGTCCAGCCATATTTATACCAGTTCCAGAATCACCAGTTCAAGGATCCCAGTGCCAGTACCAGTGCAATATTAGTACACAAGTAGCACCAGTACTAGTATATAAGTAGCACCAGTCCAATGTATTAAAATACACAAACCGTACTAGTACCAATACCAATATAGTACCAGTACACAGGTTGTACCAGTACCAATATCACAAGTAGCACCAATATCAGCCTAGTAGAGTATTGTACACAAACAGTACCAGTTCCAATACCAGTATATCACATAAGTAGCAGCATTCCTAGTTCAATACAATACAATACCAGTACCAATACTTTATAGTACCAGTTCATAATGCCCATACTATCCTTACCCTATCCTAGCCGGGTAATGCGTCAACCTATTTTTCACCAGTTCTAGTATCACTAGTACCAGATCAATATAGTACCAGTACCAGTACACAAGTAGCACCAGTCTAGTATATTATAGTATACAAACAATACTAGTACTAGTACCAGTTCAGTATTAATACACAAAAAGTATCAGTATCAGTTTCATAATTAGAACCACTACCAATCCAGTATAATATTGTAGACAAACAGTACGAGTTATAGTACAAGTATATCACACAAGTAGAAGCAGTACCAGCTCAGTCCAATACAATACCAGTATCAGTACATTATAGTACCAATACACACATATCATTAGCACCAGCACATATGTAGCACCAGTATCAGTCTTAGTAAAATATAGTACCAATATTAGTTTAGTATAATATAGTATCAATATCAATACTAGTCCACAAGTAGCACCAATACCAGACCTAGCTCCAGTACCAGTAGCACCAGTGTCAATATAGAGAAATTAACACACTATCTCTAGCAATGTGTGTGTGTGTGTGTGTGTGTGTGTTTGCCCACCCTTACCCAGCACCACACCTAATGAGTCTAGTAGGCCCATTAGATATGGGCCTACTTCCTCAATAAAAGACTAAGCAATGTAACATCAAACTTGACCGCATGCCACTCTTTTTTACTAAGAGCCGCCGTTATGGTGGAAATCAAAACTTCTTTATGGAAGCCTTTAGCTTGAAATTTCCTAATTAGTACCACAGACACACACACACATTGCTAGGGATAGTGTGTTAATTTCTCTATACTGACACTGGTGCTACTTGTGGACTGGTACTGATACAGGTACTATATTATACTAAACTGATACTGGTACTATATTTTACTAAGACTGATACTGGTGCTACATATGTACTGGTGCTGATGATACGTGTGTATTGGTACTATAATGTACTGATACTAGTATCATATTGGACTGAACTGGTATTGTTGCTACTTGTGTGATAGACTGGTACTGCTTGATTACAGTATTATATTGGACTGATACTGGTGCTACTTATGAAACTAGTATTGGTACTTCTTGTGTACTGACGCTGAACTGGTACTAGTACTGTTTGTATATTGTAATGTATTGGATTGGTGCAACTTGTTTACTAGTACTGGTGCTACTTGTGGACTTGTACTATACCGATCTGGTACTAGTGATACTAGAACTGGTGAAAACAAAGGTTGACCCCTTACCCTGCTAGGATAGGGTAAGGATAGTATGGGCATTATGAACTCGTACTATACTGTACTGGTATAGGTATTATATTGTATCGAACTAGGACCGCTGCTACTTATGTGATATGTTGGTACTGGAACTGGTACTATTTGTGTCCAATACTATACTCCATTGATACTGGTGCTACTTGTGATATTGATACTAGTACTACTTGTGTACTGGTACTATACTGGTATTGATACTAGTACGGTTTGTGTACTTTGATATAATGGAATGGTGCTACTTATGTACTACTACTTGTGCTACTTGTGTACTAATACTGTACTGGTACTGCTATTGGGATCCTGGAATTGGTGATTGCAATAAATATGGGTGGACCTTTTTCCCGGCTAGGATAATGTAAGGATAATATGTTAAAATTCCTTGGACATTATTTATTGGGGCTAATTGACCTAGGGAGTTGGGGATGAAATATAGTAGGTAATTCAGTAGTTGAGATCTTGGAGGTGCCTTAAATGACACTTAATTGACGCCTTAAATGCCACCACACACACACACATGTTCATTTGGCGGGTTTCCTGACTCTGTAAACCTTGCCATTTTTTGCTTAACTTCACGGTGGCTCCCTCCTGACAGGTCCGTGCTACAACACCCTCTAAGTCCTATCTCATTCTCTCTCCTTGGCTCTCTCCCTCTCTTCCCCCTCTCTCTTCCCTTGTCTCTGTACTAGGAGGCGCTATTGTATTCCTGGTACCTCTTGATGATGGGCCCGCCATACTGCACTAGGGAAATGTGGGCACTTGCTTCAGAAACTATAAAAGGTGAGCTCCCATGCTCACTTAGCATTGGTACTGTATGCTTCTGTGGTGTGTATGTGTGTACTTGAGAGTTGTTTTTGTACATTCGGATTGTGAGGGTGTTACTCGCAAGTGGTGTTGTGTTAAAGTGGTCGGATCTGTGGCAAAAGGCAAGGATAAGCAGTCTATTCTGGAGCTGGCTGCTCCAACTCAATCTCAAGTGACATATGGCATTGATGTGGACTATTGTCTGAACTTTTTGGTTGTGATATGATTCACTTGTTGTTATGGTTATATTCTTCATGCATATGGCGTGATATACATGAATGGAAACTTTCATTGTATCAGCTTACGACACTGGTTTTTTTAACCTTACGGGTTTAGGAAAGGCTTTTAGTTTATGATTAACTTATCATTGGCATATATATGTGCATCCTTTTGTCTCGGTTGAGAAATTCCTTTTGCGGTTAGGGATACCTGGCAATACTTATCTACAGACTTTTTCATAGGCATGTTTTTAGAATAACTTTATAAGGTGGTATCCTCTTGCAAACACGAGATAAATGTTTCCTTGAGTTACTATTTTTGCTAAAATATAATGACAAAAGCTTTTGGGAATGGCCCTATATGATAGGGTTGATTGAGGGGTCAACATACGACATGGTATACTTTGTTATGGCTGGTGTGGCTGGTATGATACTGATGTTGTGTCTTTGAGTTTGTTATCGAGCTTACCATTAATGTTGGCTTTCAAGCTACACTATTCTAGTGTTATGGATATAAAGCTTTAACATCTACTCACTTAGCCATGAATTGGTTGTGTACAACGTTATGATTGATTGTGGGCACAGTCGTTATTCTACTGATGTGTGCTTATGGCGTTGGTACAAAGCTTACCATGCTTGCTCAAATATGGTATATGCCGACTTAGTGTTATGTACATTGATCCTTTGTAAAAGTGCTCAACTTGGCCGAATATGGTCATTATTGTCATGAACAGGGCTATGATTGATTGTGGCCAATTATGGTTAAGATAGTGGTTAAAGAGGGTTGTGGATTATGGTAAATACGGTTGTAAATGGGCTCCTCATGAAGCTGTAAATGGCTATTTATTGGATCAAAGTTATGGACCATGGCGTCTCACTTTCCTAGCTTTTGGAACAAATGGGAGCTATGGTATATCCCAGCTATATGTTCTATGTTTCAGGGGAGTAGCACTCATACTACTACCTCACATATGGTTTCGACTCCGTCTAAGGAGATGTGGGACGTAATTACTAACATCTTTTAATGTTACAGGTGTCTCCAAAGTATAGCACTACCACTAACCTTGAAAAATAGCGGTAATTAATGCCAAACTCTATAAAGTCAAGAAATAGGTATATGTGGAGTCTAAAATGCCTCATAAAACTCGTCTCCAGCCTTATCTCATGAGAGCTTGCAAAGCTAAAGGGGTTCCAAATAAATTTTTGTCCCTTGTAAAGGAAACTATAACTGAATATATGAGTAGCTTCACATTTCTTATTATTTATCTTTAAAAACATTTTAGTTGGGTGATATCTATGACATGTGGGATAACCATGCATCACCTGCATACGGTACCAATGCTAATTGAAAGTTGTGTTGTTTCCATGGGTGCAGGTGAGGGTTACCTTTTCAACTATGGTTTTCAAAGTTCCTTAGAGTGAAGATGGTGGATTTATATATCTTCAGGCTCTTAAATCTCTTGTACTTATGTATAAAGACCGTTCTGTTCTATGAATGGGAATTATACTAGCTTTTTGACTAACATAGTCTCTAGTGTCTTTTGGAATTTGAAAGAATTATTTGGTATTTATGTTATATTATTACTGGAACACACACACACACACACACACACACACACACACACCTAAGTTTAGGTTTTCTTCACATAATTATCTACTCCTCCTCTAATGTATTTTCAGTCCTAGAAGAAACAGGGATACTAATTACGAAATTTCAAGTTGAACGCTTCCATAAACAAGTTTTGATTTCCACCAAAATGGTGGCTCTTAATAAAAAAGAGTGGCTTGGGGTCAAGTTTGATGTTACATTACTATGTCTTTTACTGAGAAAGTAGGCCCATATCTAATAGGCCTACTAGACTCATTAGATATGGTGCCTGGGTAAGGGGGGGCACACACACCCACACACACATTGCTAGGGATAGTGTGTTAATTTCTCTATACTGACATTGGTGCTACTGGTACTGGAGCTAGGTCTGGTACTGGTGCTACTTGTGGACTGGTATTGATACTGATACTATATTATAATAAATTGATACCGGTATTATATTATACTAAGAATGATAATGGTGCTACATATGTACTGGTGTTGATGATACATGTGTATTGGTACTATAATGTACTGATACTGGTATTGTATTGGACTGAACTAGTACTGCTACTATTTGTGTGATATACTGGTACTGTAACTGGTATTATTTTATAGTATTATACTGGACTAGTACTAGTGCTACATATGACACTGATACTGATACTTTTTGTGTACTGACACTGATCTTGTACTAGTACTAGTACTATTTGTATACTATAATATACTAGTCTGGTGTTACTTGTGTACTGGTACTGATGCTGCTTGTGGATTTGTACTATATTGATCTGCTTCCAATAATACTGGAACTGGTGAAAAAATAGGTTGACCCCTTACCCCTTACCCGGCTAGGATAGGGTAAGGATAGTATGGGCATTATGTACTGGTACTATATTGTATTGGTAAAGGTATTGTATTGTACTGAACTAGGACTGCTGCTACTTATGTGATATACTGGTACTGGAACTTGCAGTGTTTGTGTACAATACTCTACATGACTGATACTAGTGCTACTTGTCATATTGGTACTGGTACTACTTGTGTACTGGTACTATATTGGTATTGGTACTAGTATGGTTTGTGTACTTTAATATACTGGATTGGTACTACTTATATATTGGTACTGGCGCTACTTGTGTACTAATAGGTACTCTCTAGGAGCTCTTAGAAAAGCCATCCCTATAGTACTACTATCTTCCCTAGTGTCATAGACACACAAATACTCGTGTATATGAATCTCTAGATGAGAAAGACAAATACTTGTAAGAGAAGCCTAACAGCAACAACATTGTCTCTGTTTGTAATTATTTTTATGAGGTTGGATTCCTCTATAAATGCAATATAGTTCCACACCAAGCTAGCTCCTCTCCCTTCTCTCACCTCCATTACAGCATGAAACAAGATTCTACTCCTTCTACTTTCATTCACTCGCACTACATGGAAACCTCTACTCCCGAAGGTGGAAAAAGCATCAACTCACATGAATTGCATGCCACAAGAATAGGAGGTGTGAATAGTGCATGGGCATTGCAAGGATTCATCTCGAACATAAAGATAGAATGGTGAGAAAACTACCCTTGTAGCTTACATTCAGAGCTTAAGATTATCTCCATCTTTAAGTTTATCATGCTGGAGGTAATTAACCTGTTTATGGCTTTCAATGTTTAGACTTCACACCTCATAACATTGGGTGGTGCTATTTTGTTGATGGATTCGGTGTGCCATCTATAGTTTTGTAGCATGTGATTGAGTCTCACAATGTAAGTAAGTTGTGTTATCTATGGAGAGTCATCAAAGATTTTTCTTATAATTTATTCTTTGTATAGTTGTCATTAGATTATTAGAATGATATCATTTTGTACTTTATAACTTTGTGCTCACATAAATTTGTTGTTTGCAAGCAACCATGTGCAGAGATGGAAATCACCCTATTTTTGTTCCATGAGGAATCTTTCACTACCATGTTAAAAGATTTTGATACGAATAGTAGAATTTTTGTAGAATCTTGAACCAATAGGTACTCTCTAGGAGCTCTTAGAAAAGCCAACCCTATAGTACTACTATCTTCCCTAGTGTCATAGACACACAAATACTCGTGTATATGAATCTCTAGATGAGAAAGACAAATACTTGTAAGAGAATCCTAACAGCAACAACATTGTCTCCGTTTGTCATTATTTTTATCAGGCTGGATTCCTCTATAAATGCAATATAAATATTTCTTTTTGTTAAATGGTGTCGCACTGAGTGAGAGTATTTAATTTAGATTACTGGAGTTTCATACAGATTTAAGAAATATTGTTGATTTTTATGGATATTTTGATTTGCCTGTAAGATGTTTGAAGTCTCAAGTCTTAATCATTCCACCATGAAGAAATTCATGCAATATTTTGATTTTTGTTTAATCACTAATGGTTATTCTTATTAAAGTGGATCATAACCTTTGTCAAGATGTTTTCATTTGGACATGCTGAATATATATCAATAGAAACATTTCAAAAGTTGAGAAAGCTTAAATTCTTGCTTTCCAAAATGTTATTGTTTCCATACTATGCCTATGCCAAGCTTGACTTAGAGAAATGACAACTTGAAATGGAGGTGTAGATATATAGGGGTGACTTATTATTGATTCTTGTTTCATCATATATATTATAAAGCCTTTGAGTTTCCACCTTTTTGAGTAGTGTTGACAAGTTTTTGGTATCAAACCTTCTTAAATATCCCTATTCATTCGCTATTGGTAGCTATTTATTTGGTATTGCTAAAGATCATACCAATAGCTATCACCTTGTGAACTTAATTGGTTGAATTGCGGATTTGAGTTTTACTATGTAGCTCATTTGGATAGAGAAAGTGTAAACATAATATATAGATACATGCATTGTTAACATAGAAGATATGTATCACTCAAACCTATATAACTATATAACTGCTAATCAAGAAACCTTTGGTTGGATACTATAACAATAGGGGTCACATGTGGTTTCAAATACCAAAGAAATGGATTAACCAAAACATTTCCAAGAACACGAGGTGAACACAAGGAAGTAAAAATTGGCTCCTTGTTTGGTTAATTTCTAGTGCTAAATGTTCTGAGTGCACAAAATTTGTGAGGCCTTTGACCTTGGGATTTCACTAAAGTATATGTAACATAGCACATGTGTTCAACATAAGGGAATTTATATTCTTGTAAAGTTACAGAAACATGTGTAGGTAAGGCCTATAAGGGCTACTTTCAATCCATTGTGGTGAACGCACATAATATAGGAAAATTTTACATAGTGAATACTCCGGACATCAAACACTACACCTCTATCTCATGGCCATACATTAAAAAAAAGCCCCTATTTGTCATTTTGAAGCCCCAGGGACCCTCAACAAGAGGGACCACAACGATGCGTAGAATGGCCATCCAGGGACAAATAGGGACCAAGATATTTCCAAGAACACAGGATGGACACAAGGAAGTAAAAAATGGTTGATAAGCATGATACAAGGTTTAGGTATCTGCCATTTGGGGGGGGGGGGGGGGGGGAGTTTGCTATGAACATATTAAACTGCCCAGTTCTATCTCATGGCCATGCATTAAAAAAAGCATATACTTGTCATTTTAGGGCCCCAGGGATCCTCAACAAGAGGGGCCACAAGGGCGCGCAAACTGGCCACCCAAAAATTTTGGATGGCCAATTTACGCGCCCTTGTGGCCCCTCTTGCTGAGGGTCCCTGGGGCCTTAAAATGGCAAGTGCAAGCTTTTTGTTAATCCATGGCATGATACAAGGTTTAGCTATTTTCCATTTTGGGGGGGAGGGGAGGAGTTTGCTATGAATACATTAAATTGTCCAATTCTATCTCATGGCCATGCATAAAAAAAAGCCTATACTTGTCATTTTAGGGCCCTAGGGACCCTCAACACAAGGGGCCACAAGGACGCGCAAATTGGCCATCCAAAAGTTTGCGCACCCTTGTGGCCCCTTGTGTTGAAGGTCCCTGGGGCCCTAAAATGACAAGTACAAGATTTTTTTTGATGCATGGCCATAATTCAAGTGGTCAGTTTTTTTTTTTTTTAAAAGTGTTGAAATTTTAGGTAGTTTTCAAGAGCTTCTAGTGTTCAATTGGTTCCGAATTTGTCAGGGCTTGTCTCACATAAATTTGTTCATCTCGTCGCGCTCTTCGACCATCGTGTGATGCAAAAAAATCATATCCTACTCGGATTCTCCAAAAATCAATGTGCAAGTTGGCAATTTCTTTAAAAAAGATGTAAAACAAACATTTCTTACTTTTTCCTTAATCTACGGGCTCGAACGAGCATTAAAACCATGGAATCTGAAAATACTCAAAGAACCAATGTTTTTTATTGTGTTAAGGACTATTTCCTACATACAAAACTTTTTCAAAATCTCACCCTAACACCTTCAACTTAGTGGCTTCCAAGGAGTGCCCTCGATCAAAAATTGAAACTGAAGGAAACAATCAGAATGAACTCCTAAACTGTGTACAAACTTTAAAATACCAAAATTTCCTTTTGTTATTGCTAAAATTTTGAAAATAGACCACCCTTGGACTTCCCACAACGATAGAAAAATCAAAGGGTTCAAGGAGAGGTCTGGTGTCACAAGTGTATGGTAGGAATCTAATCGAGGTTTATTCCGTCAATATCTCTTATATTTTATCATGTCTTCTCATGTACAATCTTACCAAACAAAAACAAACTTACACTTTAAATGACTACAAATCTTATTTAACTTATCAAACAATCTAAAATATGGTAGACCTAGAGTGCTCTTACACATCAACAAACAACAAAGTCCAAATTTCTTCTCATTAACTTTGATAAACATACATCTGTGAATAACATCCAAGGAGTAGTGTGTTCATAGTTCTTACATCCATTCCATGACATGGTATGCTCATGGGATGACCTATCACATAAAAATATCTTTGGTAGGAGTGCCCTCATGTTAGGAAAGGGTGTGTTGTTGCTGATGAAAAGTTTTTGCATTGTCCTACTAGGGATCTCTCCATGTTAGCATAATGATTTTTGGTGTAGTGGGAGCCACATTGCCGCTGAGGAGAGCTTTGTGCCATCGTAAAAGCTTCATGTTATGCGAGTTCCTTGAGCCATTCTTGCAAACAACGCCACTCAACTAGCATAGCAAGAGGTCACCTTGTGACAAAAACATGTATGAATTCAACATTTGCAAGATGTATAATAAAGACACTTGTCAAGTATATGTTGTACAAATTTGCAAGTATTTATATCTAACTGAGAATAAACAATACTAAAATATACATTAGGATGAGATTACCACCCCTAATAAGCATGGATTTGAAGCACCTACCTGCAATATGTAACAAAGAAGACTGTTTTAGAGGAAAATTGGTGACACTTGGCCTCTCTTACTTGTAGCCTTTCACTATTTGTGCATAAAAGCAACCTTTGTGCCAAGCACTACAAAACAAGTAGAGGCAACACCTTAGACTTCAAAGTTTATGATAAGAAAACACAATCAAAAGTAAGAAGTATATTGTTACCTTGCATAAAGGGGTGTTTTATTCAAATATGTGATGGTATTGGCAAGATATTGAATAACCATCAACATTCATCTCACCGATGGTACGAAATTCCTGGGATGACCTCTGCTCATCCTCACGTGCGGCCTTCGGTGCAAACGTTGCGAACAAGAAAATATGTATGCATACAATTTGTGATGTCCTTGAGCACCATGGTAGCTGTTGCGTGAGAAAGCAAAGGATGAAAAGAGACAGGGGGGAGGGAGAGAGAGGAACATGGGAGGAGACAAAGGGGTAGCGGGAGGGGGAGAGAGAGAGAGAGAGAGAGAGAGAGAGAGAGAGAGAGTGGAGCAGGAGGAGAGAAGGGGACAGGGTGGGAGAGGGAGGAACATGGGAGGAGAGAAGGGGACAGTGGGGGAGAGGGAGAGAGAGGGGAGGAGGAGGAGAGAAGGGGGCAGGGAGGGAGAGGAGAGGGAGAAAGGAGGGAGGAAGATTTTTTTGGGGGGAGAGTTTTTTTTATAAAAAAATTGGACTTTTAGTGCTTGTAAGTTTAAAAAAAGGTCAAAAAGGAGTTTTAAGTCAACTTTTTTTTAAAAAAGTCAAATTTTGGCTCTTAGTGATCCACGTTTTTGATGATGTGGCCACGCCTCTTTACTCCCTTCACTTTCAAAAAGCTAGAGAGAGAAGGTAACCTCTTAGGTCCATATCCTACATGTGTCTAAAAAAAAGGCTAAAAAAACCTACTCAAAACTAGCTTCTTGAATGCCCTTGTCCCCTTAACCCTACACACCATTAGCCTTAATCCCTAAAAATTAGGATTCGTTACAAGGCCCACGCAAGGTCCATATTTCTCCTAATGGAGGGTGTTAGGTGGAACAAGAAGTTTGTCCAAGTCTTGGATGAGGGTAAGGGAGCTTTGTAGGTGTTGTTTTTGGAAAAGGGGAATTGGATAGAGTTCCAAAGGGAGCCAAATAGAAGCCTTCTCAAAGAGGTAGCCCTTATAGGAACATATAGGTCGAGAGACGATGGATGGCTTATGTATTTTAGGGATGAAGTAGATAAGACAAGGTTTAGGGGGTTTGTTAAGGGGGGAGAGGATAAAGTTGCGTTCCAAAGAGGGAAGAGCAAGGTAGCGGAGGGTGATAGAGGAAAGAAGGGAAGCTAAGAAGGTAAAAGGAATGTTAAGGCAAGGCTCATAGGTGGAGTGGTCATTGAGATGTGAGAGGACATCTTTCTCATACCAATCTAATGGCAGAATTACTACACCCAGGTTTTTGTCAGTGGGTTTTATGATTATTGAAGGGTCTAAGGAGAGGCTAGCTAAAGCTTCAATGACAAAACGAGGTCGCTTTGAGAGGGGGGAATTGCAAGAATTCATAATGAGGTTAAAGTTATGTTGATTAGTAGAAAAAATTTGACTAAGATGTGGATTTATTAGGGGTGGTTTCCAAAGGGGTTTGGGTTCCTTAAAAGGAGAGGGGGGGAAGGTTTAAGGACTTTAAAGAAAAGCTTAAGATTGAGATCTCTGGATAAATTGTAGTGTGAGTTGTGGAGTAAGGTAGGGGAAGGGTTTAGTGAGGGAGGGATGTATTTTAAGCCTAAGGCCAAGCATCACCTTTTGGAGAGAGAGAGAGAGCTCGAGGTGCCAAATTGTGAATTTTAAAGCTAGAGATATCGTGCTCCAAAGTTGAAACTTGACATTTGCCAAAGAGCAAGAGTTTGTAGCCTTGTGGATTTGTGAGTGGGAGCCACCATTTTCTTCTTTTTCTTCCTTTGTGGAGTGGTGGCTCGGGAGTGGCTTTTGGAATCCAAATATATGGGAGGAGGGGGGGTTGGGAGAATTAGAGGTGTACCCAAGTGTGTGGGTGGGTAAACCCTAAACCCTACTCCCTTTGTCATTTCCCCAGTGGTTTGCCTTGTGGTAGGTGGTAACATTACGGGAGTGGTCCTTATTGTGTGGGTGTGGGTAAGGGTGGTTGTGGGGTTTATGTGGGGGTAATGAAGCGGAGGAACTGAGGGAGAGGGGTGAGGGATTGCGGGTTTAAAGAGGGTACAAAGGATAGGCGGGGGTGTTGGGGGAAAGGGAAGTTTTTTGTTTTTTAGATACAGGGAAAGGCTTTTCAAAGGGGGGTTTGGAGGGTGGATGAAGAGACCGTTTATTAGAAGTTACGTTGGAGGGTGGGGGTCGGGGGTGGTGGTGTTTAAAGGGGGGGCGGGGGGGGGGAGTTTTGGGAGGCAAAAAAGGTTTTTTAGAAAGGGGATGGGCGGAATTTTTAGGGGGAGGCAAGCCCGACTTAGATGGGGAGCCGGTGGGGGAGACTTGAAACATGGGTGTTTTTGAATTGAACTTTTCTGTGACAACTTTTTCGGCAAGTTCTTTGATGGTTTGTTCCTTGGGGAGTGAGAGCACTTCTTCTTCAATGTTATTGATGGCCTTCTTGCGGGCGAGTTGATCTACATCTTCTTTTGTGGTGCCCAGGTGTGCATTTACCACATGGTTTTGAATATCCAAAAGGAATCTTTGGAGGGATGAAGTTTTCCAATGTTGTAGCTTGATGCCGAGTCTAAGTAATGTAGCATCAAACTTGACCCCAAGACACTCTTTTTTACTAAGAGCCGCCGTTATGGTGGACATGAAAACTTGTTTATGGAAGCCCTTTTTCTTGGAAAGTTTTCCTAATAGTCCATTTATATTCAAAATATAATAAATAAAGGTTACACATAGCGGGGGAACACGAGAATCTCATAGGAATTCCACTTGTTTGACGAAAAAAGTCATTATCAAGTACAACAAAGCAGTGGTTCAGAACCCACTGAATAATTATTTTAAATTGATTACTATTCATATGAAGTGGTGAAGCCTTGCTCACTTTCTTGACATACATGGTTGTCTTAACAAAAGTGATGCCAGAGAATCCATCTTTAGCTTTAATAGAGAAGGCCAAGTCTACGAGATAATTTAATACATTTATGACACCATATTCACCTACTACAGGGATATTTTCATAGCATTGGGTAATATCTGTTGTATGTACGGAATAAATGGCAAATGGTAGGTTTAAGATGACATCAGACGAGTTACCAACTATCCAAAAGGGTTGAATGTCTACTTGTGTTGAGAAGCACCTTACATCTTGTCTTTTAATAGCACATATGTTATTGAGTTCGTCACTTATCAAATTAAGTCCTTCCGTGACATGTTTCGTAATCTTGGAAAAAAGGCAATTGGAAGCATCAGAGATCCATCAAAATTTACTTTTATGACTTTTAAACTTTGAAACAGGATGGGAAGTTTGGTAGTTTCTTCCTAAAATCCTATCTCAGTCATACTTTTACACGTTCTTTGGATAATAATATCCAGATCCTCTGCAATGTAATAGAACTCATTCTCGCTGAGTCGGTTTTCAATTGCTTCAAAGGCAAGCTTTTTGCAGATGACAGAAGGCGTGTTAGATGCTTCATTTAAACCCACAATGAACCATTTCGACTTAAGCTTCAAAGGCTAAGGAAAGATCTGCGGTGAGCCAAGTAGACTCAGTCAGTATCCACTCATGTGGGAGTTGTGAGACTAGATTGGAAAAGACATTCTCCAACATTTTTTGCAATTCTTCTTGAATTGATAACTCCAATTGGAGTTTTCTGACTAAGTCGGCTAGACATTCAATAAGAGCTTTTAAAGAAATAAGAGGATTAAGTGGTTGAGGCTGTATGTGATTGAGGCCCTTAGAAAGGTGACATCTTACAAAGCTGTTCACAATAATGGAGAGATTCGTGGTACAAACATGCCTTCCTACATTGCCAAATTCAATTGTAAACTCATTCCATAAGTGACAATCGCATGACAAGGGTTTTCCTTTTCTAAGAAACTCATTAGAGTATACCAGATGTAGCAAAGAATCAGTAAATCTCCATCCTATCCTAGCTTGGCTGAGTAGGTCCAAATTACCAAATTTAGAGAGAAAGCATTTGTTAAATATAAAACGAGGCGAAAAGAATTCTAAAATTTTGTTGGCAAAGACGCAATGAACAAAGACTCCATGCCCACTTTCCTCATGAGACATAAGATGCATTCTGCCAGCCTAATTACACAATACCTGCATTTACAAATCCTACAAGTGTTTGATAGGATACCCTCTTCCTCTCCCTCTAATCATGCTTCTCGTTTTCCCTCTCCCTCCATAAGACTCAGCAGAAGAAGAGGGCTGCAATCAAAAAAGGTGTGTGAAAAGAAGTGGGGGATATAAGCGAGTTGGGTATTTTAAGAGTAGGGGAATCCTCAGCATCCTCCGAGCTAAGAGGAGAAAAGGGATAGGTAGTGAGTTGAAGGAGTGTTAGGAAACATGAGATCCAAGTTGTTGAGGGCATACCATATAGCATGAGCAAACCAGATAATGCTTGATTCACAAGAAGCCTTAGGGTCAAGAAATCGACAAGCGCATTTCACATAAGGCATGTAGATGTTCCAGATAGACTCAGTGTAGTACTCAAAGTTACTTTCAAAGAGCTCCATCAAACCCTCTGTACGCACATACAAGCCGGTATTTAAGCCACATTTCTTTGTATCAAGAAACCGCATAGTAAAAGATGCTTTAATAAGGTCACCTTTATAAAGAGATTGGTTACCCCTTAACACTTTGAGTCGTGCTTCTTCAATTGAAGATGCTGAGAGGTTGGCTAGAAAAACCTAGGTCTCGATAGAGATGGGAGCTAAAAATCCTTTGTTAGGCAAGGCCCAAAGGTGATGGTCCACACCAAGTGATTCGATTTCAACTTGTTTGGGAAGGCAAGAAGGGAATAACCCGGGAAACTTTAGGTACCATTTCCGTAAGCGGTTTCACTGAGAGAAAACATCTCCGTTTGAAAGGCTTTGACAGCATCTAGGGCCAACGGGTCCCTGCAAAATAGACTGTTGGATACTGTTTCTAATGGAATGGAGGGACCAAAAAAAAACCCAGGAGTAAGACCACATAATTTGCATAAGTAATTGGTGAATTCAACATCTTCGAAAAAGAATTTAGCCAACTCTCCTTTATGAGCAAGTGTTAGAGAAGGAATATTCTCTATGAAATAGAAAAGATCTGCATCTCCTTTCTTAGAGTTATTGACAAGTTGGGCAAGGGTATGTACACACTTATCAAACGACATAGTTTGGACCAAGGAATTGGCTAGATCAGAAGAAGCTCCTACTATAAGTTCAGATGACAAGGTGTCATGAATGCATCTATGTACTTGAAGCAAGGCTTTAGAGAGAGGTTCAGTAGGAAGCTTTAACCCTTGGGAAAGTGGTAAGCTCTACAAAGGTTAGACTAAAATGTGTTAATAATAGATATAAATGATTAATGGTAAAAACTGGTAGCATCTTCAACCTTCAAATGACCAGGAGAACATATAAGGGCCGTGTGAAGATAGCCCCATCCCACAGGTATCAGTCCCAAGAACAACTATTGAGGACGAACACCGAGGGATAAAATATAGTACCTAGGTCTTTGAAGAATATCACTACTACCCTTGGTGTTAGGTGTGTGTGTGTGTGTGTGTGTTCCAGTTATAATATAACATAAACACCAAAGAATTCTTTCATATTACAAAAAACACTAGAAACTATGTTAGTGAAACGGTGGTATAATTCCCATTCATAGTACAGAAAGGTGTTTATACGTAAGTACAACAGATTTAAGAGCCTGAAGATATATAAATCCACCATCTTCGCTCCAAGGAACTTTGAAAACTATAGTTGAGAAGGTAACCCTCACCTGCACCCATGGAAACAACACAACTTTCAGTTAGCATTGGCACTGTGTGCAGGTGATGCATGGGTATCCCACATGTCATAGATGTCACCCAACTAAAATTTTCTCAAAGATAAATAATAAGAAATGTGAAGCTACTCATATATTCAGTGATGGTTTCCGTTACAAGGGACAAAAACATCTGGATCCCCTTTAGCTTTGCAAGCTCTCATGAGATAAGGCCGGAGACGGGTTTTATGAGGCATTTTAGCCTCGAAGTGGGCCACATATACCTATTCCTTGACTTTACAGAGTTTGGCATTAATTGCCACTATTTTTTGAGGGTAAGTGGTAGTGCTCATACGTGCAGCCAATCTATACTTTTGAGACACCTGTAACATAAAAAGATGTTAGTAATTACATCCCACATCTCCTTAGATGGAATCAAAACCATATGTAAGGTCATAGTATGAGTGCTACTCCTCTGAAACATACAAGATATAGCTGGGATATACCATAGCTCCACATTGGTTCCAAAATCTAGGAAAGTGAAATGCCATGGTCTATAATTTTCATCCAATAAACAGCCATTTACAGCTTCATGAGGAACCCATTTACAACAGTATTTGCCATAATCCACAACCCTCTTTAACCATTATCTTAATCATAATCGGCCACAATTAGTCATAGCCCTGTTCACAACATTAATGACCATATTTGGCCAAGTTGAGCACTTTTACAAAGGATCAATATACATAACACTAAGTCGGCATACAACGTATCTGAGCAAGCATGGTAAGCTATGTACCAACCCCTTAAGCACACATCAGTAGAATAAACATTGTTCCCACAATCAATCATAACCTTGTACACAACCACCCATTCATGGCTAAGTGAGCAGATGGTTAAGCTCTATATCCATAACACTAGAACAGTATAGGTTGAAATCGAGCATTAATGGTAAGCTCAATAACAAACTCAGAGGCACAACATTAGTATCATACCAGCCACGCCGCACCAAAGCATAAGCCAAACAACCGAAAATGTGCATGTGCTCAATAGAAGGCTTTCTATCATGCCATGCTTCATAAGGAGTCATAGACTACAAAGCTTTTGTAGGACACCTGTTAAGTACATGAGTGGCACACATGATAGGCTCAAGCCAAAACGGATGTGGAAAATCTTTTTTGACCATACATCATCCCATTTTCGTAAGTGACCTTTTTGGCCTCTCATCAACACCATTTTTTGAGGTGTATATGACAATGTACATTGGTGTTTTATCCCATGACTAGCCAAAAATGCATTAAATTCATGAGACATATATTCCCCCCCTCAATCACAATGGAGGGTGTTCATAGTACATTTAGAGACATTTTCAGTCAGAGCCAAAAAAAATTTGAAGGACATAAATACTTCAAACTTTGCTTTAAGCGGATACAACCATGCATGCTTGGAGTAATCGTCAATGAAATCATGAAGTAAAGGTAATTGACCAAGGATAGCGTTTGCATGGGTTCACAAACATCACTATGTTTAAGTTGCAACCTCCATGTAGCCCTAACTGAACCATCCTTTGGAAACTTAAAATTCTACATCTTACCCAAAATACAACCTTCACAAAAATGCTTCATAGGTGCTTCAAGAGGCGGCAAAGAAGCAACCATATCAAATTTCTGCAAACGCAGCAAACTGACAAAATTTAGATGCCCAAAACATGCATGCCAAAGTTTTGCATCTAACATAGCCTTTGAATCCACAACTGCATTTGCAAAATTTTGCCCACACTTGTCATATAAAGTGAGCTTATACATCCTACGGCATAAAATCCAAGATGCAACATTATCATCACCAAAATTGAGATAGTGAACTGTCATTCGCAAATTTGACAACAAGACCAAGTCTAGCAAGTGCAAATACAAACAAAAGGTTCTATTTGATCCCAAGTACATAAAGTGCATTGACAATTATAAAAGAACTACCGTTTGTAGTAGTCCTCACAATCTTTCCAACTTCCTTGACCAGATAAGAGGCATTGCTAGTACAAGTGACTGTATTTTCGTGAGGGACATCCTCGAGAGAGGTAAACAAGTCACGATGAGAGGTAATGTGCTTTGTAGGACCATTGTCAAAGTACCAAACATGAGCATCTGTAGCAATCTACATACATGCATCATGGACATAAAGATCATAAGTGCACTTTGCACTAAAAGCCATATCAGGATCACAATCTCCTTTTACAAAAGACTCTACAATAGCTACACTTGTAGTGGAACCAACCTCTTTCTTTTTAGCCTCTTTTGCCTTCAATTTTAGGCACTGCTTGATCAAGCCATCATTAGCTTTACAATATGGCAACGCGTCTTCTTTTTGCCCTTTTCACTAGAGTTCCCAAACAAAGTTCTACCAGCAAAAGCATTAGGAACAAGTGCCTTTCCGCTCGCAAAAGAACCATGAGAAGTGGCTACATTGCTGTTACCACTTTTTCTTTCAGCAGCAATAAAGGCCAATTCAATTGCATGATGTTTAGCCTATTTTTTCTCGAAAGTAACTCTTGCAACAACAATGAACATAATTCATCAAACTTGACAACTTTAGGATTTCCTTGAGTCATAAGTCTCCAAGTACTAGCAAAAGTCTGGTAAGAATGTGGAAAGCATCAAGAACAGATTGCACAAGGGAACTGTCATAAATGACTTCGCCTACAAAAATAAGTTGCTCATTAATATCCTTGATATCAACAAAGAAACTGTCCATTTCATCTTCTTCATGCATAATCTTTGACTCCAGATCTTTACACAGCAATGCAATTTTAGCCTCATTGCGACTTGCATAAAGACCAACCATAATATCCGAAGCCTGTTTTTTAGATTTAGTTGAACAAATGTGAGGAGTAATATTTTGCTACATAGGTAATGCAATCAATGCATGAGACTTTTCATCTCTTACATCCCAACAAGCTTGCTCACCTGTAGGCAAAACAGCTCTAGTTGCAGCAACCCTGCCCACCAAAACCTGCAACATTGCCTGCATCCTCATAATTAGGACGTGCATTAATGCCCTGCAAAACATTACAAATGCCCTTTGACACAAGGACATGTTGCATCATGTAAGCCCACATTGGGTAATTCTCCCCACCCAATTTATCTTGAGCATCAAACATCTTGTGAACATATCTATGTTGTGTTTAGCCATGTTGAATGTCTGCACTTGACGTGAAAATTGCCCTAAGAGAGGATAAATGAAATGAGACGAACAAGTCTTTTATAGCACAACCTATAGAAGACTATAGGGGACCTGTTATGCAAAAAACACCACTAACAAATTCTGCACAGAATGACAAAATTGCATGTGCAATAGTGCATGTAGTCGAAACGAAGGTTGAAATGAGCCTGAATGGAAAAATCTGAGCAGATAAAGCTCTAAGAGATAATCCAAAGTATTTGTTGACTTGCGGATGCTCACCAAAGCTCACTAAAATCAAAGAAAGTGAGCATGTGTGTGCTGGTGATGCTGGTGACGAAGCCTAGGAGGATGCAACTTGCTTTGAGAACAATTGTTGGAAATAGGGTTGTAGGGATACACACACATGTTGATGAAGATGAAGGAAGCTCAAGGCACACAACAAAGAGTGGTATTACTTAGTGTGCAATGAAAGATAATATAGCCCCTGAGTGATGGGCATATATACAATGCACGAGGGAAAAAACCTCCTAGTGAGGGAATGCCCCGACGATCGTAAGTGTGTTCACACACATCACTACCACATGTGTATGATAATAGAGATTAGCTTGGCTTATGTGCCAACACAGGACAACCTCGCAGGTCTTTTCACAAAGGCATTGTCTTGTGAGAAGTTCAAAGCTTTCCGCAAATATTTGGGCTTACTCTCTTTTGTGGACTGATCATGTCCTCAGGGCATGGAAATTCCCTATGCTTTATGTGACAACTTTGTTCACCGCATCACTTCTAGCGGGATTTGTTACCATATACATGTGTTAGCGATGTGTGTGAACACACTTAGGACCCCTGGGGCATTTTTTCCCTCACTAGGAGGTGTTTTCCCACATGCATTGTATATACGCCCATCACTCTACGGCTATCTTATCTTTCCATTGCACACTAGGTAATACTACTCTTTGTTGTGTGCCTTGAGCTTCCTTCATCTTCTCCAAGGTGTGTGCATTTCCCTGCAATCCTATTTTGAACACCCCCCTCCCGCCACTTGCCCGTGAGCACTTTCACCCTAATAACATGGGTCTTTTGCAACCTATGGGGCATTGCCATGCAAGCAAATCATGCCAAATAGCTACCACCTTGTGTGAATAGCAGGGCAGTAGAAGAGCTTCACTCCACTGTGTTCTCCTTGGAAGTGATGGGAGGCTCCTCCCTTTCTTCCACCCTTCCAGTCTAAACTGGGCCTTGGTTCCTCAACATCTTGTGCAACTTGCACCCTGGCCTGAAGAGATTCATACACCATTGCTTGCATCACCTTCATTCACATCTCGTACCACGCGTGTGTCACCATCTCCTTTACCTTCTCCAGTGTTTGCTACACAACCCAACACTCCTACACATTGTTGGTTCGAGTCACCATCTTCGTCCATTGAGTTTTCCTTCTCCACATAGAGCCTATCGTAGAGTTCAGATATGGTAAAGAAGGGGCAACTCATGTCACAAGCGATGCAAGCCACCATGGAAAATAAAGCAACAAACTCAAAGAGCTTCTGCAACCTGTAGAGCAGCAATTTTTGGTGATGCCTCATAAGATTGGAAAGCATGTTTTTCAAGTAAATCAAAGGTCATTGCTAAAGTTGTGGGACAAGGAGATGGTGGTTGAGGCAATCAAATTTCCTTTAATGCAAGTATCATTCAATAGGTCATTGATACATTCAATGTTGATACAGGGGCTATCAAAATCAATGGTAGATCAATTCATATGATAGTAATGACTTTGTCTCATGTGCTGCACTTGCCATTTTCTTCAAAGCTTTAGCCGTGTTTAGTTGATGATTTGAGAACATTTTTGAAAAAGAATGACCAAGAAAGGAAGAAACAAAAGGTTGGGGACAAGGCATCCAGTCTTAGTAGTGGAATTTTAGTATATAAGTTTGCAAAACCAAAGCAATAAAACTAAAGAATACCCCTACATATGTCTTAAAGAATATTTTATGTATGCTTTTGGCTAGAATCAAGAACCCTCAGGTGGTCATTGAGCTCAGTTCAATCTTGTATAGGAGTGTCATGCTCCAAAATGCTAAGGTAAAAACCCAAAATTTGAATAAAGCTTGGTATGCATGGAAATTCTAGGCCACTTGCATTCCCCTACATGTTAATGCAACTATGTCTTGGGGAAAAGTTAGAGGCCAAGAAACTACAACCTGTAAGAGCACTTAGCAGGGAACAAAAAGGACCGTGGAGAAGAAAAATCTTCATATTCAACAGGCAAGAAACAAAAGAATACACTTGATCTCTTAGAATAGCTGAAGGCTAAACAAAAGACAGGATCATCATCCACTACTCTGAAGACTTCACATCCATATGTGGGTCAGATCCACTGGTCTTTGATAGAAAAAGCTACTTGTGATATTGGTACCATACTAGTACCAATACCAGTATAGTACAAGTACACAAGTAGTACCAGTACCAATATCACAAGTAGCACCAGTATCAGTCACGTAGAGTATTGTATACAAACATGGCAAGTTCCAGTACCAGTATATCACGTAAGTGGCAGCAGTCCTAGTTTAGTACAATAGAATACCATTACCAATACAGTATAGTACCAGTTCATAATGCCCATACTATCCTTACCCTATCCTAGCCGGGTAAGGGGTCATTAACCTATTTTTTCACCAGTTCCAATATTATTGGTAGCAGATCAATATAGTACCAATCCACAAGTAGCATCAGTACCAATACACAAGTAACACCAGCATAGTATATTACAGTATACAAACAGTACTAGTACTAGTACAAGTTCAGTGTCAGTACACAAAAAATATCAGTACCAGTTTCATAAGTAGCACCAGTACTAGTCCAGTATAATACTGTAAAATAGTACCAGTATATCACACAAATAGCAGTAGTACCAATTCAGTCCAATACAATACCAGTATCAGTACATTATAGTACCAATACACATGTATCATCAGCACCAATACATATGTAGCACCAATATCAGTCTTAGTATAATATAGTATCGGTATCAATTTATTATAATATAGTATCAGTATCAGTACCAATCCACAAGTAGCACCAGTACCAGACCTAGATCCAGTACCAGTAGCACCAATGTCAGTATAGAGAAATTAACACACTATCCCTCGCAATGTGTGTGTGTGTGTGTGTGTGTGTGTGTGTGTGTGTGTGTGTGCCCACCCTTACCCAGGCACCATATCTAACGAGTCTAGTAGGCCTATTAGATATGGGCCTTCTTCCTCGGTAAAAGACATAGTAATGTAACATCAAACTTGACCCCAGGCCACTCTTTTTTACTAAGAGCCACCATTTTGGTGGAAATCAAAACTTGTTTATGGAAGCGTTCACCTTGAAATTTCCTAGTTAGTATCCCTGTTTCTTCTAGGATTGAAAATACATTAGAGGAGGAGTAGATAATTATGTGAAGAAAACCTAAACTTAGGTGTGTGTGTGTGTGTGTGTGTGTGTGTTCCAGTAATAATGTAACATAAACACCAAAGAATTCTTTTAAATTCCAAAAGACACTAGAGACTATGTTAGTCAAAAGCTGGTATAATTCCCGTTCATAGAATAGAACGGTCTTTATACATAAGTACAAGAGATAAGAGCCTGAAGATATAAATCCACCATCTTCACTCCAAGGAACTTTGAAAACCATAGTTGAAAAGGTAACCCTCACCTGCACCCATGGAAACAACACAACTTTCAGTTAGCATTGGTACCGTATGCAAGTGATGTATGGTTATCCCACATGTCATAGATATCACCCAACTAAAATGTTTTCAAAGATAAATAATAAGAAATGTGAAGCTACTCATATATTCAGTGATAGTTTCCTTTACAAGGGACAAAAATTTATTTGGAACCCCTTTAGATTTGCAAGCTTTCATGAGATAAGGCCAAAGACGAGTTTTATGAGGCATTTTAGCCTCAAAGTGGGCCACATATACCTATTTCTTGACTTTACAGAGTTTGGAATTAATTATCGCTATTTTTCAAGGTTAGTGGTAGTGCTATACTTTGAAGACACCTATAACATTAAAAGATGTTAGTAATTACGTCCCACATCTCCTTAGATGGAGTCGAAACCATATGTAAGGTAGTAGTATGAGTGCTACTCCCCTGAAACATACAACATATAGCTGGGATATACCATAGCTCCCATTTGTTCCAAAAGCTAGGAAAGTGAGACCCCATGGTCCATAACTTTGATCCAATAAATAGCCATTTACAACTTCATGAGGAGCCCATTTACAACCGTATTTACCATAATCCACAACCCTCTTTAACCATTATCTTAACCATAATCGGCCACAATCGATCATAGCCCTCTTCATGACATTAATGACCATGTTCGGCCAAGTTGAGCACTTTTACAAAGGATCAATATACATAACACTAAGTCGGCATATACCATATTTGAGCAAGCATGGTAAGCTTTGTACAAACGCCATAAGCACACATCAGTAGAATAACGATTGTGCCCATAATCAATCATAACCTTGTACACAACCACCCATTCATGGCTAAGTGAGTAGATGTTAAAGCTTTATATCCATAACACTAGAACAGTATATCTTGGATGCAATCGTTAATGGTAAGGTCGATAACAGACTCAAAGGCACAACATCAGTATCATACCAGCCACACCAGCCATAACAGAGTATACCATGCCGTATAATGTTGACCCCTCAATCAACCCTATCATATAGGGCCATTCCCAAAAGCTTTTGTCATTATATTTTAGCAAAAATAGCAACTCAAGGAAACATTTATCCCGTGTTTGCAAGAGGATACCACCTTATAAAGTTATTCTAAAAACATGCCTATGAAAAAGTCTGTACATAAGTATTGCCAGGTATCCCTAACCGCAAAAGGAATTTCTCAACCGAGACAAAAGGATACACATATATGCCAATGATAAGTTAATCATAAACTAAAAGCCTTTCCTAAACCCGTAAGGTTAAAAAAACCAGTGCCGTAAGTTGATACAATGAAAGTTGCCATTCATGTATATCATGCCATATGCATGAAGAATATAACCATAACAACAAGTGAATCATATCACAACCAAATAGTTCAAACAGTAGTCCACATCAATGCCATATGTCACTTGAGATTGAGTTGGAGCAGCCAGCTCCACAATAGACTGCTTATCCTTTCCTTTTGCCATAGATCCGACCATTTTAACACAACACCACTTGCGAGTAAAACCCTCACAATCCCAATGTACAAAAACAACTCTCAAGTACACACATACACACCACAGAAGCATACAGTACCAATGCTAAGTGAGCATGGGAGATCACCTTTTATAGTGTCTGCAGCAAGTGGCCACATTCCTCCAGTGTAGTATGGCGGGCCCATCATCAAGAGGTACCAGGAATACAGCAGCGCCTCCTAGTACAGAGACAAGGGAAGAGAGAGGGGGGAGAGAGGGAGAGAGCCAAGGAGAGAGAATGAGATAGCACTTAGAGGATGTTGTAGCACGGACCTGTCAGGAGGGAGCCACCGTGAAGTTAAGCAAAAAATGGCAAGGTTAACAGAGTCAGGAAACCCGCCAAATGAACATGTGTGTGTGTGTGTGTGTAGCTGTTCTAATTCTATATATATACGCAAACGAACACTGACCGTTCATAGACCAACAATTCTAGAAAAGTACAATGGATTTGTACAATAATCTATTTGCAGTTGAAAATAAGTTTTGTACAAGGTAATGAAGATAACAAAATATAGCTCGGGAAACCGCAAACACAAAGTCTGGGAAATTTTGCTTCACATTAAGAGATCCACCATTTGTTAAGAACATAATGTTTTAATCAAGGAAGGTAGCCCTCACCTGCACCCATAGCCACAAGAAAACAATTCGTTAGCACGTGACTGTACGCAGGTGATGCTGGGCATCCCAGTTGTTATCCATGTCACCATAAAAAAAAACATAGTTCTTAACTTGTCATTTGTTCTTTTAGATAAAAAAATTTCTTGGCTTTTTTGCCAATCTGATACGGAAAGTGACAAACCCCATAGAGCAGCCATAAATCTGGTTTATTTCTTGATTATATTGTTTTTTATAAAAAGCTGTCTTTACCAATCCTTAAGATTTTTGAATTTAAGGAGAATATCAAAATTTAACCAGAACTTCATCCCTAACCAGTTTGGAGCGACTTATATTCTATAGATTTATGCACAAGCAATCTTAAGCCAGACCTAATCTTACCACTTCCTTGTATATACACAACTTTTTGAAGCTGATCCTATTTTTGGGACTAGTTTTATAACCAAGCTGAGATATCCCCAAAAAAACTCAGTATTTACCACTTTACATACCTGAGATACCCCCATCATAGATAATTCACTACCTTTATCAGCAAATAACCTTGTTATTATGTCATGTCCAACATACTGTTGCCCCATGTCAGCTAACAATTGTATACCACAATACACTGGACGACTCAGTCACTTAGAGCCAGCTCAGACACCGTCCGAGAAAGAAATATCTAAAAAGTCTCCGGCCAGGCTCAGCTAAAGGGACATACTCATCGTATCAAGCACCTTTTTTAATCAACCTACTAGAAGCATTTTGTGGTATAAACAGCAAGATGTTAGAAAAAGACCAGTTAATATATACTTGAGAGAAAAATAAAAAGCTAGCAGTCAATGGCCAGCAAATATTATTGAATATTCGAGGATCCAACGAACTATGGCTAGTAAAAATTAGTGTATATGTTGACTTGGTGAGCAGTAACAGTAAACATTCACTAATATTCCCAGCTTGTGAAGTACTATGGTAAAAAAAAGTCCAAGTAAATTTAAAACCAGCTATCTACCACACTCCTGTATATGATGCCACTCATTTCCTACAAAATATCCGAAACTAGGGAAATACCCCCAAAGTATTCAGTAATTCCAAAATATCTTTTAGTTAAATCGGTAAAATAGACGTCTGTTCTAAAAAAATCCTTCCAAGATCTGTTACATTATCTAGAGTACTACAATTCAATTTGTTTTTCAACTTACCAAGGTAACCGAACAATCAGGCTCATTGTTTTGAGTTTATTTTTAAGTTAATTTTTCTATGAAATTCCAGCATTTATTCAGAGCCCTGAAGTACCCACTACAAAAGTGCTTACCTTCTTTTGAGAAGTAAAAAAAAACCTCATAGAATACCAATTTCCATCTAGACACCATGCCATAGTAATCAGTACTGTCATTCATTAACATATCCTCGAGACCTGGCAGTAATCTCAGCTAAAAAACCGTTTTCAAAACCCGGACTTTATTCGCCACACCGCTTTTTCCACCTAAATCTAACATTATTAGAGAATCACTACTTCACATCTGTTATTAAGTAAACCTATAGTAAAATTCCCAATGATTCTTAGCAATATGAGCTACATACCATAAACAAGACCGAAACACATTTTCAGAGCCTGGTTCTTTTTACAAAAAGGACAGATTGAGCAAATTTCCAAAATTTAAATTTTCCAAACAAATAAGCTACAGCCAGATCTTCCGGCTCAGAAAATCATTCAACAGACCCAAGAGCAAAACAGATTTATGTTAACCTATAGATTAGGAGCCGAGGAAACCTCCACAATCATCTTCTAAGATTTTTTCGGCATGTTGAGCCCACAGCATTTAGCAGATAATCACTCACTTAGTATTGAACTCACACACACACAGAGGTGAAAACGAAAAACGCTGCTAAGTGAGTATGAGTACTCACCTTGTGAGTCATTTATACAAGTTGATGCCCATCTGCAAAAGACGCGACACCCAGTTGTACCAGTCACCTATAATCGAGGTCGCTAATGAGGGCAAATCCTCAGGGATTACCCCCAGCCAAAGAACCAGCAGTTATTACAGGCCCTTTCGCGCTACTTCTGCTTACCCTAATCGATTGCAGACCCACACCCCAGTACAGTCGGTAGCGTGTAGCAAGAGGCACGATCATTTAATGCAGGGAATACAAAACCAACCACCCACAGAGCATTTTCATTTACCCTAAAAAATAGTAAAGATAGTTCTAAGTTACATGCAAGGACAGGCCATATTGTCCGCCACCTCATGGCCCCAAATAACAATGTATTCCCATAGTCTATACCCGGTCCGAGTTATTGCATCTAGCCTTGGAATACCATACCCATCAATTCTCATATAATTCCCTGAACCATACAATAAGCTCATGTCATGCTAAAAGGTGAGAGATTTAAACACTATTGGGTAGTTTTTTTAAATTTCCATTTTGGTCTCGGAGTCGTAAACTGGGTTTATAAAAGAAAAAAAAAATTGAGTCCAGAGTAACTTTTTCGGAGCAACTCCAGCTACATTGCACACCCGGTGTAACAAAACCTGCTACTACAAAGCATTTTTTGAACAATGAACAGATAGTATTAAGTTAAATGCAAGGACAGCTCATATTGTACACCACATACCCAATTGCAATAGATAACAATCTATTCCCATAGTCGATACCTGGTCCGTAAATTTGTTACGAGTTTATTGTATCAAGCCTCGGATGATCATAAATAGCAGGTTTACACCTACTTCCCAACCCTATAGTAAGCTTTATGTCATTCGGCTATCCACTAGGGTAAAATATTCGCCGATCTTAACTGTGAGAGTATAATCAGTTTTGGGTAATCTATTTTCTTTCCAATGTGGTCTAGGAGTCATAAAAACTGGGTCTATAAAAGATGGGTGATATTCTTACAAAAACAGAGTCCAGAGTAACATTCCGGAGTTAGCATCTTCAACTAATTTTCTTACCCGGAGTATCTAACAAATTATGGCATACAGTCAAGAACAGGTTTTTCCATAGCAACTACACATCTTTATCTGTCAAGTACATCTACTCGGGGAGCAACCTTACTTCGTTATGAACTTCATTTATTTCCGCAGTTAGGAACCTCTGTTTCCCAAACTAAGTGGTGGACCTATCAGGACCGAGTGACGCGAGTGACTCTTTGGGGTCGTGAGCATTTCGAAAACAATATCCGATTGGCGATGGTTATTGAGGCACTGGGCCTAGGGCCACAATATTATTACATAGAACATTCAATAAAGCCAAGTTTTTTAGATCGGTTATACCTGCTAGCCCAATTTCTACCTTCTCATAAGATTTTCTTGTACCGCAGTTATGGTCATCAACTTAGAGGATATTTTAACAGTACTCCCCGCACTCGGGAATATGGGGTAGCCTTGGCGACTCGTATCCTAACTTTAGCTGAGAGTCCAAACACCTGCTTCTACTGTGACAGCTATTTGTGTGATCATGTAATGGGCAGCATAATAGAGATGTAGATGAAGGGCTCCTCAAATAATTATCATCTAAGCTTTTTTTCTCCAGTGAAAGATTTTTTCTTGTGTGTGTGTGTGTGTGTGTGTGTGTGTGTGTGTGTTTTCCCACCCATTCCCAGGCACCATATCCTATGAGGTAGTAGACCCCATAGAATAGGGGCCTACTACCTCAGGAAGTGTTTGTATTAATTTGCAACATGCTATGCTGTAGTTAGATTTTGTTCTGATTTAAGTAGACTTAACAAATATTGTAAGTCAAGCTTAAGGTAGGTCCAGTTGTGTTTTTCTAGGGAGTTGCAGATACATGCAACAAGGTCTTTTTTTGTAAACCCATTATTAATGAACTTGGTAATCAGAGTATTGATTTCTTCATATGCTCTAAAACAATCGGATGAGGCGTACATTATAAGAAAAAGCATTCCTAGACAGGTGTGTAGAGAATTCTTGAAAGGTCTATTGCTTTTCCTCTTTGTAAATTCAAAGGACACAAGCTTAAGCTTTTCTCTTTTCCAAAAAAAGCGAGTATAAAAATTTCCCAAGAATAGGGGAGTCAAAGTAAACTCAATATTCAGGAAGTGTGTCCTAGAAATAATCCATTTATCTTGCCATAGAACTCTCTCAGAGAATGTAGGTTCAATATTAAGGCAAGGTGGATAAATATCTTTAAGAGTAATCTCAAACATAGGATTGTTGAGGCTACACAGGTCATCCATAAATCTGAACGAAGTTCAAAGTATGTGAGTAACAAAGTACTTGCTGGGTTATTTAATATTTTTAAGAGCCACTGGTATTCGAAGTAACAAAGATAGAGATTACACATAATCGGAGAGCATGCAAATCCCATTGGGATCCCTAGAATTTGTTTGTAGCAAGTATCACCTACTTGGATACAACTGTTATTAAGTAGCCAAAAGATATACTTATATAAATCATCCTCTTTAAAGATGAAAGGTGTAGATTTATTCGATTTTTTAACCCATCCTTTATTCCCTTTTTGTGAGATGCATGTATACCCAAGTTTCTTTCTGTGGGAAAAGGCAATCTTTATAAGACAAGATAAGGTATTAACAAGCCCATACGGTCCATCTAAAGGGATATTTTCATAACATTGAGTTATGTCTGCCATGAAGATAGAGAAAATGTTTTCTAGGAGGTTGATAGACACCTTGGCTGCATTTTTTATGACGCAAAAAGGGCAATAATTTATATTTCTGAATCTTTTTATATCTCTATGTTTGATGGCACATGTATCTTCAATTTCTAGTCGAACAAAATTTAAGCAGTGGGTGATATCATTCGTAACACAAGAGAACAGGCTTTTGGAAGCGTCAAAATCCATCTAAATTTATGCTTATGATTCTTATATGTTGGGAAGAGTACAGGAATTTTCAGAGAATCAAGACAATAACCAAGTCCTGATAATTCATTATTCAATCTTGTAGCTACATAAAGCGGAGAGTTCTCAAGTTTAAGAAAGTCCTTACTATTAAGTCTTGAATTGGCAGCCTCGAATGCTAATTTTTTACATATAAAGGACGCCGTATTTGAGGCTTTATCTAGGCCAATAATGAGCCATTTCTTTCTAGTGTCAGAAATAGAGGTCTTAATTTTAGGCGTAAGCCAGTAGTATCAGTGCTTAGCCATACTTGTGGCATAAGACTGATCTTTTTCCAAAAAATTCCTTTGAGTGTTGAGGTAAATTGGAAGTGAACTTCCTCCTCCAGTTGGAGTTTTAAGGCCAAGTCGGCCAGGCATTCAAGTAGCGCCAATAAGGCACTTTGAGGATTTAGTGGAAAAGGAGGAATATGATTCAAGCCTTTACTCAAGAGGCTCCTTACTTGTGGATCTGAAATGATTTCTAAGTTAGACGTACAAACATGTAATCCAAAGTCAGTGAAGTTTTTACAAAATTTTTGACATAGATGACAAGAGCAGATAGGAATCTCATTATTATGGAGAAATTCATTTGAATTAAAAAGATTCTTAATAGGCGGCGAGTATTTCCATCCAATCATCACATCCTTTAGTAATAAATTCGATCCAAAAATATGTCCAAAACATTCTGAGAAAATAGCTTGGGGAGTAAAGAAATCCAAAATCTTGCTAGTAAACAAGCAATGTGAGATAATCTTATTACATGCTTCTTCCTTTGGAGGTAGGTAAAGTCTTCCACACGCATTCCTTCGAACCTGCATATTACATATCCAAAAGGTTTTTGATTGGTAGGTTTCTTCCCCGACCTCTCACGTAACTTCTACCTCTCCCTCTTCCAAACACAGATTCACTCAATGAGGGAGTTAAGAAAGAGGTGTAAGACACCGCCGGAGAGACAAGAGTATTAGGTCGTTTGGAAACTTGAGATTCATCCTCTTCAATATTCGGTTTGATTTGCCCAACCATACTTTTGATACCTTTAAAGCCGCCATAAGTGGTTAGCAGAGTACCACACCCATCCGATCCAAGCTCTTCAAATGTTTCACACATATTAGATCTGTATTGAATAAAGGCAATTTGAGCTAAGACCAGATCCTTAGCTTGTCCACCAAGCCATGAGCAAAAGAGGGAAAGGTGAAATTCTTCTGCTTTGTCAGGAAAGATACTAGGCAGATTGTTGAGGGCGTACCAAATAGCATGGTCAAACCAAATTATGCTTGACTCGCAAGCATCCTTGGGGTCTAAGAATCTGCAAGCACAATTAAGATAAGGCCTGAACACATTCCACATTGTCTCAGTGTAGTAATCAGCATTAGTTTTACTAAAGGTCATCACTCCTTTAGTTCTTGCATATAAACCTGTATTCGAACTACGTTTTTTATCATCAAGGAAACTCATATTGAAAGGAGCTTTAATCAAATCCCCTTTGTCCAAGAGCTGGATCCCTTTCATAACTTTAAGTTTGCATTCCTCAATAGTAGCAGGGGCCATGTTGGAAAGGAAGACCCGGGTTTCCATAGATATGGGTGCAAGAAATCCTTTATTCGGGAACATCCACAGCCTGTGCTCTACACCCAAGGATTCTACCTCAATTTGTCGTGAAGGTAAAAAAGGAAAGGCCCTAGAAAATTTTGGTACCATGTCCAAAAGCGAAGCTTCATTGAGTGAACAAAGGTCCTTCTGAAATTCTTTTACCGCTTCTAATGCAGCTGCATCTCTACAAAAGAGGCTATTCGGTGGAGGGACTATAGGCGTAGAGGGAGCCGTAACAAAGATGGGACTAAGACCACAAAATTTTCTAAGAAGATTAGAAAGTTCAGAGACTTTGGAAAAGAAAGATGCTAAGTCTTAAATATGTGCTTTGGAAAGTCCATCCAGATTAGAAGTAAATTCCATCAAAAGGTTGATACCATCATATTTATTCTTAACAAGGAGAGCTAGTACTTTTACCCATAGGTCAAATGAAATAAGTTGGACAAGAGACAGACTAGACTCCTTCGAAGCATCGTAAATTAGGGCAGAGGCTTCTCTATCTTGTATACATTTTAGTACAAGAAGAGAGGCAAGGGAAAGGGGTTCCACAGGAAGAGCGAGCCCTTGGGAAAGGGAAACAATCTGCAAAATTATCAGTAGTTAGAATTCCATATTATTGGAGGAGAAGTGTAGACCTAAAGATCTAACACAAAGAATTACATCTTTTTGAATTTTACAGCCCTTTGTAGATAAGGCATAATCCTAAGTGAGATATTAGGGAAGGTCTTTTCTATTTCTTTAGCGAGTTGTAACTTCTCCGAAATCAGAGCTCTTTTTTCTGGGTCAGAGCAGACTTTAATTCTTGCAGTGGGCTTTCCCAAAACCTGGTAAACAGAAGTAATAGCTTGTGAAATGATAGTATTTAAAGTAAAGTGAGAATGAGAATCATGAATATAGAGTGGAATGTTAGTGCTAGCAACCTTTCACCAGTCAGGTTAAAAAGAACCACTGAGACTGTGTGATAGCACCACAGCCTACTAGAGTATAAAAAATTATACTATAATAGGAGAATATTTCTAGAGTCATTGTCTGAGAGAGATCAACAACCAAGTCAATCTCTCTTTTGCATTTATTGTGTGTGTAGCAGTTCTAAATCTATATATATACGCAAACGAACACTAACTGTTCACATACCAACAATTCTAGAAAAGTACAATGGATTTGTACAATAACTTATTTACCGTTGAAAATAAATTTTGTACAAGGTAATGAAGATAACAAAATATGGCTCGGGAAACCGCAAACCCAAAGTCTGGGAAATTTTGCTTCACATTAAGAGATCCACCATTTGTTAAGAACATAATGTTTTAATCAAAGAAGGTGGCCCTCACCTGCACCCATAGCAACAAGAAAACAATTCGTTAGCACGTGACTGTACGCAGGTGATGTTGGGCATCCGAGTTGTTATCCATGTCACCATAAAAAAAACATAGTTCTTAACTTGTAATTTGTTCTTTTAGATAAAAAAGTTTCTTTGCTTTTTTGCCAATCTGATACGGAAAGTGACAAACCCCATAGAGCAGCCATAAATCTGGTTTATTTCTTGATTATATGGTTTTTTATAAAAAGCTTTCTTTACCAATCCTTAAGATTTTAGGAGTTAAGGAGAATATCAAAATTTAACCAGAACTTCATCCCTAACCCGTTTGGAGCGACTTATATTCTATAGATTTATGCACAAGCAATCTTAAGCCAGACCTAATCTTACCACTTCCTTGTATATACACAACATTTTGAAACTGGTCCTATTTTTGCGACTAGTTTTATAACCAAGCTGAGATATCCCCAAAAAAACTCAGTATTTACCACTTTACATACCTGAGATACCCCCATCTTAGATAAATTCACTACCTTTATCAGCAAATAACCTTGTTATTATGTCATGTCCAACATATTGCTACCCCATGTCAGCTAACAATTGTATACCACAATACATTGGACGACTCAGTCACTTAGAGCCAGCTTAGACACCGTCCAAGAAAGAAATATCTAAAAAGTCTCCGGCCAGGCTCAGCTAAAGGGAAAAATTATGACATACTCATTGTATCAAGCACCTTTTTTAATCAACCTACTAGAAGCATTTTGTGTTATAAACAGCAAGATGTTAGAAAAAGACCAGTTAATATATACTTGAGAGAAAAATAAAAAGCTAGCAGTCAATGGCCAGCAAATATTATTGAATATTCGAGGGTCCAACGAACTATGGCTAGTAAAAATCAGTGTATATGCTGACTTGGTGAGCAGTAACAGGAAACATTCACTAATATTCCCAGCTTGTGAAGTACTATGGTAAAAAAAGTCCAAGTAAATTTGAAACCAGCTATCTACCACACTCTTGTATATAATGCCACTCATTTCCTATAAAATATCCGAAACTAGGGCAATACACCCAAAGTATTCAGTAATTCCAGAATATCTTTTAGTTAAATCGGTAAAATAGACGTCTGTTCTAAAAAAATCAGTCCAAGATCTGTTACATTATCTAGAGTACTACAATTCAATTTGTTTTTCAACTTACCAAGGTAACCGAACCATCAGGCTCACTGTTTTGAGTTTATTTTTAAGTTAATTTTTCTATGAAATTCCAACATTTATTCAGAGCCCTGAAGTACCCACTACAAAAGTGCTTACCTTCTTTTGAGAAGTTAAAAAAAACTCATAGAAATACCAATTTCCATTTAGACACCATGCCATAGTAATCAGTACTGTCATTCATTAACATATCCTCGAGACCTTGCAGTAATCTTAGCTAAAAAACATTTTTCAGAACCCGGACTTTATTCGCCACACCGCTTTTTCCACGAAAATCTAACATTATTAGAGAATCACTACTTCACATCTGTTATTAAGTAAACCTGTAGTAAAATTCCCAATTATTCTTAGCAATATGAGCTACATACCATAAACAAGACCGAAACAGATTTTCAGAGCCTGGTTCTTTTTACAAAAAGGACAGATTGAGCAAATTTCCAAAATTTTCATTTTCCAAAGAAATAAGCTACAGCCAGATCTTCCGGTTCAGACAATCATTCAACAGACCCAAGAGCAAAACAAATTTATGTTAACCTGTAGATTAGAAGCCGAGGACACCTCCACAATCGTCTTCTAAGATTTTTTCGGCATGTTGAGCCCACAGCATTCAGCAGATAATCACTCACTTAGTATTGAACTCACACACACAGAGAGGTGAAAATGGAAAACGCTGTTAAGTGAGTATGAGTACTCACCTTGTGAGTCATTTATACAAGTTGATGCCCATCTGCAGAAGACGCGACACACAGTTGTACCAGTCACCTACAATCGAGGTCGCTAATGAGGGCAAATCCTCAGGGATTACCCCCAGCCAAAGATCCGGCAGTTACAGGCCCTTTCGCGCTACTTCTGCTTACCCTAATTGGTTGCAGACCCACACCCCAGTACAGGCAGTAGCGTGCAGCAGGAGGAACGATCATTTAATGCAGGGAATACAAAACCAACCACATAGCATTTTCATTTACCCTAAAAAAAAGATTAAAGATAGTTTTAAGTTGTATGCAAGGACAGGCCATATTGTCCGCCACCTCATGGCCCCAAATAACAATGTATTCCCATAGTCTATACCCGGTCCGAATTATTGCATCGAGCCTTGGAATACCATACCCATCAGTTCTCATATAATTCTTTGAACCATACAGTAAGCTCATGTCATGCTAAAAGGTGAGAGATTTAAACACTATTGGGTAGTTTTTTTAAATTTCCATTTTGGTGTAAAGTGGGTTCATAAAAGAGAAAAAAAATCGAGTCCAGAGTAACTTTTCCGGAGCAACTCCAGCTACATTGCACACCCGGTGTAACAAACCCTGCTACATAGCATTTTCTGAACAATGAACAGATAGTATTAAGTTAAATGCAAGGACAGTTCATATTGTACACCACATACCCAATTGCAATAGATAACAATCTATTTCCATAGTCGATACCTGGTCCGTAAATTTGTTACGAGTTTATTGTATCAAGCCTCGGATGATCATAAATAGCAGGTTTACACCTACTTCCCAACCCTATAGTAAGCTTTATGTCATTCGGCTATCCACTAGGGTAAAGCATTCGCCGATCTTAACAGTGAGAGTATAATCAGTTTTGGGTAATCTATTTTCTTTCCAATGTGGTCTAGGAGTCATAAAAACTGGGTCTATAAAAGATGGGTGATATTCTTACAAAAACCGAGTCCAGAGTAACATTCCGGAGTTAGCATCTTCAACTAATTTTCTTACCCGGAGTATCTAACAAATTATGGCATACAGTCAAGAACAGGTTTTTTCCATAGCAACTGCACATCTTTATCTGTCAAGTACATCTACTCGGGGAGCAACCTTACTTCGTTATGAACTTCATTTATTTCCGCAATTAGGAACTTCTGTTTCCCAAACTAAGTGGTGCACCTATCAGGACCGAGTGACGCGAGTGACTCTTTGGGGTCGTGAGCATTTCGAAAACAATATCCGATTGGCGATGGTTATTGAGGCACTGGGCCTAGGGCCACAGTATTATTACATAGAACATTCAATAAAGCCAGGTTTTTTAGATCGGTTATACCTGCTAGCCCAATTTCTACCTTCTCATAAGATTTTCTTGTACCGCAGTTATGGTCATCAACTTAGAGGATATTTTAACAGTACTCCCCGCACTCAGGAATATGGGGTAGCCTTGGCGATTCGTATCCTACCTTTAGCTGAGCGTCCAAACACGTGCTTCTACTGTGACAATTTTTTGTGTGATCATGTAATGGGCGGCATAATAGAGATGTAGATGAAGGGCTCCTGAAATAATTATCAGCTAAGATTTTTTTTCCAGTGAAAGATTTTGTGTGTGTGTGTGTGTGTGTGTGTGGTGGCATTTAAGGTGTCAATTAAGTGTCATTTAAGGCACCTCCAAGATCTCAACTACTGAATTACCTACTATATTTCATCCCCAACTCCCTAGGTCAATTAGCCCCGTTAAAAAATGTCCAAGGAATTTTAACATATTATCCTTACATTATCCTAGCCGGGAAAATGGTCCACCCATATTTATTGCAGTTCCAAAATCACCAGTTCCAGGATCCCAATAGGAGTACTAGTACAGTATTAGTACACAAGTAGCACAAGTACCAGTACATAAGTAGCACCATTCCATTATATCAAAGTACACAAACCGTACTAGTATCAGCACCAGTATAGTACGAGTACACAAGTAGTACCAGTATCAATATTACAAGTAGCACCAGTATCAGCCGAGTAGAGTATTGGACACAGATAGTACCAGTTCCAGTACCAACATATCACATAAGTAGCAGTGGTCCTAGTACGATACAATACAATACCAATACCAGTACAGTATAATACCAATTCATAATGCCCATACTATCCTAGCCGGGTAAGGGGTCAACCTATTTTGTCACCAGTTCTAGTATCACTAGTACCAGATCGGTATAGTACCAGTCCACAAGTAGCACCAGTACAAGTACACAAGTTCCACCAATCCAATACATTACAGTATACAAACAGTACTAGTACCAGTTCAGTGTCTGTACACAAGAAGTACTAATACTAGTTTCAAAAGTAGCACCAGTACCAGTCCACTATAATAACGTAAACAAGCAGTACCAGTCTATCACACAAGTAGCAACAGTACCAGTTCAGTCCAATAGATACTAGTATCAGTACATTATAGTACCAATACACACGTATCATGAGCACTAGTACATATGTAGCACCAGTATCAGTCTTAGTAAAATATAGTACCAGTATTAGTTTAGTATAATATAGTACCAGTATCAGTACCAGTCCACATGTAGCACCAGTACCAGACCTAGATTCAGTACCAGTAGCACCATTGTCAGTATAGAAAAATTAACACACTATCCCTAGCAATATGTGTGTGTGTCTGTGCACGCGCACACGTGCACCCACCCTTACCCAAGCACCATACCTCATGAGTCTAGTACGCCCATTAGATATGGGCCTACTTCCTCAGTAAGAGACTAAGTAATGTAGCATCAAACTTGACTCCAAGACACTCTTTTTTACTAAGAGCCGCCGTTATGGTGGAAATGAAAACTTGTTTATGGAAGCCCTTTTTCTTGGGAAGTTTTCCTAATAGTCCATTTATATTCAAAATATAATAAATAAAGGTTACACATAGCGGGGAAACACGAGAATCCTATAGGAATTCCACTTGTTTGACGAAAGCAGTCATTATCAAGTACAACAAAACAGTGATTCAGAACCCACTGAATAATTGTTTTAAATTGATTACTATTCATGTGAAGTGGTGAAGCCTTGCTCACTTTCTTGACATACATGGTTGTCTTAACAAAAGTGATGCCAGAGAATCCATCTTTAGCTTTATTAGAGAAGGCCAAGTCTACGAGATAATTTAATACATTTATGACACCATATTCACCTACTACATGGATATTTTCATAGGATTGGGTAATATCTGGTGTATGTACCGAATAAATGGCAGATGGTAGGTTTAAGATGACATCAAACGAGTTACCAACTATCCAAAAGGGTTGAATGTCTACTTGTGTTGAGAAGCGCCTTACATCTTGTCTTTTAATAGCACATATGTTTTTGAGTTCGTCATTTATCAAATTAAGTCCTTCCATGACATGTTTCGTAATCTTGGAAAAAAGGCAATTGGAAGCATCAGAGATCCATCAAAATTTACTTTTATGACTTTTAAACTTTGAAACAGGATGGGAAGTTTGGTAGTTTCTTTCTAAAACCCTATCTTCGTCATACTTTTACACGTTCTTTGGATAATAATGTTCAGATCCTCTGCAATGTAACAGAACTCATTCTTGGTAAGTCGGTTTCCAATTGCTTCAAAAGCAAGCTTTTTGCAAATGACAGAAGGCGTGTTAGATGCTTCATTTAAACCCACAATGAACCATTTCGACTTAAGCTTGCGAAAGGCTAAGGAACGATCTGCGGTGAGCCAAGTAGACTCAGTCAGTATCCACTCATGTGGGAGTTGTGAGACTAGATTGGAAATAACATTCTCTAGCATTTTTTGCAATTCTTCTTGAATTGATAACTCCAATTGGAGTTTTCCGACTAAGTCGGCCAGACATTCAATAAGAGATTTTAAAGCAATAAGAGGATTAAGCGGTTGAGGTTGTATGTGATTGAGGCCCTTAGAAAGGTGATATCTTACAAAGCTGTTCACAATAATGGAGAGATTCATGGTACAAACATGCCTTCCTACATTGCCAAATTCAATTGTAAACTCATTCCATAAGTGACAATCGTATGAAAAGGGTTTTCCTTTTCTAAGAAACTCATTACAGTATACCAGATGTAGCAAAGAATAAGGAAATCTCCATCCTATCCTAACTTGGCTGAGTAGGTCCAAATTTCCAAATGTAAAGAGAAAGCATTTGTTAAATATAAAACGAGGTGAAAAGAATTCTAAAATTTTGTTGGCAAAGACGCAATGAACAAAGACTCCATTGGAGCCCACTTTCCTCATGAGACATAAGATGCATTCTACCAACCTCATTACACAGTACCTGCATCAACAAATCCAACAAGTGTTTGACAGGATACCCTCTTCCTCTCCTGCTTCTCGTTTTCCCTCTCCCTCCATAAGACTCGGCAGAAGAAGAGGCTGCAGTCAAAAAAGATGTGTGCGAAGAAGTGGGGGATATTAGCGAGTTGGGTCTTTTAAGAGTAGGGGAACACTCAGCATCCATATTAGGTTTTAGCAAGCCTAGGAGAGTTTTAATACCAAGGTAGTTACCATAAGTAGTCAAAAGAAGTCCAGGTTTTTCTACAACCAATTCTTTGAGAAGAGAAAGCATAAGGGAGTGAAACTGAATAAACGCCATTGAGCTAACACAAGTTCTTTGGACTGTCCTCTGAGCTAAGAGGAGAAAAGGGATAGGTAGTGAGTTGAAGGAGTGTCAGGAAACATGAGATCCGAGTTGTTGAGGGCATACCATATCGTATGATCAAACCAGATAATGTTGGATTCACAAGAAGCGCTAGGGTCAAGAAATCGACAAGCGCATTTCACATAAGGCATGTAGATATTCCAGATAGACTCAGTGTAGTACTCATAGTTACTTTTGGAGAACTCCATCAAACCCTTTGTACCCACATACAAGCTGGTATTTGAGCCACATTTCTTAGTATCAAGAAACCACATAGTAAAAGGTGCTTTAATAAGGTCACCTTTATAAAGAGATTGGTTACCCCTTAACACTGAGTCGTGCTTCTTCAATTGAAGATGTTGAAAGGTTGGCTAGAAAAACCTAGGTCTCGATAGAGATGGGAGCTAAAAATCCTTTGTTAGGCAAGGCCCAAAGGAGATGGTCCACACCAAGTGATTCGATTTCAACTTGTTTGGAAGGCAAGAAGGGAAAAACCCAAGAAATTTTAGGTACCATTTCCATAAGCGGTTTCACTGAGAGAACACATCTCTTTTTGAAAGGCTACATCTAGGGGCAACGAGTCCCTGAAAAATAGACTGTTGGATACTGTTTCTACTAGAATGGACGGAGTTGAAACAAACCCAGGTGTAAGACCACATAATTTGCGTAAGTAATTGGTCAATTCAAAACATTCCAAAAAGAATTTAGCCAACTCTCCTTTATGAGCAAGTGTGAGAGAAGGAATATTCTCTATGAAATAGAAAATATCTGCAACCCCTTCCTTAGAGTTATTGCCAAGTTGGGCAAGGGTATGTACACACTTATCACACGACATAGTTTGGACCAAAGAATTGGCTAGATCAGAAGAAGCTCCTGCTATAATTTCAGATGCCAAGGTGTCATGAATGCCTCTAAGTACTTGAAGCAAGGCTTTAGAGAGAGGTTCAGTAGGAAGCTTTAACCCTTGGGAAAGTGGTAAGCTCTACAAAGGTTAGACTAAAATGTGTTAATAATAGATATAAATGATTAATGGTAAGAACTGGTAGCATCTTCAACCTTCAAGTGACCAGGAGAACATATAAGGGCCGTGTGAAGATAGCCCCATCCCACAGGTATCAGTCCAAGGAACAACTATCGATGACGAACACCGAGGGATAAAATATAGTACCTAGGTCTTTGAAGAATATCACTACTACCCTTGGTGTTAGGTGTGTGTGTGTGTGTGTGTGTTCCAGTTATAATATAACATAAACACCAAAGAATTCTTTCATATTACAAAAAACACTAGAAACTATGTTAGTGAAACGGTGGTATAATTCCCATTCATAGTACAGAAAGGTGTTTATACGTAAGTACAACAGATTTAAGAGCCTGAAGATATATAAATCCACCATCTTCGCTCCAAGGAACTTTGAAAACTATAGTTGAGAAGGTAACCCTCACCTGCACCCATGGAAACAACACAACTTTCAATTAGCATTGGCACTGTGTGCAGGTGATGCATGGGTATCCCACATGTCATAGATGTCACCCAACTAAAATTTTCTCAAAGATAAATAATAAGAAATGTGAAGCTACTCATATATTCAGTGATGGTTTCCTTTACAAGGGACAAAAACATCTGGAACCCCTTTAGCTTTGCAAGCTCTCATGAGATAAGGCCGGAGACGGGTTTTATGAGGCATTTTAGCCTCGAAGTGGGCCACATATACCTATTCCTTGACTTTACAGAGTTTGGCATTAATTGCCACTATTTTTTGAGGGTAAGTGGTAGTGCTCATACGTGCAGCCAATCTATACTTTTGAGACACCTGTAACATAAAAAGATGTTAGTAATTACATCCCACATCTCCTTAGATGGAATCAAAACCATATGTAAGGTCATAGTATGAGTGCTACTCCTCTGAAACATACAAGATATAGCTGGGATATACCATAGCTCCACATTTGTTCCAAAATCTAGGAAAGTGAAATGCCATGGTCTATAATTTTCATCCAATAAACAGCCATTTACAGCTTCATGAGGAACCCATTTACAACAGTATTTACCATAATCCACAACCCTCTTTAACCATTATCTTAATCATAATCGGCCACAATTAGTCATAGCCCTGTTCACAACATTAATGACCATATTTGGCCAAGTTGAGCACTTTTACAAAGGATCAATATACATAACACTAAGTCGGCATACAGCGTATCTGAGCAACCATGGTAAGCTATGTACCAACCCCTTAAGCACACATCAGTAGAATAACCATTGTGCCCACAATCAATCATAACCCTATACACAACCACCCATTCATGGCTAAGTGAGCAGATGGTTAAGCTCTATATCCATAACACTAGAATAGTATAGGCTGAAACCGAGCATTAATGGTAAGCTCAATAACAAACTCAGAGGCACAACATTAGTATCATACCAGCCACGCCGCACCAAAGCATAAGCCAAACAACCAAAAATGTGCATGTGCTCAATAGAAGGCTTTCTATCATGCCATGCTTCATAAGGAGTCATAGACTACAAAGCTTTTGTAGGACACTTGTTAAGTACATGAGTGGCACACATGATAGCCTCAAGCCAAAACGGATGTGGAAAATCTTTTTTGACCATAAATCATCCCATTTTCATAAGTGACCTGTTTTTCCTCTCATCAACACCATTTTTTGAGGTGTATATGACAATGTACATTTGTGTTTTATCCCATGACTAGCCAAAAATGCATTAAATTCATGAGACATATATTCCCCCCCTCAATTACAATGGAGTCTTACTAAACAGCGAGCGAACATTCTCAAGCAAAGAAAAAACCGAGCGACTTTTTCATAAACATTGAGCTTTCTTATTAGCAGTATCTCATGTGGAACTCTCTCTCTCTCTCTCTCTCTCTCTCTCTCTCTCTCTCTCTCTCTCTCTCTCTCTCTCTCTCTCTCTCTCTCTCTCTCTCTCTCTCTCTCTCTCTCTCTCTCGTGTGTCTGGACTCTGCAAATGAGTTGAGAAACATCTCTCTCTCCTCTAGCAAAAACTAACAAACAAACCTACTAGAAAAAATTCACACCGCGTCAAAGCAGTCCGTGTCGGCACAAACTATTTCTAATAGGTTTATTTTTTAGTTTTTAAGTGAGCAGTGGATCTTGAAAATTCAAAATAGCTAGTTAGAGGAAGGGGGAGAAGGAGAAAATCCGCTTGGAAAATTCATGAAAATAGTTAAATTGAAAAAAAGTATGCAAACCTACTAGAAAAAATTCACACCACGTCAAAGCAGTCCGTGTCAGCACAAACTATTTCTAATAGGTTTATTTTTTAGTTTTTAAGTGAGCAGTGGATCTTGAAAATTCAAAATAGCTAGTTAGAGGAAGGGGGAGAAGGAGAAAATCCGCTTGGAAAATTCATGAAAATAGTTAAATTGAAAAAAAGTATGTTATTTGGGGAAAAAATCTATTTGAATATACCATAGAGGTTTTGCGAGAAATCCTAGGGTTTTGCAATTGCAAGAGAGTTCTCTCTCTCTCTCTCTCTCTCTCTCTCTCTCTCTCTCTCTCTCTCTCTCTCTCTCTCTCTCTCTCTCTCTCTCTCTCTCTCTCTCTCTCTCTCTCTCTCTCTCTCTCTCTCTCTCTCCCTCTCTCTCAACCAAAAACTGCAAACTGCTTCCAGCAGTTTTTTTCCAGTTTTTGGTTGAGAGAGAGAGAGAGAGAGAGAGAGATCGATGGACTGGAACCCAGCCCGCTATCGTGAGCGGCGGCGAAGGAGACGGTTTGGGATGCAGTGAGTGGGACGCAAGGGTTCTATGATTGGAACGAGGTGAACCAGGCAAACACTAATGGCCATCACTGCGAGATCATTCCGAATGGTGAGTTGTGCAGCGGCGGGCAGGAGAAGTATAAGGGCCTTGACCCACCAACTTGTCCTCCCACGTCTCCTTGACATACCTCTAGAAGGCCACTGCCCCACACAGCGGCTTCTTCGAGTTTTGCCAGCTGAGAGTTCGAAATTTAGGCTAGGCTGCAATGATCAGACTTGGAGGACCCCCACTTCATCAACGTCACTGACCCCACGCTTCTCAGTGGCTCCTACCAATTCCCCGGCACCACGCCTGTCGGAAAATCTGGCCGCCACCTCATCTACGTTATTTGGTAGCGCTCCGACAACCCCGAGGCCTTCTACTGCTGCTCTGATGTCAACTTCATCGATGTAGATGTAGATGATGCCGCTGTCCACCTCTCTGTCCACTTCACCACCTAGCAGTTAGCAAGTAGCTGGGGGTGATGAGTGCGTGCCAGGTGCCAAGACATTCATGTAATATGCAGTAGACCACCACTAATTGCTATCCTAGAGCCAGCGCATAGCTCTCACGCACGCACGGACTACTCTACTCTTGTTAGAATAAGAATCAATAATAATTTGTTCCATGCACGTCGCCTCTCTATTTTGATCTCTGTTATGGCAGGTTGTCTGGTTTGGTGGGAATGGCATGGGGACCTAGCTTGTGCTTCCGCTCGATTAGGACATTGCGCAAAGATTTTCTTGCTGTCCAATATCTCTGCCAAACTACGAGGTTGGTTTACTAAGTAGTAAGGGGCCAGGGCGGTCATGATTGTTTGCGACTACGCGAGTTGATAATATAAAAAGACCTAATTATTTATGCATTCAGAACCTGCTAGAACCTGTCCGCGCCAGCGCGGACTGGTTCCGACAGGTTTCAATGATTTTTTTTTTGCTTTCCCTAATATCAAGGCGGCCATGCTGCACGACTTCATTATATAAAAAAAATGCTCTTTAGAGAATGCCCATGAGCTTAGTAAGGCATGTTGAAACCTGCTGGAACCTATCCGCGCCGGCGCGGACTGGTTCTGACAGGTTTCAATGAATGTTTTTTGCTTTCTCTAATACCAAGGCGGCCATGCTGCGTGACTTCATTATATTAAAAAAATTCTCTTTAGAGAATGCCCATGAGCTTAGTAAGGCATGTTGAAACCTGCTGGAACCTGTCCGCGCCGGCGCGGACTGGTTCAGACAAGTTTCAACATGCCTTAAATTTTTGTTTGGTTCACAAAGGCGGCAATGGTTTGTGCAAGAAAGAAAGTTTTTTTCGAGCATTGGATAACTTTTTTTGGACCTTTTTTGTTTTGTTTTACTAGGACGGCCATGGTCTGTGACTCTGAGTGAGTTGACTATATATAAAAAAATGATTTGTATAGCATGCTCATGAGCTTCGTAAATATGTTGAACCTGTCCGTGTGGCTAGGTCCCTGTTTTGGAGAGCATGCTCCTTATCGCTGGCATGGTAGCATTGCACTGCATGCAATATATCTCGCTCCTCAACCATCATCCTACTGCTATGCACATCATGGAAAAAACAAGTATTGCATCCGACTTGCTAGTCAATATGAGTCCTCTCCCAGTGTATGGTCATCCTTGTTCTCAAGGCCCTTATGTTCTACCTCATCAAACACCTCCAAATTCTTGCCTTGGAGTAGATGGCACACACCGTGTGGTATGAGTGCAAGGAAGATGCGACATGGTGTGGAAGCCTGGTTAGCTCTTACAATCTTTGTGTTGAGCTAATCTAGAGTCACTCAATGAAACCACAAGACATGCAATGATATCCATACCAATTTCTTTACACTTTTGCCACCATTGCAAAGGTGCACCTTGCGGGTTGCAACATTGTGGAACTCTTCTCTGCATATGACCAGGAGCTCAACTTCTACAAGAATCTTAGAGAGCTTGCTTTATTCTACTTTATAAACAGAGTTCAAGATTCTCTCAACTTTGCAGAGATGCCTTCACAAGTATTGTGCAAATTGATTGAACCTCTGGGAATTACTCACAGTTAAAAACTTAAAGAATTGCATGTGCCACTTCACGATGGGATGAGCTTTCTCATGATATGCATTACACTATTGTCTCCTGGAGTTTAGATTTTTTTTTTTTGAGAAAACATGAAATTGTATTAAAAAAGGGGTGGAGCTTTACAACAGTGCCTCACAGGAGGGAAGAGAGGCATCCCGACTTCTTTACAAAGATAGGGCCAAACAAATCATCCTAAGTCTATCTGAGGAGTAAAATGAGAGCATGGCATCCCGCCAACACTGCCACCTTAGGCACTTTTGATTTGCATGGCTTTGCAAGGTGCAATTCATGTTTGAACACAAAGTGGTTTCTTTTCCTTATGACAAGTTTTAAAGTAAAGGTTTGCTACTAAGTAACCCAAAACAATGAGATTCCTCTTTATTGTCTGGGTAGGAAGATTAAGTATGTATAATTGGATACGATAATGGTGTCACAAGCATTCCACTTTTGTAAATTGCTTGCTGGTTTTTGGTTGTGTAGAGTGATGTAGTTCTGTGTGCGTGCGCGTGCGCACTAATCTCTTTGTTGTTGCTCATATTTGCTCGGAAATTGGCTTTGCTCGGTTTTTTTTGCTGGTTGATTGGAAACCCCCATCACAATGGAGGGTGTTCATAGTACATTTAGAGACATTTTCAGTCAGACCCAAAAATTGTTTGAAGGACATAAACACTTCAAACTTTGCTTTAAGTGGATACAACCATGCATGCTTGGAGTAATTGTCAATGAAATCATGAAGTAACGGTAATTGACCAAGGATAGCGTTTGCATTGGTGCACAAACATCACTATGTTTATGTTGCAACCTCCATGTAGCCCTAACTGAACCATCCTTTGGAAACCTAAAATTCTACATCTTACCCAAAATACAACCTTCACAAACATGCTTCATAGGTGCTTCAAGAGGCAGCAAAGAAGCAACCATATCAAATTTCTGCAAACGCAGCAAACTGACAAAATTTAGATGCCCAAAACATGCATGCCAAAGTTTTGCATCTAAAATAGCCTTTGAATCCACAACTACATTTGCAAAATTTTTCCCACACTTGTCATATAAAGTGAGCTTATACAGCCAACGGCATAAAATGCAAGATGCAACATTATCATCACCAAAATTGAGATAGTGAACTGTCATCCGCAAATTTGACCACAAGACCAAGTCTAGCAAGTGCAGATAAACAAAAGGTTCTATTTGATCCCAGGTACATAAAGTGCATTGACAATTATAAAAGAACTATTGTTTGCAATAGTCATCACAATCTTTCCAACTTCCTTGACCAGATCAGAGGCATTGCTAGCACAAGTGACTGTATTTTCGTGAGGGACATCCTCGAGAGAGGTAAACAAGTCACGATGAGAGGTAATGTGCTTTGTAGGACCATTGTCAAAGTACGAAACATGAGCATCTGTAGCAATCGACATACATGCGTCATGGACATAAAGATCATAAGTGCACTTTGCACTAAAAGCCACATCAGCATCACAATCTCCTTTCACAAAAGACTCTACAATAGCTACACTTGTAGTGGAACCAACCTCTTTCTTTTTAGCCTCTTTTGCCTTCAATTTTAGGCAATGCTTGATCAAGCCATCATTAGCTTTACAATAATGGCAACGCGTCTTCTTTTTGCCCTTTTCACTAGAGTTCCCAAACAAAGTTCTACCAGCAAAGCATTATGAGCAAGTGCCTTTCCGCTCGCAAAAGAACCATGAGAGGTGGCTACATTGCTGTTACCACGTTTTCTTTGAGCAGCAATAAAGGCCAATTCAATTGCACAATGTTTAGCCTATTTTTTTCCTGCAAGTAACTCTTGCAACAACAATGTACATAATGTATCAAACTTGACAACTTTAGGATTTCCTTGCGTCATAAGTCTTCAAGTACTAGCAAAAGTCTGGTAAGAATCTGGCAAAGCATAAAGAACAGATTGCACTAGGGAACTGTCATTCATGACTTCGCCTACAAAAATAATTTGCTCATTAATATCCTTGATATCAACAAGGAAACTTTCATTTCATCTTCCTCATGCATAATCTTCGACTCCAGATCTTTACACAGAAATGCAATTTTAGCCTCGTTGTGACTTGCACAAAGACCAACCATAATATCCGAAGCCTGTTTTGTAGATTTAGCTGAACAAATGTGAGGAGTAATATTTTGATTCATAGGTAATGCAATCAATGCATGAGACTTTTCATCTCTTACATCCCAACCAGCCTACTCACCTGTAGGCAAAACAGCTCTAGGTGCAGTAGCCCTGCCACCAAAACCTGCAACATTGCCTGCATCCTCAAAATTAGGACGTGCATTAATGCCCTGCAAAACATTCCAAATGCACTTTGACAGAAGAACATGTTGCATCATGTAAGCCCACATTGGGTAATTCTCCCCACCTAATTTATCTTGAGCAACAAACATCTTGTGAACACATCTATGTTGTGTTTAGCCATGTTGAATGCCTGCACTTGACATGAAAATTGCCCTAAGAGAGGATAAATGAAACAAGACCAACAAGTCCTTTATAGCACAACCTATAGAAGACTATAAGGAACCTGTTATGCAAAAAACACCACTAACAAATTCAGTACAAAATGACAAAATTGCATGTGCAATACTGCCTGTAGTGGAAACAAAGGTTGAAATGAGCCTGAATGGAAAAATTTGAGCAGACAAAGCTCTAAGAGCTAATCCAAAGTATTTGTTGACTTGCGGACGCTCACCAAAGCTCACTAAAATCAAAGAAAGTGAGCACGCGTGTGCTGGTGATGCTAGTGACGAAGCCTAGGAGAATCCAACTTGCTTTGAGAACAATTGTTGAAAATAGGGTTGCAGGGATACACACACATGTTGGAGAAGATGACGGAAGCTCAAGGCACACAACAAAGAGTGGTATTACTTAGTGTGCAATGAAAGATAAGATAGCCCCTAAGTGATGGGCGTATATACAATGCACGAGGGAAAAAACCTCCTAGTGAGGGAAAAAATGCTCCGACGATCCTAAATGTGTTCACACACATCACTACCACATGTGTATGATAATAGAGATTAGCTTGGCTTATGTGGCAACACAGGACAACCTCGTAGATCATTTCACAAAGGCATTGTCTTGTGAGAAGTTCGAAGCTTTCCGCAAAGCTTTGGGCTTACTCCCCTTTGTCGACTGATCGTGTCCTCAGGGAATGGAGCTTCCCTATGCTTTATGTGACAACTTTGTTCACCGCATCACTCCTAGGGGGATTTGTTACCATATACATGTGTTAGCGATGTGTGTGAACACACTTAGGACCCCTGGGGCATTTTTTTCCCTCACTACGAGGTGTTTTCCACATGCATTGTATATACGCCCATCACTCTACAGCTATCTTATCTTTCCATTGCACACTAGGTAATACTACTCTTTGTTGTGCGCCTTGAGCTTCCTTTGTCTTCTCCAAGGTGTGTGCATTTCCCTACAATCCTATTTTGAACACCCCCCTCCCGCCACTTGCCCATGAGCACTTTCACCCTAATAACATGGGTCTTTTGCAACCTATGGGGCATTGCCATGCAAGCAAATCATGCCAAATAGCTACCACCTTGTGTGAATAGCAGGGCAGTAGAAGAGCTTCACTCCACTGTGTTCTGCTTGGAAGTGATGGGAGGCTCCTCCCTTTCTTCCACCCTTCCAGTCTAAACTGGGCCTTAGCTCCTCAACATCTCGTGTGACTTGCACCCTGGCCTGAAGAGATTCATACACCATTGCTTGCATCACCTTCATTCACATCTCGTACCACGCGTGTGTCACCATCTCCTTTACCTTCTCCAGTGTTTGCTACACAACCCAACACTCCTACACATTGTTGGTTCGAGTCACCATCTTCGTCCATTGAGTTTTCCTTCTCCACATAGATCCTATCGTAGAGTTCAGATATGGTAAAGAAGGGGCAACTCATGTCACAAGTGATGCAAGCCACCATGGACAATAAAGCAACAAACTCAAAGAGCTTCTGCAACCTGTAGAGCAACAATTTTTGGTGATGCCTCATAAGATTGGAAAGCATGTTTTTCAAGTAAATCAAAGGTCATTGCTAAAGTTGTGAGGAGGTGGTGGTTGAGGCAATCAAATTTCCTTTAATGCTAGTATCATTCAACAGGTCATTGATACATTCAATGTTGATACAGGGGCTATCAAAATCAATGGTAGATCAATTCATATGATAGTAATGACTTTGTCTCATGTGCTGCACTTGCCATTTTCTTCAAAGCTTTAGCCGTGTTCAGCTGATGATTTGAGAACATTTTTGAAAAAGAATGACCGAGAAAGGAAGAAACAAAAGTTGGGGGACAAGGCATCCAGTCTTAGCAGTGGAATTTCAGTATATAAGTTTGCAAAACCGAAGCAATAAAACTAAAGAATACCCCTACTTATGTCTTAAAGAATATTTTATGTATGCTTTTGGCTAGAATCAAGAACCCTCAGGTGGTCATTGAGCTCAGTTCAATCTTGTATAGGAGTGTCATGCTCCAAAATGCTAAGGTAAAAAACCCAAAATTTGAAGAAAGCTTGGTATGCATGGAAATTCTAGGCCACTTGCATTCCCCCACATGTCAATGCAACAATGGCTTGGGGAAAAGTTAGAGGCCAAGAAACTACAACCAGTAAGAGCACTTAGCAGGGAACAAAAAGAACCGGGGAGAAGAAAAAACATCATATTCAACAGCCAAGAAACAAAAGAATACACTTGATCTCTTAGAATAGCTGAAGTCTAAACAAAAGATAGGATCATCATCCACTACTCTGAATACTTCACATCCATATGTGGGTCAGATCCACTGGTCTTTGATAGAAAATGCAATCAAATTGCCATATTCACCCCCAAAAATCCCAGTGAAAATAGGAATGGAACAAGGCTAGGTCAACGCATCAAAAAAGGTCTTGGTAGTGAGTTCCTCTATTCAGCAAACAATACTCGATAGGCTACAAATGATATAGAAAAAGCCTATGGTTGGGAACCTCATCATCAATACCTTTGAAAAGATACTTGTTCCATACTAGACTGTGGTGCTTATGTATGAAACTGACCAAACAAATCGAGATACCATTACTGATGGTTGTGTTTCCACATCCAGACAGGGTGGAACATGATAGAATGCAATTGGGAAAATGATGGAAGTGTAGGGCTCCATCCGAATCTCTGATCTAGGTCATCTTGACGGGGGACTGCAATAGGCCATGAACCAAGCAAAGGAATACAAAAGGGAAACCATGCACCTAAAATATATGGTGCTGAGTTTGCACATGAAAAAGATGAGCATATAATGCAAATTCAACAAAAGAAGTTGGGTAAGTTGAGTGCATAGAACTCAGTGCTAGAGGAAGAGAAAGCATAAATGGTAAAAGCTAATGATGCTCAATGGATTGTACTCAATCAAAAGTTAGCGGCTCTAAGTAGTATGAAATCTATCCACAACACCCTGAAATAGTCTATTTTAGACAAGTACATTTATCATTCAATGGTGGACATTTCCAACCTAGACGACAATGTAACATTTAATGTAGAAGACCTTTAAAATTTGGTCAGCTCCAAAAGGACTGATCTAGAGGAGAAATCAAAAGAGTTCACCATACATTGGTCAACCAAGCATTCATAGAGCATCTCGAGCACTAGGAGGATAATGAGTAAGATGGGGATTAGGAAACATAGCAGGGGAAGGAGGATGGGGATGGAAACATCGATTGCAGAGATGATGATGATGACAATGATCAACCTCCTCCTCCAGCACCTGGCTCAGCTCTACCGGTGGGCAACAAACCGGCCACATGCAAGGGACAAAGGGAACATGTGGAAAGTCTACAGATCAGACTCAATAACACACAAACCAAACTCAATAGCAACAACTCAGCAACAAACTTAGCAAGGGTCAAATGGGAAACATCAATCTCATGCTATCAACAGACTGGGTAAGGGTAAACCAGTGTTAGTAGATCTGGATTCAGACATCAAATAAAATTTTCAATTGAGTGCCTCAATCTAAACAAGAGATTGCAGGAGGAGAAGGTACTTCATATACAAGAATATTTGAATGATGATGATGCTTATTCAAATCCCATTTGACTCTAGATGTTGTATGTGGGGGCCAAATGTATGATCAATCCAGTGGAAGATGGTCAGCTACCATGAGAAAGCCACTTGCCAACTACCTCCTCATCCGAACACAATTCAGCTATTTGGAACATGTGTCAAAGTATCTACTCACTGTTGATGATGTATTGGTGAATCCTTGGGTGCAACAATTGTCTACTATGAACATTAAGAGCTTATGGCTCCAGTTGGAAATGTTGTTGGAAATAAAAGCGTTGCTCACAAAACTGCAGATTGGTCTGAGGATATTGATCTAAAAGTGAAGATCTTTCTGGAAAACAATGCATGCAACAGTAGGGAACCAAAGACCAGCTTGAGTTTAAGGGAGTAAGAGATGGCTTTGAAGAGTCTATTTCATTTGGTGACGATTTTCAGGAAAAATGATAATGCAGAGAAAATCAACTGGTGATGAAATTTATAGAGTTGGTTCCTGACTCCCCAATCCTCATGTATGCTTTACCTATGAAAGATCATGAATTACTCAAATTTTAGCCTCCTTTGTATCCAAAATACAACAAACCAGCAGAACGAAAACAATATTTACGCATTGTCAATTAGTTAAGTGAATGGTATGACCACTATAAAATAGAGTGGGTGGCTTGGAAGAATGTATTAAATGAGAAAAAAAACCATTGTATCAGAGTTGACATAGGATCTGCATAACTTTCGAGGGATGATGAATCATTGGAGAGGCTAGATCCGCACATTAATTAGGTGCACCAATGAGCTCCTCCAACTTTTAATTGTACCCTCCAAGATTCCAGAGAAGGACCTGGCAAACAAAGCAGCATCTGAGCCACATTTTAGAGAAATGGTTGAAGTATTGTTTGAATCTAGGACCAAGGCCAACCAGCCACTTCCACAGGGCTGGATACAGACTGCATCCGTCTGTCACAAATTGGCCAGATCCAAAGTCACTAGGGGAAGGCATACTTTGTATAATGTGGAGTTAAAGACTTGGAATGCTCTAACACCATACAAAATCGAGATAATGACTAATCATAGGGGGCAGTTGGAGAAAGAATCCATCTATCGGCTCATTCAAAAGGACAATATTGGAACCAATGCTCAAGGAACAAGTCAACCTCTGGCAATTCAGGCTCCACCTTAGACCATTCAGAAGTCAACACAGAAGAAGACTCTAGATAAGAGGAAACGGTGACACCTCAAAGATCATGTACGGAAGGCCCAAGAACAAGGGTGTGACACAACTGCAATTTCAGACAAGTCTAAAACCTATTGTAGAGGAGCAAGCTGGAAGGAAAGTGGGAGGATTTAGACCACCTATCCACAAGCATATTGGTCATTTTTAGAAGCATACCTAAAATTTTAAAATATGCCAAAATTCAAAGAAAGGGGAGGAGGAATGTAGATGCTAGGAAACTGCCCTTATCGGATGCCAGTACTGTCATCAGGAACTAGCAGTTATTGAATAGAGTTACCATATTAATTTCACTGTGTATAGTCAGTCATAGCCTAGTTTGGGTACCTATAAATAGGACCCATTTCTTCATTTCATGGGCTAGCCATTTTGGAGTCTAGAGGAGTAGAGGTATGGGGAGAGCTTTTTAGGGAGCTTTTTTTTATTTTTACTTGCACTAGCAAAAATTTAAAAAAAGCTTTCTAGAAACCTCCCTCATGGAGAGAGCTTTAGGAGGAAGCTTTCTCCCTTCTCTCTCTCTCTCTCTCTCTCTCTCTCTCTCTCTCTCTATATATATATATATATATATATATATATATATATATATATATATATATATATATATATATATATATATATATACCATTTGTCTACAACCCCTTTTAAGGGTTATACATACATACATATATATTAAGGGTTGTAGACAAATGGCACGCGGAGGCACTGTAACTTCTTGTATAATTTCCTCTGCACCTTGTCTAGCAACAACCCCCTTTAAGGGGTTTATATATATATATATAAAGAAGATATATGCATATATATTTTTTATTTATCCACACACACACACATATATATCAAAAATATATATTCTCTCTCTCTCTCTCTCTCTCTCTCTCTCTCTCTCTCTCTCTCTCTCTCTCTCACACACACACACACACACACACACACACACACACACTTAGTCATGGTTAAGCTCATGCTCAAGTGAGCGCTAGCGCTCACTTGAGAATGAGCATGAGCATGACAGAGAGGAGGGGGGGGGGGGGGGGGGGGGGGGGGGGGGGGGGGGATAGAGGGAGAGTGAGATAGAGCAAGAGGGGGTAGAGAGAGAGAAAGGGGGGGAGAGAGAAGGCAAGAGGGGTTAGAGAGAGAGAGAGGGGTGTGTGTGTGTGTGTGCATATATATATATATATATATATATATATATATATATATATATATATATATATATATATATATATAACCCTTAAAAGGGGTTGTAGTCAAACGGCACATAGAGGAAATTATACAAGAAGTTACAGTGCCTACGTGCGCCGTTTGACAACAACCAGTTTTAAGAAAGCTTTTTCTTATTTTTGCTTTTGCAAGTAAAAATCAAGAAAAAAGCTCCCTACAAAGATTCCTCAAAAGGCTCTCTCAATTCCCATCCCAAGTCTAGAGGTACCCTTTTGTCCTTATTGAGCATTTGCTTTGAGTATCAATTAGCTCTTTTGTAGCTCAATCTGGTGCCAGTTGTATACTTTCCAGTTTCAAAATATGTATCAGTTCTAGTCTCTCTGAATACATATCTAAATATGTATCAGTTCTAGTCTCTCTGAATACATATCTAAATATGTATCAGTTCCAGTCTCTTGTCTTCATGTTTCCATTTCAATCTTTGTCTGGTTTGTCTGCTATTTGAAGTCTGAATGTGAAGTTTGAATGTCTAATTTGATCTGACTAACTCCAAGTCTCTAACCTGGAATAGCTGTCAAAAGTGACCAGCTTATTCCAATGAACCCTCATGTACTTTTACCTAACAATTTACCACATTAAGTAGATTTTATGGTAATTTATCTTATATTATGGCATCTACTAGTGAATAAGTTTATGGTAATTTATCATATTTTATGGTGATTTACCATATTTTATGGCCTCTACTAGTGAATAAGTTTTCCAGATTGACACCAATGAGTATTAAGAAGCAAGATTGTGAGATATATTAATTTTTATGTCATTGTTAATTGTTGCCTTCGTTGTCAACACTTGATGACGTTGTTGGGGAACAATCTTCTCAAGGCCATCCAAAAAGGGGTGATATCATATAGACATAGATGATATTCCAAGAAAAGATGGATCCTTGGCTCCAAGAATATGCTAATTGGTTAATTGAAGAAGATGAATGGCAGTTCAATATCCCACAAACTTTTTTCAAGAGTACCTCCCAAAACTCCCATACAGATTGCACACAAAATCAGGCAATTTAGTAAGGTGGTAGCACAGTCAATGATCGTTATCATTCCGACTTCACAATGCATCAAGGAGATTGAAGAAATTTCTTATGTGTTGGTAGAGCTATCAATTGTCACATAAGCCATTTGACGTAGATGAGTCACAACAAAGTTGAGCTTAGTAGCACACCAATTTAATACAAGATTGAAGTTTGCAAAAAACCAAGACCAGGAGTGGTAGAAAATTAAGAAAGTGTCAAAACCTAAGTAGCCTAGATATTAATGCCTTGCAAGTAGCATAGCATAGAGGGACCGATTTTTTTGAGGTTGCCCCCCCCCCCGTTAAGAGATATAGAAGGAGAGAACTTGAGCTCTGTGCAAGCATGCATGCGCGTGCACACACGCACAGATGGAGGCAAAACAATGTACTTCTTCTTCTTCACAAACTCAAGAGGGCCCAATTTTTTTGAGGTCCCCCCCCCCCCTCCCCCCAAAAAAAACCCCGTTAAGAGATAGAGAAGGAGAGAGCTTGAGCTCTTGCAAGCATGCGCGTGCGTGCACACACACACACACACAGGAAAAACAATGTACTTCTTCTTCTTCTTCACAAACTCAAGATAAGAGGTCTAAAAAACATAAGGGAAAATACAATAGAAAAGGAAACTAGTACAATGGTCTAGTGTAAACCGCTAGTGAGTGAGGTGAGTAGATAAGGGTTCCATCACTCTGGTAGGTAGACCAACTCGGTGTTGTATAGTTATAGTATCACAGGTGAAGCATATCCACCAAGGCGTGGTAGTGATGATTGTCGGTGGTAGTCATCGAGGGGTCGTACATGTTGAGCTTGACATCTAAACACTCCCCCTCAAGCTCAACACCATCTCTCATATGCCAACCATCACTCAAAATTTCCGTAGCTTCTCCACTCCAAGGAACTTCGTGAATATACTCTACAACCTACTCATACATTGCCATGTACTCAAGACCAATGTCGCCTGCTAAGATCCTCTCTCTAATGAAGTGGTAGTGCACCTAAATGCTCTTTGTCTTGGCATGAGACACTGGGTTTTGTGCCAATTGTATGATATTGAGGTTATCACAATAGATGACAAATGGCCTCTGTACATGTACTCCAAAGTCCTAAAGTAGCAATCCCAGCCATGCTACATCACATGTCGCCACTGTAGCACCATTGTACTCTGCCTCTGTACTCAAAAGAGAAATTGTAGGCTAACACTTGCTACTCCATGTGATAGCAGCACTCCCAAGCAAAAACATGAATCCACTATTGGTAGACCTGCAATTCTATGTACTACCAGCCCAATCCGCATTTGTGTAGACATAGAGCTACAACTCGTCATCAACCCTATAAAAGAGTGCATATCAAAAGTAGCACTTCACATAGTGCAATGTGCGTCTCATAGCATCCAAGTGTGGTTTCCTGGGAGATTGCATAAACTGACTCACCAATCCAACTGTGTAGTCTAGAAGTGAGATATTCAAGTACATCAAGCTACTCACAATCTTCCTGTACATGGTAGCATTCTCAAGCACTTGACCAACATCATTCCCCAACTTCAAATTCTGATCTAAGGGCATTGTAATTGGCTTACAATCAGCCATATCATACTTTTTTGACATGTCCAAAGCATATTATCTTTGTGACAACCATACATCCTCTTGTGTGCAAATAATTGCAATGCCCAAAAAATATTGCAAGTCTCCATAGTCTTTCATCTCAAACTCCCACATAAGTAGAGCCTATACACCTTGTACTTTAGCCACATTATCACCTCCAATGATTAAGTCATGCACATATATGCATATCACAATTCCTACCTCATTCTTTCAAGGAATGCCACAATCCTCTCATACCAAGCCCTAGGTGCTTGCTTCAGCCCATACAAATATTTCTTTAACCTGCATACAAGATCACATAGCCTCATATTTTCATAACCTTGTGGTTGCTCCATATACACAACTTCCTCCAAGTCTCCATTTAGAAACGTATTCTTTACATCCATTTCCTTCAGCACCCATTTTAACACGACAAACACTACAATAAACACACAAACGGTAGCCATCTTGGCTACGGGGCTGAATGTTTCCTTATAATCAATCCGAAAAGTTTGTTCATAACCTTTGGCCACAAGCCTAGCCTTGTACCTGCTCACACTGCCATCAACATTATGCTTTATTTTGTAAACCCACTTACGTCCAATTGCCTTTTTACCTTTTGGTAATGGCGCCAATTCCCACGTTCCATTTGCATCAAGTGCATCCATCTTTTCATCCATAGCTTGCCGTCATTTTTCAACTTTGACAGCATCCTCAAAACATATGGGTTCTACCTCCTCTATAATCTTCTCCATATATGCACAATGACGAGTTGCATAGCTATCATAAGTCGATCTGTGCACAAGATTTCTTACTCTTTCAAACCTACGTGGTCCAAGATCACTTCCACATCCCTTGTTCCCTGCTTGCATCCTTCTTGCACCCAAAGTCTTCACAGATAGTATGCCAAACTCATCATCCAGACTCTGCTTAGATACACTACTATCGCCATCATCATAACCAACACTCAAATTTGGAAACTTAGGGGCATCATCAACTTTTTCCTTCCATTTGAAGAGTTGGCAGGACTCACTCTTTCACACAACCTGCCACTCCATGGATTCTCACTTGACCTGTACTAGATGACCCTTGCAGCCCATCAAGACTTGTGATTGAACACCTGTATTTTTTGCAGTCACATTCTCTCTTACATTAGCCCCCAAATCATCTTTTACATCAGCATACCAGCTTGACATTTCATCAAAAACAACATCCTTGCTCACCCTCACCTTCGCAGTGTGACAGGATTGTAACACTTGTACCCTTTCTACTCAGGGAATAGCCAGTGAGTACACATTTTTTTGCTTTCGGATCAAGCTTACTTCTTAGCTCATCCAGCACATGCACATAAGAAATACATCCAAACACTTTAAAGTCTGATACATTCGGTTTTTCACCACTGAACTTCTCTTCATGAGTTATATCATGTATTGCAGGAGTAGGGGTTCTTTTCATAATATAAACCTAAAGCAATAGCCTAAGCACAATAACAATGAGGCATGTTCTTCTTATTTATTAACACTCTAGCTTCTGCAATGTGCATGTTCTTCCTCTCAACAACACCATCTTGTTGTGGAGTGTATTCACATGAAAACTGCCTCTGAATTCCATGCTTCTTTTAGAAAACCATTGAATTCATTGGAGAAGTATTATCCCCCTCCATTTGACCTCAAACACTTTACATGTTTCACAATCTATTTTAAAATCATAAATTTGAAATTTTGAAAGTGCATAAACACCTCACTTTTTTGCTTCATGAAATAGATCCATACCTTCCTCGTATGGTCATTAATGAAACTCACATAGTATCTACATCCACCATAGATGCAGTATTTGTCGGACACCATACATCTATATGCACTAAATCCAATGCATTCCTGCTTACATGCTTATCATGAGGAAAGGATACTTTTGCCTACTTTCCAAATTGACAAGCTTCACAAACTTTCTGCATTTCAGCAACTATGAATGTTGGAAGACCTCTAACCATATTTTAAGTTTGCATCATCTTCAACCTCTGCAAATTTACATGACAATTACGTTTGTGCCAAATCTTAATATCTGGAACAACACTTTCACCTCGTGCAAACATGGCATCATTCACCTCAGGCACATTTACATCCGAAGTAAACATTCTGCCCACTTTCTTTCCTTGCACAACCAACCTTCCATTCTTCTTATACTCGTCAACAAAGAGATCATTAGAGTTAAACATGACTTGCAAACCTTGCTCAACCATTTTCCCGATTTGTGATGTTGGGTACATGCAGTACATTAGCCAGGTACTTCACTTTACCATCTATCATAGAGAATGTCACATTTCCTGTATGCATAATGGGATGTGCAATATCATCCCCAATTTCTACATGAGAGGACTTTGTAAAGTTTACATTTCCTTGAACCACTCACCATGATTGGTCATGTAATTTGATGCATTGGAATCCACATAACATGTATTATCACTGGATTTTCCCACATTTGCAGACATAGTAGTCAACATGTGCTACACCACAAATAGCCTCTCAGGCTCATCTACATTTTTGCTAGTGGTTGCATAATTGTTTTGATGCCTATTGTCTAGACAATCACGTTCAAAGTGACTATGTCTTCCATAACCCCAACATATGACATTTTTGTATTGACCTGTATTATTTTGTTGCACATTTCCTCTTGGACCCCCTACCTCGAAAGTTTCGTCAACCAACTATGTTTTGACCCTGCTTGTTATTCTATTATTGTGTTTGGTGGTTGCCTCTTCCTTGGCCTCGTCCACAACCTATACCATGTCCTCTTCCTCTTCCTCTTCCTCTCTTATTGAAAAGGACCTGTTCAAAATTGTTTCCACCCTACATGGAGGAGTCCTCCTCATGTTCCTTCTCTTCACAATCAATAAGGACACCAACTCTACAAATGAGGGAATGTTCTCTCGAAGATGGATGCAAGTTTTAAATTGTTTGTATTTTGGACCCAAACCTCGCAGACAAAATTCTACTTTATCATCTTCGTCGATTGCAACACCAATCAATGCAAGTGACTCATATATGTTCTTTAGCTTCAACGAATAGTCATCGATGGACATGTTTTTCTTTTGCACAGTATTCAGCTCATTCTTCAAATGCAACTTCCTTGCCTTTGTGTTTGTCACATCCAATGATGGTAAAGTGTCCCAAGCCTCCTTAGGGGTATGAACATCTTGTATGTGCCCAATCATAGTGTCTTGCACACTCAAAAAAAGCTAATACATGACCTTTTGAGCTCCCTGGTTCCAATCTTTAAATGTCTTTATTTGCACAACACTCACGTCTTCCTCTGGTAATGGTGGTGCTACCTCATGCTCTCCATCAGTCCCAGTAACCTTCACCCATAAGGAAATTGGTCATTATGAACTTCCAAGCATGGAAGTTGTTCTTGTCCAACTTCTCATTGACAATTTGGTTAAGCCCATCATTATTGGATGACATGTTTCCAACCCTTCACCAAGTCTCTGAGCAGCCTGCTACAGATAGTCAATTATCACTTGTAACCACAATCTTCGTACATACACCTATTTCGCTGTGCCAAATAGTATTTATGCACACTACAATTGAACCGAAGCTTTATGCACTACCAATATGTAGATTTGCAAAATCTCGAACCTTAGCATTTCTACATGCAAGTGTACTCTAACTGCAAAACGGAGATTGAAATGCGTTAGAAATGGGTATTCAACTACACAGTCGTAGTTGAAAAGACGTTATAGAATCCTGAGATGCACAATCTCCAAAAGAAATCACTTCAATCAGAGATCATTTAACGATGGCTCATGGGAATATCGAGGCTGCTTCCTAAGCTGCTCCTGCTTACTACTCCCAGCTCCTCAAACACAACCAGGCTCTGATACCATGTCAAGAGATAGAGAAGGAGAGATATTGACCTCTTGCAAGAGCGCGTGCACACACATACACACACACACACACACACACACACACACACACACACACACACTGGTAGGGATAGTGTGTTAATTTCTCTATATTGACACTAGTGCTACTGCTACCGGAGCTAGGTCTGGTACCGGTGCTACTTGTGGACTTGTAATTATACTGGTACTATATTATACTAAACTGATACTGGTACTATATTATACTAAGACTGACATTGGTGCTACATATGTACTGGTGCTGATGATACGTGTGCATTGGTACTATACTGTACTGATACTGGTATTGTATTGGATTGAACTGGTATTGCTGCTACTTGTGTGATATATTGGTATTGTAACTGGTACTGTTAGTGTATGATATTTGTTTGGTGGATACAGGCATATACAGGCGTATGCACACCAAACCCTATAAACACTCTATTGTTTTGAAGAAAGCCATGTAATTCAGCCTGGGAGGAGTTGTAACCGTGATGTAATTAGACAATACCCTCTCTACTTCTCTGAGTCTACACCCTTGTAAGAGGCCGGATGGTCGTGGGAAAGCCCCCTTAACTTTTAAAGTCAAAACCCTTAGTTTTGAGGGGAGATTTATCATTAGATGAAAGAATAAAACAACGTGCACTGTGGAGGTCTCTTACTACTACAACTTGTAATCTTCTTTTCTCCTGAACTGTAATCTTCTTTTCTCTTGAACTGGTAATCAAAATTCGTTTCCGAATAGCACATTGCATTCCTTGTCTCTTGCTCTATAATCTAAGTGTGATCATTTCCAATTCTGTTGTCGTTTGCAACGCATTGTTTGTGAGCTAAATGCATTGATTTGGAGGTTAGAATGGTTGTTTTTTTATGTTTCCACCATGGATAAGTGTTTCTATGCTTAAGGAAGACCTTTCCAAGTACTTCTATTTTAGCTTTCTACACATTTTTTGTGATGGATCGTGATTGATGTACCTTCCCAGATGGTGACAGATCTTGGTAGGATTGAGTCCTTAAGTGTTGTGATACCTCTCCTTAAGTTTCGTGGCATTCCGGATTCGTTTGGATGTCGAAAAGGCATGATGACCTAGAGTGGTGAGATTGTACGCATACTGATTGTCTGACTAGGAAGTGGTTGATTTGCTTTTGTCGTAGAACGAGTAGCCCCTGAGTTCACTTTGGTGAGATTGACACTCTCATTAAGTCTTCGTGCCCCATCCCGAGTCACTTCCTTGCATATTGGTATTATGTTAGTACAAAAGAGCTATGCTGCAGACGTCCGTCGCAGCGATCCGCTAGCATTGGCGTCGCTATCGGGGAAACCGATCCTTAGGTGGTGAGTGACTCAGTGTACAAAAACAAAAATCTCCCTTCAAGCTTTTGATACCCGTTCCGCTTACACATAGACAATGAAGCAGCTAGACATAGGTTTAGTGCTTGGTAGAGACTGGAGTTCAAGAGTAGCCAGTGCTATTCCTTAAGAGCAAAAAAAGTTGTGAGTGAAGTACAAGATAGTATTTTGTTCTTTGATTTTTCACATGCTTGGAAAGGGCTGTTCCACCACACACTTTGTTGTTATTTATGTACTGTTAAGTTCAGTTATGTTTGCAGATTCATTTCAGTTTATAGGAGTAGGTTAGAAAACAAATTACACCATCATTTGGGGCCAAAAGGATCGAGAAAAAAACTATCAAAAACCTTATTTTGGTGTTGAAGACCATAACTCTGTAAAGTTGAAGAAGTGATGGTCAGAGCTTCAAAACTTGACCAAACCCAGCAAAACTTTTAAGAAGGGGATAAAAACACTTGCTGAAAAAGACTGTGCTAAAAACTTTCAAATTGCCTGTCCAACATGGATCACGATCCATGTACCTTTCTGGCAAAATGTGCTAAAACTATTTTTTTTGCTTAGAACAGGTTCTCAGGCATCGGAACCTTGAGTTTGTTCAGAAATAGAGTGCTAAAAGATCAAAAAAATCAAAAGATTGGGGTGAGTAGAGCAAAACCTTGAAAAAAGGGGAAAACAAGGAAAAACTGAACTTTTACTTGTCCAAATTCAAAAAAGGATGAGAGAATCAATAGAACCAAATTTCATGTACAGATGCTTTCCAACATGGATCACGATCCATTTTCCAGGTAGACATCTGACAGTAAGATTTGATAAGTGTACTCCTGATTACTAATTGAACAACTTTTCCAAAAGGAGACATAGACAAAAAGTGAAAAAAATTTGGTCAAAATACCAGAAAATTAGTTGTTTGCAAAAAACCACAAAACAGACACAAAATCTTGCTTTTCACTTGGAAAAGACTAATCAAATCCAAAAAAACTTGGGGAATAGCATCACCATACCTTGTGTGATCAGCTCACAAAGTGTCAGTCCAAAATCTTGCCAAACATGGATCGCGATGCATGTACCTTTTTGGAATTTTGAGCTGATAATAGGCAAGCAGGGAAGTGATAACAATTGAAACACTTTCTCCCAAAGGATCCTTATTAGAAATTTCAAAAAGAGGGCAAAAAGGGGCAAAGATCAGATCAAGGGGGAAACCACTAAAATAAACCCGAAAACTTACTTTTGTCTGTCCTACAAAGCTTTAAAACATTCAAAAACCATATAGCCAGCATCACTAGGCCAAGGACTAGCTGTGGGACAAATCTCATTGTATTTTGACACAAAGGAACATGGTCGCAATCCATGTTCCCCTGACACAATTTGATACCAAACTGGTACCATAGCTAGAGGGCATCACAGAGAGTCTAGTGGTCCTTCCAGAGTTGAATTTGGGTGCAAGAAACCATCCCAACAACTTAGAAAATTCACAGAAGCTCAAGCAAAGTGACAAAATCAACTTAGCTTCGAATCCAAGGTTCATTTCTAAAAAATTTGGTACCATAAGACCTCTTAATCATGTTAAATTTGATGATAGCAACAAAATTTCAATTGGCTTCTCAACATGAATCACGATCCATGTACCTCTAAGTCAGAATAGAGACAGAAACTTGCCATACAAAGAGCTAGTCCATAGCAACCTGGTGCTTCTTCCAAAATTGAAATTGGACCCAAATTGTTGAGGATACGGTAGGGAATTATGTGCTACTGAAAAAAAAACCCAGCTAAGTTTTGTCGAATAAAAGCAAGAACTAACAAGAACGACTGTAAGCTCAAAGCTATCAAGCAAATTCTTAACAGGTTACAAGTACTAGAAGATACTACCCAACAAGCAAGATCAAACGGGAGATTCAAACTATTTAATGAGGTAACTCGGTTTGGATTTTGTATTACCAATTCTTCATGAATTTGCGATCAGGAAGATTGTACCATAATAGGAACCCCAGCATCTTTGATCAAGGGAGTAATCACTTGACGGAAGAAAGTGTAAATCAGAGACCACTGCCGCCTTTGGAACCCATTTTAGAGGAGAGTTTCTCTGACAGATCATACAGCCTCATGACTAAAGATTCTAATAAGTCACACCCTAAGGGAACATCTTCAATGGGTGCAGGTCCTTCTCAGCCTGCATCTGTGGGACGCATGTCTAACCTCACTATCCTATCTTATTGCAGTATTAGCGAGAACCACGATTAATTTGTTAAACCATGGGATGAAGCTGACTCGACTAGTGCATAGAGGCTACAAGAGGTTGTCAATATCTTGGAAAACAACTAACAACTCGCATATAACTCAAGCTACACTCAAGTGACTGAAATCACCAAAAGCCAATCGCTCATCGGCAAACAAATCACATCCGTTACAGCATCAAATGACATCCAAACGTAACAAAACTTCTAGGAAAAGTTTATAAGACCTAAGCACACATGCTTATGGTCTCAAACCCCACTTTAGATCAAGTTCCAAAATCGCGATTATTAACAGCAGTGGATTTTTGACCTAGTCGTTTTTGACCCAGAATACATCTAAATGCTTAGCAATGAAGCCCCAATACCCCGCCTATGCTTAGGTTTTTATTTGAAAGTGTAAATTCCTAGTTATAATGAATTTAGGCCGCGGGTCGGTGACGCCAAAAGCTACAAAATACTGTGAACTGCTTACGTCAATGCGTAGAGCTCTTACCTATGGTTGCAATCCAACAAACGCAATTGCAATGTGACAACCAGGGAGGGATTAGGAAGTGCAAGAAGGAGAGGAGTGAGCGCCGTTAGCTCACGTTGTGTATTTCTTATCCAAAAACTTATAAAAAACTTACAAAAATTGGCTTATATACCTTAGCCAAGGTTTTTGGGTGGTCAAAACTAATAATCTAGAGTTCTACCAAAGCTGGGTAATGACTGGCTGATACAATTTGAAAGCTTGTAGCCCCGGCTCATTAATTACAGAGTTTGTCCGAGAAAATGGGAGTTACAATATTCTCAATTTATCAAAATAATAAATGTTTTACAAAGAGAACTCCGAAAAATGGTGTCTGTGTTAGCTTGCTGCTAACAGCATCTGATGTAAAATTGTTGTATTTGAAGTTTCAATTTGAAGATGTGCTTAAGGCCAAAATCTATAAGGATGGAATGGACTGCTATTGTGTTAAGTTGGAAAATAAGCCGAGCGAGTTCAGAGACCTTGTAGATGTTGATTATGACGGGGATAGATATTTCGACCGAGAGGGAGTAATGTACCTGGTGGTTCATAACCCTTTTATTGTGGATAAATAGGGAATGACCGGCACCAAGGACAAGGTAGATAATGATCTGGCCGATGCATCATCCAAAATGAAGAAACAAAATGCAGTACTCAGATGCACCAATGAAACATAGCGCCTTAACACGAATAACACATATGTGGGGCTTTATAAGTTCAATAATGAAGAATAAACACTCTATTACAGATGTGACGAGCCCCACATCAAAGAATTGACAGACCGAAAACACTTGTATGTTTACACATACACAGAGGGCAGAAGTATTTAGGTGGTCATAATGGACAAGTATTGCTAAAAGTACTCTCCAATGGACCGTAAGGAGTTAGAGAGATACACATATTTTGGAGGACCACTCCACCAATACTATGTAAACGTGGAGGAAGTAAAAACCATGACTACTCACACTAGACTTGAGACTGTACCCATGAGCCCCTTGAGAACCAGGGTGGAGGATTCTTATGGACATGAACGAGTCCCAAAAACAGAACCTTTAGGATCAATGGCGTCTAGGGCTTCCATGAACACACATAGGGGCAGTACTATTCCTGACATCACTTACACCACTAGAATCCCTCCGACTATTACACGAGATCGACTTGATGAACGTATAGCAGATAGGATACCATTGTTAGTACCAAGAGGAGATTATGAACCTAGAGAAGTCACACCAGGCAGACCAAGAGTTGTTAGAATGGTTGCAGAGGCCACACCTATGCGACCATCTCGGGTGGCAAAATGTGTACCCAAAAAGTATAATGGATCTGGAGATCCGTATGCCCATGTTTCAATCTTCAAACAAGTGTTGAGAGCGGAACAGGTAACTGATTTCCACACTCAATACGAAGGATTTGGGTTGACATTAGAAGGTACTGCTTTGAATTGGTTCCAACCATTAAACAGTTTGGAATTCCCAAGCATTGAGCAACTTCTTCGAGAATTCGCTGAGGAATTCTCAAAAAGGGGGATCAAGCATAACACTGTCTCCTAGATCTATGCATTTAGGCAAAAGGAAAAAGAAAAAGTGAAGGAAGCATCACTTCATTTCAAGCAATACATAGAAATATTCCCTGCTCGAGAGCTACCTCAGGATGAAAGACTATCAGTCCTTTTCATAGAAGGATTGCAAAATGGTACGCTCAAAAAGGACTTGCACTTGAAGGCATGTGTAACTTTTGAGCAAGTCACAAAAGAGGTGTTTTATCTTGTAGATAACTGCAAGGCATATGGGGAGGTGACTGAAAACACGGATTAGGGGACGAGTAGCCCCTCTTCAACCACTAGTGAGTCCACGACAAAATTGGGAGGGAAAAACCCAACTGTGTCGGACGTTGATCGAATGATCGAGGAAGTGATCAGGAGGATAAACCAAGGAAACAGGACAAACCCAAACACACGACAGCCGTCCACCCAAAAATGCAATACTTGTGGAGGAGATCATCCAACCCAGTGGTGCAACCTTCCACAAAGGCCAGGAGTAAACGCACAACGAATATTGAAATGGTGTGCTACAGAACAAAAATGGACAAACCATGAAACTCACGAATGTTTCTATAATCGGAACTATGTTAGGGAGAGACAATACGGACCACATGGAGGACAACAACTTCCGCCCCCTCCAAGGTACCAAGTAGGGCCAAATAACGCAATCTTGGGGCAAGAAAAAACTCAACCTGTGTTAGGACATTAACCTCCTTTACCCCAAGAAAATAGGGCTATGGTAAGGATTTCTCAACCCATAGAACCACCTTCTGATCAGAGTATGGTCCAAGTAGTCTCATACCGAGAAGATTCAGACAATACTTATGAGAGGGGATTTGATGGGAATGCATATGCTCCAGAGGGACATAATCCATGGATAATTCCGAAAGAGATGTTCGAACCCTCATACATAGCATAGCCAACTAAAAACCATTATTTGGTCGATGAGAATATGCTCATGTTCATGGCAAATCAGGGCTACAAACCTAGGGGCTACCCTCCTAGAATAGGACAATCGATGGGAGCTCCACAAGCTTCTTCACCACCTGAAAGACCATGCTATGAATGTGGCGGTGATCATTGGGCTAGAGTTTGTCCAAACAAAGGAGAACGAATGAAACTTTTTGGATTTTGTGACGGATGCACGACCGACCATCTCATTCCACACTGTCCAAAAAACCCCAAAAACAAAGGAAAAGAAACCATGAACAAAATGGGGATTGTTCAAAGCTCAAGTGGATCAGTAACAAAATCGAACATTCCGATAAATGTGGTCACTAGAGCTCAAGCACATGAGGCAGCAAGGAACATCCCAACCAGCCAAACAGAGATAGAAAACTTGTATGTCCGAACCCCTAGGAAAACCTGGAAGGCAAAATAAAACAAGATGAAAGCCAAAAGAGAAAAGGAAAAAACGGCATTGGAAACCAAATTGCTAAAAATAGAGGAACAACTTCAAAGGGAAAGAGACCTTAAGGGCAACAACGAGATAAAAATACCATCGGATCTACCATCAGGAGGGTCGATCTTAGTAGACAAGGTGTTCAAAACTTTGGATGCAATTCTAAAAGCTTACGAGGCAAGGCTAAAGCCTAACCAAACCCAAGAGGATAGGTGGTTAACGTCCCTCATCCAGGCTATGAGAAAGAGCGGCTAAAGATGTACAAGGAGCTCATCCAAGCCGCTCAAGCGCTTATAGAACCATCAGTTCCTACGGCTCCAAAAACCGAGGTACTAATCCGAGAAAAGATTCAGGAGTTAGAGGGGCGGGGAATTGAAAAGAATAGCCTACCAAATCGTGTAGATGAAACACCATTGGATACGAGGGTGGTAGCCAATACAACAGGCGGAACGTATTCTCAAGTACCACTACCAATTCTGGAGGTAGAAGAACAATGGCCTCAAGAGCTATGGGAACATATCAGGAATAGAAAAGATGGAAGTGCCACACTTGTGTCAGCTCCTATCCCAAAAATCCACTTGGAGCATAAGCTCTACCCAAATGACATTAGATCATTGTATGGCGATGCAGGCACAGCAATATCAGAAGGCAGTAAACCACAGTCGTTGAAGACTTTACCTTCATTTATTGGTAACCATGAAACTCGATCGGAGGTAAGGAAAGTCCCATCTCAATGGAAAGCCAATCCTAAGATGATGGATAGTAAAACTCTTCATGAGCTGATGTCATCCCCTATCCATTGTACATTGACTCTGTCAGAGTTACTGCATATCAGATCGCATCTTTGGGACGAGGTCAGGAAAAAATTGGAAAAAATAGGGCTAGTAATTCCTTCACCCGAGGCTTCTCCAAACGCACTAAAGACAGAACCCTTGAAACAAACTAAACATGAGCCAGTACCAGTAAACAAGGTAGGGGATTATTATGAAGGTGAAGAAGAAAATACTACCCTACCGGTGGAGTACAAAGAGATTAAGTCAATAGCAATCTTGGATAGCGGGGCTGGAATAGCCATAGCTACCAAAGCCATGTGGAAAAAATGGGAAAAACCTGCTCTCAGAAAGACGAGAATGAAACTTCAATTGGCAGATGGGTATCTGGAAAGACCCATAGGCATCTTGGAGCAGATTGTAGTAACGTCTTGTGGAATTGCATATGAACACACATTCGCTATTATGAATTTCGATGAGAGCAGCAATTTCGACATCATATTGGGCAGACCATTCATGCATCAGCTCAAAATGGTGCAAGATTGGGGCTATGACTATATCTATCTCAAGAACAAGGATGTCACTACGAAAATTAGTGTCACAGATCATAGCTATAGAGACGTAGAAAGAACCCCAGGAGAAGAATTTCATTCCACAACTGACCAGGAAGGAGGAATACCGGCTTGGCTATAGAAGAAAGCTCATTAGTGGACAGGAGAAGCTTCGGAATGTGGAAGTCTAAAAAAGGAAAATTGCATTCTTGATAGGACTGCACAAGACGAGGCATACATATCAGAGCCTTTTCCAGAAGAGATGTTCGAACTTCGGATGGCAACAAATAGTAGCCACTCTTGATGTTTGTGTAAACGAGGTGAGCCTCACCAAATTCTGTGATGAGGAAGGGTATGATATCATTCCATTCCAGATGATGGGTGTCAGCCTAACTCCAAAGACAGAGGGGGAAGTCCCTGACAAGGATGGGGTTGCCAAGTGCCGACGCATAGTGGATGAAATCTCTGTAAGAGACCTGGCCAAATGGATGAAAAGATTTCCAAGACTCGACTGATAAGATGCTAGAGGATAACACGGACGACGAGTTGTCTAGTAGCTCGAGTCAAAGCATCAAACGGAAGGATCAACGGGTGATCTACTATGATTTCCCAAACCAAAATCCTCGAAGACAACGCAAGTATCGAGATAAACACAGAAACAACCAAAACAAGCACAACGAGGACTCAGTATCTCTATTAACTGACAAAACGCAGTACTTAAGATTAGTACAAGCGACTGATTGCCTCAAGGACAGGATATCAAAGAAATACATGAAACATGAGTCAACCAAAACCAAATCGAAAAAAGCAAACACACAAAAACCAGAAAAAGAGAAAAATACCAAAAAATCAATTAAGTTGTCCAAAATGGAGCGCAAAGTCAAATACAATGAATTGAAGCGAGCCTTGAAGGAAGTTTGGACAACAAAAATGGAAACTAATAAGGAATCAAATGATGATAAATTCAATGCACCTTCCCACTATAAGAAGTATACCATTCAGGATAGGAAGATCATGGTGCAAAAATCCAAACGAGATCCCAAGGAACTAGGAATTTCATATGATGGGCCTGAAAATGCCAAATGCATCAACTTACCAAAACCAAGTGAGGAGCCTAAACCGGCATACATTGCCACGGATCTTACTGAAGAGGAAGAGAAACTTCTAGTCGATACGCTCAGACGATATAAAGATGTCTTTGCATGGTCATACAAAGATCTAAAGGGGATAGATCCTGAGATCTGTCAGCACACGATTCCCCTTAAGAGTGATGCCAGACCACGCATACAACGTCCTTACACGTACAATGTGTTGGGGTTAAGGCCTATGTGCCTTGACCGGTCGCCCAGGTCATGGGCGACCGCCCACTGTTACCCTATACTTATAGTGAGTATACTGTATAGGGGGAGCTGCCACTTCACATTCTCCCCACCCACATCGTGTGTGTGTCTCCTTTTCTCTCTCGTACTCTCCATCTGTGGTGCTCCCCGATCCCCTTCAATTGGTATCAGAGCGAGGTTTTGTGCTTGCTGTTTTCGCGTCCGCGCGCGCGCACTTTCAAGAGTGCAAACAGGGTTTCGACTTCGGCATCGACATATTCAGCTTTCCGAGAGCGTTTCCAAAAGGTATCCTGACGTTTTACCCCCCTTTCGAAGCCATTCGAGCCATCAAAAACCTCATTTGAGCTACGGTTGAGGAGCTGCATTTTTCAGCCCTCTTTTTGCAGTTTATGCTGCGTTTTTGGGTCGAAACGGAGGTTTTTTGGCATAGCTTTCACACCCAGACTCAGATACATGTGATCCAGGAGTCTACCTTGGGGTTTTGGCATGCTCCAGACGCGCTCGACATATCAGAATTTTAAAATTATGAACGCTGAATTTTCTGCAGCAGCAGTTGTTTATTGTGTGTCGAGGATTCTACACATGGTTTGCTCTCAAATGTGAGAGTGATATTTGCTGCAAGTTTCCTCACGGGTGGGAGGATATGATGTATGCCTTATGTGGTTTGATGCTCACGGAGACTAATGTGGTTGCATTTTGAGCTCGGCAATATATGCCTCGAGCATGTTTTTTGGCAGTCACAGGTAGAGCAGATATTTGTGTACTAGATTTGCAGGTGTTTGCAATGATGTATGCAAAGTGTGGAGATTGGTGCATGCATTTGGAGTGCGGTTTGATGCGCTTTGGTTGCTCATGGTTTTGAGCGTGCAGTCAGTTTGGTTACTGGTTTTGTGGCCGTTTTACTGACGAAACTCTGGCGAAATTTTCCCAGGAGTTTTATGCGTATCATTTATGCGATCTAGGTAGAGATTGCGGGTTGCACTCAGCATTTGTGTGCGGTGTTCTCTACAGGTGGGAGATTTGTGCATGTGTATGCATTGATACCGCACAGTGTGGGCTTGGTGATTAGCTCACAGATTGCAGTGTGATACTAGAGCAGGCGAGGCTTGTATTGACATTACGGGAGCTCTATTTTGGAGTGTGTCTCACAGGTTTTACATTGTGTTTCTGGCCATATTGGTAGACAGTTTCCAGGTGTTGTTGGTGAGGTGTTTTTGCTATCTAGCTTGCTACTTGTGCTCATGGCAGAGACAGGTGATCGGTCAGATTGTGACCTCTCACAGATGCGCATGTTCGATGGGTCAGACTTTGCGGCATGGAGAGAGTGTATGCTTGATGCATTGACACAGCGAGGGTTGCATCGACCATTGAGTGGTGATGCAAGTAGACCTTCAAACATGTCTGACGATCAGTGGCAGGAGCTAGAGGAGATGGCACTATCTACACTCTCTTTGCACCTTGCGGAATCTGTATATGCTCTTGTTATGTATGAGACTACTTCGAGAGCACTTTGGCGCAGATTACATGATATGTATGATAGATCTGAGTCATCACGGACTTGTGTGAGACATGTACATTCACGAGCACGCCGACAGGTGAGATGTTGGTATTGTGGTCATTCTGGACACGTTAGACGGCGTTGTTTTCGTCGTATGCGACATCGTAGGAGACATGGCAGTCTCAAAGATGTATGTAGTGATGCCATGGACTCAGTTGCTTTGACAGTTGAGGCAGATGTAGTGTCGGAGTATACTAGTGACGGGGATGTCACTTTTACCTTGAGCTATGCACGAGATGCTATACATGTGGATAGTGCACTCCCTTCGCAGTGGTTGCTAGACGCAGATGCTATGTTTCATATCACGCCGCATCGTGAATGGTTTTGTAGCTATTCTAGCGGGATGCTTGGCAGTGTACGTTTGACCGATGGATCAGTGCATGCGATAGCAGGTGCAGGAGATGTGAGACTGTCATTACCGAGTGGTGTATCTTACTTGTTACGACATGTGTGCTATGTACCAGATTTGACAGTGAGTTTGATCTCGATTGGTCAGCTTAGAGATTGTGGATGTCAGATTTCGCTACGAGAGCGAGATTTTGTGATGCATTTGGGTTCGCTAGTGATTGCGAGAGGTGCCAGGAGTGGTACAGGTTACCCATTAGGCAAAATTTGGACTCACAAAGGGGCCCTTTAAGGAGTTTGACTTTACCTCTCTCTACCAGAACGGGCACATGGATAATTTTTTGCAAACAAACTCCAAAGTTGGCGGAGGTTTGACAGTTAGAATGTCCTCTTCAAGCTCTATCTACTGATATATAGCACGCCATGAGATTCCTCATATTTTAGAAGATTCTTTTTTTGATTCACCTGAGGATTCCTCATATTTTAGAAGATTCTTTTTTTGATTCACCTATGAGGAATCTCATGGCGTGCTATATATCAGTAGATAGAGCTTGAAGAGGACATTCTAACTGTCAAACCTCTGCCAACTTTGGAGTTTGTTTGCAAAAATTTATCCATGCGCCCGTTTTGGTAGAGAGAGGTAAAGTCAAACTCCTTAAAGGGCCCCTTTGTGAGTCGAAATTTTGCCTAATGCCATTGCATGTGGATCATGGGAGAGACGGTGTTGTCTCTGTGATCACGCAGCCAGGTAGAGAGCGAGAGAGCAGGCGAGTCTCTTTTGCTTGTGCGTTGCAGGATGCTTTGCATGGAGTGCAGAGCAGTGACTTTGTTGTGCAGGTTGCGTCTACGGATGCACAGGTAGAGCAGGACAGCTCTAGTGAGTCACAGCAGGATGAGTCATCAGAGGTGATGACAGAGATGACTCACATGGATGCTGAGATGTCGGCTATTGTGGAGTCATTTCTTGATATGCTTATGCCAGAGCTTGATGCAGATTCAGGACAGATGGATACTCTTGGTACACATGTGATATGTGGTGGGCACGAGGAGTCACTCCAGAGCTCGGAGTCAGAGTGCCATGGTCTCTATGATAGGGGATAGGATTGCCATGAGTTGAGTTCTGAGTTGGAGGTGGCAGAGGTTGCCAGGGTTGCATCAACGTTTGGTGTCCTCATGTACGAGATGCTAATCTCGAGGCCCGACATAGCAGCTGCAGTGGGAGCATTTGTAGCAGGGTTGATTAGTTGTTCGATGATTGATCTCGGCATAGAGCATAGGGGAGGTTTGCAGGTATTGGACCGATACTTGCAAGAGTGCATGAGCTCTTGTAGACTCTTTGCATAGCTTGGAGCTAGCTCTGTGTGGCTTCCGCAGCGGGATGTTTGTCTATCAGTAGAGTCGGATGCACTAGCTCATCGAGAGTCAGTGGGCATAGGTTGAGAGAATATCTCACCTTCTATTAGTTGTACACTAGTAGATCTTGCTTAAAGGCACATTGGCCTTTAAGTGGGAGGTTGTTGGGGTTAAGGCCTATGTGCCTTGACCGATCGCCCAGGTCATGGGCGACCTCCCACTGTTACCATATACTTATAGTGAGTATACTGTATAGGGGGAGCTGCCACTTCACATTCTCCCCACCCACATCGTGTGTGTGTCTCCTTTTCTCTCTCGTACTCTCCGTCTGTGGTGCTCCCCGATCCCCTTCACAATGAAACTTTTGCCAAGAAAATTAAAGAGGAGATAGACAAACTGAAGGACACTGAGTTTATCTACGAGATTGAACACACCAATTGGGTGTCCCCGATTGTGGTGGTATCCAAAAAGAATGGAAAATTGCGTGTCTGTGTAAACCTCAGATAGGTAAATGCAGCCACCATCAGGGATAACTATCCCCTGCCAATAACAGATCATGTTATTGAGAGGGTAGCAGGGAAAGAGGCCTATAGTTTCTTGGATGGGTTCTCAAGCTACAACCAGTTGACGATTAAAGCGGAAGATCAGCATAAGACAACTTTTGCGACAGAGTGGGGTGTATTTGCCTACAAGGTAATGCCTTTCGGCTTGACCAATGTCCCGGCTACATTTCAAAGACTAATGAGCCACGCATTCAAAGAATATCTCAGACAATTTCTGGAGATCTACATGGATTATTTTTGTGTTCATTCTCATCGACGAAGTGACCACATCACTCATCTAGAAAAAGTCTTTGAAATATGCAAAACGTATCGTATTTGCTTAAACCCGCAAAAATATGTCTTCATGGTTAGACAAGGTAAATTTTTGGGCCACATTGTGTCCAAAAATGGAATTTCAACTGATCAAGAAAAGGTACAAATAATTGTTGCACTACCGAGACCAACAAAGATAAAAAAAGTGCAAGCATTTATGGGGCATTGCGAGTACTACAAGTGTTTCATATATATGTATGTTGTAATAGCTAAGTCATTGTACGCCATCATAACTAAGTTGGAATGGACGGAGGAATGTGAGCAGGCTTTCCAAAAATTGAAGCAGCAATTAATTTCGGCTCCAATTTTGCAAGCCTCTAACTGGAGCAAAATCTTTCATGTCCATGTGGATGCATCAGCCTATGCCATCGGGTGCATATTAGCCCAGCCAGAAGAGAAGAAAATAGAATTTCCCATTTTCTACTCTAGTCGGAAACTAAACAACGCAGAGAGATATTATACCACTATGAAAAGAGAAGGCTTGGGAATGATCTATGCTGTCAAGAAATTTAGACACTACCTTCTAGCAAACAAGTTTATCTTCTTCGTGGATCATGAAGCACTGTTATATCTAGTAAATAAACCTTGCAACACTGGAAGAATTGTTCATTGGTTTATACTGCTACTTGAGTTTGACTTCACGGTGTTCGTAAAAAAGGAGACCACACACCAAAGAGCAGATCATCTTTCACGACTATTTCATGGGGAAGCACCTGAGGGTGTCAATGATGACCTTCCTGATTCTGTTTAACATTGAAATGGTGCCGAGATGGATCAAAGAGATCATTCCTCTACTCACAATTGGCTCATTGCAGATAGAAAGACAACCATCAATTATCCATCAAACACGAAATCTCCATCTTTTAGCAAGATGGTTGTACAAACACGGTAAGGATGGGATATTGAGACTATGTGTACAGCCCGAAGATACCACCTACTACCTCAAACAAGCTCATATACAAAATACGGGATTTCACACTGGTGAAACACAGGCAGGCCAACGGTTACAGAGACTGGGTGTCTACCAGCCAAACATGGAACACAGTGTCCATACATTTGTAAAATCCTGTGATAATTGTATAAAACAACCCCCAGTGGAACATGCCACCATGTTTCGCGTAGTACAAGCACCTAAATGGAGTGCTCACATAGTTGAGTACTTAAAAACCAAACCTTTCCATAGGAATGGGGCAAAGCAAGAATGAAAATTGTCAAGAAGAAGAGGCTAAACACTGTCTGCTCATTGCCAACCAACTGTATAAGCAGGAAAAGGACAAACAACTACGGTTGTGTGCTACAAAAAGTGAATATTACGTTATCCTAGATCAAGCACACTCAGGACAGCCAGGGGGACATTTCTCTGCTGATAAAATGGCAAGGCTCGTGCTACACTCAGGCATATGGTGGCCAACCCTGTTTATGGATGCAGAGACATATGTCAAACAATGTGATGAATGTCAACGCACCAAACCACCCAAAGGAGAGATGAAATGCCACTGAGGCCAATGATGGGCATACGTGCTTTTGCCAAATGGGACATTGACTTCATTGGTCCCATCATACCTCCAGGATACAGGACTCATGCACAATACATCATCGTAGCAACAAACGACATGACGAAATGGGTGGAAGCAAAAGCAACCCCAAAAAATGATGCAAGAACTACAACTCAGTTCCTTTTTGAAAACATATTTACGTGATATGGACTACTAATCAAAATAGTGAGCGATAGGGGAACACACTTTTTGAACGACGTCATTGAAAGCCTCCTTGACGAATTCATGGTGGTCCATCACAAATTGGCACCTATCATCCGCAAGCTAATGGGTAGGCAGAGAGTACCAAAAAAATCCTATGCACCGTGCTCACCAAGATAGTCAGTGACTCAAGAAATGATTGGGATCAAAAGCTACACACAGCCTTATGGGCTTACCGGGTAGCTTTTAAAACTTCCATTGGAACGACTCCCTTTAACCTGGTATTCGGGATTAATTCGATCCTACCATTGGAATTCCTAATCAAATCCCTAAGAGTGGCAACACAATTAGGATGAACGGGCCATGAGCTATCGGAGAGACTAAACACCCTGGAACAATTAGATGAAACCAGACTTAGCCGGGACATATGCTCAAAAAAAACAAATGAAAGCTTTCCATGATCAACACGTGATTGGAAAGGAGTTCCAAAAGGGGGATTACGTTCTCATGTATACCCTCAAACAACACTCCAAAAAACTCAAAAATCGAGGAATGGGGCCTTTTGTATCGCAAAGTGGCGCCATCAAGCTTGCAACATTAGCAAGAGAGGAGATGCCTAATTGGACGAGTGGCTGTAGATTAAAAAAATATCTTCTTCCGCTGACACCAAAAGAACTCGCAACACTCCATGCAGCAGCTCAGCACAGACGTCAAGCACAGGACAAGCACAGTAGGAAGCCAAACTCAAAATATTAAAATGCAAAGAACAAGCAAAATTCCAGAGGAAAGCACAACAGGACGTTGCTATTGAAAATGCTCCGATAGCATCGATACAAACAGCAACTACATGGTTAGGAGGAATGGATCTACGCATTCATTTACAATTTGCCAACGGCACCATCGAAAGAGCCTTAGTGGACACAGGGGCCATAGCTAATGTGGTTAACTACTTCACTTTTAGAAAAATCATGTAGGAACCTCTAATGCCCAACACTATGGGGCTCAAAGTAGCAAACAAAGGCACTATGGACAATCTGGGCCACATAAATTTACCAATCATCATTGTTGGCACCATTTATCCGCATCAATTTCATGTGGTCAAAGATCAACATCTTAACGAAGTAGTTATTCTAGGAGTGCCGTGTATACGCACTTATCAAGCCACGCCAAACTACCATGACAATACCTTACTCCTCAAACACGAGGACCAATCTTTAGCCATACCATTCGTACAAACGGACCATGTATGGGAACCTCTACCATCGCCACATGCACCAGCTTAGCGATACTCCACCACCATGGTCAAGAAAATATGGGTTAAAAAATCAATCATGGAAACCAAGCCTAGGCAATTGTGGATACCTAAAAGACAAACCAATACACATGAGCCTACATTGCCTACGTAGAAGTAAAACCACCACAAATTGCCCACCACTGTCATCACACGACCTAACCCAATGGACCACTATCTTCGACATCCAAACACTATTTTTGGGTATGGCAACCAAAACAACCTCGCCTTCACGATGCCTCTTCTAGCGAATCCAAATCCAAGCAATTTCGGTGGCAACCCAAACAAAGCCAAAAAGCAACCCAACCATCAGCATCAAAACTTTTGCCGGTCACAGTCAAACACAGATTGCGTCTTCTCCAATTACTATTGTTCGGACCATGCAGCTTTTAGAGAACCTCACCACCAACAACCACTGAACATATTGTTCAACACCTCTCTCTTGCACAACATTTTGTTTCCCCATACATATCCTCCATCAGCATCATAGAGCCACACTATACGGCTATACATAGATACGCGCTTGGTTCCCAAGCACTCTGACACATGTTCGTCGGGGACGACTCACTCTAGGAAGGGGGGAAAATGCGACAGGATTATCATTTGTATATATTATTATTATCATCTTACTTCTTTTCTTTTCTTTTTCTTTCCTTTCTTTTTCTTTAAAAAACACATAACAAGTTTTTCAGAGCCTGACAGAATCTTAGTTGGCATAATCATGAGCCATAGCGTCACCATCTAATACCAAACTAAGAGTAAGTATATAAGGAAGGCGACACTAATTTTGGCTAAGTAAGCTCATTTGCATTGAGAGAGAGAGAGAGAGAGAGAGAGAGAGAGAGAGAGAGAGAGAGAGAGAGAGAGAGAGAGGAGCGTAGAGTTTCCAAAGTTGCTCCTGCCCATTGCGACCACCTCGCTGGGTCTTACTACACCAGATTTGACAGGTATGATCATTAACCTTGCAAGAGCATGTGCGTGTGTCCCATACTGCATTAACAGTGCCAAAACAACAGATCAAAGCAGTACAAGGTCACAAAATCGGCAAACTAACAGGGCCAATGGGGAAGTCCAAAACCCATCAAAAACCAGAAATATTTCATCAGTAGACCCCAATTAGCTGACAGAATCAGGCAAGGTAAAAACAGCAAAAAAGTGGTGAACTGGATCGCGATCCATGTTCCCCAAACCCTAAAATCATGAAAATTTCTATAGGAGCAACAATAGAGGGCCAGGAACAAACTCCTATGACTAGCTTTTCAAAATGCATCCCAACATGGATCGCGATCCATGCCCCTTTTTGCCAAAATCAAGATAAAAGTGGCTCACTAGCTGGTAGTACTAGTGTTGCAAAATGATCACAAAAAGTGCTCTAAAGATCATCAAACCCTCCTGGATTGCTCCTTTCAGTCTGCAAATGGTCTTTTGGTCATTTCACATGAAAAAAGGTGGAATCCTAGAGAAAAACTCAGGAGAGGGCAGATGTTGGGATGCCAGCAAGACCCAAAAAGAATGGCTAAAGATAGAGTCCTGACAAATTTTCAAATCACTGCTAAAGTCAATTGGGAGACTTCACACTCTCCTCGGAGCCTATCAACAAGCAGTTGTAACCTAAGGATGGTGGTAGGATCAAAACTAAGCAAAGGTTTACTTGCAAAATGGTGAAAATTGCAGGATTCAGTTTGTGTTCTCAAAAGGATTCAATGTCTGGTGGAATTTGCCAAGGATCAAAACAATGATAGATCTTAGGCAAAACATGAGTCCAAAAAATGGTTGCCAGAAACAGATATGGTCAAAACGGAAAAAACATGGCCATAAACTGAAAAATGGGGCAAACTAAGGAAAAACATGTCCAAAGTTGAAAATATTTTTACCAGTGTACTAGGAAAACCTATGGGAACAATGTGCACAAGAACTGTATCAAAATTTTGTCCAACATGGATCGCAATCCATGTACCTTTTTGCCCAATATAAGTAAAAACGATGCCATCTGATTCAGTATGTTGAAGAAAGCCAAGCCATGGAGTTTCAAGCCATTTGAATCCCAAAATCCACTTCAAAATGCCAAAAATCTCTAAATATGCAAATGGTTTCCAAAATTTAGCCCAAGTGTCAAACCATTGATCCAAATCCCAAAAATTTTGGACCAAGGTATAATCTAGATGAACCCTACCAGATGGTATCATCAGATTTCCAAAATGTTGCCCAACATGGATCGTGATCCATGTACCTTCAACCCTAAATCCAGAGAAAATTGCTCAGTAGCATCCCCATATGCCCATGAATAACTTTCCAAAGTTAGAATTTCCAAATGTATCCCAACATGGATCACGATCCATGTTCCTTTTTGCCAAAATTCATCTGTTACATTACAGTCTTGTGCCTATAGTAAGCCTAGATGCACTGGTCAAATTTGGAGTAGTTTTGACAAAGTTATGCTCATTTTTTCATTCTATGGTCAAGTTTACACTTTCCAACAATTCTGATCAATGGCTAAAACCTATTTTCACATGCTAAAATTGGCAACAGGATGCCTTGAAGGAAAGCACAAAGGGAGTGGAATGCAGCACCCTATGAGATAACCAATATCTCATCAAATGAGAAAGCTCACATCACCGAACAGGTACTTGAAGCAATTCTGGCAAACATCTTCATCTGAAGGTTTCAAGCAGTAGATGGAGAAATTGTAAAGGCCACAATTGTTCCACAAGAAATGTGGACTCTGCACCAAAAACCAGAAGTGCAAGCAGGGGGCAGGTGCCTACAGCTAGACAACTTCTTACGACTGTCTTCCTTGGGGAACGGGAGCTCACGAGCTCATAAGTTCAATACAGTACAATGGGGAAGAAACTCTGACAGACACGGATGGGGCAGTCATCAAGGTAAAGATCACAGCGGAAATTATCAATGAAGCCCTCCACCTACTGCAAGGGATGCACAATCTCTTGCAGAAGACGAAGGCAATAGACAGTGATAAAGCCTTTTTGAAGCAACGAGGCCACAAGCTGACGTATCAAGACCTGATCTACTCAAAAACTAAACTGCCATTGTGCCTTATATCGCAACATTTCAAGGTGCAAAAGCCGCCTAGATATACCGAACCTTTGTTGCACATGGCCGTGGTAATGGCAATGGGCTTGGTTGAAGGTAGGGTAGTCAGTTGCGACTTTGGCAACTATCTTCTTGACACTATTGTGGAAGGGAGTCAAAGAAGTAAAGCTTACATGAACGGGGGCACAATGCTCACACGTATAGCCTATCAGGCAGCACTGGGGATGATCGAGGATCTACCACCTGCAGAAGCATAGATAGATCTGATCCATGGATCTAAAAGAGTTGTAAGACCAATGGCAGGACCTTCTACAAGGCAAAAAGCAGAAGTCAAACAGACGAGGCAAAGAGCAACGTTAAAGGATTCTGACAGCGAGAAGATCGAGTCAGATGCTCGGAGTAGCCAGGAAGAAGGGTCCCAGTGGCAGGACCTTCTACAAGGCAAAAAGCAGAAGTCAAACAGACGAGGCAAAGAGCAACGTTCAAGGATTCTGACAGCGAGAAGACCGAGTCAGATGCTCGGAGTAGCTAGGACGAAGGGTCCCACCCAAGAGACACTCCTTCGGAGTACCAGTCTTTGGAGGAGGAGAAGGATGGCCCATACACACTTGGATATACATGCTTGCAAAAGAAAGCTATGCATGTGGTAGAGGCTATTCCCATAACGCATGCCAGGAGAACAATGGAAGAAGCTCAAGCATTGAGGGAAAGGCTCCGCCAACAAAAGCAAGATCAGAAACAAACCCAAGGAACAGAAGCGAATGATGAGAAAGAAGAGGATGAAGCTGAAAATATTCCGCTGCTACACAGGCAAACAGAGGCTTTAGAAAGGATCAAGCAATAGAAGAGGAAGGAAACAAAGAAAAACGAGAGATTACAAGTGCCATGTGGCAGCGCATTCACAATGAACTCAAGAGAAAGATGGAGCAAAGGCAAAGAGAAGAATCAAGCCACGCATTGATGATCTCGAATCATCTGACGAATCTAGTCAAAGCAAAAAAGAGGAAAGTCACTCGCAAGGAGAGGAACATCACAACACATAGGACCAGCAAGGTCAAGACCTTGGTTCACCCAAGGATGCTAAGCAACTTCCAGAGACTTTGGAAAAAGAGGAAGGAGAAATTGCAGGACTGCTAGAACAAGGAGCGAAGGAAAAGCAAACGGAACACAAAACGGATCAAGAAACGGAGTCCGCACAAACAAAAGCCCGCCACAACCTCTGCTGCTCTAAAAGATTCAAAACAAAGAGAAAAGCAAGCTGAGGTGACTGAACAATTGGATCAGGGCCAAAAAGGCCAGCATAGGCCAAGATCGCCACGCTCACAAGCAACCATGGAGGAAGGAGTGGAGATAGTTAAATCCTTTGACATTGACGCTCACTTAGAGCATATCAAGCTACATTTCCAATGTCAAAGGGCTCTTTACAATCTAAGAGAGCTGAAGTTAGAAGATAACAAGAAGGAAGCATCTAAAACGACAGCAGAATCCTTGCAGCTAAAGCAACAAATAGAAGCACTAAAGAAGGCACAACTCCAGACACAATCGAAGTTGCAAAGAGAACATGAGAATGCAGCCTACTATTACAATGAAGTGCAACAATGTAACGAGGCAAACTCCGCATTGCAGATCGAGCAGCAACGTCTCGAGGAGGAGCTAACCAAAGAAAGAGAACAAAATGAGAAGCTACAAGGCTTGTATGTGGTGGTTAGCAGATCTTTGACTCAGCTCTTGGCCATACAAGAGACCCCCTTCTCCTCAATGATGACTGCAAGATCTAGCTCCTTGAGTCAAGAAATCAAAGAGTTGAAAGAAGCCCTGAAACAAGAGAAATATGACAGACAAATCATGACAATAGGTCATAGGGGCCTACAACATGCCAAGGATGAGGAAATCAAAGAATTAAAAAGGCAATTGGATGAGGCAAGAGGGGATTTAGCAACTTTGAGAGCAGATTAACAAAAATATCAGCAGGCCCCAAGGGAATTTGAGCAGGAAGGGGAATTCGAACAATCCACGTTTGAAGCTCATCAAACAGAGGTGCCTACTACCAGCATTAGAAAAGGAACGCAGGAATCTGCAGATCCAGCCACGACATCCACTTCGGAGTTGACAAGGGATGAAATTTAGCGCTGGATCTCATAAGTAAAGGACCCTTCACACAAGGCTTATATGCAATATGAACTGAAGGTGTTGGAATCGGCTACCCTCCTCATGATCACTCCAGATGAGGTGGTAAAGAATCATGGGCACGAGATGATCTAGCCCGCCACATCACCTACCAAAGTACCCTCAGTAAAAATCCCTTCCGATCACTGGCCACCAACGTTGTGATTGAAGCAAGAGCTCATAATTTCAGATATCTCAGTGCAACGCTCGAAAGAAGGCAGTAGACTCGCTCAGAGACAGGTTGCACGAGGATGGGCAATGAATAGGAAGGGGGGAATGTTTGGTGGATACAGGCATATACAGGCATATGCACACCAAACTCTATAAACACTCTATTGTTTTGAAGAAATCCATGTAATTCAGCTTAGGATGAGTTGTAACCGTGATGTAATTAGACAATACACTCTCTACTTCTCTGAGTCTACACCCTTGTAAGAGGCCGGATGGTCGTGGGAAAGCCCCTTTAACTTTTAAAGTCAAAACCCTTAGTTTTGAGGGGAGATTTATCATTAGCTGAAAGAATCAAAAACATGCACTGTGGAGGCCTCTTACTACTACAACTTGTAATCTTCTTTTCTCATGAACTAGTAATCAGAATTCATTTTTGAATAGCACATTGCGTTCCTTGTCTCTTGCTCTACAATCTAAGTGTGATCATTTCCAATTCTGTTGTGGTTCGCGACGCATTGTTTGTGATCTAAATGCATTGATTTGGAGGTTAAAATGGTTGTTTTTTGATGTTTTGACCATGGATAAGTGTTTTATGCTTAAGAAAGACCTTCCAAGTACTTCTGTTTCAGTTTTCTGAACATTTTTGGTGATGGATCGTGATTTATGTACCTTCCCGGATGGTGATAGAACTTGGTAGGATTGAGCCCTTAAGTGTTGTGATACCTCTCCTTAAGTTTCGTGGCGTTCCGGATTCGTTTGGATGCCAAAACGGCGTGATGACCTAGAGTGGTGAGATTGGACACATATTGATTGTCTGACTAGGAAGTGGTTGATTTGCTTTTGTCATAGAACGAGTAGCCCCTGAGTTCACTTTGGTGAGATTGACACTCTCATTAAGTCTCCGTGCCCCATCCCGAGTCGCTTCCTTGCATATTGACATTATGTTAGTACAAAAGAGTTATGTTGCAAACGTCCGTTGCGGCGACCCGCTAACATTATTATATTGGACTAGTACTGGTGCTACTTATGAGATTGGTACTAGTACTTCTTCTGTATTGATACTGAACTGGTACTAGTAATAGTGTTGTTTGTATACTATAATATATTGGATTGGTGTTACCCGTGTATTGGTACTGGTGCTACTTGTGGACTGGTACTATACTAATTTGGTACTAGTGATACTGGAACTGGTGAAAAAATAGGTTGACCCCTTACCCGGCTAGGATAGGGTAAGGATAGTATGGGCATTATGAACTGATACTATATTGTATTGGTACTGGTATTGTATTGTATCAAACTAGGACTGCTGCTACTTATGTGATATACTGGTACTAGAACTGGTACTGTTTGTGTACAGTACTCTACTGGAGTGATATTGGTGCTACTTGTGATATTGGTACTGGTACTACTTGTGTATTGGTACTATACTGGTATTAGTACTAGTACGATTTGTGTACTTTAATATAGTGGACTGGTGCTACTTATGTATTGGTACTAGTGATACTTGTGTACTAATACTATCCTGGTACTAGTATTGGGATCCTGGAATTGGTGATTCTGGAACTGGTAAAAATATGGGTGGACCTTTTGCCCGGCTAGGATAATGTAAGGATAATATGTTAAAATTTCTTGGATATTATTGGGGCTAGTTGACCTAGGGAGTCGTGGGTGAAATATAGTAGGTAATTCAATAGTTGAGATTTTGGAGGTGCCTTAAATGACACTTAATTGACGCCTTAAATGCCACCACACACACACACATATATGTTCATTCGATGTGTTTCCTGACTCTGTAAACCCTTTCATTTTTTGCTTAACTTCACCGTGGCTCCCTCCTGACAGGTCTGCACTACAACACCCTCTAAGTGCTATCTCATTCTCTCTCCCTGGCTCTCTCCCCCTCTCTCTTCCCCTGTCTCTGTACTAGGCGGCGCTGCTGTATTCATCGTACCTCTTGATGATGGGCCCGCCATACTGTGCTGGAGGAATGTGGCCACTTGCTTCAAACACTATAAAAGGTGAGCTCCCATGCTCACTTAGCATTGGTACTGTATGCTTCTGTGGTGTGTGTGTGTACTTGAGAGTTGTTATCTGTACATTGGGATTGTGAGGGTGTTACCCGCAAGTGATGTTGTGTTAAAGTGGTCGGTTCTATGGCAAAAGGCAAGGATAAGCAGGCTATTGTGGAGCTGGCTGCTTGGACTCAATCCCAGGTGACCTATGGCATTGATATGGACTACTGTTTGAACTATTTGGTTGTGATATGATTCACTTGTTGTTATGGTTATATTCTTCATGCATATGCCGGAATATACATGAATGGCAACTTCCACTGTATTAGTTACGACACTGGTTTTTTTCACCTTATAGGTTTAGGAAAGGCTTTCAATTTATGATTAACTTATCATTGGCATATATATGTGCATCCTTTTGTCTCGGCTGAGAAATTCCTTTTGCGGCTAGCGATAACTCGCAATACTTATCTACGGACTTTTTCATAGGCATGTTTTTAGAATAAGTTTAAAAGGTGGTATCCTCTTGCAAACACACAATAAACGTTTCCTTGAGTTGTTGTTTTTGCTAAAATATAATGACAAAAGCTCTTGGGAATGGCCCTATATGATAGGGTTGATTGAGGGGTCAACATACGGCTACTCTGTTATGGACAGTTTTGTAAGCTCACAAGACATTTATGACCGTTTGCTGTCTCTTTTTAGTGGTGGAAATTTGACTGTTAATTCAAATGAGGCAAATGTACAACCTGTGGGGGTTATTGAAAATGTTACAAATCATCCTATTGTTGATGCAAATGTACATGATGTACTTGATAAGGAAAGGGCTGAGAATGAGCAGGCTAGAGCTATGTGTGACAACAAATTGGATGCACCTTTGTCTAGTTGTACTCGTTCAGGTTCTCCCCATGGATCTTATGCATCAGATTGTTATGCTTTGGTTGTTTCTAGCTTATGTGATGTAGAGGAACCGTTTTCTTTTGACGAAGCCATGCAATCAGAATATGATGCACTTATAAAAAATGACACATGGACTTTATGTGACTTGCCTCCTGGAAAAAAGGCCATTGGTACAAAGTGGGTTTACAAGTTGAAACGTAAGCCGAATGGTGAGATTGATCGCTATAAGGCTTGACTTGTTGCAAAAGGCTATGCACAATAGAAAGGCATAGATTATGAAGAGACTTTTTCTCCCACTTGTCACGTGGTTACTGTGTGTTTTCTATGTGCATTGATAGCTCATTTTTTATGGGATGTACATCAATTGGATATTGTTACTTGTTTCTTGAATGATGACATATTTGAGGAAGTTTGTGTAACGTAGCCTCATGGTTTTATCAAGAAAGGACAAAGAGGATAAAGTGTGAAAATGTAAGAAATCTTTGTATGGGTTGAAGCAGCCTCCTCGTGCTTGGTATGAGAAAGCTAACACTCATTTGGTCAAACGAGGCTTTTGATAGTCCAACAGAAAGCACTTTGTATGTAAAGCGTGAGGGTGATGTACTTCTCATTGTTTTTCTATATGTAGATGATTTGCTAATCATTGGTCCAAATGAGGCACATAGTTCTGAATTTAAGGCTTATTTGAATGCTACTTTCAAGATGAAAGATTTGGAGATGTTGCATCATTACTTGGGCATACTATTTAAGCAGTGTGATGGTGGTATTGTCGTGTGTCAAACAAGTTACATAGAGACATTGCTATGTAAGTTTGGACTTGAGGACTACAAGCCTATTGCCACTCCCATGGAAACAGGTTTGAAGTTGAGTCTTCATAATGTTGGTGATCTTGCTGATGTCACTCTTTACCAAACTGCTAGATGCCTTATTTATGTATGCAACACAAGGCCGGATATTCAGTTTGCAATCTCACAAGTCAGCAGATTTATGCATAGCCGAAGGTCTAACATTGGCAGGCTGTCAAGTGGATCTTTTGCTACCTAAGTAAAACTTTATATCTTGGGTTGTTTTTTATCCCAAGGGGGGGATCATTGCCACCAGATTTACATTCTTTTTTAGACTTAGATTGGGCTGCTTGTTATGACACGCGAGTGTCCACAAGTGTTTTTTGTTTCATGCTCAGTAGTTCATGCATATCATGGTTGAGCAAGAAGCAATCATGCCATGCTTCATAAGGAGTCGTGGATTGCAAAGTTTTTGTAGGACACTTGTTAAGTACATAAGTAGCACACATGATGGCCTCAAGCCAAAATGAATGTGGCAAAGCTTGACTCTTGACCATACATGATGCCATCTCCATAAGCGACATTTTTTTCCTCTCAGCAACACCATTTTGTTGAGGTGTATACGGCACTGTACATTGGTGTTTTATCCCACGACTAGCCAGAAATGCATTAAATTCATGAGACATATACTCCCCCCTCGATCAGAACGGAGGGTGCCCATAGTACATTTGGAGACATTTTCAACCATAGCCAGGAATTGTTTGAATCACATAAACACTTCAGACTTAGATTTAAGCGGATATACCCATGCTTGCATGGAGTAATCATCAATGAAAGTCACGAAGGAAAGGTAATTGCCCAAGGACGGAGTTTGCATGGGCCCAAAAACATCACTATACACAAGCTGCAAGCTGCATGTAGCCCTAATTGAACCATCCTTTGAAAACTTTGAGCACTGCATCTTACCCAAAATACAGTCTTCACAAACATGCTTCACGGGTGCTTCAAGAGGCAGCAAAGAAGCAACCATATCAAATTTTTGCAAACGCAACAAACTGATAAAATTCAAATACCAAAAACGTGCATGCCAAAGTTTTGCATCTGAAACATCCTTTGAATCTACAACTGCATTTGCAAAATTTTGCCCACACTTGTCATATAAAGTGAGCTTATAAAGCCTACGACATAAAATGCCAGATGATAAATTATAATCACCAAAAATGAGATCGTGAACTGTACATTTGTCATCCACAAATTTGACAACAATACCAAGTCTAGCAAGTGCAAATACAGACAAAAGGTTCTTTTTTATCCCAGGTACATAAAGTGCATCAACAATTGTGAAAGAACTGCCATTTGCAGCAGTTAACACAATCTTTCCAACTTCCTTGACCAGATAAGAGGCATTGCTAGCGCAAGTGATTGTATTCCCGTGAGGGACATCCTTGAGAGCAGTAAACAAGTCACGATGAGAGATAATGTGCTAGCACCATTGTCAAAGTACCAAACTTGAGCATCTGTAGCAACTGACATACATGCATCATGGATAGAAAGATCATAAGTGCACTCTGCACTAAAAGCCCATTCTTCACCTACATCAGCATCACAATCTCCTTTCACAAAAGACTCTACAATAGATGCACTGGTAGTGGAACCAACCTCTTTCTTTTAAGCCTCTTTTGCCTTCAATTCCAGGCACTACTAGATCAAGTGATCATAAGCTTTACAATAATGGCAACACGTCTTCTTTTTTCCCTTTTCACTAGAATTCCTAGACAAAGCTCTACCAGCAAAAGCATTAGGAACAAGTGCCTTTCCACTCGCAGAAGAACCATGAGAAGTGGCTACATTGCTGTTACCACTTTTCCTTTGAGCAACAATAAAGACTTGTTCAATTGCACGTTGTTTAGCCTCTTTTTTTTTCTTAAAAGTGATTCTTTCAACAACAATGTACATAATGTATCAAACTTGACAACTTCAGGATTTCCTTGGGTCATAAGTCTCCAAGTACTAGCAAAAGTTTGGTAAGAATTTGGCAAAGCATCAAGAACAGACTTCACCTGCAAAACTAAGTTCCTTATTAATAGATTGATACAGCAAGGAAAGTATCCATTTCATCTTCCTCATGCATAATCTTTGACCCTAGCTCTTTATGCAGCAATGCAATTCTAACTTCATTGCGAGTTGCATAAAGACCGACCAGAATATCCCAAGCCTATTTTGCAAATTTAGCTGAACAAATGTGAGGAGTAATAGTGTGCTTCATAGATAATGCAATCAATGCATGAGCATGTGCATCTCTTATATCCCAGCAAGCTTGCTCAACCATAGCAGCAACCCTACCATCAAAACCTGCAGCATCCTCAACATTTCCTGTATCCTCAAAACCAGGGCGTACATCAATGCCCTTGCACAACATTTCAAACGCCCTTTGACACAAGAACATATTGCATCATGTAAACCCACATTGGATAATTGTCCCATCCAATTTATCCTCAGCAGCAAACATCTTGAACACATCTGTGTTGTTGTTAGCCATGACGAATGCATGCATCTGATGTGAAAATTGCCCCAAAAAGAGGAGAAATGAAGCAAGACCAACATGTGCTATACAACACAACCCAAAGAAGACTGTAAGGGACCTACTATGCAAAAAATGGCACTGACAAAATTTTGCACAAAAGGAAGAAATTGTATGCACAATATTGCCTATAGTGAAAATAGAGGCCGAATGAACATGGAAAATATGAGCAGATTAAGCTCTACAAGCTATCCCAAAATATTTGTTGACCTATTGACGCTCACCAAATCTCACTGAAATTGGAGAAAGTGAGCAGGAGTATGTTGGCGACTAAGCGTGAGAGGATGCAACCTGCTTTGATACCGATTGTTGGAAATAGGGTTTCAAGGAAACACCACCACAGCTTCGAGAAGACGAAGAAAACTCAGGGCACACAACAGAGAGTAGTATTACTTAGTGTGCAATGGAAAGATAAGATAGCCCTAGAGTGATGGGCGTATATACAATGCATTGGGGGGGGGGGGGGGGGGGGGGGGGGGGGGGGGACCTCTTAGTGAGGGAAAAATTGTCCCGACGGTCCTAAGTGTTTTCACACATATCACTACCACATGTATATGGTAACAGAGGGATCGAAAGAGAAACACGGCATGGTGGCCTTGACCTGGATGCCCCGTCAACGACTTCCACTGCCTTGTGTGAATGGGACAGAAAAAAGGGCACCTTCTGATTGGCTCACAGGAAAAGGAATGGATTTCTTCCACTCACTGTGAACCTAGCCTAAGGCAAGGTTGTGCACATGCCTCATAATTATCCTAAGTTTGGCCATGAATGCAACACTTGTTTGGCGCCTTGAGGTTCTATCCACTGTTTTTGACGTGGCACACATGCAGTGCTTCATCCTTGTAATGAGTGTTGGTGAGATTCCCCAAAAGAGTCGGTCATTAATAACTCGCCAGTTACTATTTCAAAAACTAGTCTCCTTCAAATCTCCCCTTATCTGATTTTGAAGTGGAACAATCACTAAATGACCCAACTAGTTATGACCTTTAACCTTATGTTAAAGGTCTAAAGATTCGTCATCTGATTCTAAATTGGTCGTGCTGTATTGTGCTGGTGCAGGAGATTCATCTAATCTGGAGTACTATAGCTTGATTTTGGCACCATTGTAGACCCCTGGCAATAGAAATCTTGATAAATTCTTAATTTTGACTATGCCATTTGAGAAAGCTAATTTGAAGATAGGATGGTCAAGTTCGTACGAGGGCCTAACTTTGACTAATACAATAATACCAAATCCCTCTTCTTGAATTCTTGAACCTTTAGCTTGCTATCATGTAATGGAAATGGTCCATGAACTTTGAGAATATCGGAATTAAGAGAATTGGAGTGAGCATTTTTAAGAGACTATTTCGAGAACATAGGGGGTGAACTTAATTAACGATAGCAACATAACCATTATACTTAATTAACTTGGCATGAACAATAATTTTGCAAAGAGAGATAATTAAAGAAGTTGACAACAATTGAGGACCGGTTAGAGAACTTGACAATAGTTGAGGACCGGATTTATGTGGAGCCGGTCCCCCCTCCAATAGGCTTTTGTATTATAGATCCTCCCATAAAGAGAGACTTGGTATAATACAATCTTTGTGTTCCTTGTGAACTTGTGATGCTATGAAGATGAAAAGCTTCATGCATCACGAGCATAACATAAACTTTGTAAAAGCATTAACCATCCCCCGCCTCAATCCCAAGGCCTCAAACACCTTCAAAGGTGGAGAGAGCTAGCAAAGAATGAGGTTAAGAAAGAGGAAGAAGAAACATTCATAGGAGAAAGAAAAAGTTCCTTGCTAGCGTACATTATAGCATAGTAATGAAGATGGAGAATATGGCAAGCTTAAGCATTGAAGCATGGATCTTGGTTGGATTTTCATTCCATAGCCAAGACTGTTGGTGTAGGCTCTCAACTTCTCAACAAGCTTGGTGGAGTTCTTGCACTTTCACCAAGTGAGAATGTCTGAAAAATGAGTGTGAGAGGGTGTATACCTCCAAGCACACCCCTTGCTTGCTTTGGTCTACCCCTCCTTTTTGCTCAAGCTTGAAGCTCATTGGACCCCTCTAAGGCTAGCCAATCACATGCATAATGCATTTCAAGCAACATGGGCAGCATTAGGACAAGTGTCCTCCTTACCTCTTTGAGAGAGAGAACTTGAAAATATCTAGATATTTGTTGAATTGAACTAGAAGCTCATTGGTCCCCCTCTTTAGCCAAGCCAATAGGATTCAAGCACACCATGTGGCTAAGCATAGGGAGAGCCTGACATGTGTCCAAGTTCCCCTAAAAGGGGGTGCCCTTTGGGTGAGTGGAAGGTTAAGTCAAAGATTCCCCTAACTTTTGGGCTTTCCCCCTTCTTTTTAGGGTCTCTTTTTGACTCAAGGACCTTACCCTCCATGCATGGGAAGCTTCTCAAGTACCTTCCTCATCAAGCATGACAAGCAGCTTAGTCAGCAAGCACCTCAAGCACCTTAGTCAGCAAGTATGACAAGCACCTCAAGCATGACAATCACCTTAGTCACCAAGCATGACAAGCACCTTACTAATCAAGCATGACAAGCACCTTAGTCACCAAGCATGACAAGCACCTCAAGCTTGGGTTGGGTTCCCACCTCAAGCACAGCCCTAGCTTGCCTAAGGTCTAAGGACTATTAACACTATCCTTTTGAGGTCTTTAATGAAGCTAACCCTAAGGTCTTTTAAGCACCATTAGATGCACGTTTCTCTTTGATAGACTATCTCCTTTTGGATCATCTCTCCTCTTGGTCCCCTGCCGAGATAAGTCTAGAAGCACTTATTACACATTGCTCTTTGGTAGACAATCTCCTTTTGGACCCCTATTGAGATGTAACCATCTCTCCTCTTGGTCTCCTGCTGAGATAAGTCTAGAAGCACTTATTACACATTGCTCTTTGGTAGACAATCTCCTTTTGGACCCCTATTGAGATGCAACCATCTCTCCTTTTGGTCCCTGTTGAGATAGGTCTAGAAGCACATGTTTCTATTCTAACTCTTGTTCCCCTTTTATCTTCCTATCTTAAATGATTAGTTTAATATGAGAAAATCATTTGAGTTAGCTAGATATTAGATTTCATGTCGTAGGATGGACTCAGATTGAAGTACTTCTTCTTGATCTTCAATTTTTGGAGGGTCTGCAACTATTGCTTCTTTTGGTGGCGCTCTTTTGTAAGGCTTACGTAGGCTCTCATGGAAAACATTGTACATGAGCCAATGGTTGGGCAACTTTAATTGATAAGCCATCTCATTGATTAGCTTTAGAATTTGAAAAGGACCATAGTATCTTTTTGCTAGTTTAGCATAATACTCTTGGTGGCCCGTAGGATTCTTACCCATAGTATGCCTTAGACGAGCCTTGACAAACTTTAGCAAGACCCATTCATTCTACTTAAAGGCTAAGGCTCTTCCTTCTTTGCTCCTTAGCAGCAGCCCTTTTGGCCTTTGCTATGAGATGGATACCACTTTAATCGTTGGAAAAGATTCTTGTAAGTCTCAGCTATATTCATCAACAGCGAAGATCTTCCTATGTACTTTAAGTAGTAAGGGACTTTTGGATCTTCCCTCTTTATTTTTGAAGGTGCTTTCTCCATAGAAGTATGTACAATGTCATTGTACTCATACTCTATAAGAGGTAGGTACTTCTATCATTGAGAACGTTGATCCACTTCCATGACATAGGCTTTTAGTAGATTCAAGAATCATTAGATTAGTTATTTCACTTTGGTCATTCGTTTGTGGATGATATGCCAAAAGAGAAATTTAATCTATTTCCTAGATTCTCAAAGGAACCCTTCTAGAAATTATTGGTCATTCTAGGATCTTTGTCCAAAACTATGGATGCTGGCAAGCCATGATACTTGAAAATTTGAGATCTGAAGAGGATTGTCGTTTGATGTGCCTTACTAGTCTTCTTGACAGGCATAGAGTGTGTTGTCTTGCTAAGCCTGTCAACTAAAACAATCCAAGTTGCTTCCCTCGATCAAATTTCAACTTTTGGCATAGCACGCATTTTGAAACATACACTTGTATGTTTATTTTTCATGGTAGACCAGCTTTCTTCTCCTCAAAGAGAAGATTATGGAATCCTTCTTTGCCCCGCATAGTGAGAAGCATGGGATTCATACATGACTTTCTTATTGTCTGGATGAGTAACACATAGCCTATTGCTGTTTGGAACATAACCATCCTTCAAGGTGAATGGTTCTTTTTTCTTCCCTAATGAAAAGGCTGTAATTACATACTTAAAGTCTCGGTCAATAGCATACTCATCTCTTTCATGATCATTGAGAGTTGCTATAGACACCACATTTACCCTTGGCCGTCGTGAAAGTGCATCGGCCACTTGATTGTGCTTGCCAGCAATGTGAGCAATATGAAATTTAAATTGCGAAAGAAAATTCGCCCATCTCATTTGTTTGTTGGAGTGCTTGGTTTGCGTCATGAAGTTCTTGAGGCTTTGTAATCCATTCACAGGGTGAATGGAGTCCCCAAGAGATAGCATTTCCATGTGTCTAGGGCATATAGAACAACTAGTAGCTCTTTTTTGTATTTGCCCAATTCTCGCTTATCAGAGTTGAGTTTTTGACTCTCATATGCTATGGCATGCCCTGCTTGAAGCAAAATAGCTCCAAGGCAATGACCACAAGCATCACATTGGACCTCAAATGACTTTGAGAGATCTAGTAGTGTGAGCACAAGTTGAGAGATTAGCTTCTCCTTAAGCTTCTCAAAAGCTTCTTGCACTTTTGCAGTCCATGAATACTTAACGTTCTTTTTCATTAAGTCATGTAACAGACACGCTATTATCGAGAATTTTTTTACGAAGCATTTATAGTATGCACACATACCTATAAAACTTCATACCTCCTATAGATTCCTTGGATTAGGCCATCCTTTTATTACCTCTAACTTTGTTGGATCCATAGGGGTGCCATCTTTAGAGATAATGTGACCTAAGTATTGAATCTCTTGTAGAAAAAAATCACTTTTCTTTTGATTAATGAAAAGCTTATTCTCTCTCACAACTTGAAAGATTACCTGGAGGTGTCGCTTGTACTCCTCTAGAGAATTTGAGTGGCCCATGGCACATGAAATATGTTTTTGATAGTGATCTTATTTAGTGCTCTATAGTTGACACACATGTGATATGTGCCATCTTTCTTTTGCACTAAAAGTATTAGTGAATAGAATGGAGAGGAGCTAGGCCTCACCATCCCTTTTTCCACCAATTCATGCACTTGCCTCATGATCTCCTCTTGTTGAGCTTGTGAAACTCAATAAGGAGGTTTATTAGGCGGTGAGCTTCTTGGTAGGAGCTCTATTGCATGGTCATCATCTCTCGTTTTGGAGGTAGCTCACTAGGGATGTCATCAAAGAAAACATCTTGGAATCCATTTAGGAAATTAGACAACTCTAATTCCTCTTGATTCCCTTTCTTGCTACTCATGAAACCATTGGAATCATTTACAGATTCTCCAACAAAAATCATATATGCAGAAGTAGAGCTTTTCATGGATCAGCTACAACCATATCTCCCATCTCATGAGCTTAAATGCCTAACTTGGTGGCCAACTCCGTTGATATGGAATTTTGAGTAGAGCCAGGGTCAAACAAGATAAAGGCATCATGCTCCCTTACCTTTCCCCAAGCATAGGAGAGAGGTGATCCTTTGCAATGAGCATCCTCTTTTGGAGCTTTGATCATGGAAGCTCTAGGAGTCTCATTGCGGGTATTTCTTTTGGGGCAAGAACGGTAGCCATGTCCTTGCTCCCCACACTTAAAGCATTTGTGGTCCTTACAAAAAGCTTCTAGCTCTTTAGGAGAGAGTTTATATTTACCTTTGTAAACTCCCTTCTCCTTGGACCGATTGTTGTTGGAATTTCCTTGGGAAGAGTTTTGGGCATTGTTCTTTCCCTTTGCTTCATTTCGGTCCCTAGTTTTTGTGGGCATAAAATTCCTTTTAGCCCCTTCTTGGAAATTGATTTGTGAAATGACCATAGTATAGTGAATCACTTGAGAGTTGACGTACTCAGCCATATCTTCAGGTAGTCTCGCACAAAATTATTGCTTTTGCTTGGTGAAGTCTATCTTTTGAAAGACAGTAGCCTTGAGATGTAAATCCCAAAAGTGTCCACATATTTGTGGATAGACTCGTTGGAGAGCAGCTTTAAACTTTGACATTCGATAAGCACTTTGTCCTTTGCATCACTTGCAAGGAATTGCTTCATGATGGAAACTCGTAGAGTTTTTCATGTCTTTGGGGCTTTGCAGTTGCCACGAAGGCTAGCCCACCATTGACAAGCCAATTTCTGGAAGTGCATAGCTACATGGCGTAGCTTTGAGGACTCTGTGAAGCCCTCATCTCCAAAGGCCACATGAAGGCCAATACTTTGTTGGTAGCACCAAAGATGTCATTATTGGTGAGAAAAGAGATACTCTTTCCTCCCTCTTTGAACTTCTTGAGCTTTGGTGACCTTTTCCATGCAGGGTAAGATTTGCGATGTCCTCCCCTCTTGTATTCTCTAGGAGAATAGCCATAGCTAGGAAGGTGAAGAAGAAGAAGAAGAAGAAGAGGGTGACCTCATTCTTGCCCTTTTTTCTTCCTTTGTTTCCTCTCTTCCCTTTTGGAGTGACAAGGAGAAGGACTATGGGTTGACCGTTTCCTCTTGGGAGGAGTTGGCGATCATCTAAACCACCGTCTTTGTGGAGCCACATCTTTAGAGAAACTTAGGGATTCATTACTTTCTCGTTCTTTGGATTCCTCCTCTCATTTGGGAGAGAGTCTTTTTCTAGGAGTTTCATCAAGAGGCCTCCTAAGCTCTCTCTCCTCTTGGAGAGGAAGGGAAATCCCATAAGCACGAAGTTGTTGAGTAACTTCAGCTTGCAAAGCAGGGCTACCCATAGCTTGTTGCAACCTAGTAAGAAGATAATTAACAAACATGGGGGCATCATCATTAGCACCTTCATGTGGAAAATCAAAGTTATCAATGTTCATTCTACTCTCGTGGTTATTGTCAGCCATGCTAATTAGAATTATGTATAAAGTTACTATGTGCTTTGGTACCCTCAAAAACCTTAGTCACTATTGTTCTTTACCTTTGAAAATTAGTTCTCAAGCAGCCACACTCGTGGTTTAGAGACTGTTGATTGTAAAGACTAGTGGAGAGGGTCTAACATTGCTCGGTTGATTATAGTTCCCGTTGAGCTTGCTAGAAGCTCAATAATGGTTAAGCCAAAGGCAAGCCTCAAGAAACTCCATTATTAAGACTATCGTTCCTAGCGGTGTACCTTGAACTAAGTCCTTCGCAACCAAGATAATAGATCCCTGTCCCACTTACCCTGTTGCAATAAACAGGCCCAACCTTTCATGGACAATTTAAGGACCTCTCTTCTTAAGCAAGAAAAGACAAACCAATAGCTCTGATACCAATGTAATGGAAATGTCCCTTGAACTTTGAGAATAGCGGAATTAAGATAATTAGAGTGAGCATTTTTAAGAGATTACTTTGAGAACATAGAGGGTGAACTTAATTAATGGTAGCAACATAATCATTATACTTAATTAACTTGGCATGAACAATACTTTTGCAAGAGAGAGATGATTAGAGAACATGACAATAGTTGAGGACCGGATTTATGTGGAGTTGGTTCCCCCTCCAATAGGCTTTTGTATTATAGATTCTCCCATAAAGAGAGACTTGGTATAATACAATCTTTGTGTTCCTTGTAACCTTGGTGATGCTATGAAGATGAAAAGCTTCATGCATCATGAGCATAACATAAACTTTGTAAAAGCATTAACCATCCCCGGCCTCGGTCCCAAGGCCTCAATCACCTTCAAAGGTGGAGAGAGCTAGCGAGGAATGAGGGTGAGAAAGAGGAAGAAGAAACATTCATAGGAGAAAGAAATAGTTCCTCACTTATCATTGCTCTTCTTGTTAGCATACATAGTAGCATAGTAATGAAGATGGAGAAGATGGAAAGCTTAAGCATTGAAGCATGGATCTTGGTTGGATTTTCATTCCATAGCCAAGAGTGTTGGTGTAGGCTCTCAACTTCTCAACAATACTTTTGCAAGAGAGAGATGATTAGAGAACATGACAATAGTTGAGGACCGGATTTATGTGGAGCTGCTCCCCCCTCCAATAGGCTTTTGTATTATAGATTCTCCCATAAAGAGAGACTTGGTATAATACAATCTTTGTGTTCCTTGTGACCTTGGTGATGCTATGAAGATGAAAAGCTTCATGCATCACGAGCATAACATAAACTTTGTAAAAGCATTAACCATCCCCGACCTCAGTCCCAAGGCCTCAAACACCTTCAAAGGTGGAGAGAGCTAGAGAGGAATGAGGGTAAGAAAGAGGAAGAAGAAACATTCATAGGAGAAAGGAATAGTTCCTCACTTATCATCACTCTTCTTGCTAGCATACATAATAGCATCTATCTATATATTAAGCAAACAGACATTCAGGGGGCCACGTGGTGCAATTTGCTTCATCCAGCAGTGTAGCCCTGCATCTCCGGCAACAGTGAGGACAGTGCGCATGCAGCTAGAGAGAGAGAGAGAGACCATAGTAATGAATATGGAGAAGATGGCAAGCTTAAGCATTGAAGCATGGATCTTGGTTGGATTTTCATTCCATAGCCAAGACTGTTGGTGTAGGCTCTCAACTTCTCAACAAGCTTGGTGGAGTTCTTGCACTTTCACCAAGTGAGAATGTCTGAAAAATGAGTGTGAGAGGGTGTATACCTCCAAGCACACCCCTTGCTTGCTTTGGTCGACCCCTCCTTTGTGCTCAAGCTTGAAGCTCATTGGACCCCTCTAAGGCTAGCCAATCACATGCATAATGCATTTAAAGCAACATGGGTAGCATTAGGACAAGTGTCCTCCTTACCTCTTTGATAGAGAGAACTTGAAAATATCTAGATATTTGTTGAATTGAACTAGAAGCTCATTGGTCCCCCTCTTTAGCCAAGCCAATAGGATTCAAGCACACCATGTGGCTAAGCATAGGGAGAGCCTGACATGTGTCCAGGTTCCCCTTGAAAAGCCCTTTGGGTGAGTGGAAGGTTAAGTCAAAGATTCCCCTAACTTTGGGGCTTTCCCCCTCCTTTTTAGGGTCTCTTTTTACTCAAGCACCTTACCCCCCATGCATGGGAAGCTTCTCAAGCACCTTCCTCATCAAGCATGACAAGCAGCTTAGTCAGCAAGCACCTCAAGCACCTTAGTCAGTAAGTACGACAAGCACCTCAAGCACCTTACTCATCAAGCATGACAAGCACCTTAGTCATCAAGCATGACAAGCACCTCAAGCTTGGGCCGGGTTCCCACCTCAAGCACATTCCTAGCTTGCCTAAGGTCTAAGGATTGTTAACACTATCCTTTGGATGTCTTTAATGAAGTTAACCCTAAGGTCATTTAAGCTCCATTAGATGCACGTTTCTCTTTGATAGACTATCTCCTTTTGGATCCCTATTGAGATGTAACCATCTCTCCTCTTGGTCCCCTACTGAAATAAGTTTAGAAGCACTTATTACACATTACTTTTTCGTAGACAATCTCCTTTTGGACCCCTATTGAGATGTAACCATCTCTCCTCTTGGTCTCCTGCTGAGATAAGTCTAGAAGCACTTATTACACATTGCTCTTTGGTAGACAATCTCCTTTTGGACCCCTATTGAGATGCAACCATCTCTCCTTTTGGTCCCTGCTGAGATAGGTCTAGAATCACATGTCTCTATTATAACTCTTGTTCCCCTTTTATCTTCCCATATTAAATTATCAGTTTAATATGAGAAAATCATTTGGGTTAGCTGGATATTAGATTTCATGTCGTAGGATGGCCTCATATTGAAGTACTTCTTCTTGATCTTTGATTTTTGAAGGGTCTGCAACTATTGCTTCTTTTGGGGGCACTCCTTTGGAATGCTTATGTAGGCTCTTATGGAAAACATTGTGCATGAGCCAATGGTTGGGCAACTTTAATTGATAAGCCATCTCATTGATTGGCTTAAGAATTTGAAAAGGACCACAGTATCTTTTTGCTAGTTTAGCATAATACTAAACTCTTTTGGAAAACAAAATCCATCTCATTGATTGGCTTCAGAATTTGAAAAGGACCACAATATCTTTTTGCTAGTTTAGCATAATACTAAACTCTTTTGGTGGTGCTCCTTTGGAAGGCTTATGTAGGCTCTTATGGAAAACATTGTGCATGAGCCAATGGTTGGGCAACTTTAATTGATAATCCATCTCATTGATTGTCTTAAGAATTTGAAAAGGACCACAGTATCTTTTTGCTAGTTTAGCATAATACTCTTGGTGCCCGTAGGATTCTCGCATGTAGTATGCCTTAGACGAGCCTTGAGAAACTTTAACAAGGCCCATTCATTTTTCTTAAAGGCTAAGGCTCTTCTGTGCTTATAAGCAGCAACCCTTTTTGCCTTTGATGTGAGATGGATATAACCATTTAAATCTTTGGAAAATATTCTTGTAAGTCTCGGCTATATTTATCAGCAGCGAAGATCTTCCCATGTACTTTAAGTAGTAAGGGACTTTTGGATCTTCCCTCTTTATCCTCGAAAGGTGCTTTCTCCATAGAAGTATGTACAATGTCATTGTACGCATACTCTATAAGAGGTAGGTACTTCTATCATTGAGAACGTTGATCTACTTCCATGACATAGGCTTTTAGTAGATTTAGGAATCATTACATTAGTTATTTCACTTTGGTCATTTGTTTGTGGATGATAGGCCAAAAGAGAAATTTAATCTACTTCCTAGATTCTCAAAGAGACCCTTCTTGAAATTACTGGTCATTCTTTGTCTGACACTATGGATGTTGGCAAGCCATGATACTTGAAAATTTGAGATCTGAAGAGGGTTTTCGTTTGATGTGCCTTAATAGTCTTTTTGATAGGCATACAGTGTGTTTTCTTGCTAAGCCCGTCAACTGAAACAATCCAAGTTGCTTCCCTCGATCAAATTTCAATTATTGGCATACCACGCATTTTGAAACATACTCTTGTTTGTTTACTTTTCATGGTAGACCAACAGAAATACATTTCTACTCCTCAAGGACAAGATTATGGAATCCTTCTTTGCCCCATGCATAATGAGAAGCATGGGATTCATACATGACTTTCTTATTGTATGGGTGAGTAACACATAGCCTATTGCCATTTGGAAGATAACCAACCTTCAAGGTGAATGGTTCTTTTTTCTTCCCTAATGCAAAGGCTGTAATTACGTACTTAAAGTCTCGGTGAGTAGCATACTCATCTATCATAAAAGATAGATCATTGTGAGTTGCTATAGACACCACATTTACCCTTGGCCATCATGAAAGTGCATCGGCCACTTGATTGTGCTTGCCAGCAACGTGAGCAATATGAAATTTAAATTGTGAAAGAAAATTTTCCCACCTCATTTGTTTGTTGGAGTGCTTGGTTTTCAATACCTTGTCTTCGTGTCGGAGAATGGACTCGGGCTAAGCACCTCTTCTTGGTCCTTGATCTCTAGTGGGTCTTCAATGATTGCTTCTTGAGGTGTCTCTCCTTTGTAAGGCTTTAGTAGGCTCACGTGGAAAGCATTGTGTATGAGCCAATGGTTGGGCAACTTGAGTTGATAGGTCATCTCATTGATGGGCCTAAGAATCCGAAAGGGACTCTAGTACCTTTTTGCTAACTTAGCATATTACTTTTGATGTCCTATAGGATTCTTGCCCGTCGTGTGCCTTAATCAAGCCTTGGGAAACTTAAGCAAGACCCAGTCATTTTGTTTAAAGGCTAGGACTCTGTTGTGCTTATCAGCAACAACCTTTTGCCTTTGTTGAGAGATGGATATAGCATCCTTAATCTTTTGGAAAGATTCTTGCAGGTCTCGGCTATATTCATCTGCAGCAGCGAAGATCTTCCCATGTACCTTGAGTAGCAGGGGACTTTTTTATCTTCCCTCTATCACCTCAAAAGGTGCTTTTCCCATGGAAGTACATTGTCATTCCTCAAAAGTTCTAACAAAGAAAAACGTTAGGTATACATGGTCTACCAAGGAGAACATTGCTTTCGAAAATCTTATCTCTCAACCTATGCTTACACTGCTGGATCTCTCAAAGCCATTTGAGGTCCAATGTGACGCTTGTGGTGATTGCCTTGGAGCTGTTTTTCTCCAAGAAGGGCACACCATAGCCTATGAAAGTCGAAGGCTCGACCCTGTTGAGCAAGCTCTAGGCATGACAATGTACTCGTGAAGACCAAATATAGTGCAAAATGCGGTCGTGACAATGTCTTGATCAACTATCCTTATTTGATGGTAGCCACTTTTTAGGTCAATCCTACTGAAGTAGGTCGACCCTTGTAGCTTATTAAATAGGTCTTCTACCCGTGGAATGAGAAACCTATTCTTGATAGTGATCCTATTTAGTGCTCTATAGTCGACACATATGATATGTGCCATCTTTCTTTTGCACTAATAACACTGGTGAACAAAATGGAGATGAGCTAGGCCTAACCATGCATTTCTCAACCAACTCATGCACTTGCCGCATAATCTCCTCTTGTTGAGCTTGGGAAACTTGATAAGGAGGTTTATTAGGCGGTGATCTTCCTGGAAGAAGTTCAATTGCATGGTCGTCATCCCCTCGTTTGGGAGTAGTTCACAAGGAATGTCGTCAATAAAAACATCTTGGAACCCCTTGAGGAAATTGGATAACTCTAATTCCTTTTAATTGTTTATATTTTCTTTTGCTAAAGCATTAGGTTCATTTTGAGAATCTTTAACAAAAATCATGTACACGAAAATAGAGCTCTTTATTGACTTATTGAAAGCTTGCTTATGTACAATGGGTATGATACTACCCAACTCCTTGGCATCTATGTACATATCTTTTTCCTTGAACCTAAAGTAGATTTGTCTTTCAGGGAATTTAACATTGGCAACCATGCAATCAAACCATGGTGCCCCTAGGATTACATCCTCGTGCTTGAGAGGAGAGATGAAGAAATCCTCCTTGTCCACATAGCTTTGGACATGGAGCCTCAATTTCCCAATTAAGGGAGTGACTGAGGCTTCTTGCCCATTGAAAGCACCATCGACAGTAGGACATCTCCCATCTCCTAGGCTTGGATGCCGAGCTTGGTGGCCAACTCTGTGGATATGAAATTGTGAGTAGAACCAGGGTCAAAGAGAATGAAAGCGTCATGTTCTCTTACCTTTCCCAAGCATGACATAGAGGAGATCCTTTGTGATGAGCATCCTCTTCTTGAATTTCGACCAAGGTAGCTCTAGGAGACTCATTATGTGTATTCGTGTGGGGGCAAGCACGATAGGCATGCCCTTGCTCCCCGCACTTGAAACAACGGTTATCTTTTCGATAAAGATCTAGCTCTTTAGGAGAGAGTTTATTTTTGCCTTTATAAACTCCCTTCTCTTTAGCTTTGTTGTTGTTGACGTTGCCTTTGGGAGACTTTTGGATGTTGTCCTTCCCCTTAGGCTCATTACGGTCCTTGTTTTCCATGGGCTTGAGATTTCTCTTAGCCCCTTGTTGGAAGTTGATTCTTGAAGCCACCATGGTATGGTGTATGACCGCAAATATGGTGCATGGTTAACATACTCCGCCATATCCTCAGATAAATCCGCACATAATTGTTGTTTTTGCTCTCCAAAATCCAACTTTTTGTAGACAGTGGCTTTGAGATGTAAATCCCAAAACATGTCTACATATTTGTGAATATATATGTAGGGAGAGAGCTTCAAGCTTCACCATTTGGTGAGTACTTTGTCTTTGGCATCGGTAGCCAAAAACTGCTTCATGATGGAAGCTCTTAAAGTTTTCCATGTTTGTGGAGCTTCACCGTCTACTAGTAGGCTAGACCACCATTTCCTGGTGGACTTTTGAAAATGTATAGCTACATGGCGTAGCTTAGAGGACTTCGTGAAGCCCTCATCTCCAAATGCAGCATTGAATTGTTGGATAAAGGCCAAGCCTTTGTTCGTAGCACCAAAGGTGCCATCGTACGTAAGGAAAGTGATGTTCTTTCCTCCCTCTTTGAACTTTTTGAGCTTAGACGACCTTTTCTAGGCAGCATAGGATTTTCCTATGGCCTCTTTGGGTGGTTCAAGAGCTGCACCATCACTTTCTTCACAAGAGGAAGAGTATGAGGAGGATAGAGAAGAGGGTGATCTCTTTCTCGCCTTTTCTTCCCTTGTTCCTACTTGTCTGCATCATCACTTTCTTTAGAAGAGGAAGAGAATGAAGAATATGGAGAAGAGGGTGACCTCTTTCTCGCCTTTTTCTTCTCTTGTTTTCTCTCTTCCCTCTTTGAATTATGGTGAAGAGGAGTGTGTGATGGTCTTCTCCGTTTAGGGGGTGTTCAAGAGCGTTTTGCCCGTTGTCTTCATGGAGCCATCTCCACCGAGGTGGCATGAGACTCACTTCTTTCTCGTTCTTTCAGTGGGGGCTCTACCGTTGAAACTTGGGTTCTCCTTTGGGAGGGAGATGCCTCATCGAGTAGTAAGTTTTTGAGCCCGTCGTATGGATCCTCCTCTTCTTCCCTAATCGAAGAGAGTCCTCTTTTGGAAGTCTCACTAGGAGCTTTCCTAGGTACTCTTTCTTCTTGGTTGGGAGTTTGGAGAATACCATGGGTGCGCAATTGCTGTAGCACTTCACCTTGGAGGGATGGATTGCCCAGGGCTTGTTGAAGCCTAGAAACAAGATAGGTTACAAGCATAGGGGCATCATTAGTTGCCCTATCATTAGCAAAATCAAAGCTATATCAACATTCATTTCAATCTCTTTACCCTTGTCAGCCATACTAGCAAATTTTAGGTTTTTTACTTGTACTTTGGCACTTCAAGCTCTAGTTGCTACTCCTCTTTACCTTCAAAGATAAGCACTGAAGCATCTATACCCGTGGCTCGAATATTATTAATTGCAAGGAATAGAAGAGAGGGTTCAATAGAGCCAAGACATCACCGGTTCCTGTCAAGCTTCTAATAGCTCAATAATGCCCCGTAGGACTCCATTATTAAGACCATAGCTCTCGATGGTATCCCCGTTAATTGCATAAAGCAGGTTGCTTCAAGGATGAAAAATCCTTGTTCTACTTACTCTTTTGCAATTAATAACGCCAACTATTTGTAGCAAGCTTGAGGACCTCTCTTCTTGAGCAAGAAAATAGAAACCAATAGCTCTGATACCAATGTAACATTTAATACACTAGTAGCTTGAGTGTCGCGGAAATTGATAACATAGTGAGCATTTCATTAAGAACAAGTTCCTAATGAGCATAGAGAGAGTACTTAATTTGAGAAAGCAACATAGCAATTTACACATAGCTAGTTTGGCATAGACAAAACTTGAAAAAAGAGAGAAATAGAACTATTGACAACATTTGAGGACCGGATTTACATGGAGCCGGTCCCCCCTCCATAAAGGCTTTGTATTATAGCTTCTCCCATCAAAGGAGTCTTTTGTACAATACAATTCTTGTGTTCCTTGACAAAAATCATTGATGCAATGAAGATGGAAGCTTCGTGCACCAAATTATGCTTGAAAAACACACCTAGTGTCCCTAGCCTCAGCCCCAAGACCTCACACACCTTCAAAAATGGTGAGAGCTAGCAGGAAATGAGGAAAGATTGAGAGGAAGAAGGTGTATCTTATGAGAAAGAAGTATTTTCCTCACATAATCACTCTAATAGCATAACTTAGCTAGGTAATTAGCATGGTAGAGGAGATGAGTATTTCATTGAAGCTTGGCTCTTGCATTCCATAGCCAAGAGTTGTTGGTGTAGGCCTCTACTTCTCAATGCTTGGAGAAGGAGATGGAGTTCTTCTTGCACACATGAGTTGTGTGTGTGTGTGTGTGTGTGTGTGTGTGTGTGTGTGTGTAGCAATGTGCTAGACAAAAATGCAGCCCTCTCTCTCTTCTTGGTCGACCCCTCTTGCCAATCACTCTTCCTGGCTTCCCATTGGTCCCTGCAGAGCTTAGCCAATCGCAAATGAGAAGCATAATTGATAGCCTTGTGACATATGTCCCCCTTTCCCCTTTTGTGAGAGCTTTAGGTAATTAAAATAATTTATTAAACTCTCATTGGACCTTTTAGTCTTCTTGAGAATTAGGTAATCCATTGGGCTGCTTGATGCTCATTGGACCCCTTGGTAGACTATCCAATAGTCTTTTGGGGAGCTTAATTCTCATTGGTCTACCTCTACGGCCATCCAATAGATTTGAGGGGAGATTGGGGGCAACTGGGCTAGGAGCCTGCCATGTGTCCAGTATTCCCTTTGTGTAAAGGGGGAGCTTTGGAGTGTGCGTGTGTGTTTCTCTCTCCTCCGCTACTCTTAGGGCTCGCCCCCTCCTTCATAGGGATGTGGGAAGACTTTTTGGTCTTCCCATGACCATCCAATATTTCTCAACTTTTGGCCATTAAATTATTTAATTAAATTTTGGAACCTTAGCCTATGGAAGTCTTAATGAACCTAAACCTTAGGTCTTTTAAGCTCCATTGATACACATTGCTCTTTTGCATACTGTCCCCCTTTGGATCCTTATTTTCCCTCCTTTGGATCCCTGCTGCTGCTGAGACCAGTCTGGCAGCCTTACTAATATTCTAGCTTTTACTCCCCTGGTACCTCCCCATATTAAATGATTAGTTTAACATGAGAAAATCATTTGGGAGAATTAGATATTAGTTTTTATGACACTCTAACACAAAGACTTAAGTTTGATGATGTTGTGCGTGTTCTCCTAAGCGAGGAAATGCGAAGGAGAAGCAAAAGTGAATCATCATGCTGCACTGTTAGTGAAAATGAGGGGAAGATCAAAGGGGAGGTTCAAAAATCAAAAGGGTCATGATCACTCAAGGCGGAGCAAGTCACACACAAAATCAGTTCTTGAATGTTGGAACTGCGGAAAGAAGGGCCACATTAAGAAGGATTGCTGGTCCAAGAAAAAGAAGGAGTAAGATTCTTAAGACAACGAGCCAACATCGGAGGCCAATGTGGCAGGTAAAGTAGAGCAAGATGCTCTAATTCTCTCATTACACAATGTGTCTAATTCCTGGATAATAGACTCCCGAGCTTCATTCCATGCAACACTGCACAAGCAGCATTTCCAAGATTACACCAAAGGTAATTTTGGCTATGTATACTTGGGAGATGATGAAGCTTGTGAAATTATTGGCAAAGATACAATTTGTGTCAAAACTACTAATGAAAATAAATGGAAGCTTAAAGATGCTAGGCATGTTCCTTCTCTCCACAAAAATTTGATCTTTATAGGAAAATTGGACGATGAAGGTCACAACATTGCATTCGGAAACAAACGTTGGAAGATTGTAAAGGGATCGTTGGTGGTTGCCAAAGGAGAAAAAGTTGGTACACTTTACTTGTGTACTGTCAGCACATAATCTTCAACTTATGTAACAACTACAAAAGTCGATAGTGCGGTGGAACATATGAGTGCCAAAGGAATGCAAATCCTTCAATCAAAGAAGCTTCTTCTAGGTTTGAAAGAAATGGACTTAGAGTTCTGTGAAGATTGTGTTTACTGTAAATAAAAGAGGGTAAAATTTCAAAAGGCAGGAAATGAAAGAAAAAATAAAAAACTTGAATTGATTCATTATGATGTTTGGGGTCCTGCAAGTACACCATCCCTTGGTGACTTGTTGTACTATGTAACATTCATGGATGATGCAACTAGGAAAACATGGGTTTATGTAATGAAGAATAAATACGATGTGTTTTCCATATTTCAAGCAGAAAGCCTTTGTGGAGAATGAAGCAAGTACCAAGCTTAAATGCCTCAGATCCAACAATGGAAGCAAATAGTGCAGCCAAGCTTTTGAAAGATTTTGTGTTAGCAATGGCATTTGGAAGCAAAGGAAAACCCCAAGGACACCTCAACAAAATGGCATTTCGGAAAGGATGAACAAAACAATCATGGAGCGAACACGAAGCATGTAGCTACATGCAAGCCTATCGCTTGAGCTTTGGGTGAAAGCAGTAAGTACGTTTGTGTTCTTAATCAACCAATCACCCTTAACGACATTGGATGGGGGAGTTCTAGAAGAGGCATGGATATGCATTTCTCAAAGTGTTTGGGTGCGAAGCTTTTATGCACATAGATAGAAGCCTAAGGTCAAAGCTTATAGATGCAAAGTCCAAAAAGTGTTTCTTCATTGGCTATGGAGAAGTTGACTTTAGGTATCATCTATGGAATCATGAAGATGGTAAAATCTTTAGAAGTAGGGATGCAATTTTCAACGAACAAGATATGTACAAAGGTTACTTGGAAAGAAAACAAACAAAAGATACAAGTGATGAGTACCTGTGCTCGAGGATGGTAATTTGTGAAGACTCAAGGAGTGCAAGTGGTGACAACATCCAGCAACATCAACCAAATGAGGAGCCTCAACCTATGCCCCGAAGATTTACGATAGCAAGTAGACCTCTAGAAAGGTTCGTTCCTTCCTTCAACCATATCTTGGTCTTAGATTCTGGAGACCCGATATCATACGAAGAAGCTATGCAACACGAATCCAAAGAAGAATGGATGAAGAGCATGCAAGTTGAGATGGACTCATTACATCACAACCAAACATGGGAGTTGGTTGAGTTGCCTAAAGGTAAGCGGGCACTACAGAACAAATGGGTGTACAAGCTATAAGAAGAAGAAGGTGGGAAGAAAAGGTACAAGTGTAGGCTTGTGGTAAAAGGGTTTTCTCAAAAGAAAGGTATTGATTTCAATGAAATATTTTTTCTTGTTGTAAAAATGAACTCAATTAGGCTTGTCTTAAGCCTTGTGGCTACTCATGACTTGAATCTTGAGCAGAAGGATGTAAATACACCTTTCCTTTATGGTGACTTGGAGGAGGAAATTTACATGCTTCAACTAAAGGGATATGAAGTAAAGGGTAAGGATAAAATGGTTTGCAGATTAAAGAAGAGCTTGTATGGTCTAAAGTAAGCATCAAGACAGTGGTACTTGAAGTTTGATCGATGGATGCTAGATCACAGATTCAAAAGATGTAACTCAGATCACTGCATCTACATGAAGAATTTGGGAGATGGAGAGTTCATTATCCTAATGTTATATGTTGATGACATGCTGATTGCAAGTGCTAACATGCAGGATATCTAAATCTTTTTCAATGAAACATCTAGGTGCAGTAAAGCAGATACTTGGTATGAAGGTATCAAGGGACGGGATGAAAAAGACAGTAAAGCTATCTCAAGAGGATTACATCAAGAAGGTAATAGTAAGGTTTGCAATGCAAGATGCAAAATCGATTTCTACACCTTTGTCTTAGTCACTTTAAACTAATCAAGGATATGTTTCCAAAGACACAAGAGGAGATAGTCTATATGTCTAAAGTTCCATATGCTACAGCGGTAGGTTCTCTAATGTATGCTATGGTCTGGACAAGGTCAGATATTGCACATGCAGTGGGAGTTGTGAGTAGGTTCATGGATAATCTAGGTAAAGAGCACTGGCAAGCTATGAAGTGGATACTTGGGTATCTAAAAGGGACAACACCAAATGCTTTGTATTTTGGAGGCATTGATATTTTCTTGCAAGGGTATACTGATGCATATATGCCAGGTGACAAAGACACTCGAAGGAGCACTACTGGCTATGTCATCACAATTGGAGGCACAATAGTAAGTTGGGCTTCAAAGCTGCAGAAAGTGGTCTCACTTTCTACCACGGAAGATGTAGCAATGATGGAGGCAAGCAAAGAAATTATGTGGCTTAAAATATTCTTGGAGGAGCTTGGATATAAGCAAGACAATTGTGTCTTGTACAGTGACAGTCAAAGCGCCATTCATCTTGCGAAGAAATCAGCCTTTCACACAAGGACAAAGCGCATCAAGGTGAGATATCACTTCATATATACTCTCTTGTAAGAGGGATAGCTAAAGCTAGGAAAGGTGCACACAAGTGATAATCCTGCAGACATGTTTACAAAGGTGATAAACAAGGAGACGTTGAGCTTTTGCTCATCTTCAATCGGAATTCAAGGATAAGAAGCTAGGATGGAAAGCAATCACAAGTTTGGTATGGAGATCAGTCTCCAAGTGGGAGATTGTTAAGTATGGAGCCTGATTTACCCCTTGTAACTATCTCAAAAAAGCACATTTGTAAGGCCCCCATTATGAGGAGAATCCATTGTGCGTAAGAAAAATCAATCGTCGAAAGCCAAAAATTCACGCCCAGTCTGGGTTTGTTGAAATATTCCTTTTGCTAGAATATTATGGTTGGACAACGGCCGGCGGAAAGTGGTCGAAAAATGGCCGATCGATTGGCTGGTGGCTGGTAGTCAATGGCTGGTGGGCGGTGGACGAAAGTTTTTGGCCGGTTCCCGAATTCAATGACGGAATTGTCTTCTCAAGGGCGGCCACACATGGGCGCATGGGAGAATTCAACTCGGACTTGTCTACACAAGGGCGGCTACACACAACTCTCTCATGAGAGCCCTTTTGGCCTATAAAAGGAGGCCTCTTCTACACACAAAATGCATTGTGAAGTTGATGAAACAAGGTATATGTGAGGTGGTGACTGTGAAGCAAGGCAGCAATATAATCCCTTTGTAACCCACTTCTAGTTTGAAGTACTGAAGCCATTGAGTGTGGCGGCATTGTAACCCCAAACTCTAACTAGGAGATAGGTTCACCACCGTGATCGCCAAAATGGAACGAGCTGGTCTTCTGACAGCTATTCCAGATTAGAGACTTGGTGTTAGTCAGATCGGATTAGATATTAAGACTTCACGTTCAGACTTCAGATAACAAACAAACCAAACAAAGGTTGAAATGGAACAATGAAGAGAAGAGACTGAAACTGATATGTATTCAACTACCAAAAAGTATACAACTGGCACCAGATAGAGCTACGAAAGAGCTAATTGATGCTTAGAGCAAATGCTCAGTAAGTACAAAAAGGGTAACTCTAGACTACGGAATGACTAGCCCATGAAATGAAGTAATGGGTCCTATTTAATGGGCTTTGAATGATTGTAAACTGTGCAATTATAATGGTAACGCTATCCGATAACTACCAGTTTCTAATGACTGTACTGGCATCCAACATGGGCATGTTCCCACCGTCTACATTCATGGACATAGGGGAGTTTGATGTTCCTTGAAAAGGATGTTGCACGCATTATGGCATCCAAATTTGAATCTCCTCACTCATATCACTGATAGATACTTTGTATCCCTCCTAGCTTGGTTGGTGAGTCCCTTATATTTAGTGAGTGCATGTTTGTGGGACCTTGCAAGAAAATTACAAAAGTTTGCATGCAAGCCCTATATTCATCAATTGCATGTTCTATTTTATGTGACACACATTGTGATCATTATAACATGTACAAAGGGTAAGAGCTCCAATGTTGTTAAGATCCACCATGCTAAAGAAAGCCCCCCATAGCCTTCCCAAAATTGTCTCTATGCAGAGGGCCTTGTTCTATTTGTGAGGCACTACCCAACAATAGATGGTAAATCCTATTCACTTTAGAGGGTGGTTGAAGGACCCTCAAAATTCTATAGGAGAAAATTTTGATTTACGACCTCTTCACATTTTTAGCAAGCTATGGACCTACTTTTCTACTGCATGTCTTACGGGAGCACATAACAATTGATAAATGCCAAGATGCCCCCCTATGCAACAGTGATTTTAACACCTTTCGGTTCACTAACAACACAAGTAGCCAAATAATTGCATTGTGTGCGAGGGACATTGCATCCTATGATACATTTTGAGGATGCGTAGCGCGAGAATGCCCTCTCCATAAACATCCATTCATTTCATCTCATAACGGCTGGAAATAAATGGTCGCTTTTGTACTGACAGCTGGCCAGAATTTACTTTTGACTTCCGGAACCAGGACTAAAGAAATCAAAGGCAGGGGCCGGTAATTGCGAATGTCAACCGGGATTAGCAGGTTAAAGGCCTACTAGGCGCGTGCAAAATTTAAAACTTCACCCTCTCGGCGAGGGACTTAAATTTAGCAAATTTTTGTATTTTGTCTCAATCAAGTAAATTATAAATATATAACTAGATCTGGTAAATATTTTTTATCTGAATATGGCTATTAATCTATTCTGATTGGGTGTATTTATTTTTAGAAATTGCAGCGAATTTTTAACTAGCATTTTACTGTAGATGCAAGATGAATTCCCTCTGCAGCTCTTGTCAAGCTCGCTTGTGATGCAGACCGCATTGCAGAGGCCCCGCCATCGCCGAGCTCGACCGCCGAAATGACCAAAGCGCAGGCGCCCACTTGCTCATCCGTTGATATCTCGCCCTGTGCACCCCCGCTTTAGCAGTCTTTTCTGTATGGGCCAGCCGGACGAGCTCGCTCGCCCACCCTGCAGCAGCAATGGAGTTCAGGGAGTCGACCCTCAGACCCCGCTACTCCTTGGAAGCTCAAGCCCCACCAGAGCTCCCTTCGTCCAGATTCTTCAAGCCCTAGTGTTGCATCGACCTCTTAGTTCTCCGCCCTCTCCACAGGATGCCTTTTGATACCACTCCTGGTCAGGTGCTCTCCAGCATCCCCTCTTCCTCTGATAAACGCCGAAGCTCAAAGCTTGGTGGCTGTGCCAGCGTTTTGTTTCAGATCTTCCATGGAAAGCGATTGTTTCCTCGGAAATCTCTTCCAGCAGGTTCTCTCTCTCTCTCTCTCTCTCTCTCTCTCTCACACACACACACACACACACACACACACACACACACACACACACACACACACACTCACACACACACACACACACACACGTGCGTGCGTGCGCGCACCAACGCACGCCTATCTTACATAGGGATACACTCCACAGATCCATGTACATATGCAGGTTCCATTCTGGTCTTTTGTGGAAATTATTGCAGTTTTGTGACACACAACTCCGTATTGTCAAGATGTGCACACAAAATTGTGCTTTTTGATTTGGCTAATATCAATTAGACTAATTCTGTTTATGCTTCTCGATGCCAGAAAGGCCAAAACAGGTGGCAAGTAATTACACTGACGAAAAACTGCCGATCGCTAAGCTGTTACTTGTAAGCTCTTTCTCATCCTGGAGCTTAATGACATAAGGAAAGGATTTATTCTTGTTTGTGTAAGCGTGTAGATTGTGCATTTTGTTCATGTTGATTATGGGGTTTTGATTGCAGATAGCTGATGAAAATAGAAGTGGCCCCTTGAAGGATGCAGATGAAGATGAAGATATTGACATGGAGAATGTGGCCATGGCTGAACCTTATGAAGAGAAGGCTCCTAGGAGGACTCCAGGTGTGGTTGCAAGGCTCATGGGCCTCGAGACAATGCCATCTCCTGAAAGTGCGTGTGGCGAAAGGAAGCAATCTGAGCTTCGTAACATTTATACAGATAACGAATTGTACACTGATGGTCCACTGCCTGAGAGACGTATCTCATCAGCAGCAGCTGTGCACCAATTTTCTTCCACATTACAAGGGTTCAAATCAAGAGAGTTCAAAACAGATTTGCCTGCAAGGTTTGCTGCACGTCAAAGAAAAACGGTCCAGGATGGCACTGCTAAATCTAAAGTTCTTACCAAAGTTCCTTCATTACCGCCCCATCACCTAGATGCATCATTCCCGTCCTCTGCAAAGGGTGATTCCTTGAACAAGAACTCCAGGCGCATTCAGAAGATTGAACATTTACTCGAAGCTGCACCTCAAATGCTCAAGGCCAACGTGCAACCAAATCGTCAAATTGGAAGCCAACGACTTCAGACGAAAACTGGTTCTCTTAACCCAAAAAGCCAACCTATGAATTCTGAAGCTCAAGCTCCAGGCAGTATACGAGATGAGGCAAAGACGGCACAAGCTGCACCTCGCTATAGCAGTAATGACATGATAAGCAGAAGGCAGATGGCAGATACACAAAGATCACAGTTAACTCAACAGCATATAGGTAGTAGCTTCAAGGGTTCATCGAATGACGCTACCCTCATCAAGAGGAAACATGGATATCAACGAGTGTTGGAGGAGCCAAAAGCTGTCTTGGCAGAGAAATTGAGGTCCAATGTGCAACGACAAGATGAAGCCAGGAGGAGGTTAAGCCAACCAACAGTTTGCAGCTCCATTAAAGCAAGACCATCTAGGCACCCAAGCCCTCCAAAGTCTTTTCAGGATTCAAGTGGTGGTGCCTGCTCGTCTCAGGCATCAAACTGCACGCCTTCATCTTCTGCTGGAGCAATATCGTCTCAGCTTGTCAAGTCACATGTTGGAAGCAATAATGTTTCTGCAGGAAAGCATTCAAGCTCATCCGCAAGAGGGTCCTTAACAAAACTTGATGACGTCAACGAAGTTGTGGATACCATGCAACCTGTCAAGTCCATGTACAACAAAGTAGCAGATTTACCTTATGGGAATACGACCATATTAAGGAATTCGGATGCTTCTCATACTACCGAGCCTGAGAATAGCTTGTATAGCCAGTTTACTCAAGATGGATCAACATCATCAGCTATCTACTCAGAGAGCCTTCAAAGAAGCAGCTTGGAGAGTTCGACCTCTAGTGACCCTTCCCTCTCTGAGTTCACGACCACTTCAGAAGAATGCTCAAACTTCTTAGGGGGAGAAAACGTTGCAATGCAAAAACAAATGCATGGCATCAAGATGGCTTCAGATTTTTGCTTGACGGAGAGCTCTTTTGAGAGCCTTTCTGAATCTCTTGATGTGAGTTATGCTGAAGATACAGCATCTTCGCATACGCAATCCGATGACACTGGCAAAAGTGTGGATTCAGCTCATACATATTCTGGAAGAAACACAGCTGCCATTCTGCAAGAGTTGCTGACTGCTTTGAGTTCATCGACACAGAAAAAGTCTAGCTGTGCTAAGAAAAAGGAGGGCACAGTGCCTTCCTCTTTGGATTCTGAGCTAGAGAAACCTCAAATTTTTTCAGCTGGCAATGCACACTGCAAGGAAGATTTTTGCATGGAGTCCACTTTTCAAGATTCAGCATCGTCCACTTCCTCAGACAACTCCCAGCTCTCACAAGGTATGTTTATACACCTGTACTAAGCATGGTCTATGTTGAACCATGAAATCACCTACTGTGTGTCTGTTGTTAACATTGTCTAGTGCATGTGACATATAGATATGTGTGTGTGCGTGCGCACGCGCGCATGCGTATATGTTCAATAGATTGGATTATATACATATTTTTGTGTGTGCACGCCTGCATATGTTCACTAGATTGGATTAATACACATAGTTATAGCAGACCTATCATTCATTGATTTCTTCAAGAAGTATATACATGCTGGATGCAGTATGTTAAGCCTTTTTTCATATGTTCATAGCCTCTGCAACGGCAATTTTTAAGGTTTGAATTAACATGGCAATATTGCCTGTTTCAGGAAATGAAGAGTATACCTCGATTACAAGTAAGGATCGTGTAAGCATTACTGAAGTGCAGGTTGAGGATAAACGTCCGCATGGAAGTTCAGGTACCGGAAGAACCCAGTTGCAGCATGGACTTTCCAGAGATTGTGAAGCACTTATGAGCACTATATCCAAGCTACATCGCATAGATCCCGAAGTCATCGGCTTGAAAGTGAGAACAGCAAAAGACCCTGGGGAACAGGCTGTACTCACCTTTGCCTCTCCATTGTCTTGGTGTTTATCTGACTTTGACAGACCCGCAGAGGAGACCCAACAACTTGATCACAGCCTGTCTAGCTCTTCGAATCTTCCAGCTGATGATGATATAGATAGCATATACATGTCAGACATTGGGTCGAGTTTCATAACTGGACATAATGAGGTTGCAGTTTGGAACAAGAAGCTAGTCACTGATTGCATCAATGAGGCTTTCAAGAACTTGAGTCAACAGATGTATAAGTTTTCTTCTTCGCTTTCTGAGCCGCCATCAGCTACCCATGTTTTGAGTAGAGTTTACAAGCAACTTGATGAATGGAGAGGGATGTCAACTCACATGAATTTGGACGATATAATTGAAAAGGAGATGAAACTAACTACCAGAAGTTGGCGCAATATCGGCACTGAAACAGAGGAAGTTGCTGAGGTGGTGGAGAGTACCATCTTCAGCGGATTGTTGGAAGAAGTGTTGCTGGAGCTTATTTAAGGTCGATTGCTTCAGAAACTTCCCACATTGTCAATGTACATAATCCATGTGATCATGGGTGGGTAGACAATGGCAGCAGATAATAAAGAGAAAAACAGATGAGAGAAAGAGATGCATTTGGGCAGCTAAGGCCTCTGGTAGTTGCATTTCTGCCGGCTGCTTTCTGGAGAGCTTACAAGAGAGAACGCTCGGGAGATCTTTACCCATCCATAAAGCTCAGGGATTTTCTATGGACAAGCTAAAGGTAATGCTAGTGGATGCACTTGCTCTCAAGCAAGGGCCCTGGGGTCTTTCTAAGAGCTTATGAGGAAGAGGGAGCCACAAGAATACTTCATTCAGCTCATGCGAGACTGCATACCTCGTATTGAACCAAGGACTATGCCCAAGAGTAAGTAACAATGAAGCATTGGAGTTCAATCAGGTTTGCTCTTGGCAGTAAACTCATTGAGTTTTCTGCAAGCTACTTATTCAACAGAGCTGGTGGAAACAGTTCCCCATCTATTTGGCTGGAAAAGCCTAGTGACTAAATGTCTCTATCTACACCTGATTACATAGAGTAGCCATGTTATGCATGGAGTAGCTTTGCTCTGTGTGAGTTCACATCCGAGCTTTTGGTATTATCAGCTAGAGATCTATATTTGCTAGTTTTTGGGAGCATTATGCAGGCACCCCTAATCCAGGGGTGGATTGCGGTTTAGTAGCTGCAGTCAAAATGTGGATTTGCTGCAGATTTTGGAGGATCCAAAAAAAGTTCTAAAAGTATGCAGAGATGAGTTTAAAGTGATGCGGGCTTTTCATCTCTATTAAGATGGAGCCCGTGTCTAAAATCTAGAATCGCAGTTGTGTAACCAATTGCTGTTGTTTTGTCAAATCATTCATGAACACCATAGACTGTCCAGAATTTTCTGGAATGTAAGTCCTGTTTTTTCCAGATTTTTTGCTTGTAAATATTGAAAGTAGCAGATGATTTTTGTCGCCAATGTTTGCTACATTGCCTACTTTCAGTCTGCTGTTCTTCTCTGTGGATGTTCTGGGTTGGAAGGATCTGTGAACAAGGTATAAAGCTTTGGTATTGCTACAATTGTCTAGGGTAAAGGAGCCAATGATGGGATGGGGTCCAAACCAAGGCCAACATTAAGCGGGATTTAATTTGTCGTGCAGATCTTATGGATTCAAGATTTTGCTGTGACCAGAGCTTGACATGAGCTTTCTTTTGATATCATTTTCATCCAAAATAATTATTTGCTGTAAGAGATTGAGTCATTTCACTTTGAATTTCCTTGTATTGGCTCTTACATTTTAGATTTCCTAAAGTTGGCTCCTTTATTCTACATGGCAGTCATTGGGGTGTGAGGAACTATTTTTGTCGAGAACTTTTATTCAAAGAAACAACCCAAAGAGGAGAAAGAAAGGGGTAGGGAATGGTGAATGACCATTCCCCAGAATATTGATGACCCCATGGCGACCGGCCCAAAGAGGAGAAAGAAGGTGTAGGGAATGGTCGTGCACTGACCATTCCCACTAATCAGGGCGATCGGCGGAGGCCGGCGGGAGCACTGATTATGGGAATGGTCTGTGCACGACCATTCCCGGATGTCAATGGTCGGGGGAGTGGGGGGCCATTAGCCTTGTGCCAAGTGGCAAACCTGATGCTTTGTCACAGCAAGACAGTGCGCAGCTTGAATTCCAACAACCAACGTGTCAGCTTCTCAACACACAATCAGCAACAAGATTCCCATTGCTGAGGTGTCAGTGGCAGAGCCCATTCTGCATGCTGATTTGTGAGTGTCTGATTGGGCTGCAGGTGGTGATATTACGTAGGCTGAGTTGGCGTTCATCTGGTGGCTGAAGCTAGAATTCCTTGATATAATGGACAGTGGATGTACGGCCCAGATCCACTGCCCCCCACCCCCCGACCTTGACGGGGTCATTAAATGACTATTCCCCATAATATGTCGAACCCATGGCGACCGACGGCAGCCGGGAGCCATGGTGGGAGTCAATTTTATGGGAATGGTCATTAAAATGACCATTCCTTGGCTGTCAAGGTCCAGGGGAGCTGAGCCAAGTACTGGTCTCTGATCCAAGGCAAAGTACAGTCGTGCAGCGTTGTGCATTATTCTGCATGCTGAGGTGTCGAATAGTCTTGCAGCGCAGCTACAGCTCGTTATTCTACATGCTGAGGTGTTGTACACACCTGCAGTGCAGCTAGAGCTCGTTATTCTACGTGCAATACAATCATTGGCATTACTGCCATGCAGATTACGAGTGCTCATGTGTCTGACATCTGACAGGCATCGGCAGAAATTACAGGGTTGAACGGCTACTAGATAAATGGCGCAGATGTCCTGTCCGACGACCCTGGACCTTGACGATAAGATTAGATAAGTCCACTCATTTGGGATTTCTTTGGGCATTGCATGGAAGCTCATCACTAGCTCATCAGTTACCTCATGTGGCTGGCTGATTACTGATCTCTACTTTACGTAAACTCTTTGCTAGGTCATTGCGTGTGGATCTAGGGGAGAGCCTTTTCTTTGTGTAGTGTCAACCTTCTATAAGCGCACGCAAGGCCCAAGTAAAGCCTGGATTATTGGACCTGATTGTGGACATGGATGAAGCTTGTCGATCAGTGCTACAGGGCCAGTTAATGATGGCAAACCTCTTTTCTTCCTGTTTTCTGAGTGTAGTCTATGTTTATGTGGGCCATTGTGAGAGAGAGAGTTGACGACTTGACATTTTGTTGTTCTATTCTAAAAGGAAATTGAGTAGTGGGCCATACACTCTCTTTCTCATTGTCATATGTAGGCCATTGTGACCTTTCACCTTGTTTTTGGGCACCCACTAAGTGGAATGTTGCCACTGATGCATCTAAGTTGGCCTATAGGCTGGCTTTGGCCTCCACAAGTCATTAATGTAACGTTCTCACTCTCTTTCTATTAGTTATCTCATGTCTCTCTTTATAATGGGTCTTGAATTCAAGACTTGTCCGAGAGTTCTCTTTAAATTGTTCCTATGGCATTGAAAATTCTCCTCCCTCTCTCTCTCTCTCTCTCTCTCTCTTGCGCGTTGAGGCACAAAAGGTGAGCCATCACTTCATGTGGCAATAAGTAATCACTGCCTACCCGGCGAGCTAGGGTTTGGGTGCCTCCCCTGTTTTGCCTGTGCGTCGCATTGAGCAACTCCAACAATGCTGCGTGGGTTGGCGGGCTCGTAGGCGGGTTGTCTGGGGGCTTAGCGACGCATACAAGCAAAGCGTTGAATGAACTGCAGGTTCACGGTTTGCCGAGCTGGGGTTTTGTGGGTTCGGGAGTAGGAAGGTTCCGGAGCATGCCCCCACCCACCCTCTGATTAAATGGCATGGGGTCTTAAATGAGCCCCCAGTCATGGGATCGACGGCACACGCTCGAGGGTGGGGATTACGAGGAGATCGGACAACGACCAAAAGTTTGGCGGCGATGCGGAGCGGGGATTCGAACTCAAATGAGCGTTGTGGCAGCCCAATGGGCTAACTAGGTGGAAAAGTGTGTCTCCACATTTACTTATGCTTGCTTGAGTTTACACTCTGGATGTTCGAGTTTACGAAATCTGTCCACCTTTACTTTTTGAGAATTCGACAACGCGCGGCATCTCTGCTTTTGAGCGTGCACTTCTCCTACGTGGATCCCATGGTTGGGGGGTCATTTAAGACCCGTGTTCTTTAGTCCTACCCCACACAAGCGGGAACGCATGGAAATGCACACATGTTTGGATTGCTCACCACTTGTTTTTGGTGCTCCAATCTTGTAGTTTACTGGGCACATTTGCACCCAACACCCGTGCTAACTCAGGTTAGGCTTGAGCTGGGTGATAATCCAAGATAGCCAGCTGAAAATGAGGGATCAAAGAAGAAAAATTGGGAAAAAATACATGGAAATAGTTTAAAAATGATGAAAATTTGCAAAGTTTCATTGTTTTTCCATTTTCCATTATTATGAGGAGCAAGTCTAGCCGTTTGGGAAGGACTTTCTTGAATACCACTGCAACCATTAAGTGAATGCACTTGCTTCCAACTATTGTCGCATCTAGAACTTGAGCTATCCATATGGCTGTAAATATATGGTTCTGCAGAGTTTCCTTGTTGAAATGGTTTTCACATTAATAAAGGAAGAGGCTTGCTAATGATATATTGCATGAACTGGACCAATGAGAAATGCCAACAACTGCCAACAAACCAGAATTTTTGAAGTCAGTGCCATCCTCATTGTTTTACGGATTAGTTTTTGGCTTGCCTAGCCTTGGCCTATGGGTTCTATCTCAAAGGCAGGTCACTTCTTTCTCCCGCTTTTCCCTAAAAGCGCTGTGTGTGTGTGTGTGTGTGATATCCCATTGTGGTAGATTGATTATCCCAATTCCCTCATGAATAATATATATATATATATATATATATATATATATATATATATATATATATATATATATATATATATATATATATATATATATTATATCCCAATTGTGGTAGATATATATATATATATATATATTATATCCCAATTGTGGTAGTTTGATTATTTCAATTTTCTCTTGAATAACATGTCTTGAGTTCAAAGAGCTGCCGAACAAGTGTTGAACTCAAGAGATGCTATTCAGGAGGGAATTGGGATAATCAATCTACCACAATTGGATGATACCCCCCCCCCCCAACACACACACACACCTGTGCACATCCCCACAAGCAATGTCAAACAATAGTCATTGTGCTAAACACAGCAAACATGAAAAAACTGGGTTTAGCATTATGACCTATAGTATCTCATAGAAATTACTCAATATCTAACCAAATTCAAAGTTTATGATTCGACATGGTTATTACCTGCAAAATACACACAATTGGCCTAAGACATTAGGAAGGGAATGGGTTATAAGAGGGCCTCTTTATCTACCATGGGATTAAAAATGAGATTAAGAAATGAGCAAATGGGGGACTGCCATGTGGACTCAAATGGTGGGTGTGGCAAGTTCTAAAAGTGAACATATAGGCCTAGAGGTGGAGGGGTCTTCTCTTTACTAATAAAATAAGAAAATAAGAAAATTTGAACCTTTTTTTTATAAACCTGGGGTAAAAACCCACTCTTTATCTCTCTAGAGGCTATTGATTCCCCCCACCTTCCTCCCTAAAAGGGGGTCTTTCAAAAAACATGCTGACATTCTCTCTCTCCTATTTACTTTCTCTAAGGTCACTACATCTACTCTCTCTCCCCTCTAGCTATGAGACCTGCATTTCCCTCTTCAAGCCCACTTTTCCCTCCAAATACCTTTTGTAGTAGAGGTTTCAAACCTCCCTTCTCCATTCATCACTCATCCTCACCTTCACACCTCTACAAAAGCTGTAGATCTACAACATTGGATACTTCTATGATATCTTCATCAACACCTCCCTTCTCCATTGATCACTTAGCCTCATCTTCACACCTCTATGGAAAGCTGTAGATCTGCAACACAACTGCTTTTGTAGTATCCTCATCGACACCTTCTTTGATCCTTCTTCCTCATCTAGGTGTGAAGGTGAGGTTAATCACTCAATCTCACCTTCAAACCTCGACATGAAAGTATAGATCTGAAGCAGTAGCTGCTTCTTGAGTATCTTCATCAACACCTTCCTCGGTCCATGTTCCTCATCTAGATCCGAAATGATCTCCCCTCATCCACATCCTTTGGAGAGTTTGCATAGAAAAGTAATTAAGTCTTAGAGAATGACATCCAAGAGTTGTATTATTGTGCAAGTACACAAGTTTATTCTCTATTTATCTTCTATGCAAAAAATATATTTAAACTCAATTTCTAGTAATTAAGTGAATTCTAATTAGTACTACATGGAGGCACACGTGTGTTTTAAAGGGTTTACACCATATAATTATTGATTGATTTTCTAAAGCCTATGTACAAATCTCACAAGAATCTTTTATATTGCATGTTGAAATTTGTCAAATGGATTTTTAAGAGGGACTGCAAGGTAGATGATCACAATGGCCTCATCGACTTGGGCATGAGGTGTATAGGTATCCAATTTCCTAATTGGGACATGGACTTAGCTTTGCTAGTGCTTGAGGACACAGAGAGAAATAAGAACAAAGGAAAGAGCATGAAGAGAGATAGGGAGGTTGAAGATATAAGTGAGCATGAAGAGGCTTCAATGAAGCTTGCACTCCTACATGACTCTAACCTGACGGACAACATAACTTAAGTACTAGATAAAGAGAGGTGATGTAGGAGGTTCCACACTTTCATCTACTCACTTTGTATGCAATGGTGACAAAGGTCATCAATTCTTTTTTTCTATGACATTCCAAAGACGGTTGGACTTTAGTAGTATAGGAAAATTCTTAATTATTTCACGATTCAGCCTTTAGTATGGAGCTTTGGGTAATATGGGATTCATGCTCTTTAATATTTTTGTATATCATGCAAAGTCACTATGATGACTCTCCATTTCCTAGTCTTCTTATTCAATGGTGGTGTGGGAGGAGATGATTGTTGTTTCCATGCAAGGACATCGTTCTTGTACTTTTTTTCCTTCACTCTCTACAACTGTTTGTTCCTCTATGGTTTGAGCAGTATGATACTTCCTCTTTTAAACTTTCTTTGGCATGTTCACTAAGGGTCTAATCTTGTGTACCCTCTTTGTAAGAAGTCTACTTATATGAGAGAATGGGGTCACTTAAAAAAAGATTTAGAAGAATATGTTGCATTGGAGACTTGTTGGGTCCATCAAAGTATGAGCGTTTTTTGCACCACGATCAAGGTACATGCTACATTTTTGGAGAGAAAGAATGGAACTTTCCATGCAAGGTCATGTTCCCGAGGTAGATTACGGCCAAATCACGCCTATTTTGCACCAAAGAACTCGGTTGGGTGGGTTTTCGAGACCCGAGGGGCCCCGATCTAGCCTTGTGCACCATGGTGCAAAACTGGCATGTTTGACCATATAAAAAATGCCATTTTTGTGCCGTGGCTCACGGGGCTAGTAGATCTCCGCTCCTCGAGTCTCAAAAACCCACCCGATCAGGTCCTTTGGTGCAAAATAGACGTGATTTGGCCATAATCTACCCCAGGAACACGACCTCGCATAGAAAGTTCCATTCTTTGTCTCCAAAAATGTAGCATGTACTATTTTGCACCAAAAGAACCCGGCCAGGTGGGTTTTTGAGACCCGAGGGGCCCGGATCTAGTCCCATGTGCCACGGTGCAAAAATGGCATGTTTAATGGCCATAATCTATCCCAAGAACAGAACCTCGCATGGAAAGTTCCATTCTTTCAGCCACAATCTAGCAAATCTTACAAATGGGAATATTTCGATGAGCGTTTTTGGCTTTTTGATGAGTTATTTTAGTTTTTCGGTGAGTGCTTTTTCTCATGTACGATGGCTTCTCCTCATTATGGGGGTCTTAGAAATGTGATGTTCTAAAATAAAAATTACAAGGGTAAATCAAGGTCCATATTTAATGCATTCCCATGTTCATCTTCAATGGAATAATTAGTTAAATTGCAAGAATTTTTACTAAGTCATGAATATAGGTCAGGTATTTCTTAAGTTGGCTCAAACTTTTTTATTGAAAATATCATTTTTAGGTATGTAGTACAAATGTGAAGCTTCTACAATATGTCAATAAAGATTGATGGAATTCGATACTCATTTAAGCTCAGCAATAAACTGCAACTATTGCATAAACTTTTTTGGGTCCTTTGAAATCAAAATATGACTCTTATCATGTTTTTAACATATTAAAACTATATTTCCATGAATATTTCATATCATATACATAAGTTATGGTGAGATTACCAAAATCTACCATGACCTGCGCAGTCTAAGCCACTAACTTGATCCAAAGAACTTTTGTGCATATGTCCTAAAGTCCACCACCTCCCCCACCATTTTGAAGTTTGGTCAAAGATTCATTAAGTTTTGAGTACTTACTATACTCCCATGAATATTTCATATTGTATACATAAGTTATGGTGAGATTACCAAAATCTACCATGACCTGTGTTGTCTAAGCCACTAACTTGATCCAAAGAACTTTTGTGCATATGTCCTAAAGTCCACCAAGTCCCCCACCATTCTAAAATTTGTTCAAAGATTCATTAAGTTTTTAGTACTTACTTTAAATCCCAAAAAAGAGGCCCTCCGATATCCCATCCTCTTCCTAATTTTTATAAAGGTTGATTGTACTATTAGCAGCTATATGTTTCATATTCACATTTTAGATTTAGATGCTCTTTATTTAGAAATATGAATAATGATCTTTCCTCTGTTTTATGCTGCCTTTTGACCATCCTTTCACCAGCCGCTATTGATATCCAATTAGGTACAAGAATGTATCAACTACAAAAGTTATTGGCTAACTTGATTCTCATCACAAATTTTGTGGGGCCTAAAAAATGAGAGAAACAATAGTATTTCAAGACAAGTGCACATAGTTAACCACTATTTGAATGACAACATAAAGTAATTTCAAAACAATGACAAAGTTTAGTGCAAATAAAGAGATGACACAATAAGATGGTAAAAATTGTATTGCCTTAATCAATTATATGAGCCCACTCGCTTAGCATATGAGTGGTGTACTTAAATGTTTCGTACATGGAAAACAGAGCTAGGCTCTCTCTCTCTCACTACCACTCTTTTGCTCCGTCCTTTGGCCCTTTCTTCTTGCCTTTCATTTGCAGCACCTTTCTTTGCACCTGTAAGTTTAGCAAACACTTTCAACCAATTCTTGGTTGTTGAGATTTGGTTCCACACTTGAATGTCCATCTTGGCTTAACCTTGGTATGCAATTGAGCCACAAAGTGACTGATTATATCTCGCTAGGGCTTGAATTTTTAAATTTTGTAGGCATGAAAATCTATGTTATTAACTTTTTCTCTACACCTTTTGCAGGTCAAAAGTGAACACATGCATCTACAATATCAGAATCTAAATTCAATGTGAGTTTCTTAAATCCATAGGCGAATTTGATTGCAATATAAACATTACAACTTTACCTCTTCCAAGAGCAAGTATTTGAGCATTGTTGAATTTAAACCAACCCATATTGTGGCCTACATTGCTGAAATGCATTGGAGTCAAGTTTTCCAACCATTGACAACAGCTTTCAAATAAATCTTTTGGAGGCACTAGTACCAATTTTCAATGTTGTTGAATATAGGAGAATCTGCTAAAACAAGAGATGATTAATAAAGAATCCTTCTACTTTCAAAGAGAAAAGAACTCTAATAAGTCATTCATGGAAAAAATACATTAACCACACATGCTTTGCAGGAACTGACACTGACCTTAGGATCCTTTGCCAACATTGAAAACTTGTGACCCTTCATAAGCCTTACATACACCCCTTGCATTCTGCTACATTGGCACCATGTATAGTAGATCTCTACTACATTGTAATCCTTTGCCGGGTAGCTATCAGCAAGTACACTCTTGCTAGAAATTACTTGCATAGTGCATAGTTCACACACACACATACACACATTAAAGAAGGAGATGTTGCAGCAACTATGAAAAGGATTTTGAAAGGAGATAGGAAGCTAGAGTAGGAAAGTTGATGTTGCACGTCAAGAAAGAGGTTATGGAACTCGAAAGAGAGATGCAAGCTTGGGAAGAGAGCAAAAGTGGACTGGGAACCTAGAAGTTGCAGATCTAGAATGAGATGTTGGAACTATGGAGAAAGAGGTTGCAGATCTAGAAGAGAAGCTATAGGATCTACAGAGAAAGAGGTTGCAGATCTGGAAGGGAAGCTGTTGGAGCTATGGAGAAAGAGGGGTTGCAAATTTGGAAGGAAATGTTGCAGTTATGGAGAAAGAGTTTGCAGATCTAGAATGAGATGTTGTAGCTATGGAGAAAGAGGTTGCAGGTTTACAAGGAGATGCTGTAGCTATGGAGGAAGAGGTTGCAGGTTTAGAAGGAGATGTTGCAGCTATGGAGGAAGAGGTTGCAAATCTAGAAGGAGATGTTATAGAGGTAGGATGATGTGTGATAGGCTACTTTACAAAAAGATGCCCTAGCATGAGAAGAGGAGGAGAGAGAGATGTCAGGGCCTTTTAGAGAGAGAGAGAGTGGGGATAAAGATTGCAGATCTTCACTTTTCAGCAGCAGCTGAGGGGAGAGAAAGAGAGATTGGGAAACTTTTGGAGGGGGAGAAATAACAAGAGAGAGAAGACAAAGAGGGGACAAGAGAGGGAAACTTTTAATCTTTGAAAATTGAAAAGCTGCTTTTGGGAGGAGAGTAACTCCAACCAGATCTAGTAAAATTTGCATATATTCTCCAAGAAAATAAGCGAAAGCATTTTTATAAAGGCATGTCTAAGCTATTTACTCCGCCATTCTAGCCCTTGGTCAAAGCTTGATTAAGTTTTAAATATTTCCTTAAACTACCAAATAAAGAGGCCCTCCTATACCCCATTCCCTTCCTAATGCCAGCATTATTTAATCTCCCCGTTCAACTCGAAATCAAATTCGATTGCTTTGCTATCCGAGGTCTTTGCTTGGGAGCTTTGCTTTTTGGTCCTCTCTTGGTTGTTGTATTGGAAGAACTCCCAACAAATCAAAAAATGTGCCTTGCTTTATGGAGCAGGTCCAGTTGAGACTCTGCTTGAGCATAAGACATGCATTCATAAACGTATTTTTTCGCTCACTGACTTTCAAGTTGGCTTCAACTAGATTTTCTAGGATGTAGTTTCCCAAATCACATCGGATGACCCTTTGCTCCACCAGTCCCATGGCCATGACCACTACTATATGCAGGTTTGGCTCGATGTATATTCGAGGTGGCTTCTGGACCTTGAGGTGTTGAGAGATTAACCTCAGTGGAAATTTTGTCTTTGAGTATATCAAGTGTTTATAAGTGAATTTGTGTCCCTACTGTTCGATGAAAGCTTTGTCATTTTCAATGGCTTTAGTTTTATGCAATAAATTGTGGTTGCCAACTGGATGTGGAGAGCTTGATTTATCAGCTCATCTGTGATTCTCACCTTGACTGTCACTCCATTTTTGTCTGTCAAAGTAGCTTCTCCATTCTACTGGATGGAGCTCATGAGCTCATGGGCTCTCTGGAAGTCTGTGCCCCATGGGAAAAGTCTAAAGAAGGTGTTGAGCTGTAGACACCTTGATCCTTCAATTGCTTCTCTTTGTTGATGTAGTGTCCACAGCTCCTTTGGAAAAATTATTGTCTTTACTTTAGTTCCATCTGCTGCCTGTAGCTTCCTTATGAATACATTGGCCAAAATCTTTGCCAACTCCTCATCTAATATGTGAGCTTTCTCATTTGAAGGTATATCTATGACTTCATATGGAGCTACTTCCCACTCTTTTTAAGCTCTTCGTCGAGGCATCCTGGTATCAAAAGCCCAACTGATTAACCCTGTAAATTGGTTGCAAAGTTTTCAGAAAGTCAAAAAAACACAAACTTGATCATAAAATGAAAAGTCAACATAACTTGATCAAAACAAGTCCAAATTTGATCAAACTTCACCAGTGCATCTAATACAACTATGAGCACTAGGTTATGTGGTTACAAATAAAATATGTGTTAGGTAAAGGCGGTGTGTCTCGCCATGGTTTGCTTGTGTCCACCGGCCAGTGTCCAACCGTCCACATTTATCTCCTTATTCTTTATACATACAAAGAATAAGGAGCTCTCACTCATTCTCACACTGTGCTCATACAGTGTTAGGTAAAGGCGGTGTGTCTCGCCGAGGTTTGCTTGTGTCCATCGGCCAATGTCCAACCGTCCATATTTATCTCCTTATTCTTTATACATACAAAGAATAAGGAGCTCTCACTCATTCTCACACTGTGCTCATATGGTGAGATTTGGGAGCTCCACCCCACATCCCTTTGGCGTGCTCTCTCTCTCTCTCTCTCTCTCTCTCTCTCTCTCTCTCTCTCTCTCTCTCTCTCTCTCTCTCCATCTTCACTGCAAACACGCACACCTTCGATCCATTCCTTTACAATTGGTTTCAGAGCCCTGTCGGGTAGACGATGCAGGCGCTGATTTGCAGCGCTATGGTCGTAGCAGCTGTTGGTGATCCCAAGCTTGAGAGGAGGGTGTATTGCAAGTGTGTGGTTTTTTGTAGCCATACTTGTAGGAAGAATGCATATTTTTATTTCTACATGTCATTTTTCGAGCTCTAAAACAATGTTTTTTTTGCGTAACTTTTGCATACGGAATGCGATTTATGCAAGGTTAGGGTGTAACCTAGGGTTTTGGCACACTCCAGACGCAATGGTGATGTCCATTTGGACTGATTTTGACCTTTGAAATTTTTGCAGCAGCAGCTATTTATTGTGTGTCAAGGATTCCACACATGGTTTGCTCCCGGATGTGAGAGTGGTATTGGCTGCAAGTTTGCTCACAGGTGGGAGGATACGATGTATGTCTTATGTATTTTGATGCTCAGGGAGACTGATGTGATTGCAGTTTGAGCTTGGCAATGTATGTCTCAAGCATGTTTTTCAGCAATCACAGGTAGAGCAGGTATTTGTGTACTAGATTTGTAGGTGTTTGCAATAATGTATGCAAAGTGTGGAGATTGGTGCATGCATTTGGAGTGCAGTTTGATGCGCTTTGGTTGCTCATGGTTTTGAGCATGCAGTCACTTTGGTGACTAGTTTTGTAGCCGTTTTGCTGATGAAACTCTAGCGACATATTCCCAATAGTTTTGTGCGCATTGTTGGTGTGATCGAGATTGCGATTGCTTGTAGCACTCTGGATTTGCGTGCAGTGTTTTCCCTTTTGGGTGTTTCACTCTGTATTTTGGTCTTGAGCTGTGAGTGCTCAACCATTTGGAGCTTCCAGTTTTGACTCCTAGCCACATGTTGAGCTTTTGCTTTGTGTATGCTTTTGTGGGGTAGTGGCTGGAGTTTACTCGCCATAGTTTGTGATCGAGCTTAGCTCTCACATTGACAGGTTTATAGGCAGGTTTGAGAGTTATTTGTGAGCTAAAATTTTCAGCCATCATCTCCTCTTTGCAGATGCCTATGTATGGCTCAATTGTAAGCTAATTTGCGGCATAGTTGTGACTTGTTTCTTCAACTATTTGAGAGTTGAATTTGGGGTTGTTTTGGGACGGATTTGCAGCCATATTTTCAGCCATACATGAGCTTGTGTTACTCTACAAGTACATTTCTTGTTACCCTTGATAGTGGTTGAGTTTTGACTCCCACTTTTATACAAGTTGTGTATGCTACGATTTTTTGGCACATTGTTCATTCCCCGGGGGATTCACCATGGAAAACTTACTGCACCACGTAAGTGCAAGGGAGGGGGGGTTTTTTACAAGCTACATAAGCGTATAAGTTAGGGGCACGCCCCCAATAATTTATCTCCCAAGCTTAAAAATGGGAAGGGGGTATCATATTTATTGGGGGGGGGGGGGGGGGGGGGGGGGAGAGAGAGAGAGAAGTGAGAAAAGGAAAAATGAGAGAAAGTTTTTGTGTTTCAAAATCATGGCTTTCCAAGAGAGTCTTCCCTTGAACTTCTGAGTCAATAGCTACAAAGATACATGCAAGAACTATTACTTGCTTGTTTTGAGATTATAGTTCATTTGTTGGAGGATGAAAGCTATAAAGAGTTTGCAGAGATGTTTTTTGAGTAATTTAGATGGGTCAAAATTGGAGGAGTAGCTAGAGTACAGGCTGAACGGGCACATAGTTTGAAAGTCAAACTAAGACACATTGAGTGTATATCTAGTTATCTATATAAGTGGTTCCTTAGTACGCTGCTAGTCACTATGCTACATGCTCTTTGACTAGTTGTACTCAATTAGATCATGTGAGACCTAAATTTTATATGTAAGATAGGGGTATGATAATTTTCTGCATTGATTGTCGTATAAGCATAGAAAGGGGGATCATATTCCCTAATATGAGTCGTATATAGGGGTTTTATCAAAGTTGTCTGCTCGCAGGTGGCATCCCATTTTGTATATAGAGTGAATCCCCGGGGTTCATTCATTGACACATTTTGGCAACAATTTTTCACTCACATATGTATGTCATCTGTGGCACCGCTGAGTGATACTTCGGCTAGAGAGAACTGGCTCTATGTATGACTTTGTGAGGTGATTCCGAACGAGTGGACATTTGTTGTTTTCTCCATTGCAATTTGCTGTTGAGTTTTTTGCTCCAGTTACAGAGAAGACTCTGTCAAAACTTTGCCAGATATGTATGCCTATTGCATAGGCTAGTGAGCTTGACCGTTTGATCACCTTCTTTGCTTGACATAGTGGTTTGCTCTTGGATGGGAGAGTCTTGTGATCTCAAGCATTGTTTGCGATAGTTTTGGCATGGATATGGAGAGACTTCAGGTTAGAGGTGGCTCTCGCTCACAATCGCGATTGACATGTTAGCACTACGGCCACAATGGGCATATTAGGCACCGTTGCTTTAGGTGTATGAGGCAGCAAAAGAGGCAGATGCATGGTGCTACTATGAGGACAAATGCTAGAGAGTATGCATGTGACAGACATGTCACTTTTGAGTCTAGCTTGCCTTCAGACTACTTTGTGTCTTGGGATAGCACATTGTCTATGCCTTTTCTACTGAGACGAGCATGTAGTTTTTTACGTGACACCATGTCATGATTTGTTTTGCTCTTTCTCTAGTGGAAGACTTGGTTGTGTGCAGTTTGTTGATGGTTCAATATATGACGTAGAGGGTGCTAGAGATGTATGCATGTCTTTACCTAGCAGTGCATTGCTTACGCTACAAGATGTACGTTATGTACCAGGACTCAGCCAGAGTCTCATTGTAGTGCGTCAATTGCAGAGTAATAGACATTGTGTACTGCTTGGAGAGCGGTCATTTCATATGCATAGGGGATCACCGGTGATAGCCAGAGGTGCTAGGAGTGGTCTGGTATACCCTTTGTATATTTTGACACACGAGGCGGTGTAGTATTTGTGTATTTGCAGCCATGTTTGGAGCGAGAGACGAGGTGTGTCTCTTTTGCAGATGCACAGCTTGGTCAGTCATCAGTTGAGGTGACATCAGTTGAGCTAGACACTGATGCATTGTTCTATGATGCATCTGATATGTTTGAGGGCGACAATGTCCTTCAGACAGCTGTGTGTGATTGCAGTGGTGCTGATTTTTTTATTTTGCAGTCATTCTCAGCAGATATGCCTTTGCCAGATGATGCTGACATGATGATGCATAGTCAAGTGGTTCCTGATGAGGATGCATATGGCACTAAGGTTACTGATAGGGATAGGTTGGCACACATAGTGCATGTTTCGTCGGCTTTTGGGTCTCTCATCTCTGACCTTTTGGTCAAGACCTGATCTTGCTTATGCAATTGGTGCATTTGCAATGGGAGTTGTCAGTTGTGCGATGACTGACACTGGCATTGTGCATTGTGGAGCCATACAGGTTGTCACTTGATACTTGCATCAGGAGTGTTATTGTGGCTCTAGCCCTAGTGGTATGCATGTTGCATTTCCACTAGAGCGGTTATAGATGCACTCACGTGTTTCGAGTGATCTAGTGGGCATAGGTTGAGAGCTGTCTTCTCTCACCTCTTGTATATACTAGTTTTAGGCTAGTCTGCTTGCCACTTATCGACACACAACCTTTAGTGGGAGAATGTTAGGTAAAGGCGGTGTGCCTCACCATGCTTTGCCCGTGTCCGGCCGCCCACATTTATCTCCTTATTCTTTATACATACAAAGAATAAGGAGCTCTCACTCATTCTCACATTGTGCTTATATAGTGTGATTCGGGAGCTCCACCCCACATCCCTGTGTCGTGCTCTCTCTCTCTCTCTCTCTCTCTCTCACGCACACACTCTCTCTCTCTCCATCTTCACTGGCACACATGCACGCCTTCGATCCATTCCTTCATAATCTATGCCTAATGTACATGGATCACGATCCATATTGGAACAGATTTGGGAATTCTATTGATATTGTCTAATAGAGTATGAGATGGGGATGCTATGGTTTAAAAAAATTTGGATTTGGATCAGTGGTTTGGGAATTATGCCAATTCTTGGAAAAATTTAGCAGACTTAGAGAATTTTAGCACTTTGGCTAGGGTTTTGGTATCCAAATGATTTGATACTTTAGGGTTAGGATTTATTTGGCATTAGGACCTGATGGTTAGGTTTTGCCTAGGAATGGTGGAAAAGGTACATGGATCGCAATCCATGTTTGACAGTCTTTTGGGGTGAAATTTGGCATACATTTAGGATTAGTACAATAGGAGTGTTTCTATTTTAGAGTTAGTGATCAACAAAGTTATTTCTTCCCACTCCTAGAGGTATTCTTTGTGTTTCCTCGTGTGTACAGGAACGCGTTGCTGTGGTTAGGATTTGGACCTTCATGGAATCTTTATCTCGACTCACTCTTCAAATCAAGTGCAATTATCAACGCAAACAGGTGTTTCTTGTCCATTAGCATTGCCCCTTATCTTTTTGCATCCATGTTTGTCTGCTTTAATTGTGATTGGTAGCATAATATCCAACGCATTTGCTTAGTATCAAACATTAAATTCAATGTAATTTTTGTCATAGTCGCTTGTCTAGGTTTAAAAAGCAAGCAGTCTGACTAAGCTAGTTTGACCAAGCTAGGTGTTGGAGATCTTCTCTTAATACCATGCGGAATGCCTTCCTAATAATAAATGGTTACTTAGGTTCTTAATTCGATTTAGGCAGCATTGTGTGAAATGTACTAGGGCTTTCTAGTGGGCTTAGTTCCTATTGACCTTTAGCTTAAGTATTATAAAGGGAGTTTACTAGTGTGATGAGCCTGGGGAGGTGTAACAGTGTTATATGACCCCCCAAAGTTACAAAATTAAAATGCTGAAAACGAACAAACAAAAAAAAATCAAAGTGCCACAATGTAAAATCTTTAGCTGGAAGAGAAATCTTAGCTTGATTGGGTACTGCACTCACATGTATCGCTTATTGTACTAGAGCCCTAGAGGTTCCCAGTGTGGACGCTTTTCCTTGAAAAGCAAAAAACCCAAGGCATACAAAATAAGCACACACATCAAAATTGAATCAATGTGAAAAGACTTTGGGCGGTCAAAGGAAAGGAAATAAGTCAAGCGATGATTTCATGAGCAATTTCTTTTATCATATCTTAACTACAAGGTCTTCTAGGTATAGCCTCTAGTCAGTCCTCGAACATGAAATACTCGGCTCTCGCGATTAAACAACTTAATTGACCAGAGAAAATTGAGAAGCTTGCCCATGGTATTAATAGTCGATCTTTAGTGCCTTTCGATCATTAAATTAGCGACCCCAAACTTGTTTAGTTTTTTACCTTCCCAACTGTTTATAATGGTTTAATTTTTGGTACCAATCATATTGTGTGCCTACAACTGCATATGCTTTTTTATTGTATACGAGAATGCAATTAATGTGCCAATGTTGTTTGATTTTGCAGTGACTAAAGAAGGCTAAGGACATTCATTTCAAATGCTCTTCCACCTCGACGAACGAGCTTCAACTCAATAGCTTCCGAGGACGGAATCTACATCAGGAAGGGGGGCATGTTAACCCTCACGCACATTCCTATCACCTAAGACGGATGCCCTATTATTTATTTGGTAGAGTCAGGTATCGGGCTTGTCGGTCCAATAGGAAAAGGGTAAGAGTGATCGCCGATGAGAGGCGCACTCTAACTGGAACATTTAAGGGATTAGTTGGCTAAGCATGGGCTCCCAAGTGTGAATGGGGCAAGCTCATATAAAAGTCGGAGATGATCAACAATCTCTCATTAGAGCTGAAGAATGAGAGGTATTCAAGTATAGTTGTAGCAAATGAAGCGGTTTCCAAAATTGGTCAACTTCAAGAAGAGAAGGCATCATTGATGGTGGAGATATCTCAGGTTCGAGCTGAATTTGACCTGCATATTTCTTATTGATATGAAGTTCATGATGCTTTTAAGCAAGTTATTTTGGACAAAGATAATCAAGTTGAGGATATGAATGTTCAACTTACTCAAATCAACAATATGGAGTTCTCTTCAAATCTTGATGTTACGGAAGGTATGCTGGATGATGATGTTGTCATGAGTGATCTTTATGATGTTGGTGTTTTTGCGAGTTCAATCATGGAGATTGGAAGTCCATCTTTTTTCAGTGAAGTTCAGTTTCCTGATGGTATTCTTGAAGATTTGTATTCCTCATGTGGTCATGTTCTTGATTTCAATGGTTTTGTTGATGTCGAGGAGATGGCTTCGACTGATGATTATGCAAGGCTTTTGCAAGTTCTTGATGATGGTGAAGTGGGTTTCCTTGAAGATGGTTCTACATTTTTATGTGATGCTGCTGATGGATGAGATGATGTTGGTATTCTTATATCTCATTGGTTTTATGTCTTTATGCTTGATGACATAAGGGAAGTTTTTTAGGGAGCACAAGTCAAAAGTTTTCAGTTTTAAGAAGATATTAGTGGTTACTGTTTTGCGGCTAGAAAATTGATTTCTTTTTATTTTTGAGGAGAAATGTGAGCAAGCCATCTTGGTGGTGTTTTTTATGTGTGAAGGAGATTTCAAATTGTTATCTTCAAGCCTTGAATCAAATCAGTTTGGTTGTTTCTTGGATTAAGATTTTCATAAAAATCAATTGTTTTGGCATACAAAGTCTAAATTAGGTCTCCCAGTGTAAGTTCATCTAGTTGCAGAGATATTAGATATGTTCAAGGGGCAGTGTATAATGGTTGCAAAGTTTTCATCCTACCTTCAATCTTTCTTCAATATCTTTAAAGAGAAACCTGCACCCAACCCTGAACTTGAAACCCAAACCTGAACCTGAACCTGAACCTAAACCTGCAACTAAGTTAGAATGTGTACTTGAATATGAAAATGGGCCTAAAGTCCTGAAATCACTTGAAGAAGAGGAGAGTTTGCTACTTTGTAGAAGGTATTTCAATTCAGGTAATGTGGAGAAGATGAAGGCTGAAATGAGGGATTATATGAAAGGTGTTTGGGAGCAGATTAAAGTCAAAAATTACGATGTGGTTAGTAAACCATATCAAATCTTTGTAGCAGAAGAAACAAAGGAGGAGAACTTGTTTGTGTAGAGGCAATATGATGAACTAAAGCAACAGTATAAGGAATTGTAGAAGCAGTTGGAGAAGCAGAAACATCATCAAACTGACCAAATTGCATGCTCAATATCATATTGTAATGTTGGATAAAACTGAAACTGAAGTTCAGGTACAGTCAATTGAAGATGCAGTTACAATTAAAGTTGCAGGTAAAGAGGCAGATGATGCAGGTGGAAAATAGAAACTTAAAGATCCAGTACTGATTATTGTTGAGGATATACTTAGTAAGGAGAACACTGAGGTTACAAAGGAAGCAAATGAAGTTGAAGTGGATGCAGGACTTGGTGGAGATGGTAAGACAATTGCAACTGAAGGGGAAAGTGCAAAGCAGACTGAAGTTAAAGAACATGTTTATGTTGATGTTTCTGATCAAGGGATGGGTTCTCACAATGTTTGATAAACATTGCCCAGTAAGTGTGCCAGGTGTTAGTGCCTCATGTGTCAGGGTACTTATCTTTTTAGAATGTACTAAGGTCTTAGTTTCAAACCTTAGGGGCATGTTTATACAAGTGACGAACGCTTAGGTAGTTTTGAATACCCGAGTTGTGTTATGGCTTGTAGTAGTTTTTGTATGTAACGAACGAGAAGTTTGCAGTCTTCATGTAGTTGTACTACTGTTTTGGGTTTGTAATCTAATGATGATGATGAGTACACAGTGAAGCAGTACCTTCTTCTCAATCGTGGTGTTTATTATCTATATGCTTTGCAATTTTCTGACTTAATGTGCAGTTTGATGTCTTCTCTTTTTCCTGCAAAATGCATGTTTATTGTATTGAATACATGTTAGGGTTGTGATACCCTAAGGGATAAGTTCCTAGCTGTGTTAGAAGCATTTTGAATATCACGCTATCAACCAAACGAGTAACACAAACCAATTTGAAAACTTCCGAGATCATAACCACTAACACCGACTACACCAGACATCAATATTGCACCAAAAATGAACCAAGGAATCATCACTAGTAGGGCAACACATTTCTAGAGTCAAAGATACAAAATGTGTCAGAAAAGCTGACCTAGTATCTTCCGTGTGCCAAAGATAGAGGACACCAGATTTAACATATCTGTTGGGACCCTCATGTTAGGGAACTGTGGAGAGTTAGGGATGCATTGGAGGCCCAATCATCAATGTACGACAAAATGACCATATCCTTAACACAAAGCGACTTTTACACCATAATGCAAAATATTGATATGTTTGACCTCAAACTCAAAGGGGGCACTCTATACCTTACATTGGAGGCTTACCAACCTTCAGTGGGCATACAACTAGTGATTAATGACTCCAAGTCAATCTCAACTCAAAAAGTAATTGTCAACCTAATCGAGCATAAAACCAAGTGCAAGGCACACAACCAAGGGATTCAACCTTCATAATTAACCTAGTAGAAGCTATATGGGGCAAGATTAGGGCCTAAATTGCAATAATTTGTAAAATTTATCTTAGGTGCGCCGAAGATGATCTACTACGGTGGAAGCATATTTATCTCAAATTTTCATATTGGCATGTTCCCCTACCCCTCACAAAGCCTACATTACATTGGTACACTACTTTCATGCATAACCACTCTCAAATGCACTTTACCGCACCAAATAGACACAAGTACCCAAAACTGACTTTTAGCCTGTCAAATCAAACCCAACCTTATGGGACATCGAGAATCAACCCTCCACCATCAATCAAGGTACCAGAAGCACAAAACAACCCCAACTCAGTCATTTTATCTTAGGTGCACCTAAGATAGAAATTCTAAAGGAGGGACCTGACATGCAATTTGAGGACACAGATATGTCCACAATGGTCAAATAAAGAACCTTGACAACTTTCATAAAGTTTGGCACGATATAACTCTATCAGTCATCAAAATCTCAGAAAACGGTAATGCAGATATAAATTTGTGCACAACCCTCACCACAAGTGTCCAAAACCTATCAAGCTTTTTGCAAATCACCAAAAACCCATACACTTCCTATGCATTCACTCTGAACCAAGATGCATGCACCTGCACCCATATGTATCTTAGGTGCACCTAAGATAGATTTTGCCAAGATTGTGCTTTTTAGAGCTCATTTTTGACTTATTAGCTTTTCTACTAGGCTGGGACTTTCTAGACTTGGTTTGACCAATGATTTGGATGATGATCTACCAGGTTCACTCTCATCTATCTTAGGAGCTCCAAAGAAGAAAACCATGAAGGAAAATTTGCCGAGCTTCCACCATACCAGTTAGAGGAAGACTCCCTGAAAGAAGCAAATGTCACCTAGTTGGCAAAAGAACAACTAGAAAGTCAGCATGTCATTATATACCACAGCTCATTCAAAAGCGCACAAGGATCCAAAGTAGAAGTTTAGATGTTGCCAAAGGAATCTCAAGATCTTGTCAAAGAAGAGGCATTCATGCCACTTTGGGAGAGAATTGGCCTTATAGACTACCTGGAACTGGAGCCTTGTGGTCTGGACTAAAAGAGGGCTTATGAGCTCCTACATAGCATCACAGAAGAAAGAAGAGCAATCATCTCATACTTAAACACTCTCCAATAGAGGTACACATCACAAAGGACCAGGTTGCTGAAGCCCTAACGCTGCAAAGAAGAGGAAAACCCATGAGAGACCGACAATTGCCCATAGTTGGAATTTTCACTATTCGTCAACCTCTTTCTTGGATCTAAAGCAAAGAGATATAGAAAGGGCACTTTGGCTCTATCATCAACACTTCCATTTCACTGCTAAAAAACCTCCCAAGTACACGATTCCAAATCATGTCATAGCTTCCACTTTCACATAGGCTACACAAAGAGAAGGAGTTACAGAAGTAAACCACGCCCAATATATTTACACAACTCTCATTCATGTGAAAAAGCCAGAGAAGATCACCTTCTTGGGAGCTCCAGAAGTGACTACACGGATTACTTACTACTCTATAGGCCAAGCAGAGCATCTACCGCCTACCTCGGAGTAGAATCTATTGCTACTGAGCAAGACTGCTAATGAAGAAGAAGTGCAGACAAGAGCTCCACCAGTGGCAACAAGACTAAGGACAAGACTAGTCGATGTCCCCAGCCATGAAACAGCTACTGCAACAAGGGCTGAGGAAGGAAACCAACAAGAAGAAGAAACGGCGGAGGAGGACAGTCCTCTCGAAAGAAACAAGAGGGAAAGAGGGAAAGCTAAGGTAGTAGATGCAAAATCCACAAAGTGGCCACGACCTACAGTAGTAGCAGAGGAACCAACCCAGAGAGCAGCAAGAGTAGAAAGAGAGACGACAGCCTTTAAGCTGGAGAGAGGACTAAAAGGGGATTTTGAGGAGAAATGGAAACCATCCCCTAGAAGGATGAAAACTTGAACCAAAAACCCCATATTTGATATGAAGGACGAAGATCCTCGGGCTGGCTTACAACATCTCTATCACCAAGAAGAATGTCAACAAGAGTAGGCCAAAACACAAGCAAAAGACGACACACCACCTAGAGAGGACTCACTTTAAGAACAAGTCAACCCTACGGAATAGGTTCCACGCTTCTCTCCTCCAAGCGGACCACCGCAACCAGAGGTCACAAGACCACCACAACTAGGGAAGACCACTCCCATTGCTAGCAATATGGAAACAAAATCAGAACCACCCCAAGAAACTACCAATGAGAGCAAGTGGATGAACCAACCATCCCAACAGAGACATCAAGTACCCAAGCCAACCAAGTAAATGAACCAATCACAATTGATACTCATGACACATCAACGGATCAACCTGAAGCGAGAAACACATGAATTTTGGAGAGTCTAGAAGACATAGATGAATATGCCCACTATGCACATGATGTGGTGGACAAAATGAAAGACGAGATCTATGCTCACCACCAACAACTCCATAGTTCGTATAAGCGGCTATGGCTCTCAGATGAAAGGATTGACATGGCCAACATTTGTGTTGAATCGTACAAAGAAGCCATGGAATTCAAAGACAAAGAACTAGTTGAACTAACTGCAAAGTCAGCAGCGGACTTGGAAGCTCTCCACACAAGGAATCACTAGCAAGAGCAACATGTCACAACAGCCACCTCCACTTTACAAGAGTCTGCTTCCACAATCAATCGGCTACAGATTCAGCTAAACATTGCCACTACTCAGTTGGCACAGGTAGAAGCTCTATGGCAAGAGTAAAATACCTTGCTAAATCAGCTCAAGGACAAGCCTACAGTAGCCACACTACAAAGCACATATGAGGCATATAAAGAAATGGAACAGAAGGTTTAAGACCTTGAGATGGAGCTCAAGCTAGAGAAAATGCAGAGAAGAGAACTCTCCATTGGATTTATGCAGCGGGAGTAGAGATATCCAAAGGAAATTGACCAACTTAAAGTAGAATTAAGCAAAGCTCAAGAAGCTGCCATGACACATGCAACCACACCAGGGGAAGAACAGATAGATCCCCAATACAAGATCAAGACACCCTGCAATTTATGGATTTTGAAGCAGGTACCACCAAAGAGGCCAGTCTTCTAGAGTTAGCTATTTCTCATGATGAAGTTGGACCCTCCTCTCAACCAAAAAGCTTAACTGCTAAAGAAGAGGAGACATTAAAGAAGTAGGTGGAAGAGGAAATTGAGACCATTTGGAAGGAAGCCATGCAGTGGGAAGAGTGGATACTACACTCCATCAATTTCAACCTCCTCACATCATCCAATATCAATGAGGCATGGCATCAGCAAGCTCTACCTTTCACCTCATGAAGTTTGAAGTACTCCAAATCAAAGAGAGACTCCTCCAGGATTTCCAAGCCAACCCAACACCGGCCCATCCCAAATGGCAGGAGATCTAGCTAAACCGGCACCTTAGGTATCTTATTACTATATGCAGACATTTGAAGAAGCATTCCACACGGGCTTCTTCACTTATCGATCCAAGATCTTTGGCCTTGTCATCACCAATCTGCGAGCGAGATTTGTTAGTTACTCCATAGTTGAGCACTGAAGATAAAGAACTCCACCTTAGATACCAACCAGGTCTCGAGCAGCATGGACAACGGACAGCAGCAAGGAAGCTCAACCACTACTTAGCACACTAAGTAATTGTGTCGCGGATGACACAGACAAGGAGGGGAGGAATGTTAGATGCTCAACTAATAAGAGCCGGAGAAAGAGCATAAAGAGGGATGCCAAAGCCGATTGATTGTATTAAACCCCTTTGTATTACTAAAAAATTTAGCAAAGTCCAAAGCCATTGTAATATTATTGATTGCCAACGAGTCTAAAGGGGTTGAGGTCCTCCAAGTTTGTAATCGTATGCAGTTTTTAAAAGCTTTGTGTTGAGCCCAAATCGCTAGGAATCCATTATTTGAACCTTGGCTAAGGTATAGAAGCCAACTTTTGTAATTGAAAACCTAAGTTTTTGGATAATGAAAGTAAGCATTTGCTGCAGAAGCTCAACATGAGTCTACTGTTTTTTTTCAATTCCTTGTGTCTCTCTCATACAATGTTGCATTGCTATTCCGAGCATACCAACACGTTCGCAGGTAAAAGCTCTTCCATTTAATGTAAGTTTCTTGCAATGAAAGTGTGTTTTTAGTCGTGCTCTCTACGAGCTGTTTTTGCTTCCTACGCACAATACACACACCAAATTGGTTTTTGACCTTAGGAATAGGTAGAGCACGTCTAGAAGAAGCCGTAGAGTGCTTCGAGCACCAAAATTGAATGACCTTAAATAGGTTGATTATCTTATGTGTGATTTTGTCCGAGTGTCAGAAATGATATTTGAGTACACGAGATCATTAAGGATACTTTGCTCATACTAGGCATAAAGTTTTGTTGCATTTGGAGACTCATAGCTATGTCAAATCATCGGATCAAGCTTGCGTTAAGGAAAGTACCTTTTGATGTCTGACACACATTTGAGACTGAGATAGGTAGGAGAGACTTAGACTTGTGTTTTTGAGAGATTAGCTATCTCTTATAGCTTGCACGCACTAGTCGGTCAGCTATGTACCACGGATTGACAATTTTTATGTTTGTGGTTCTCACTTTGCTAGCATTGGTATGGTGAGGCTTGGTAGCCGCGGCCGACAATTTATCAACATCAAAAATCTTTTCATTTTGCAAGTCCATTCTTTTTTGTTACAACAGATGCTAGTGGCCATGGCATGTGTTGTTGATGCAAGATATTTATCCCATTGCATATGAAAGACAAAAGTTGAAATCCAATGAGCTAAAATTTAGCACTTATAATAAGGAATGGTTAGTTGGTGTACATGCTTTGAAATTGTAGAAACAATATTTCATAAGCTCTAAATTTTTTAATGAAAATTGGCCAACAAAGTATCTGTTATTTAGGCATGTCTCCATCAATAATATTAACATTTTCCCCTTACTCCTACACAAAATGATACAATTTGGACCATTATAGATAAATTTAGAAACATTCATCTTTTTTATCTTGTAAGAAGACCATCTTTGCTAAGCAAGCATCTCTTTTATTTCTTGAACACCTTTTGGTTCAGCATGGTATGCCTATCCATTGTTTTTATCGAGATAAGAGTATTTGCAATGATTTTTGGATTACACCTTTTACTAATTTGGAAACTTAAATTGATTTAATGTCTCCATTTCATCCTGAATCCAATCGATAAATAGAAGCTAGTAAAAGCATAACTCTAGATCTTTTAAGGACTTATGCTCATAAGATACCGGTACACAAATATATAAATTCATTTACTTTGACATGGAAATAATAACACCTCAATCATCTAAGAACAAAGAAACAACAAGACTTTGAGATTCAGTAAATTCATGTACATAACTTCTTTGAAAATCAATAATCACAGGATCAGAGACTTGCATTGTGGAACTCAGTAAATCAGGGACCTTCGATATCAAAACTTGCAATTCAAGGACCTAAAATTCAAGATCCTTGTCTTTGCAACTTGAATAACTCATATCCACTCCTAGAAATTGGCTTTCAGTCTTCAAAAATAAATAAAAAAACACTTCTCCATCAACACAATAACTACAGTTGAGCATGACTTCCTCTTCTTACCAACTCAACTATTATGCCACTTGTGTGCATCATCAAGAAAATAAAAAAACCAATCTAGATCCTCTGAGGATCACAGATGTCCTGATGACATGATGCATCCTGAAAACTCGACATAATTTGATACAACTCTCTGCACAACTTTGGCATGTAATACTTGACACAAACATCCTCTTTCTGACAAGGCTTACACATGTAAGGACATCGCTTTGCACAATGCCTATCTTTTTGACAAATAACACACTTTTTCTTCTTCTTTTTTGCCACCATAAAGGAAAGATCAAATTAATAAGCAACAATAATAATCGCCTATTGAAATAACCTTCAAAGGCTGCATAAAATTGTGTACTGCATAAAATGCATACTTCAAAAACTAAAAACTGCTTGCCGTAGCAATATGTAATTGCCCAAATTAAAATGCAACTCATTCTGCAACAAACTTGTCAGCAATTGCAATTTTGATTTCTCCTAGCAGCTTTGGGAAGAACTCGTGTAGAAATTTTTTTGCGTACTCCTCATATTCATCCTGCGGGGTTACCCAATTCAAGAATTCCTACAGGTGGTCTATGTCAACCAGCATGTCAATACCCTGCTGCATTCCTGAGTGCCATATGGTTCAAGCTGAATTCAAACCAACCGTAGGAGACGCTTCACCAATCCTCCCAAGATGTCAAAAGCTCGTTCCCATCCCCAGAAAGAGACACCAGTGGGATCGCCAAAGTGTTAGGGGCTCAAAGTCCTAAGAGAGATTCAGTAAGAGAGACATATAATGCAAGGGAAAGAGATGACAGTAGACTGCACATTAAGTCACAAAACTGCAAATCATATGAACAATAGACACCATAATTGAGAGAAAGAAGGTGCTACTTCAATGTATATCCATCATCATCAAATTACGAACCCAAAACACCTTAGTTACAATCAAAGAGGTAAGTACCCTGACACATCAGACACTAACAAAGACTAGGGAAATTGAAACTCAAGTACGTGAGGTCTATCTAGATAGCTGAAGAAACTGGTGAGTCTACTTACTTGCTAGCAAATTCTAAAGGCAAGATTTTTCCAAAGGTAGTGAATGGTTTTAGACTGAAATGAGAACCCTTTTGGGGTGGGAACACTCCCTTCAAGGAAAATAAACCCTTATGCTTAAATCAAGGCGATTATTTGGTGGACGTTAATGTTATGAGTGGAGAAGTGTCATATCAAATTCTCCAAAATTTTAATTTAGTACTTGATTTAGAAAACAATGTGACAAGTACATTTTCATCTTCTCCCTCGTGCATTTGTATGCATTGTTCTTTTGTACTCCTTTCTTCCCTTTCATGGCGAGGAGAAATCTCTATGTTGAAGTGGTAGATTCACCTACAATTCCCACCAAAGGTGAGGAGCTTGAGGTGGTGGTGAGACTAGGAAGTGAAAATCTATAGCAATAGTCCCTTCCACTTTACGTGATGTTATCATACATGCCTACATAGAAGGTTCAGATTGTGAGCTACTAAATTTGACTCACAATTCTATGCGTAGTAATATGAGAATAATGTGCATTTTTAACTCCATGATTGGATTTGGGGATAAGTCAAGTGATGGTTAGTTTAAGATTTTTCCTACCAAATAGTTGCTTGGTTGCTAGTTAGCCATAAGTAAAATTCTAGTTAACATAATCCTTTGCTAGGAAATATATTTCACTAACAATAAATATGTCAACTAACACATATTGATTAACACAAATATTGTCAACTAACACTTATTGTTAACACTAGGCTGGTAATTGAAGTCTTTTATGTCTTGAGACACTATTATGCCCTCTTAAATGGCCGATTTCCTTGAATTGTTTTATGAGTACATTATGATTTTTTAAATGCTCTATATCCACAAACTTGTCTCATGAGCCCAAAAAAATGCTTTAAATTCTAGCATTAGCCTTATTCTTGCAAATGGTTTCTCAACCTAGACTGTGCCAAAAAATGTGTGATGTTTTTGGTCATTCTTTAAATTTTGCAACTATAACATCCTAAAAGTCATCTTGGTGAGGTTTAGATTGACACATGACTAGACTTAGTAGTTCTCAACTTGATTTTATGCTTTTAAGGAGAAGAAAAGATTCGTGTTGAAAGTTACACTCTATTTATGTAAAAAAATTTATGTTATTTTTTGAGCAAAAGATGCTCTTTCATAATTCTTTTGATCATTTTATTGGAATCCAAAGGATTTTTTTTTTTGTGTAGTGGGATTTCATATCATATAACTCTTCTTTAGAGAGTTTGGGGTACCTAATACCCCATATAGATAACAATACAATCATGGCCAAGTTTTTTGTTTCAACTTGAATCAGTCATTTTGAGTTAAAAATGATAGCTTACATTGCTATTTTGATATGAAAATTATATATTAAAGTTGTACCTTATATCAATGTTTAATCATACCTTCTAAATTTACCTTTACATTGGGGTTTGTCATTTTTGGTTGTCAATGAGCGGAAAGTATTGAATAAACTATCGATTAATTCACCGATTAAGCTTTGATGTGGAAATATGATGCTGCCTATTTGAGAATTCCTCTTCAAGTTTGAAAATGAATTTCTGATTAACTCGAACCAAAAGCTCTGATACCACTCTAGGGAAGGAGATGGGGAGAACGACTGCTTCCAATTTCAATCTTGCTTGCATACTTCACTGTCAACCTCTCGCCATCTCTTCCAATTCCCAAGTACATTGTCTTAGTCTATGAATTTTAAAGCGTACAATTGTACATGTTTATTTTAACTTATTAAAGCCTATTATAAATAAAATTTAAATTGAAGTATTAAGCTAAATGGTCAAGTGTATATGGCCTTGAGGCATGCACATGACATGCTTTGTGGTATGGCTAAAGGCATGGTCCAAATGTGTGGCAAAAGGCACAAGTTGAAGGTAGGGTCCCACAAAAGGCATATAATTCAATAAAAGAATATGGGAAGGGAAGTAACATCACATCTCAAGAGCAGCAAGTTACAGCTACATGAAGGCAAATTGTGCTTAACACACATGATAGAATTCACATATAGTTATGAATTTTATTGTATACAAAAACTAAGTAGAACATAAAAGAATCCCAAAATAAAGAGGAAAGACCAACCAAAGACACAAGGCATATCTCCATGGTTCAAAGGGATGGACTAAAGATATGGTTTGAGATAAGGTCAAGATGTCAAAAGAAAGTATAGGGAGGTATAGGGTGCCACTTATGGATTGTTTTAGCAAGTAGGGACACTGCTATAATCTCCCCCTTGCTTGAGCAACCCTCAAGTCTGCTTGGGATTATATATTATGAATAGATCCACCCACACACTCTCACATACACATATACTCTCTTCCTCTCAAGTGATTATTTTTTTTAGAGAAGGTCACACCAAATCATTTGAGACCAAGTACTTGAGTGGATTCGCAATGTGCTTATTTGTATTTGTGTGCTTCGTTTGTTAAAATTTCCATTTCAAAGACATTATTGTATGCCCAATCTCTTTAGCTAGTTAGACCTAGTTAGATTTATTTATCAATCCTTAATCAAGAGTGATTATGGCCATCATGCTTAATGGTTGATGCATAATTAAGTTAATTTCAAGCTTAAATAGGATGTACATGGTACCTTTTACATACTATTGTTCTCCTATTTAATCAGCAAGAAAATCCCTCCTAATTATCAAATTAGCCAAGTAATAATCAAATCTCATTAGCTAATTAATCTACATGGTTCTTCATGATCAAGTGTAAAGGTTCTCATGTGGTTTTAGCAAGGATATGTTATTTCTTTAACTTCTATTGATGCTACATACCTTGTTGTCAAAATAGTAGATTTTAGGCAGTTAAATAATGCTTGAGCAGTTTGATGGTGCCTAAATCAAGTATTCAGATTCTAAAGTGAGATCATTGATGCACACACACACACACACACAAGGGACACGATGTGTAGCTGGAGCTTCAACAATATGCTCCTTCACTCTTATTCCTTAGGCTACTTAAGAATGAGATGCCATCATGGAGGCATATATACCCCAAGAGAAAACATCTCTTTGTATCCTTGAGTACACACATCAATACCTCACAATGTGACATCCCAAGGTGTTCACATATTGTATCACTACGTTGAAACACTAGATCTCTACCTCTTGCTACAACCAAAGAGCCTCGAGATATCTTCCATGACTTATTGCAAAAGGCCACACAATAATCTAAAGCATCTAGCTTATCCATTGACATCAAGCTCTTTGAAAACATGGATACATGTCTAAACGTCCTTCAAAACCCATGAAGGACCATGCAACTTCTCATAATTGATTACCTAATCTTAATAAGCCCTTTCTCATAGCATCATACAGTACTAACCACTCTAATGCAGAGTAACATGAAATGATGCTTCAAGGTTCAATCACGCATCGAGCCATTGTCCTCAAAGAGGTCATCTACAAAAAAAAAAAATCCCATGATTTCCACAAAAGGGTATTTTAAGTTCTTAAAAAGTTACAAAACTATATATACAAAAGGATACTAATTTGTCAATTTTAAGAAAAACTTCTTTTCAAAAGAATAGGGTACATCATAGTACCAAAAAGAATCACAAATGAGGGGTTTTAGAGAGGTGCCTTGAAGCACACAATATAGCATTTTTTTACATAGTGAACCCCCAAACCATCATCCATGGCTGACAACAAAGTATGTGGATATAAATATAAATACAAAACAATACTAATGTTTCAAATTTAAGAAAAACTTCCATATTTCAAAAGACCAGGGTACACTATATTACTAGAAAGACTCACAAATGAGGGGTTTAGAAAAGCTGCTTTGAAGCACACGGTATAGCAATTTTTTACATAGTGAACCCCTGAGCCATGGCTAACACCAAAGTATATGGATGTGTAGATCCATTAGATGCACCACTATCCAAAACATGCCATAATTGAGTATAAATAGGCCACAAAACTATATCCAACAAATATGAATCAAACTTTTCATCCAAAATCGGTAATTGTACACACAAATGCAAATTTAGGCAACTTCAAAGAGCATCACAATATAAAGTACATGTCCAAAATTTGAATCTACACAACGCTTTGTGAAGGAGTACGAGCGGAAGTGCGACGCGAGAGAGAGAGCGAGAAGAAGAGCACGACGATATGGTGAACTTGCTCTACTGTAATGTGTAGAGCATAGTGAGTTCTTATTAGGTTTTTACAAAAGAATATGTGTACATACCTGGCGGCCCGCCCACTTACCTGGGCGACCACATTGGGCTTTATACCCCAACAACCTCCCACTTAAAGTCCAATGTGGTACTTTAAGTGTGAGAGAAGCTACTATACAAGCTAATATACAAGAGATGTAGAGAAGTGATGTACTACCCTACACCTAACTGCTTGCGAAAATGCGCAAAGCTCTCTGAGGGAAGTCCTTTTGTAAGTAGATCAGCAGGATTTTTTGTGGTGTGAACTTTGACAAGCTGAAGTTGCTTATCCTCGAGCATTTCCCTGATGAAATGATACTTCACATCCACATGCTTTGTCTTTGAGTGATAAACTGGATTGCGAGCCAATTGTATAGCACTTTGACTATCACAATATAACACAGGCATCTCTTCTTTGATTCCCAAATCTGTTACTAGTCGATTAAGCCAAATTGATTGTTTGCATGCCTCTGATGCTGCAACATATTCAGCCTCTGTAGTAGACTGAGTAACACAATCTTGTAATCTAGAACGCCCTGATACTGCTCCACCAGCCAATGTAAAGACATACCCTGACGTAGACCTTCGGTTGTCTAAGTCACCTGCATAATCTGAGTCTGTAAAACCCTTTACACTTAGCTCCTGACTCCCATAGCATATACGCATACTCTTTGTAGCTTTCAGGTATCTCAATATTCCTTTCACTGCCTCCCAATGTTTCTTGCCTGGGTTTGACATGTATCGACTTACTACTCCCACTGCAAATGCAATGTCTGGGCGAGTAGCAATCATTGCATACATCAAACTACCCACTCCAGACGCATATGGAATCTTATCCATTTCAGCCTGTTCTTCCTCAGACACGGGACAATCTTGTTTGCTAAGTTTCACATATGGTGGCAATGGAACACTCAGTGCCTTTCCCTTCTCCATATTGAAACGTTGCAAAACCTTGTCAATATACTCTGTTTGAGATAACCAAATCAACTTCTTTGATCTGTCTCTCTCAATGCGCATACCAAGTATATGACTTGCCTCACCCATGTCTTTCATGTCAAACGATTTTGCCATCTTTGACTTCAAAGCTGAAATTTCTTCCAAGTGCTTGCCAGCAATCAACATGTCATCCACATACAAAATAAGGATCAGCCAACTGCCATCCTTAGCCTTCTTTGTATATAGACAGTGATCGAACTCACTACGTTTGTAGCCTTGAGAAAGCATAAACTTGTGGAATTTATGGTACCATGCCCTCGGTGATTGTTTTAAGCCATAAAGACTCTTTAACAACTGGCATACCCAATCTTCCTTGCCTTTTGTCAACAAACCCTTCTGGCTACTGCATGTAAATTTCCACATCTAAATCACCATGCAAGAACGTTGTCTTGACATCCATTTGGTGCAACACCAAATCTAATATGGCAACCAATGAAAGAAAGCATCTCAATGTAGTCATCTTGACCACCGGAGAGAAGACTTCATCAAAGTCAATGCCTTGTTCTTGCTTAAAGCCCTTGGCAACAAGCCTTGCTTTGTACTTTGGCTGACTATCATGAGCGGTGATCTTATACCTGTAAACCCATTTACAAGGTAGAGCCTTTTTGCCCTGTGGTAATTTAACTAGCTTCCATGTCTTGTTTTTATGCAGAGCTGTCATCTCTGACTGCATGGCCAATTGCCAATTCCCGGAGTCCTTCATTTGCATTGCTTCCTTGTAACATGAAGGCTCATTGCAATCAGTCAACATGACATAGTTCATAGATGGAACAAACCTATCAGGAGGTCGCGTGACACATCCAGATCTACGCACAATAGGTGGCTCAGGCTCAGCCACAACCTGTGGTTCCACTCTATACTGTCCTTGCTCCTCTTGAGCCCTGACATTTTGTCTTGCACGTGCAGGTCCATCTTCTTGGAAGACAACTCTTCTAATCTCCTCAACCCTCTCTAGTTTAGAATGATATTTGGATTCATTAAAGTGAACATCATTGCTGCGGACCACCTTTCTGGATTCGGGATCCCAAAGTCTGTACCCCATCTCACCAGAATTACCATAGCCTAGAAAGATGCACTTTCTACTCTTTGGCTTAAGTTTGTTCCTAAATTCCTTTGGAACGTGAGTATATGCCTCACAGCCAAAGACTCTGAGATGTTTGTATGAGGGCATTTTGCCTGACCATACCATCTCTGGCACTGAATCCTTCTGCAAAACCTTGCTAGGAGATCTATTTACAAGATGAACAGCTGTTGATACAGCTTCAGCCCAAAACCCATTTGGCAGCTGTGCATTAGACAACATACTTCTGACCTTCTCTTGTATGGTCCTATTCATCCTCTCAGCAACACCATTTTGAGGAGGATTGTAAGGAGCAGTAAGTTCACGTTTTATACCTTTTGACTCACAAAAGTCCTGAAAGGCCTTTGAAGCATACTCTCCACCATTGTCAGTGCGTAAGCATTTAAGCTTCTTGCCACTCTGATTCTCCACAAGTGTCACAAACGTTTTGAAAACACTAAACGCTTCATCCTTGTGCTTGAGAAAGTAAACCCATACTTTCCTCGAGTAATCATCTATAAATGTCATAAAGTAAGAAGCTCCCCCTAGAGATAGGTTAGGCATAGGTCCACACAAATCACTATGAACAAGTGCCAACTGTGTATCTCTTCTACTGCTTCTATGCTTATGTGGCTGTTGTGTTTTCTTACCATACAGACAATGTTCACAGAATTCAAAATCATTAAATGAAAATCCAGGCAAATAACCAGAACGAGACAAGATTTCCATTCCCTTCTTGGACATATGTCCTAACCGGCTATGCCACAAAGAAACGTTCGGCTGCTCGGTTACATTGATTACATTTTTAGAGACATTTGATACATAAATCATGTAAAGTCCTCCAGACTTTACACCATGTGCTACTGTCATAGAACCCTTGGATATCTTCCACATGTTCTGTCCAAAAGTGGTGACGTAGCCAGCATCATCAAGTAAACATGTGCTGATCAAGCTCTTTGTAATTGCGGGAACATGTCTCACATTCTTCAGCGTGAAAGAAGAGCCATTCTGAAACTTCAATTGAACATCTCCAACACCTAAGATCTCACATGTCTTCCCATTGCCTAGCCGAACATGATCTTTAGTGGTCACATAAGAAGTAAACCACTCCTTGTTTGGAGACACATGAAGTGATGCCCCTGAGTCTATAATCCAATCACTCAGTGCATTTCCATCAGATGCTGTAAGAAGAGCTGAGTCCATTGTATTCTTCAAGAAGTAGATGTCTCCTGACACTAGACTGTCATCCTCTGAAACAGTGTTTGTCACATTTATTTCTTGAATCTTCACTGAGGACTTGTTCTTCTCACCATGGTCTTCAGCTTTCTCTTTGCATTTTTCTGATTTCCATTCTCTGCAGTCTCTTTTCATGTGACCCTTCTTGCCACAATGGTAGCATTCTATGTCACTCTTGCCTTTAGCACTGCGGGACTTGCTACGAGACTGATTCCTCTTTCCACCTTTGTACTTTTCTTTGGTCCTTCCCTTGACAACTAAGGCTGTTCCTTTGCCTTTGTCCATTGTCTTTCTATTGGTTTCTTCAGTAAGCAGACTTCCTTCTACACCTGCTATGTTCAAACCATCTGGAGGTGCAGAATTACTCAAAGCTGTGCGAAAAGTGTCCCAACTTTTCGGCAATGTGATCAACAGGAACATAGCTCTAACAGGTTCATCAAACTTGACACCTTGAGCTGACAACTGACTATAGATTGTGTTGAATTCATTCAGATGATTGGACATAGGTGTCCCTTCTTTCATCTTCAAGTCAACAAGCTTCTTAAGCCAGTATACCTGTGAAGCTGCACTCTGCTTCTCATAAAGATCACTCAGCTTTAACCATGCTTGATAACCCGACATCTCGTCTGCTACATTGAAGTAAACGCTTTCTGCCAAAGTCAACATAATGGTAGAAAGTGCCAATTCATCCATTTCGCTCCATTCATCTTCGTCCATATCTTCTGGTTTTATCCCCTTGAGCTTTATAGGTTTTATCTTCTTCTTTTGTACCAACACGTGCCAAATCTCCTTCTTCCACAATGGGAAAGTGGTTCCATCCAGCTTCTTGATATTGTAAAGAGCAGTGTCCTGTGATCCAGCCATAGCTACACTTCACAGTAGTTTACTTTTCTGGGAAAAATTCGGCAGAGTTTCCCCTGTAAACTGACCTCTGAACCAATATCAACCTGTCAAATGAACCAAGAAAGCTTCAGATTCTGCAGAAATTTTGGCAGAGTCTCCTTTGTAAAATGGCTCTGGTGTACTAAAAACAGACCAAAAAACAGCTCAAAAACACTGTCTCTCTGACACTGTAAGCTGTGGGTAAACCTGTCCTGCACCTGTACTGTCTCTGACTGTCCTGTCACTGTCTTGTAAGCATAGACTGCGACAATGGCTCAACGGCAGTAAAGCAAAGATGCAATCCCAACTGTCTATATCACAGTCAATACATCCTAGCTGCCTATCTAAGGGTGCTCGAGGGATCGCTCCAAGACCTATATCACCGAAAGGAACTCAACATTCGAGAATCCCCCAGCTCAATAAAACCTCACTCGACCCTCAACAAAGGCTGCAGTAAATCTGACAGTACATAGACTTCCCACAAAGTCATACATCCACAAATTTCCCACTGTATGCTGTAACCGTTGCGGCGATTGTTTGCTGCGTGACTCACAGCCAGCAAACCCTCAACAAACATACATCATCTCTGACAATACATCCCATGTGGAAGTACCTGCAATGTCAGGATGAAATCTGGAATATCAAGCAAAGCTACCTGATGAACTAGTGGATGTCGCCTACAGTCTATGTGTAGATGCGCCCGTGTCGTATGTGACACGTCTCCAAGAACTGTGAGCCGTCCTTCGATGTGTAGACAACCACAAATCAACACTCTGGGAGTGTCGATATCCTCAGCACCTGCAGTCGTAGGCCGAAAACCCCAAATTTGCAGAGTCGGATCTGCACCCGCCGAGACCACGTAGTCGAAAAATGGCCTGCGCAGACCTTTGTCGAAGCCGAACGGTGGCCGAGATGACCTTAGAATGAAATTCTGAGAACACCAAGCCCTTCTGGCTTATCCACAGGATTTGGGGCCGTGTCTTCGCCTGTCGAATTTCACTCCAATCTGAGCTGGTGACTCTAGCCTCCTGCAGTGCTGCCCCGAGCCTCAACCTGGCTCTGATACCAGTTGAAGGAGTACGAGCGGAAGTGCGACGCGAGAGAGAGTGCGAGAAGAAGAGCACGACGATATGGTGAACTCGCTCTACTGTAATGTGTAGAGCATAGTGAGTTCTTATTAGGTTTTTACAAAAGAATATGTGTACATACCTGACGGCCCGCCCACTTACCTGGGCGACCACATTGGGCTTTATACCCCAACACTTTGCAGTATGGGCATCTACACGTCATTGTTACTATACAACTAGTTTGCTCATGCTCTACCTATAGCAAATGTATGCAAATTTTCAAAATTATAATATTACTAACGAGTATGAGCATACCAAATTTCTTAAGATCATACATTAGAGTTCGTATGAGATGTATAAAAATTTGTAGTTTGGAGTTCAAAAAAAGAAACACGAGACATACTCTCTGTATCTACATGCTTCTTCTCTCCCCTAATCCACCAAAAGCTCAATTCTCAAGCTCTACGCAAGCTAGACCTACATCTTCAAGCTCTAGTTTTGTACACCCAACTTGGAGCAGTTGTAGTACCTTCAAAAGCGCATTACACTCTCACAATGCGAGAAACAAAAAACTTGGAATTTTTGCATACAATTAATCTTTCAAAATCTTTGCAAAATGGTGTAGAATTTGAAGAAGCATCATTCTATAAAGTTGTAGATCTCATTGAATTGAAAGGATCCAACGGGTAGAACACTTAGATCTACAATTTACAAGGAGATATTTGACCTACAAAGCATGTTGCATGCACACAAATTTCTACTCATATGCACTTGCACTTTGTTGATGGGTTTCCATGCCCAAGCCGATAACCACAACTCTTATACCACATGATGCACTAGGAGCGTACATGTATAAATAAATAAATGTATAACGAAAAGCGAGGGACATCTTGTGTAACCGACGCTTCAATGGTGAGCTCCTCCACTTTTATTCTTTAAACTACTTAAGAACGAATACACTATGTGTGTATAAGTGAGAGGTTTGTGCATATGTTCACACGGAGCCACTAACCACTTGGTTTCTAACTGCAACAATAAGATAGCTGTGACTCCCACATACTCATACCTTAATTTATGTATTCCATGAAATAATTATATTTTTACTTGTAAGGCATAGGTAAGACAACTTTTAAAATTCAAAATGAGCAAAATTATGAAAATAGCTTAGATGTTTAACATATAAATTTTGATAAGGAGTTAATAAAACTCATAAGTATGTGCCCACGATTCAAGAAAAAGGAAGTCGTGGCGAATCTTGGTAGATGCGGGCGGAAAAAGGGCAGATTCGGGGTGCCGACTGGAGATGGAGAGAGAGAGAGAGAGAGAGAGAGAGAGAGGAGGGGGGAGATGCGAGGGCGATTGCTAAGGCTATGGGCGCAGAGCAGGTAAAATGGTTTTTTTTTTCATTTTGTGAATCGATTGAGACAGCAACAACCACTGGGTGTCGGGTTGGCTAGGGGAGTTAATTCAGACGTTCATGCTCACGTTGTGAGTTCAAATCTTTCATCCATATTTTACTAGAGATGAGTTCTATCATAGCAGTGGAACTTGAGGATGGGATCGGAGGAGGTATCCCATGCAGTATTGAATATAATAAAGGTTTCTATCATACCAATGGAACTTGAGGATGGGATCGGAGGAGGTATCCCATGCAGTATTGAATATAATAAAGGTTTCTATCATAGCAGTGGAACTTGAGGATGGGATCGGAGGAGGTATCCCATGCAGTATTGAATATAATAAAGGTTTCTATCATAGCAGTGGAACTTGAGGATGAGATCGGAGGAGGTATCCCATGCAGTATTGAATATAATAAAGGTTGCACAAGTATGTCTTAATATAAGTAAGAGCTCTTCTTGTTTGGTCCCAATTTATTATGACCGACCTTGAAAAAAAAAGTAACTTTTACTTGGTTTCGTTTCTATTGATGGTGGTCATAGTGATCATCCAGTTGGATTTTCTTCATCTTTTTCAGTAAAACTCTTGAAAACAATTGCCTATGCTTTGGCGTACTTTGAAAAGCTCCTCCTCTTGACTTAAAGGTACCATAACCCACTATCTTATCATGTAGGAGTGAGGACATTGATGGGAAAGGACTGCTAGCGTTCTTTCCCAGGAATGATGGCGACCGACGAAGGCCGGGACTCATTATTCCTAGGGCAGAGGCCGGAGCCATTATTCCTTGGGAAAGGACAGAAAGGACACTAGCTGTCCTTTCCCGGCCTTCAAGATCACTAGGAGAGGAGCCCACAGTGAGGTCTGACGGACCAGGGAAAGGACTGCTACTGGCAACTGGCACAGGCCGGGAGCCATTGTTCCCGGCCGATAAGGTCATTGGGAGAGGAGCCAACAATGAGGTCTGATAAGGGGGGGAAATGACAGGCGAAGGTGACAGTAGGGAATTTCATTCCGAGCGCTAGGATGGCGAGTGATTATTCTTGCAGCAGACAGAGGTTAATTGGATTAATTCCGCCCGCTGAGGTGTTGAAGGTCTGGGGGTTGAACTCAATATTCTGGCAAGGAACTGACACTAGATGTGTGGCTACAAACTGCAACCCTCAACCAACGACCTTGACATACTTGAAATAGATGATTTCCAACAATGTTTATCCAAAAATCGCTACATCCACTAAAGAATCAGCTTTAAATATGTTATGTTAACACAAACCAAGGAGCATCTTTAACCATATTTCAAACAATGATGATAACCAAGGAGTATCTTTAACCATATTTCAAACAAGAAAAATCATCATATCTAAAGTATTCAAGAACCATCCGCGATGCCAATAAGAAACCCAATTTTCTGTTGCAAAAGCATCCCAATCAATCCAATACTTTATTCATCTACTTTAACATGCAAACGGTAATTTACACAGAAAACAACTTTGTTGGATTTCACTTAGATATAATTGCACAACTGAAATGTATTGATGTAGCACACAAGGTTCACCCTTCACAAATGTGGAGTCAATCATAGACTCTACCAAAGGAATATACAAGTCAGTCACAATGAGACTCCCTTTTGGGGATAAGGTCATTGGGAGAGGAGCCAACAATGAGGCCTGATAAGGGGGGGAAATAACAGGCGAAGGTGACAGTAGGGAACTTCATTCCGAGGGCTAGGATAGCGAGTGATTATTCTCGCAATAGACAGAGGTTAATTGGATTAATTCCACCCGCTGAGGTGTTGAAGGTCTGGGGGTTGAACTCGATATTCTAACGAGGAACTGACAATAGATGTGTGGCTACAAACTGCAACCCTCAACCAACGACCTTGACATACTTGAAATAGATGATTTCCAACAATGTTTATCCAAAAATCTCTACATCCACTAAAGAATCAACTTTAAATATGTTATGTTAACACAAACCAAGGAGCATCTTTAACCATATTTCAAACAATGATGATAACCAAAGAGTATCTTTAACCATATTTCAAACAAGAAAAATCATCATATCTAAAGTATTCAAGAACCATCCGCGATGCCAATAAGAAACCCAATTTTCTGTTGCAAAAGCATCCCAATCAATCCAATACTTTATTCATCTACTTTAACATGCAAACGGTAATTTACACAGAAAACAACTTTGTTGGATTTCACTTAGATATAATTGCACAACTGAAATGTATTGATGTAGCACACAAGGTTCACCCTTCACAAATGTGGAGTCAATCATAGACTCTACCAAAGGAATATACAAGTCAGTCACAATGAGACTCCCTTTTGGGGATAAGGTCATTGGGAGAGGAGCCAACAATGAGGCCTGATAAGGGGGGGAAATAACAGGCAAAGGTGACAGTAGGGAACTTCATTCCGAGGGCTAGGATAGCGAGTGATTATTCTCGCAATAGACAGAGGTTAATTGGATTAATTCCACCCGCTGAGGTGTTGAAGGTCTGGGGGTTGAACTCGATATTCTAACGAGGAACTGACAATAGATGTGTGGCTACAAACTGCAACCCTCAACCAACGACCTTGACATACTTGAAATAGATGATTTCCAACAATGTTTATCCAAAAATCTCTACATCCACTAAAGAATCAACTTTAAATATGTTATGTTAACACAAACCAAGGAGCATCTTTAACCATATTTCAAACAATGATGATAACCAAAGAGTATCTTTAACCATATTTCAAACAAGAAAAATCATCATATCTAAAGTATTCAAGAACCATCCGCGATGCCAATAAGAAACCCAATTTTCTGTTGCAAAAGCATCCCAATCAATCCAATAATTTATTCATCTACTTTAACATGCAAACGATAATTTACACAGAAAACAACTTTGTTGGATTTCACTTAGATATAATTGCACAACTGAAATGTATTGATGTAGCACACAAGGTTCACCCTTCACAAATGTGGAGTCAATCATAGACTCTACCAAAGGAATATACAAGTCAGTCACAATGAGACTCCCTTTTGGGTTGTGTTGACTGAAGATGCAGCTTCTAGCCTTAACGAGTTTTCTCTCTTTTCAATACACGGCTGCATTTCATAAAACTTATGTTCGGTAACAAGAAGATTTTGATGAAAAACATAAGTAGAATCATAAGCTTGTGTCATAAGAGGATATAAGAACGCCTACATAAAACTCAGAGATTGGGTTTCATGTGCGCATCGAAATAAGGGTAAGGACATACCTTCGACATGCGAAGATAGCGAACACACTAAATCTTTCCAAGAAAAACAGTCGAATGCATCTAAGAGCAGGGCACTTCAGGAGGAGTCCACGTAAAATGAACACATGGACACAGACATCTTTGTTACAACATTGCTTCATGAAACATTTTGAGTGACAACCATGGAGTTCAATAAATGTAGTGGTTGTTAACTTGGATACACAGAGTAACATACACAGCAAATGCTCCAATTGGATGCTTTGCAATCACTATATGTTCATTTACAATCAATATACAGAGGTAAATCTCAATTTGTAGGCAAGTGGTTGTCCACCTTTCCTTTAAAAGAGCATAAGAGGGCAATTAACTGGTGCCCTCCTTGGACAAAAGGCAAGAATGAACTTCACTTTTCACAATACAAAATTGTCAACAATATGGGCAATGACATCTGCTCCCTCAGAGTGCATCCAAAAGTACTTCACCTGCATCATTAAATTAAACTCATATAAAGAGCCTACAAATCACCAACCGTTTTTTAGCTAGTCAGAGACCATCCTTAGCACACTCTGACCATAAATATCACAATCCATAATACAGAACAAAGCTTCAACCACTCAAATCGCAATAGCGTGCCAATGAAAGAAAATGCCGTGAGAGGGAAAGCACCATCAGCGAGAGTGATGTTACTAGAGTGCCATGCGTATTGAGAGCGGACGGTGGTGCTGTTGGAGGCCACAAGAACCACGATGGACGGCATGAAACAGGCCTGCAAGGCGCCCGGGGAAGGGGGGGGGGGGTGGTTTAATGGGGGTCTTTCATATCAAGAGCCTATAAATCACCAACCTTTTTAAAGCTAGTCAGATACCATCCTTAGCACATTCTAACCATAACCATAAATGTCACAATCCATAAAACAGAAGAAAGCTTCAAACTTTCAAATGGCAAAGGCATGCTGACAAGAACAAACGCCGCGAGAGGGAGAACGCCAGGAGAGAGTGATGCAGCAAAAGTGCTTTGCATATGGGAGTGGATGCAAATGGCAAAGGCATGCTGAAAAGAGCAAACATCGCAAGAGGGAAAACGCCATTGGGGAGAGTGATGCCGCTAAAGTGCTTTGCATATGGGAGCGGACGATGGTGCCATCGGAGGTGATGGGAGCCACAATGGACGGCACAAAACGCCGCCACGGCGCCGGGGGTGGGGGGGGGGGTGTGTGTTCCTTGTAACCATAATGACAAGATCAGCATCAACCACCATCTTAAAAGATGCAAACATGCAGCAAAAAACCTGATAGCATACCTGGATTGTACTATGAGCGGCAAACCTTTGCACAGTTCCAGCGAAACTCACATCTACTCTCTGCCAAGCCACCTGCCTAAGCCCCGAAATCATCTCTTCTGCACACATGAGATACAGATAGCCCATAAGGGGGCTGTTAGATTCATGATTTTGAGAGTGTCTTTTACTCCAACCAAAAAACGCAGTATAATTGTTGACTGTATATTACTATGGACACAACAAACCCCCTTGAGAGGACTGCTAGACCAATGATTTTCAGTGTCTTAATGAAAAGATAACTATGCATGCTGTTAAAATTACTCTCAAAAATATGGTCCACTCTGCTTAAATTTACTGGAAAAGTTTTTGACAACTTACCTGACTGCTAGATATAAATTATACTGTTGACAACAAATGTAGGGATAGATTTGCAAGGCCCAAGTTCGGAGTCGGCAATCGGTAGCAACTCGAAAGGGATGCATTGGCCTACGAGAGTGCTTGTGAGTTGTAACAACAATAAGACTCCTCTTAAGTTTGAAAGGTCTACAGTTTAAATCTAAACCTTAGCCCTGTAACTCAGGCAATTCCTCTCTATGTCTATGAGCTTGGAATTGCCTTTGCCATTCTGTTTCGATTGTACTTTAGTGATACATTTTTGCTACATGCTCTTTTCCAAGACATCCTGTGTGTATTGCCTTTGGGCTCTATGCTCTTGTTGTGCTTTTTATAGGCATGAATGAAAACCACAACGCAAAAAAAAATCAGCTCTTAAAGACAGTAAGACTAACAAATCAAGAAAAGTTTACAGCAACTTTACATTTATGTCACAGACTAGGAACGGAGAGTAAACAAGAAGAAAAAAATAACTCAAACACGTCCTGTAAGATCTTCCAAAAAGCCTATGTGTTCCTTTCTTTTAGTGAGAAAAACTTGTATTAAAAACCATGCTGCAGCACGGAAACCCTAAACCCCAATTCCTAAATGCAAAGGGTCCAAAGTGCTCAGGAGCGCAATTCCACACAGATGCCAGCCTTATATTGTTTGAGCAGTTCTCATGCAACCAAGCAAGAGTTGGAAGGTCTCGCTATTGTCCATCCATGTTACACCCTGCTTCTGCTTCAGTGTTTACACAGATCATCACCCTCATGTACTTGATTAAATAAACCTCATATTGCTGGCAGGGTATGGCAATGGCTCTTAACTTCCAGGCGAGCTCGCCATTGGCATTGAGAACGATCTTCCAAATAGCTATGCAGTGCATGATTGCTACTTGAATGTCCTCCATTTTCTTAGACCCCTGACTACCCGCCTCTTGAAAATAGGCATTTTCCTCTTATGACAAACCCTTCCCGCTTCTCATGACCTGCTCCACAGAGCCCGGTCTGATGGCGTTCTCAATTGCTGTGAGAATGTAAAGTCTCGTTTTCTAAATTTTTAGCATTCCAAAAATTGTTCCTTCTTCTTGAGCACTTTGCCTGCTCTCCTTGTTAATCAGCTTTCATTCAGTTCGAGTGATGGCGCTTTTAGCAGTCAGTGGGAGGGTGACCGTGGACACCAGAAAATTAAGCCAAAAGTTCTGCCGGCTGACCTGCACGATGACCGCTTGTCGACTGTGAGTGGTGGCAGCAGAAGCTGACCAACAACCGTGACACGGTGACAGAGATCGCTCCATGTTTCGTAAATTAATTCCTCCATTTCTATGTGTGACACTCCTTTGGAGCTTAAGAGACTTGCTAAAAGAAAGCCCAAAAATATTGACAGTATACATCAACATTACCTTTACAGCTCCAAACCAGGATTTTATCCTACTTTGTTTTTCAAGTAAAGCCCTACTTTGTAATCTCCCTCTCTTTGTACTTGACCTTGGGGTATGTGCCCTAAAGGCATGCTTTCTAGAAGAATCTTTTCCTCGTGACCAAAAACCCTAGCATGAAAATAAACAGGACTTTTGCTTTTCAATCCCCAACTGACAAGAAGTAAATCCCCATCTGTATGAACTGGCCTTGACAAGAATTCTCATTGCTCAGACTCATCAAGGAAGCCCTAAATCCCTCTCTTTCGACGAGATGAACATCATCTTAAAAGGCCTCAAATATCTGGCTGGTTCAAAATCCCATCGAGCCCAGCCAACATATATAACCTCTCTTCCCACTTATGTCCTCATACTTCCTAAAAAGGGGATTCTCTACTTAGTGGCATGGTGGACTTCTTACTAAGGAAATCATGCAAAGAATCAACACTATTAATGAGCATCTAGACAAACAAGATTGAGGTTGTACTACTGTTACAAGTCTTGAGAAAATAAGAAACTAGATTTATTAGCTTGCCTCCTTGCATCGCAGCACAATGCCTTGTACCTTCCTATGAGAGTATCTTTCAATCAATTTGCATGCCAAGGCTCTACTCGTATGTCTTGACACAAAGTCTCTAATTGCCGCTCATACCTCAACCTAACAATAGAGCTCCAAGAATATCTTGGCCTTCAGACCTTTTGCAACTTTGATACCATATCATGTGGGACAATCTGATTCTGTTTAGAACTTTTATGACAGACTCTCTGGCCTTCCTAATGCATGCCTTTTAAAGGCACCAGCAAAAGACGAGAAGCCAAATCGCAGTTAAAACTAGATGCAAGGACAGCCAAAAGTATAAAACCCACTTTCCCCCTCATGAGAAGATAGTTCAAATTGTTTTTTCAATTGAGACACCTTACAACAATCTCAATCTTGTCAGAGCCAAGATAGCAGGTGTCACTCTCTGTGACCCACAAAAATGCCCACACTCAAGGAGAAGTCTACTAAATCATATTGACAAAAATTGGGCCATATAGTTTGAAACTCCAACCATCCATTCCTCAGAAAACAGAACACTGCTTCTATTGACAAGGCTACTCATAATAGATTTCTAACACACATCAGAATACAGAAGAGAACCTTCAACAGGACAAAGTGCTGGCTTTTTGTCGGTGGAGGATTTCTCTGTGTTAGCTGGAACATCTTCAATATGAATAACATGCGGGTACTTAGGATCAAGCGGTTGCCTTCGTAACTGCTAATACATCATAATAGTTAGAAAGGGCCAATGTCCATAAGACCAATCCAATATACTGCAGATAAGGCAAACACCTTTGGCAGTTCATATTCTCGCCTAAATGTTGCAGTTCTCCATCCAACCATATCTGTAACGAGCTAAGAAAAACCCTCTACTGTGTCTAACCCGTTCAAGTAAGCAGATTTTCAGAAGTGAAACTTGTAAAAAGATAACTATACATGTCTAAAAAGGATACGGTCATAGGTGCTGTTTGCATATGCAACACGCCGCTGAAATGCCTTCAACCCAGACCTGCCAAACAAAATTGAACAACACGCCACTGAAATGCCTTCAACCCAGAATTGTCACAGTAGCTGACTGTGACACACTCTGTAAAGATATAAGAGTTAGATGCGTTGTGCAGAATCAAACACATGTGTGCGCACATGTGCAACATGCATGATCTACCATTGCCTTGTAAACATTTGCTCCTTGTAAACAGCACATATCTAAAGCATCACTGAATGCCCTTGGATATTTCAAATGTCCTAATTTTGTGTGGTGTGCCTTTGTTGACTGTCTGCAAATGAGAATAAATGATTATGGAAAATGGCACATGGGACATCTTGTTGCGGCTGCCAATTTTTTCTTCATCTTCCTTGCCGCGGCTTCAACATCGTCTCGCCACTTTCCGCACGCATGCACGTCAGTGTCACCGGTGGTTCTTCGCAGATGCATCGTGCCACTATCCTCTCTCTGCTGCCTGGTGGCCCTGCCATCTTCTCTTATTTGGAGCCGTTGGTGTTTTGGTCCTCCTGCCACGACACCAGGTGCCACTGCCACCAATGGCCCCAACCTGCTTGTTTCACTGTTTTCCTGTTTTTTTTCTTGTTTGTTTAGGTTTTTCATTTTTGCATGATTTCCTCTGTTCGGTGTGTATTTGTGTGTGTGAGTGGAGCAGGGTTTTATATACCTTGTTTTCTTTGCACACTTAAGACTATGTGTGTGGGGGTGGGTGGGTGTGTGAAGTTCTATCTTTAGAGTACGCTTTTCTGCTTGTTTTCTTTCCTTTGGCTTTACATTTGGTTGTTTTGGTTTCTGTTTTGTTTTATTTTGTTTGTCTGTTTTGGGATATGGGTAATTGGGTTGTTGCTCTGCTCTCTCTTCCAAGATCCTCCAGCAAGACATCACATGGTCATCACCATAGCCTCCTTCATTACATTCTTGGAGTTCTCTCCCTAGCTCTGGACTTCAAAAGCCACCTTCAACAAATGGACTGGTCTCTATCTTGGCTGATAGCTCATGTCTGCTCCAGTGCAACACTTTGCTAGTCATTTTGTGGCCTCCTACTGCAGTTGTCACGGGGACGTGGCAGTTGTTAACTATGTCACGAGGACGTGGCAACTGCTAACTTTAGTTGTTGGTTTCTTTCCAATGGGTTTTGTTTTATTTTTGAGACCCTCTTCTTGAAGTAGCAAACGGTCGGACATTGTATGGCCAATGTAGTTTCACCCGCAGACAGAAAGTGGTCGGCACTCGAATTCGTATAGTAAGAGGATGTCTCGGCTCAGAGCAAGATCATATAGGTCCCCCCGTTGCACTTAGCAAGTTGGTGGATACTAGGAAGTGAACTCAATAAAGGCCTAAAGTCAAGGTGTGACTACCAACTAAAAGTATCCGACAGTTGGACCACATTGCAGTTTTGGATGCGGTCCCAATGAGGATAGATGGTCAGATGACCAGTGGGAGCCCAACGGAATCATTTCCTAAAATTTAGGGAACTGCTATTTTGGGCCGTGAAATGTGTTCGCGTCATTACCTCCGGTATGACTAGGGGAACATTTTACAACTCTGCCGCGAAGTCATCTGAACAACAAATCGGGAGATTTTTAGGCGGCAACCCCGAAACGGGAAATGGTCTGTAAATGCGCCAAGTGGCACATTCCTGTGCACTTTCCTCATGCAAGAAGAAGTGGCGCTGAATTTTATGATGGGAGAGGCCTCATTTGCAAACTGTCACAGGTCAAGAGCTATGGAGTGCTTCCTTTCCCCCTTATGTACAATGTGGTGTCAGGAGTGATGCCCTGCACGCTACATACTCCTCTCTCTCCCCCCTATGAGCAATATGTTATGCCCCTCTAGTGGGCTTTTCATTTGACCAATGTACAGTTATGTGGGTTCATGCGCGATTGCCGAGGCAAGAGCCTCTTGCACAGGTACTAGATTAACTAGCGGCTAATCCCCGTAGGTACAGGTGAATTCGGAGAGGTTTCACGTGAGAAATCTCGTCCGATTCAAAGGGCAAGTAGCCCTACAGGTGCGGGAGCTCGAGGTCTTGCTACAGATGCGACCGGCACGCGAAACGGAGCCCAAAACAGGGAATTACAGCCTGCTGTGTATTTTTGCAAGTCTAGGGTTTCGGCCCTAAACAAACCATAATACCCCCAGGAAGTTCGGGGATGCAAGGGGACCGCTATACAGGTGATCTGGTGCATTTTCGGGGCTGAAAACAGAGAATTCAGCATGCTGCAGATTCTCGCCAGGTTTTGCAAAGTGTCTGTATGCGTCGGGAAAGTCATCTATTGCGTGGGGATACTGACTGTGAAGCGTCCTAGTACAGTTATGCTGCCAAAATCGGGCCAGAACAGGTGTTTCTTAGCCTAGGTTGTGCGGGGCAGCTTGTAGGAGATTACAGGTTTTATTCCCTCTGTCAAAGAATAAAGAAATACCGAAAGGGGAGCCAATTTCGGGGCCTACAGGTTGTCGGCGTCTGCTCGGAGCATTCTAGCGTCCGAGCCGTGTGTGTACTTAGGTGTTAATCCTCGTTACAGGTTACCTTTGCAAAGTACTCTGTGTGTGTCTAAAGTAAAGAATTTCGGGTGAAAGCCAACGCCTACCGCCCCACGGGCCGGTTTCAGCAGTTCTCCTGGTGATGTCAGGTGTTTCTTCTCTATCATCTTTGTCATCAACTGCTCCCTCCCATCTGTTTTTCCATAGCCTTTTCTTTCAAATGGTCCCAATTGGCAGGTGTTTGCCCGACATCAAGCTACTGCCATTGCAGATGGTCCCTCCTCCACATCACTGCTGGTGGCTTTTGGGTGGTTCTGGTTTTTGGTATACATTTGCAGAGTGAGCTGTTGATGGGAGTGCCTATCTTTCAGAGGCTATTGTCATCACTTAGCTTGCCAAGGCACTTTTTACTCTCTTTGGAGTGGTTTTTTCCCCTCGCTTTTCAGTATTTACAGTTTGCCAGGTGGCTAGTTCGGTGTAACAAGAAATGTTTCATGTACTTCGTCGTTTCGAGGCATTTCGTTTCGTTTCGTTTCGTTTCATTTTGAGCTTGCCAGGACAAAATACACTACAAAAAACATTTGTTTCTAGAGCGCATAGGGAACCTAATATTTACGAGTGTAATAGGTGGATACATCCTATTTACATGGTCACACAAGTGGTAAATGTTGCACATCATACATTATGTGGCTAATGTTGAATTTTGAAAATTAGGCCAACTTCTTTTTTGAACATGAGAAACACGTTTCGTCCCCCTGTTTTGAGTTGTTTCAAACGTTTCGGTTCGTTTCTAAGGGACGAAACGCGTTTTCATGTGACACTAGGCCACTAGTTGTATACAATTTTTCCAGGTGTTGCCTTCGGGCTTGCTTTGTAAACAGTTTTGTAATTGCCCTCAGCATCAGCACCATTTGGGCGTTCTGAGGGATTTTCCAAGCAATAGGAATCAGCTCCTTTTCCTCTTTTTATTAGCACGCGCACACTCACACACACAGAGCATAAAAAAACATGTACATTTTGAAGTAACAAAGACTGACATGAAAAATCCTTGAGAACAATCCGACACCATGCGTCGTAGCAAGGGTGTTTGTGACCCAACACCGTCCGCAAGAAAAAGATGTTTCCCAGTTCGTCCCACAACGCAATAGCCTTTCCAACCAGCTAACTTCTCCAAAAAAGCGATGCCACACAAAAATGGAAGCTGTCACAATGAGATTGGGAACATTTGATTAATGTCAGCAGAGGAATGCAGTGTCAACTTGCTCTGCAATAAGCTGCTCACCTGCCAGTTACCTCTCAAACCAATGTGAGGTGTCGCAACAGTGACAAAATTTGCTGGCTGCAAGCCTAGAATTGTTCCAAGCAATGGTTCAGAAGTTTCCTGTTCTTCGGTATTGTTCGCTGGCATGGTCTCTGATTGGGAAAACAGCTGACCTATGGCGTATCTGGCAATCAGTCCACCCAATGAATGTGCCACAAAGGATATCTTTGTGAGGTTTGGAGAATCTGAAACAACTTCTTTCACCTAAAACAGAAAAATAATACTCATTCAATCTGTTGATCATTCTCAAAGGGCACATGAATTACCCCTGACCTAGTTGGAATTGCTTTTTTAAGTTCTTTAGCTGTAACATGCCAAACTTCCACTAAAGATGATATAGCATGTACATGTCTAAATGTAGCCATCCACAGACACGAGCCCACATACACCGGCGACTTGTTATTTACATGCACAGGAACATACCAGTACACGGACCCACATACTAATCTTCCACCAACTTAGTATGCACAACTGAAAACAACCCCAGACAATTTTTAAAACATGAAGAAAACTAAAATACTACCTCCTCTGCAAGTCTATGACCCATAACATCTATACCATCAAATGTTAGGGTTGATGAATTGCGAGCACTGCCTGAAAAAAGAGAACCGTCTATTAAATGGAATAGACAACTACCAGCTACTTGCTTGTGAAAAATAATAGCTTTAAAGTTCAGAAAGTAACTCACAATGCACTAGAACTTCGCTACCATACTTGGACGTAAATTGATCGGCTGCAAACTTCCAATTGTTGGCACTGGAACAATCACACACAAAGGTCTTAAGACATGTGTGCCAATCTGCAGAAAACTTACAAGAGCCTTTCTCACAGTATCCAGACACGGCAATGGATTATGGACAGCTGTACTCTTGAAAAATGTCTCCATTGCAAGGTCTTCAAAGCTTTGATATCCCCATGGGAAGGTCCTTGTTAATATGTCTCAAACTTTGGCTTCCACTTTCATTAAGTGAAATTTTTTGTAAATTGGAGGGGTTTGATGATATTTTATTTCTTAATTTACCGCTAATTATATTGTCTATGTCATATGCATAACATAGCGTTGTGAACAATATACAGCCTAGGACGGTAAGTTGAAGACTATTCAATCGGACAAAGGCAGGGAGTTTACCTCCAATGCTTTCATTCAGTTTTGTGCGGACCATGGCATCAAGCGAGAGCTTGCAAATACCGGATCACCTTTAGAGAATGTAGTTGTGGAGCGGAAGAATAGGACAGTGGTAGAAATGGCACGAACCATGCTTGAGCATCAAGACTTGCCAAAGTCTTATGGACAGAGGCAGTTGCGACAGCAGTTCATACCATAAACCGATCTCCAACCTCTTCAATTCCTAAGAAGATTCCATTTGAAGCCTATTTTGGTAAGAAGTCCGACGTCTCCCACTTTCGGATTTTTGGGAGCGATGCATATGTCCATGTATCAAAGGAGCAAAGAGGAAAGTTTGACCCCAAGTCCAAGAGAATGATTCTTCTACAACTCTCTTTCCGAGGGATATCAACTTTATGATCCAGAGAAGAAGGAAGTTGTACTCAGCCGTGATGTTGTCTTCGACGAGTTTTTACCTTCAAAGGAGGCCTCTGCTCCCAAGTCTTCCACGATGACCCCTGATTTGCCGATATTTAGAGACCCAGATTTTGATTTGCCTCTTCATGAACCCTCTTCTCCTACCCTTGTTCCTCAAGCTTAAGAGGAGAATGCACCCATTCCCGATGATGTAGATGATGATATCATGATGGTTCTCATCATAGTGCAGAGTTAGAGCCAGATATACCAATAGCTCCTCCCCTGGAGAGCAAGATAGACAAGTTGCCGAAGTGGCTATTGGAGACTTTGCAAAATTCAGCAACTTTAGATTTTCCATCCGGTTTGTGTGGAGCTGGTACTACATGACGATCTCACCGACTTCAATTTGCTGTGGATGGAACTTTATTACAGGTGAACAATGCTTTGATGTCTATAATGATCACAAACAAAGATCATATGACAGTTGAGAAAGCACTTTCACAACCAAAGTGGCAGTTGGCCATGCAAAAAGAACTTGATTCCATCAAGAAGAACAACACTTGGGAGTTGGTTCTGTAACCGGCCTATTCAATCCAAAAAGGGCGGTAGACTCTAGACTTAAACCTTATTTGCTTTCACCCATTTAATTTGTCGCCCACTTTATCTGTACTTTCAAGACACAACAAAGGGGTGAGGGATACACGCTGCTAGATTGCACCTGTATGAGTAGACCGATGTCACGAGGACGTGGCAGTTATTAACCATGTCACAAGGATGTGGCTACTGCTAACCTTGGTTGTTGGTTTCTTTCCAATGGGGTTTATTTTATTTGTTTTGAGACCCTCTTTTTGAAGTAGCAAACGGTCGGACATTGTATGGCCAATGTGAACGGTAGATTCACCCGCAGACGGGAAGTGGTCGGCATTGGAATTCGTATGGTAAGAGGATGTCTAGGCTCAGAGCAAGATCATATAGGTCCCCCCGTCGCACTTAGCAAGTTGGTGGATACTAGGAAGTGAACTCAATTAAGGCGTAAAGTCAAGGTGGGACTACCAACAAAAAGTATCCGACAGTTGGGCCACATTGCACTTTTGGATGCGGTTCCAATGAGGATAGATGGTCAGAAGACCAATGGGAGCCCAACAGAAGCATCTCCTAAAATTTAGGGAACTGCTATTTTGGGCCGTGAAATGTGTTCGCGTCATTACCTCCGGTATGACTAGGGGAACACTTTATAACTCTGTCGCGAAGTCAAGTGACACGTCGGTTGGGATATTTTTAAGCGGCGAACCCGAAACGGGAAAATGCTTATAAATGCGTCAAGTGTCACATTTTTGTGAACTTGTCTCTTCCAGAAAAATGGGCGCTGAATTTTTAAGCTGGGAAGGCCTCATTATGCAATCTGTCATAGGTTAAGAGCTATGGAGTGCTTCCTTTCCCTCTCATGTACAGTGTGGTGCTAGGAGTGATGCCCTGCACACTACACACTGCTCTCTCTCTCCCCTACGTGCAGTTATGTGATGCCCCACAAGAGGGCTCCTCATTTGACTGATGTACAACTGTGTGGGTTCATGATTTCGTGCTGAGGCAAGAGCCTCCTTGAGCAGGAACAGGGGTAGCTAGCTGCTACTCCCAAGCAGGCACTGATGAGGGTCATAACCTCACCATACAGGTGCAAAATTAGTGCTGTGTATGCACTGTAATTTGACTGTTTTTCAGCCATACGGACGCTAGGACACTTGGGAATCATGCCCCACTGGCAGAGGACAGTAAGGGGACTGTTTGGGGCTGAAAACAGGGCAAAAACCAGTAAATACAGCGTGCTGAATTTACTGTTTTTGGGTAGGAATCAGAGGGTATACGCCAGTGCAAGTGAGTTCTAGCAGGGGAATTGGTTTCGCGCAAGTTTTGGGGCTGTTATGCTGCCGAAATTTGGCCAAATCAAATGGTATCTAGGTGGATACACGTGAAGGATTCCCAGGACCTTACCTTGTAATTTACCCTCCTAAAGAATAAAGAAATACCGAAAAGGGCGCCAATTTTGGGACCTACAGGTTGTCGGTGTCTGCTCGGAGCATTCTAGCTTTCGAGCTGTGTGTATTCAAGTGTTAATTCCCGTCGCGGGTTCTCATTGCAAAGTGCTCTGTGTGTGTGTCTAAAGTAAAGAACGTCGGGTGAAAGCCAACGCGTACCGCCCTACAAGCCGGTTCCAATCGACACCAGATTGGCCCCTAACTTAGGCGCCCCTTTCGGTATTTCTTTATTGTTTAAAAGAGGGAATAAACGCTGTGGTTCCCTACAAGCTGCCCCGCACAAACTTAGCTGAATTCCAACTGTTCCGGCCCGATTTCGGTAACATAACTGTACTAGGACCCTTCAGAGTCAGTATTCCCACGCATTGAATGACTTTCCCGACGCATACGCGCACTTTGCAAAACCTGGCGAGAATCTGCAGCACGCTGAATTCTCTGTTTTCAGCCCCGAAAATGCGCCAGATCACCTGTACAGCGGTCTCCTCGCGTCCCCGAACCTCCTGGGGGTATTAGGGACCGTTTAGGGCCAAAACCCTAAACCTGCAAAAATACACAGCAGGCTGTAATTTACTGTTTCGGGCTCCGTTTCGCGTGCCGGTCGCATCCGTAGCAAGTCCTCGAGCTCCCGCACCTGTAGGGCTACTTGCCCTTTGAATCGCACAAGATTTCTGGCGTGAAACCTCTCCGAATTCACCTGTACCTACGGGGGATTAGCCGCTAGCTAATCTAGTACCTGTGCAAGAGGCTCTTGCCTCGGCAATCGCGCATGAACCCACACAACTGTACATTGGTCAATTGAAAAGCCCACTAGAGGGGCATAACATACTGCCATAGGGGGGAGAGAGAGAGAGCACTGCGTAGCGTGCAGGGCATCACTCCTGGCACCACACTCTACATAAGAGGGAAAGGAAGCACTCCATAGCTCTTAACCTGTGACAGAAACTTGCAGAATGAGCCTCCCAGCTATAAATTCAGCGCCACTTCTTCCTTGAGGAGGCAAGTGCACAGAAATGTGCCACTTGGCGCATTTACAAGCATTTTCCCGTTTCAGGGTTGCCGCCTAAAAATCTCCCAACCGGTTGCCCAGTTGACTTCACGGCAGAGTAATAAAACGTTCCCCTTGTCATTCCGGAGGTAATGACACGAATACAGTTTCAGGTCCCAAAATAGCAGTTCCCTAAATTTTAGGAGATGCTGCCATTGTATCTTTCTAGGTCATTTGACCCCCTTTGTACACTGCAGCCACACCCAGAACTGAAATGTAGCCTCTGTAGCAAAGGATTCCACTTTGGCTAGTCAATGACCCCACTTTGGCTAACCATAGTCCTTGTCCAACCTTAGTGCTCTCTTGCCCTCAGGCCTGGACTCCCTCTGGACAGTTCCACACTAGCTATGCAATGCAGGGCAGTTAGATTTCCCGAGGGGTGTTTCCAAAAAGTGAAAGTAAATAAATAATAAGAAAGAAATCAACAAAAAGGATAGATAGTAGTCACACGCTGGTGCCATACCCCCCTCTTGAAATAACAAACGTCCTCGTTTGCATCTATGTCGTACATGCTCACAGTCAACACTGATGTATTCAACACCTGTCGACACATGTACGACACATACATGCTCATTGTCAACCCTGGTGTATTCAACACCTCGTCGACACATGTATTGCCTGCGTGTGAACCCTGCCCCAATGACATAGTGGTAGCTTCGCACTCTGCCATTGCTTTGAGTCACTAACTTTCCAATGACAAAATGGTAGCTACACATTTTGCCACTGTCTTGTAGTACACGTTGGGCCCAGTAACACTTTCGAGCATACCCAAACCGACAGTTTAAGAATGCAGTTACACATGTACCCTTTAATAGAAGCAATTACTGTATCCTTGACAAACTAACAAGAAATACTCACTTCTATAGCACTAAGCACACTTTTGGACATTCCATAAGAGCAATTGCCAAACTGACAATCTGTACAGCTCTAACATTCATGTAATAGGTATTTCATTTGAGCTCACTTTAAATACCATGTACATCATTTCTTTCAGAAGCCATTGTCACACTAACAATCCATGTAGCTTTGAAACTCAAGGGGTCAAGGTAGGTTGCAAATCGAAGGCTTCAAGGTAAAGTGATAACACAGTTGGTGACTCTGCAAGTTCACCGTCTTCCATCCACTTAGCATCCATTGGTGGATAGTTTCTGAACTTTACCAAGTAACGCCTAGCAACCTTGCCTTTCACTTTTCTTTCTTTCTGTGCCAAAATCTGTTCCGGGACCAAGATCTCGTCAAGTTCCTCGACTTCCGGCTGATCTTTAGCTGGCATATCCTCTGGCACATCACCCACATAGGGTCTGAGAAGACTCACATGAAACGCATTGTGAATCTTCCAACTGTCGGGCAATTTCAACCTATATGCAACATCACTGATTATGTCGCACACTTGAAAAGGCCCATAGTAACGCTTGCTGAGCTTTGGAAACAGTCTTTCCTTGCCCTTCATCTTCTTTAACCTTGCCTTTTCAAAGCGTAAAAGCACCCAATCACCAAGTGAATATACCACTTCACGACAGTAACGATCAGCTGCTTTCTTTTGCTTTGCCCGAGTCTTTTCTAAGGCCACTTTGACCTTCTTGTACATCTGCTTCAAATATCTTGTCCTTTGTATGCAGTATGGGAGGAACTTTCTTGCCACCTTCAACTATCTCAAAAGGTGCCTTGCCAGTTGATGAATGCACTGTATTATTGTATGCATACTCCACCAATGGCAAATACTGCTCCCACTTTACTTTATGCTCTGACACATAGCACTTCAGCAGATCTAGGACAGTAGAATTTGCCTCTTCTGACTGCCCATCTGTTTGAGGATGAAATGACGAAGAGAATTTGAGCGTTGTGCCCATATTCTCAAACAAGCCTCTCCAGAACAAACTTGTCATGCGTGGATCATGGTCGCTAACAATCGACTGTGGCATGCCATGATACTTGAAAATATTGATCATAAACAAGCGTGCCATCTGATCTGGCTTTATCTTCTTCCTGACAAGAATAAAATGAGCCTGCTTGCTGAATCTGCAAATGATGGTCCAAATACCATCGTTTCCTGTCTGCGTTCTCGGAAGATCAAAGATAAAATCCATAGCAATACTTTCCCATGGTTTATCTGGAATAGGTAGTGGTTGCAATAACCCTGCTACCTTTTGCCTGTCAAACTTGACCTTCTGGCAAATTAGGCATTCTCTTCTCAATGTAGGCCAATAGAAGAACGTCTCAACCGCTTTAACTGTAGCATCGATACCACGATGCCCTGCATACGTTGGGACATGACTCTCTTCCATAACTTTGCGTCGCAATGGCTTTGTCAAACACAATTTGCCATGCATCATCATGAACCCATCTTTAAGAAGATAGTGTTCATGACGTTGTCCATCCATTAGCTACTCGAAGACCCTTGCAAAATCTTCATCATTTGCATATTGTTCCCTCATATCATCAAGTTCATGATGATAAGGAATTGACACAGCTGAAATTTGTGGCTTCCTTGACAAGGCATCAGCCACAACATTCTTCTTGCCTTCCACATGCACAATCTGAAAGTGGAACATGGACAAGATATTTGCCCATCGCATATGCTTCTAAGATAACTTTGCCTGTGTCAAGAAGTATCGCAAGGTCTGATGGTCCGTTTGGACAACAAAGTCTGCACCTAGCAGGTAGTGTTTCCAACTTAAGAGCGCATGAATCACAGCCAGTAACTCTTTCTCATAGACCTGCATGGTCATCTCTGGCCCTTGCAAAATTCTGCTCTCATAGGCTACTACCCTGCCATCTTGCATTAGCACTGCACCAATGCTACTACCACAGGCGTCACACTTCACCACAAATGACTTCCTAAGATCTGGCAACACAATGACTGGATCTGAAGTCATCTTTTCCTTTAAGAGATTAAAAGCTAAAATCTCTTTCTGTGTCCATCTAAAGGTGACTGCCTTCTTTTGAAGAGCATGTAAAGGTGAAGCAATCTCAGCGAAATTTCGGATAAACCTTCTGTAATAGGAGCATAGTCCCAAGAAGCTTCGAACATCGTGCACCGTCTTCAAATTTGGCCATGACTTGATCGCTTCAACTTTTACATGATCCATTCTGACATCATCCTTTGAGACAATGTGTCCGAGAAAATGAATCTCTTCCAGAAAAAATTCACTTTTCTTTGCATTGATGAGCAACCTATGGCTGCGTAGCTCTTTGAACACAATGGCCAAGTGATGCCTATGCTCCTCTTCATTCTTTGAGTAGACTATCATGTCGTCAAAGAATGTACCAACAAACTGCTAGTGTGGACGGAAAATTATGTCCATCATCCTAATGAACGTAGCAGGAGCATTTGTGAGACCAAAGGGCATCAGTAAAAATTCGTAAAGGCCAAATGTTGTTCTAAAAGCAGTCTTGTGCACATCCTCTGATCTAATGCGGATCTGATGGTACCCACTCTTTAGATCTATCCTGCTAAACATAGCTGCTCCTTCTAACTTGTCCAGAATATCATCAATTCTAGGTATAGGGAACCTATTCTTGATGGTATTCTTGTTCAGTGCACGGTAGTCGATGCACATACGCCATGAGCCATCCTTTTTCTGCACCAACAACACTGGAGAACAGAATGGGGATGAACTGGGCTGAATCAGCACCTTTTCTAACAGCTCCTGTACTTGGCCCATTATCTCTTTCTGTTGAGACGCACTAACCCTGTACGGAGGCTTATTTGGTGGGCTACTGCCTGGCACCAAATCTATCGCATGGTCCTCGGGTCTCTCTGGCGGTAATTGAGACGGTAATGAATCGGAAAAACAGTCACTATACTATTGTAAAAACATTGACCTTTCTTTATCTAGCACAGATAAATTTGATTCATCACAATGTGACACTTCACGTGCAAAAACCAAGTACGCAGAAAGATGCTTTTTCATTATAGAAGTAATAGCAGAAGCTCATACAGTGGAAATAGACTCCCCTTTAAGCTTTACATCCAGAATGTGAGTCTTTCCCCTGCTCTGTACAGTGATCTTTTTGTTGTAGGCATCCATGATTCCCTGTACACGAAATAACCAAGGAATACCTAACAACACATCACATCCGTCCAGTGGCATGATGTAAAATTCTTCAGCATCTACATAGGACTGGATATGTAGGCGCAACTTTCCGATGATGGGTGTCACAGCCTCTGTATGGCCAGGACATGCCAAACCTGCCTCTACTGTATACCCCATCTCTTCAGGTCTGATTCCCAACTTTGAACCCAATTCTGGGGAAATGAAGTTGGCTTTGGCACCTGGATCAAAGAAGATAAGCACTGTTTGATCCCTGACCTTTCCCCATGCTCTGCAAAGCTCACTTGCATCTGAATTTGGCTTGTCGCCCACCATATCTGGCACTAGACCAACCATGGGCTTCTTTCCTTTCCTGTCCTCCTTGTCTTCAGAATCTACTGGCCTTTTCTTTGTAGGACAATTGTACGCAATGTGGCCAGGCTGCTCACAGATGAAGCATTTGTTCTCTGACCTCAGGACCTTCTTTTGCTCTTCCGACTTGCGAGGAAAACGTCTTTTCCATTTCTTTGCTGGTCCCTTTTCTGACTCAGCCGTAGCTTTGCCTTTCTCTGCGTTGGCTGGCTCCCGAGTCCCTTTAGGAACCTCCTTGGGAACATACTTCTTCGCTGAATTTTTCTTGGCTGATCCTTCCTTGACGCTAGTATTGAATTCACAATCTTCTCAGTGACTTTGGTCTTCATACAGTACTTTCTCCATCCTTTGGGTAGGCCACAACAGCATTTTTCAATCTGTTCTGTCAATGGCACAAACCTATAGGAAGTTACTGGAAGTAGAGCTTTCCAAAACTTCCGATTGTAGTCATCCAGATTCTTGCAAGTAGCAGCATTAAGCTGGTGCCATTCTGTCATGACATCTGCTTTTAAGTCATCAAATAACCATGCTGCTGCAAAAATCTGCTTGAAGTAAATCCAGGTGGATGGAGCTTGCCCTTGAAGCAATAGAGTTGTCCACCATTGTCCCGCATTCCCTGTCAAGAAAGTGGCTGCCTTGCGGACCTTTGAAGCCTTTGTAAAGTTTCCCCCTGCATAGGCCTTGTCAAACTGCTGGACGAATGAGAGAGCCTTCTTCCTGTCATCAAACCCTGTAAAGGTCGTGAATGTCACACCTTTGCCACCTTCTTTGTACGGAGTTGGCCTCTCCAGCGGCGTTAAGTTGTCATATGGAAGTGACTGAAACATGGGAACACTGTTAGGGTTCATTTGTGTTCCCTGACCGCAATTAAGTTGACCTAGAAATGCCATATTTGGCTGCTGATTTGTAATTCCAGCCATACCAAAATTTGCCTGTGGAATCCCAAATTGGCCCTGAGTGCTTTGAAACCCTGGTAGCATGCCCGTAACACCATACATGGGGTTAGGCATCATCGTTTGAGCACCCCCGAACACTGTTCCTGGCGTATAAAACTGATTTCCAAGATTCATGACCAGCCATGCTCTGGAATACCGATCCACCTCCAAAATAGCCAAGGTGTACTAAAGGTGGTGGGAAGACCCGTTGCATAGCCTGTAGGTTGCTTCCTTGCCCATTAGAACCAGCTACTATAGGCTGCTGAAAGGTGGCGGGCTGAACTAGTACAGCTCAAAAGACTGGCATCTCAGCTACCTGTTCTTGCACCTTAGGCACAGGTTGTGGAGACTGCATGTTCTCCGTCAAGTGTACAGGTGTTTCCATTGACTGTGCAGTATGAATCACCTGTGCTTGAGCCTTAACAGGCTTCTGAATACGATCCAGTGACCCAACTTGCTGAGACGGAAGAGGAGGTTGCAGAAAGGCTAAAAACTCGGGTTCTGCATTACTTGTGTGAACATAGCCACAACAGTAGCCAACTGGGTCCTGAATATATCATCATCCGTCTGTGGTGGTCTTGAAGACTCACCCACTTCATATGTCTATTGACCCTGTGAAGAGGAAACCTCTTCAGTCACATCATCTGGTCCGTCAGCCATAATTGCAATTCCCTGTGTCTGGTCTATGATCCCCTGTGTCTTCAAGCCCAAACTGACCAAGGCTCACTTCTATGGGGAAAAAGGGATTTGATCCCGGGGATGGAACCATGTACCCGGCCTGTTCAATCCAAAAAGGGCGGTAGACTCTAGACTTAAACCTTATTTGCTTTCACCCATTTAATTTGTCGCCCACTTTACCTGTACTTTCAAGACACAACAAAGGGGAGAGGGATACAGGCTGCTAGATTACACCTGTATGAGTAGACCGACACCAGATTGGCCCCTAACTTAAGCACCCTTTTCGATATTTCTTTATTGTTTAAAAGAGGGAATAAACGTTGTGGTTCCCTACAAGCTGCCCCGCACAAACTTGGCTGAATTCCAACTGTTCCGGCCCGATTTCGGTAGCATAACTATACTAGGACCCTTAACAGTCAATATTCCCACGCATTGAATGACTTTCCCGACGCATACACGCACTTTGCAAAACCTGGCGAGAAACTGCAGCACGCTGAATTGTCTGTTTTCAGCCCCGAAAATGCGCCAGATCACTTGTACAGCGGTCCCCTCGCGTCCCTGAACCTCCTGGGGGTATTAGGGACCGTTTAGGGCCAAAACCCTAAACCTGCAAAAATACACAGCAGGCTGTAATTTACTGTTTCGGGCTCTATTTCGCGTGCCGGTCGCATCCGTAGCAAGTCCTCGAGCTCCCGCACCTGTAGGGCTACTTGCCCTTTGAATCGGACGAGATTTCTGGCGTGAAACCTCTCCGAATTCACCTGTACCTGCAAGGGATTAGCCGCTAGCTAATCCAGTACCTGTGCAAGAGGCTCTTGCCTCAGCAATCGCGCATGAACCCACATAACTGTACATTGGTCAATTGAAAATCCCACTAGAGGGGCATAACATACTGCCATAGGGGAGAGAGAGAGCAGTGCGTAGCGTGCAGGGCATCACTCCTAGCACCGCACTGTACATAAGAGGGAAAGAAAGCACTCCATAGCTCTTAACCTGTAATAGAAACTTGCAGAATGAGCCTCCCAGCTATAAATTCCGCGCCACTTCTTCCTTGAGGAGGCAAGTGCACAGAAATGTGCCACTTGGCGCATTTACAAGCATTTTCCCGTTTCGGGGTTGCCACCTAAAAATCTCCCAACCGATTGCCCAGTTGACTTCACGGCAAAGTAATAAAATGTTCCCCTTGTCATTCCAAAGGTAATGACGCGAATACATTTTCAGGTCCCAAAATAGCAGTTCCCTAAATTTTAGGAGATGCTGCCATTGTATCTTTCTAGGTCATCCGACCCCCTTTGTACACTGCAGCCACACCCAGAACTGAAATGTAGCCTCTGTAGCAAAGGATTCCACTTTGGCTAGTCAATGACCCCACTTTGGCTAACCATAGTCCTTGTCCAACCTTAGTGCTCTCTTGCCCTCAGGCCTGGACTCCCTCTGGACAGTTCCACACTAGCTATGCAATGCAGGACAGTTAGATTTCCCGAGGGGTGTTTCCAAAAAGTGAAAGTAAATAAATAATAAGAAAGAAATCAACAAAAATGATAGATAGTAGTCACACGCTGGTGACAGGTTCCGCCGCCTACCAAGTGGAAAATGATTGGTGTCAAATGGGTCTACAAGACCAAGTACAAATCTAATGGTTCTTTGGACAAGCACAAGGCAAAACTAGTTGCCAAGGGCTTCTCTCAGAAACTTGGTGTGGACTATGACGAGACCTTTGCACCGACTGCAAGGATGGCGACCATTCAAACAGTTTTTGCCCTTTCTGCCTTTTTCAGGTGGCCGGTTTTTCAGATGGATGTTGTTTCAGCATTTCTCAACGGTGATCTAGAGGAGGAGGTGTATGTGGAGCAACCTTCAGGGTTCGGGCCTCGGGGATCCAAACTTCGCAAACATGGTTTGTAGGTTGCTAAAACCTCTCTATGGCCTAAAGCAATCCCCTCAAGCGTGGTACCAGAAGATAGACTCTTTCTTCCTACGACACTCCTTTCGACGATCTTTTGCAGACCCAGATTTATACATTTACCGTGAGGGATGATTGGTGACACTTGTCATCCTCTATGTGGACGATCTTGTGATTACAAGTAGCCATGTTGAGCACATCGCAATACTATGGAGACCTTGGCTAAGGAGTTTGAGATCACAGATCTAGCCTTGCTTCACTACCTTCTTGGATTGAAGATTTGGCAGACACAGGAGGGGCATCTCTCTCCCAAGAGCGCTATATCCAAGAATTGTTGGAAGCATTTGGTATGACTGAGTGCAAACCTATCTCAACCCCTATGGATCCCAATCAGAAGTTGTCACAATATGATCTCCCAAATGTAACAGATGCTACAAAGTAAAGAAAACTCGTTGGTTCTCTCATTTGGGTACTCAACACCCGGTTTGACATCAGTTTCCCGATGGGACTTCTCAGTTCTTTCATTCAAAAACCCACCAAGTGTCACGTGCACATCTAATCCTATGTGCATGTGGACAAGCTATCCCAGGTCTAGGGTTCAGGTTCCATTGTCACAGATCCCGGACTTGATGACAACACCATCGTCATCATCGTCATAGTCTCCATCGTCGTCGTTGACATAGTCATCATCAAGTTCATAGCATCTAGACCGTTGTACCAGATTTGTGCAATCTATAACATAGATCTCTCTCCCCATAGAGAGGGGGGCCCTTGAAGGGAGGTTTCAGAACCGTCTGGTGTCGTCTCTCTCTCTCTCTCTCTCTCTCTCTCTCTCTCTCTCTCTCTCTCTCTCTCTCTCTCAGCACTCATTCACAGTAGCATTCACTTTGTTTGTGATCATTGCACTTGCACTCTCTCTCTCTGAAGAACGGAAGGTTCTCCCTTCCGTAAGTAGAAAGGAACCCTTGAGCACAGTTTGGAGCACTCATCTTGAGCACTATCAACATTCACTTCCGTTGCACCTTACATTGGTATCAAAGCTCTTTGGCAATGTTCTGTATCACTCAAGGAAAGAACCACAAAAAAAAATTTGCTTATTGTTGTCGCATGTAACCCAAGTCCACTTGGTCGTGTCGAGGCGATTCCTAATCGTATTCTTGAAGAGTGGCAAGTAACCCAAGAAAGAAGGGCTTGTCCATCGGCCCACCAATCAACGTGAGTTGGGAAAAACCAACTTTGGTGTGAGTGCAAGGCCACCAAGGGGTGCGCCCGCAGGAAAGAGTCGAGCTCGGGTAAGAGAAAAACCTTCTCAAACACGGATTGCAAGCTAAGAACCCAATACCCAAGATCTCAGTGTATGGTCATCACCCAAAGCGGAATAGATACTTTGCGTGAAAGTGATGAGAGTTGAGTTGGAGAAGAAGAAGTTTCTACACCAGGAGGATTGTTCTTCGATCCTCCCCCATCCCCATCTACGCCACGGATTGCACCAAATCCTATGGAGGCTTTGGTCAAGTCAATGATGGACATGATGCTACAACAAGAGACGCCACCATGGATCGCGACCGCAAAGAAAGAAGGGCAGCTATAGAGCTTCAGCACGAGCAAGCGTGCAAAGCTCAACGCATAGCAGCCGAAGAAAGGCGAGCAGCTTTGGAATTAGAGCGTGAGGCGCAGAGAGACCAACGCATGCAAGAGTTGGTCCTATAGGTACTCACTTGCTCGCACTGAAGCTCAACGCATAGCGGCCGAAGAAAGGCGAGCGGCTTGGGAATTAGAGTGTGAGGCACAGAGAGACCAACGCATGCAAGAGTTGGTCCTACAGGTACTCACCTCGAAATCCGAGCCAATCAAGGATGTGGGCGGTTCATCAAGTAGCACAAGTAGAGATACGGACTCCAACAATCCAGCTACTGAGAAGTTGACATTCAATAAGTATGACGGTAAGATGGATGCTAATGTTATTCATTCTTGGTTGCACCAATTTAGAACAGGGAATAGTAAAGTTTTGACGGCAGCCATGTATCTTGTCGGTGATGCCATTAATTAGTACCACGCATGGCAAGAGGCACAGTTGGCCACGCACCTAGAGGAAGCCGAGGAAGGTGTGCCCCTTTCTTTCAATTGGGCCGACTTCCAAGACAAGCGCAAGGCGCAGTTTATGCCACTTCAGTACCTAACACGGTTGAGAGTAGATTGGCGCAATCTCAAGCAAAATGGTATGCCAATTATGTCTTTCTCTAACCGTGTTTTGCAACTTGACACTCAATTATGCAAATCGGATGAAGAGTGCAAAAAGGCATTCCTTTTCGGGTTGGACGAGTCTATCAAGTTCAATGTCGAAGTCCCGACCCAATAGATCTCAACAAGGCGGTAGCGATTGCTCTCGCACAAGAGATGAAGTACAAAAAAGGTAAGCCTAAGAAGAACAAGTCTTCTCACATGACCTCTCAGAATTCTCAAAACCTGCAGAATGGTAAGAACAACGGTAATTCTCCTGATCAATCTTCTTCTATTTCTCAAGCCAAGGATTCTCATAATGAACCTAAAGAAAAAGGAAAAGCTAAAAGTCAAGAAAACCCTAAGTTGACACCTGATGAAAAATCTGCTCAAGGAATTTTAGGAGGTTGGTTAACTCTTGAAGAGCAAGCCGAATATGCACGAGACAAAAGATGTTTTGAATGTCACACTAAATGTCATATGAAAAGAGATTGTCCTAAGAAAGCATCCAACGAACCTAAAGAACCCAGAGAACCCACATCCTCTGTTAATGCCATAAAGGAGAACACTAGTGTGTCCCAAGTAGGCAATATGCATGATGTGATTAGTGACTCTCTTGTAGAGAGAGCCCGCATGGAGGTTAGCCAGACAACTCTTCTTGGTATGGACTCTCATTACACGAGAGTGCCTTGATGCGTTATTCACTGTCCAGCAAGCTTCCTTCCGTAGAAGATTTGTTGTGTCCTCTCTCTTAGAATGTGATATGATTTTGGACATTCGATGGTTTCGTGAACATATCCCTCTCATTGATTGGGCAGACAATACGCTCACTCTAAATGCCAAAAGTAACTCTCCTATGATCATTTGTGGTGAGGGTCTTCATTCTTTACCTCTCATTTCTCATGTGCAGGCGAAGCTTGAAAAGAAACATGAAAAGGAGACTCTCTCAGTCCTTTCTTCTCCGAAGCACAACACACATTTTTTGCATAATAGAGATGTGATTGTTCACAAGGATGATGGTTTGAATGATGATGTTTCTAATGAAGCTAACCTCATTGCAAATACTATCAGTCAAACGAAGGACCGATCTTGGCGCTCAAGTCGAGGTCCAGAGAACCCACTCAGGAAGTAATGTGTGTTCGCATGATTAGTCAGCACGCATTGTTCGAGTTTCTCATTCCAGACGGTTTCTTGTATTTTCGTCACCGTCTTTATGTGTTCCCTTTTCACAGGCATGCCATATTGCACGATGCACATGATTCACTAGTGGATGAGCACAAATGTATGCGGATCACTCTCCAAAAGAAAAAACCATGTTTCTTCCTTCGCATGACACAATCTCAAAAAGAGCACGAGCAAGATTATCCATCAAGCATAGGCATTTCCGTTGTGATTTGCCATAGTCGATAGGTTTAGGTCGAAAAGTCAAGTTTCGATTCCACTTTTTGAGTGTGTTTGGTGAACAATTTGGCACTCCGTCACTTTGTTCATCTGCATTGCATGCACAGTCATTTGCGGAGAATAGTATTTTTCCAGGTACTATACATGGAATGCGTATGTTTATGACTTTGTGTTGGAAGTGGTTTCAAGAATTTTCCTCCTCAGGGATTCTTGAAGAAGGTGGACCCACGACCATAGCCGAAGTTGGAGCATTGAAGCCGCAACAAATCATTTTGTTGCTTTCGGCACAGCCCAAAGAAGCAAGCATTGCAGACCTTCATGAAGTTCAAGTATCGCACGACCCACGCATCAAAGTGGGCCGAGAGCACAGTTTGGAGCACTCATCCTGAGCACTATCAACATTCACTTCCACTGCACCTTACACCAAGTCACATTTAGAGGAGGCTTTTCGGACTGTCGTATTTAAAGGCGACCAAGTCATTAGGCATTCACTGTGCGACTGGAGGTACAAACTCCCAGGTCATTCTATGAAGATGGAGTGATCAAGATTGGGCTGGAGTGCTCTACAGTTCTGCTACTCAATATGTGTCGGGTCACTTTCAATGAGTTTACATATGTATTAGCATTTTAGCCATTTAACAGAATCGTGGGGTTTTGCAATAGGTAGGGCAATTCTGGAAATTGCCTATACATGCAATCCACCCCCTTGTACTTTTGCCAAATGTGTTGATCATTGCAGAGCTTCAGCGTTTGGGCACACTATCTCTCTCTACATTTTCTCTTGTTAGCGTTTTGTGTGCGCGGTGCCATCCTCTCTCTAGTGTTTTCTCACCATATCGATCCCCTCTCTCTCTCTCCAACGTTTTCTCCAACGATCTCTCTCTCCCTTGCTAGTGCTCCCTCTCCCTTGCCCTGTGCACACCCTCTCAGTGTGGCATTGTCTGCGGTGAGTTCCCATGCCCGTTTGGTGAGCGGTACGGGCTAGGAGCTTTACGACACGGAGATCCATCGCCATAGATCCGAGATCTATTGGCTGCCCGGTATGGAGAGGAGGTTTGCTTGCGGTTGTAGACAAGTTCATCACCAGATTCACCCTTTTCCGCTACACCTTTGACACCAGATCCTTGGTCATGTTGTGTACCCAACTGTTGAGAGGGGGTGTTAGATCTTTAGAGGTCATCTCTTGGTTTGTCCAATCTAGATCTTGTGGGTGAGAACTTCTTTGTCGTTGTGCTCGCCTTGTGAGGCTTTTCTGGAGCTACGGATCATGGGGTATTTTTTGCAGATTTTATCCAGTGTGGCATTTGCGGCCTTTTGTTGAGTGCCCTATTTTTATGTTTTTGACATTTCATATCTCCATCTATTTGACATGGGTTATTGAGATGTGGATCGGACATTATTGTTACTTCCCTACACAAAAAGAAGGGAGGGTTGGGGGGGGGGGTTTCTAGTAGTGTAGAGTTGTGAGGCTTGTAGTCTCTCTTTTGATAGGAGAGTTTGCCCCGCAAGGCTTGAGCACACATTTTCTCTCTCCTCCACTCCATCTTCTCTCTTTAGCATTTTCTCTCTCCCCTCTTCTCCTCTTTCTTGCCAATCTCTCGCCATCAACACTTCCACATCCACAATTCCTTATGGAGGATGGGAGGAGCACGTCAACACAACCAACACAATAACACTTTCCTCTAGAACCAACAACTCGAATAGACTCCCATCCAGTAGTAGAGGCATCAGAATCATCAAAAGAGCATAGAAGGAGAGGTGGAAATGATCCTGCAGCTACTGTAAAGATCCACATCCATATGCTGCTGGCAAGTAAGAGGATCACAAACCATGCACCTGGTGTGCATTGCCTTTCAAAGCCCCTCGCCACTAAACATCTTCAGACACGAGATCACAGATGATACACTTATGCATCGTCATGATCAGAGAAATGTGTGATCTATGTAAGCTCTTAATAGTATGATTCATCACATTAAGTCATCTGTTTGAAGCCTCAACTAGATCTTCATTGCGAATTGATGCACTGTGCGAAGAGTAAGAAACTACCTCAAAAACCACACATGTAGCATAAACGCACAGAGTTAGCCAATGATTTCCATGAGATCTTACAGAATGAGCACCCAAGCAATACGAAATCAAGCTAACAAAGTATGCGGAGAGCAAACCTGCCCACAATCCCATTGACCATGATGATAAGATGTTTGGCAGAAGGAGAGCTGGTAGCTGCAGCCCTGCTTTGGCTAGAACTGGAATGGCGCTTTTGCACGCAGCAGAAACAACCATGTGACACTTTACTCGCATGAGCAGGCGGAAGATTTGTCATGTTGGTTGCTGTTGGTCAAGTTTCACCGACAATAGAGAAATGTTAACAGAAGCTCAAGATTTGAATGGGCATAGGAGCACATTCCCTTCCTCTGTTTCTTCTTCTTCTTCTACAAGCTTACGGTATGCAAAGGGGACGATAACCGCTGAAGTGAGTACAATCACTGGTACAGAGAGGATCAAGAAGACGAAAAAAGGTAATGTTGGCGATGGGTGAGGAAGAAGTGGTAGATGAGAACCGGAAGCTCGTGAGACGCACACAGCAGCAATGGCGCTTCTTGGGTATGTAGCGGGGAGGAAGGACTCAGTTAGTTGGAACTTTGAAAGGGCTAGTCGGGAAGAATCGCCATTTTGCACGACTGTCAATATATATTTGCCAACAGCCAGGTGGTGCATCAACAAGGTCAGTTTTGCACGCAGCAATAAGTATTCATGACTTCCTCTTAAGCGTTTTGATTGGCATAGCTGGCTACCGAGAGGCGGGAATCAAGACAATTTGTTGGATAATTGCATACTCTTGGATAGGTTTGTACAAAAACACTCTAAGAGCGAGGGGCATTAGGCTTGCTAGGGTAGCAGTTTGGAATTACCCCCCAAATTACTTGCACCCCCCCACCCCCCCTCAGGACTAACTTACACGGGATCTTAAGTGAAGGGCGAGCGGTGGGATCAAGGGCAAGGAAGCCGGGCGCGAAGGGAGAGGAGATCCTGGCGCTCCACATCAGCATAAAAAGTAAACGCGGACAAAATTTGTAAACGCGGACAGGCGTGGCGTGGTTGGGTGGTGTGGCGGGGCTGAACTGGAAAAAAAATTGGATTTGCGTTGGGCGCGGGGCGTATTTTTGAAATTGCGAACGCTATGCGCGCCTGCTTCTGGTGCATGACCACCCTTGCTTGTTGCAGATCAGGCATCCTGTCCACTCCTGCTTTTGGTGCAGGACCACCCTCCTTGCTTGTTGCAGAATATGGGGTTGGATGCAAAGTGTTTCAGTTTTACCTTTACAGAATGCATTCGCAAACCATAACCTTCAAAGCATAGCCATAACCAACAAAGCCGGGCACTATGAATTGAAATAAAAAGTTTGAAACCACAGGCAATGACCTCGGTCAAGGCCCAATCCGCGAAATCGCTGACCATATTCGAGACATAATGCTAGAGACAGCACAAATGATCATAACCAGCATATAACTAGAAAATTTAAATGGGCGCATAATGAGGCGAC